>NC_092375.1:47789845-48423483 GCF_030028105.1 Mobula birostris | reverse complement strand
TGACCTCAAAAAAAGTTCCTACAATGATGTCTTAAGTTGACAGGCTTCCAACACCTATGGTCACCTTTCCTTTGGAAAACTGCGATTCCAAGCACGAGTGAGTTAACACATGCTCCCCAGTGATTTCAGTCGTGATAGGTTCCTCCTAATGATTTATCGAAGCTGCAGTGATGTCAAAGGCAATCCTTCCTACTTCATCTCTGAAATTCAGCTCGTGTATCCATGTGCAGTTCATTTTCCTATGATGTCTGAAAACATATTATTAAATGCTCATTATCCCACAATGCTGCCAAAATGCAGCAGTCATCTGTGTCCCCATTATATGAAGGCTTCAATGGACTGAATGAATGGTTGCTGACAGGCAAGCATAATCCTCTGTAGCTGTGACTGATGACTTCACTGAGCCATTGCGGAACTGTAGCTCAACCCAAACACAAAGAGGCATGTGCCTCAATTAGAAGAGCCACGAATAAAGAAAAATGTCAGTGCAGGTTTTTCAACAGCATCTGCAACCCAGGCAGAAGGGGCCTATAAAGCATTATCTCAAAAGCCAGGATGCAGAGGAGTTTGTTTAAGTGAAGAAAAGGCATCTCATGATGTACAGCTACAATATGTTCATATTATTACCTGGGATAACTGTGATTCTGTTCATAATTGTTGATTTTCACATTCATCATATTGTGGAATGAAGTTGTATTATGAGTTAATTCAAGCTTTGCTGCATTTGATGCTAATTCAACCTTCAAACTTTTTGACCACGTGTTAGGAAAAATAGTCCAGTTGAAGACTGTAGCAGATTACATTCACGGACCATATCATACTCATAGAAATATGGAAATAACACACTACTCCATAGGAGTAAATCATTCAAACTGCCTACAGTACCTAGTGACACCATTGAATTCAAGACAATAACTACAGCACAGCCTGAATTCATAACAAATGGTGGCAGCTACCATGGACATAGAATTACACTATCACTGCCAAAACTGATTTAATTAATCTAAGCATAAACTATAGCAGAATGCCTGGCAGCTAACAATGTTCAGATTATTCATGATCAAGCTGGAATTTGAGAAATTAAGATGAAACCTCAACATTAACTCACAGTGGGGGGGGGGGTTGACTTGAGTTTAACGTAGTCTGTGCGATTTGTCAGGGGGCTCAAGACCAACAAAATGACCCGTGGCATGTGAGTAACTGCTTTCAAAGATGTTAAGTAAGATTTTAAGAAGGAAAGAAAAAAAAAAGACTGCAAATGCTGGAATCTGGAACTAAAACAGATTACTGGAAGAACTTCATAGGTCAAGTAAATCTATGGAGACCAAAGGTCTTCGTCAGCACTTCATGTGGATACTCTGCTTCAAAGCTGTGTAGGGAAAGGAAAGACCACCTGTGTGTGGCAGTGCAAGGGAGGCCGGTCAGCGCGAGGGAGGCCGGTCGGTGTTAGGTGGGACTAGCTGGGGAAACGATGAAGGGCACATGGAGGTAGGGGGGGAGGGGTGGAAACAGGCTTGTAGGCAATAGGTGGAACCAGATGGCAGGTCATGAGCACAAGGAACATGGGTGGAATGGGATGAGGAATTGGGATGTTGCCTGGATTGGAGAGTGTGCCTTATGAGAATAGGTTGAGTGAACTTAGCCTTTTCTCCATTGACTGATGGAGGGTGAGAGGTGACCTGATAGAGGTGTACAAGGTGGTGAGAGGCATTGATTGTGTGGATAGTCAGAGGCTTTTTCCCCAGGACTGAAATGGCTAACATGAGGGGGCATAGTTTTAAGGTGCTTGGAAGCAGGTACAGGGGGAAATGTCGGAAGTAAGCTTTTCCACACAGAGTGGTGGGTGCATGGAATGCACTGCTGGCAGCGGTGGTAGAGGCTGATACAATAGGGTCTTTTAATAGACTCTTAGATAGGTACATGGAGCTTAGAAAAATAGAGGGCTTTGTGGTAGGGTAATTCTAGGCAGTTTCTAGAGTAGGTTACGTGGTCAGCACAACATTGTGAGCCGAAGGGCCTGAAATGTGCTGTAGATTTCTATGTTCTAATAAAACTAGGTGGACAGGTGAGTGTGTGTGAAAGAGCATTGGTTACTGAGAAATTGAATACGCAATGTTCATAGCATTGGGTTCAAGTTACTCAGGCGGAATATCAGACGTCTTGACCTGAAACATTGACCGTTTGTTCCCCTATATAGATGCTGCCTGACTTGCTGAGTTCCTCCAGCATTTTGTGTGTGCTTCTCTGGATTTCCAGTGCCTGCAGAATCTCTTGTGTTTGGGATTATAAGATGTTGTTCTTCTAATTGAGTTTGACCTCTCTGTAGTAATGGCGAAGGCCAAGGACGGATAAGTCGTTGTGGAAATGGGAAGGAGAAATAAAACAATGTGCAACCGGATGCTCAAGATGACCGATGTGGCCGGACTGCGGAAACTCTGCAGGACAGTCACCTAGTCTGTGCTTGGTTTCATCCACGTAGGTGAGACCACGTCATGAGCACTGAATGCAGTCGACCAAGTTGGAAGAGATGCAGGAGATGAAATTGAAAATGAATAATCCAGGTGTTGAAATCGACAAGTTCTGCAGGAATAGGCACTGATGTAGTTTATGTGGTGGGTAAAGAATTGGGGTGGGGGTTGGAGGTGCCAGAATAGGTTTGGAATAAGAACCGTTCCATGTAGGCAACAAAAGGACAGGCATGGGAATGGGCCATGGGAATGCCTGCGGCTACTGTTTTAATCTGCAAAGGAAATTGTAGAAGCCTAAACCGTTCTCATGAGATCCAGGGGTGCAGCAGTTCCCCCACAGACCTTGCCTAGACCCAGACTTCCCTGTTAGGCAGGCATGGTGTGGAAACAACACTGACTTCGAGCACAACAGTCCAATAACCCAATATCCATAAGGACCATCGTGCTTCTCTACTCTAATCCCATTTACCCTCATCATGCTTGCACCCTTCTCCTCCTTTCCTACCCAAACGCCTGTAACAAGTATCTTTTAAATGTAATAACTGTATCTGCTTCTACCATCTCCTCTGGGAGATCGTTGGAGATAACTATCACCATCTGAGTGTATAACCTCGAGACCCCATTAAACCTGTGCCCTTCAGTGTTATGCTCCCCGCTTCTGGCTATCAATACCCCTCAAAATCTCACAAAGATCTACAAGGCCACCGATTAGCATCCCAGAGAATAAACCCAGCCAATACAACCTTCCATCCATTCCTGGCAACATCTGTACTTCAGCCTCTCCTCCTCCACCACATCCTTCCTGTAATGTAGTGACCAGAATTGCACACAATACTCCAAGTGAGGCCAAACCAACTGCACAACGCCTGCTTTCTCAGTAAGCCAGCCGCTAAGCTCAGCATAGTTGAAAGTGCAGAGGCAGGTAAAAGGTCAAAGGTCTGTGGAGTCCTAATTGAACCAACATTATTAAGGGCATCGTGTATGGTGTCTGTAGTTGCTGATGGACCGGTACTGCATTTCAGACCACATCAGAAAAGAAACACCAGCTGGACATGGGAAAATACTTTCACAAGAGGCATGCCAGGTCAGACATTATTTGTAACATCTTCTGCAAAGAATGAGTACAAAGTGAGATAACAGTGGTGACAATCAAGATCTGATATCCTACACCAGTTCCAGGTGTGAGGAGGAAGTCACAGCTTCTTACTTCTGTGCATCAGCCATGCCCATGCAATGATTTCAGCTCAGAACTACAGGAAAAGTATTCTTCATTTACACTGAACATTCATTCAGCTCTGATGCAGAATTGTTAAACAAACTGTCCCTTTATCTTCAGATTTATTTACTGGAAAAATTCAAATTTCACATTCAGAAGTAAATGTGTTATCAAAATACGTATATGTCACAAAATGCTACCCTGAGGTTCATTTTCTTGCAGGCATTCCCAGTAGAATAAAGCAGTACATTTTCTGGGGAGAAAAATTAAAATCCTTTTCTTTTAAATGAAGAACTACAATGCAAGAGCAGTAGGAAGATGGCTGCCTCGCTATTACCAAAGGATTACCCAGGTAACTCTCCAACAACCTGTTTTACACCCTTGATAATTTTAATTTCTATTGCCTGGACGCTATCACCCATTGTGCATCATCAGAAAAAGTTTTGATCGACTATTGTACTTCTGATTAGAGGATATCATGCCAAAACTTAATCAAATATAAAAGTTATCAATGCTTAAGTTAAAAACAAAGGGCTGGAAGAACTCATCCAGTCAAGCAATGTCTGTGGTTGGGGGAGTGGTGAAGGAACTGTCAATATTTCGGAGTAGGTGAGGTTGGGAGTCAAAGGCAAGTGAGTAAAAGGAGGAAGCAGACAAAAAGAGAGCAGATGGGGCCAGGTCGGGAAGGCAAAGGCAGCTGCTGGAGGGTGACCTCAGGAGGCCCACTGCAGATAGAGCACAGGTGCTCTGCAAGTTGGTTGCCTAGTCTGAGTTTGATCTCTCAGAGGAGGCTCCAATCCTCCGACTATTACCCCTTTCCCATTCCCCTACCACCCACCCCACATCACCTATGTTTATATTCTTCGCCACTCTGGTTACATCCACCTAACGCCAACACATTTCACCCATCAGATTCCTTCCCCCTATCCAGTTCTATCTGCCCTTCACCTTTCCCCTAATGGTTCCACAATAATGACTTCCTTACTTATCAGATTCCAGCACTGGCAGCCTTTGCGTTCTTGTTTATTACTGTCCAATAGCTGTCTCCATCTTCACCCTCCACTCACTCCACCCGGTTCCATCTGCTTTTTCTGTCCACATTCTCCTATCACCTATCCCAACGCTGCTTGAATTTACACAGCAAGTTCCTCCAGCAATGCCTTGTTCTCATTTCTTTGCTTCAGATTCCAGCATCTGCAGAGCAGGTAATTACGTCCAGTTTCAGGGAAGATTGAGAGACTGTAAACACTGAATATACAGATGTTTTCAGAAGGATAAACAGGACATATCGCTCTAGCTGTTCACCCTTAATTGGAACCTTTCAAAAACCTTCCTATTTCTTTCCAGTTCTGATTCTGCAAGAGGTGACTGAGCCGTTTTAGACTTACCCAATGATAGCAGGAAATGAGCCGTCTGGTTTGCTGTCATCCAGTGTAAGGCCAATAGGAGATTCCTCATCTTGAATGATCATGCTCCCACAGTAGTCTGATTGAAAAGAGAAATACAGCACATCTAATCATGCCAGTGATTTACAACCGACAAATAATATATTTACACTTGTTACATAATACTACTACTACAAGATATAGAAGCAGAAATAGGCTATTCAGCCCATGGAGTCTGCTCCGCCATTCCATCACGGATAATTTATTATCCCTCTCAACCCTAGTCTCCTGTCTTCTCCCATAATCTTTGACATCCTGACTAATCAAGGACCTATCAACCTCTGCTTTAAATACACCCAATGACTTGGCCTCTACAGCCATCTGTGGCAATGAATTTCACAGATTTACTACTCTCTGGATAAACAAATTCCTTCTCATCTCTGTTCTAAATGAATGCCCCTCTGTTCTGAGGCTGTGCGCTCTGGTCATAGACTCCCCTACTACATGAAACATCCTCTCCACATCCATTCTGTCTAGGTCTTTCAAAAGTCAATAGGTTTCAATGAGAACTGCACCCCCCCATTCTTCTAAACTCCAATGAGTATAGACCCAGTCATCAAGCACTCCTCATACGTTAACCCTTTTATTCCTGGTATCATTCTTGTGAACCTCCTCTGGACCCTCTCCAATGCCAGCACATATTTTCTGAGATATGGGGCCCAAAACTGCTCACAACACTCTCAGTGCAGTCTGACCAATGCCTTTTAAAGCCTTAGCATTACATCCTTGCTTTTATATTCTAGTCTTCTTGAAATGAATGATAAAGTTGCTTTTTCCTTCCTTACCACCAACTCAACCTGCAAATTAACCTTTAGGGAATCCTGCAGGAGGCCTCCCAAGTACCTCTGCACCTTTGATTTTTAATTTTCTCCCTGTTTAACAAATAATCTATGCCTTTATTCTATCTACCGAAGTGCATGACCATACACTTCCCTACACTATATTCCATCTGCCACCTCTTCACCCATTTTCCCAATCTGTCTAAGTCCTTCTGCAGACTCCCTGCTTCCTCAACACTACCTGCCCCTCCACTGATCTTCGTACCGTCTGCAAACTTGGCCACAAAGCCATCGATTCCATCATCCAAGTCACTCACATATAACGTGAAAATCTGAAAGAAACTTCAGCTGGATGCATCTCTTGCAGGTGTAATCAGCAAGAACACGAGAAGTCATCCCGCCTTCCCATTTCCTGCAAGAGGAGCATTCCACCATTCTGCTTGACATCCCACTGCTCTAACTGTGCAATAAGGAAGAGAGAAAGAAATTAAATGAAAAAAAAATTCTGTCTACAGTGAGTGACCGGTAATACCATGAAACAGCTTCCTTGGTAGGTTGTTTAGACCATAAGAACAGAATTAGGCCATTCGGTCCATTGAGTCTGCTCCATCATGGCTGATCTCAAGTCAAGTCGTCACTTTTTATTGTCATTTCAACCATAAGCTGCTGGTACAGAACACAGTAAAAACGAAACAATCTTCCTCCAGGATCCTGGTGCTACATGAAACAACACCAAATTACACTAGACTAAGTGAGACAGCACAAGGCTACACTAGACTACGTAAAACAACACAAAAACTGCAATAGACTACAGACCTACAAGACTACATAAACGTGCACAAAACAGTGCAGAGCAGTACAATAAATAATAAACAAGACAATAGGCACAGTAGAGGACAAATTACAATATAATAATAAATGATGTAGATATCAGTTTAGACTCTGAGTATTAAGGAGTCTGATGGCTTGGGGGAAGAAACTGTTGCAGTCTGGTCGTGAGAGCCTGAATGCTTCGGTGCCTTTTGCCAGATGGCAGGAGGGAGAAGAGTTTGTATGAGGGGTGCGTGGGGTCCTTCACAATGCTGTTGGCTTTACGGGTGCAGCGTGTGGTGTAAATGTCTGTAATGGCAGGAAGAGAGGCCCCGATGACCTCCTCAGCTGACATCACTATCCGCTGCAGGGTCTTGCAATCCGAGACGGTGCAATTTCCGAACCAGGCAGTGATGTAGCTGCTCAGGATGCTCTCAATACAACCTCTGTAGAATGTGGTGAGGATCGGGGGTGGGAGATGGACTTTTCTCAGCCTTCGCAGAAAGTAGAGACACTGCTGGGCTTTCTTTGCTATGGAGCTAGTGTTGAGGGACCAGGTGAGATTCTCCGTCAGGTGAACACCAAGAAATTTGGTGCTCTTAACGATCTCAACGGAGGAGCTGTCGATGTTCAGCAGAGAGTGGTCGCTCCGTGTCCTCCTGAAGTCAACAACCATCTCTTTTGTTTTGTTCACATTCAGAGACAGATTGTTGGCTCTGCACCAGTCTGTTAGCCGCTGCACCTCCTCTCTGTATGCTGACTCATCATTCTTGCTGATGAGACCCACCACAGTCGTGTCATTGGCGAACTTGATGATCTGATTCAAGCTGTGTGTTGCAGCACAGTGGTAGGTCAGCAGAGTGAACAGCAGTGGACTGAGCACACAGCCCTGGGGGGCCCCATGCTCAGTGTGATGGTGTTGGAGATGATGTTTATTATTCCTCTCAAGCCCATTCTCCTGCCTTCTTTCCATAACCTTTGATGCCCTGGCTAATCAAGAGCATATCGACCTCTGCTTTAGAAACATAGAAAACCTACAGAACAATACAGGCCCTTCAGCCCACAAAGCTGTGCTGAACATGCCCTTACCTTAGAAATTACCTAGGGTTACCCATAGCGTCTACTTTTCTAAGCTCCATGTACCTATCCAGGAGTTTCTTAAAAGACCGTATCGTATCCGCCTCCACCACTGTCACTGGCAGCCCATTCCATACACTCACCGCTCTCTGCGTAAAAAACGTACCCCTGACATCTCCTCTGTACCTGCTTCCGAGCACCTTAAAACTGTGCCCTCTCGTGCTAACCATTTCAGCCTTGGGAAAAAGCCTCTGACTATCCACACGATCAATGCCTCTCATCATCTTATACACCTCTATCAGGTCACACTGCTTTGCTTTACTCCGTGATTTGGCCTCCACAAAGCAGCTTCCTTGCGAATAATTTGAGATACGACATAAATGAAGCAAAGCTGGTTCAGGTGGTAAATTTGGACTGACATTTCTCACAGGCTTCAGCCATTATGAATTAATTATCATCAATAACTTTAGTACCATTGTGTCACATGACCACGAGGGAACAGTGGTTAATTGCTGGTCCAGTGATCCAGAGGCCAGTACTAACCATCCAGAGTTTAAATACTGCCACAGCCACTGGGAAATTTATACTTAATTAATTAATTATCTGCCATTAAAGAAAATTAGTCTTGACAAGGGTGGTTATGACTACTAAATTGTCACAAAAACCCAAGTGGATTTTTGATGTCTTCCTTCAGACAATAATACCTGTCAATCCTAACCCGGTCTAAAGGAGACTGCACTGTGGTAATTCTGAACAGTTCACTAAAGCAGCCCAGCTACTTTGAAAGCCAGTGAGAGAGTAACCAAACAGTTCACCTGGCATTGACCTAAACACTGATTCAGACACACTCATATCACTCTCAGTCTAGTCAAACTTGTAAGATACTCACTAATCTTTGGGATCTGGGCCAGAATAAAGAGAGGTGTTCCACAAACTAATTTGCGGTATAGTTCCTCCCCGGGTTATAAACATCTGACTTAAGGACCCCCCCCCCCCCCCCCATATGACTGAGCATATGGGAGGCGAACAAGATGAGTTCACTAACGACTGTTGACTGCTGGCTGGAAACAGGAGATTTCTGTTAGCCTTCTTTCCCCACACCCATGCTGCCATAATCAAGGCCTGGGTCAAGTCAAACGGAGCTGGAAGTGCTAAGTATACTCACTCTGAATCAGTGTGCTAGCTGCTCATCTCACGCCTGCTTGTCTCTCCCATCACAATTGTTTCTGCGATCCTTTCCCACATTCTGTTTTCATTCATTTCTGACTTATAAATAGTTGGAGTTACTGACATTTCTCGAGAACGGGATCCTGTTGTAACCTAGACACTGCCTGTACAATTCTACTCACAGATTCAGACTTTGGGCAGATAACCCAGACTCCTCCATCTCAATCTCTGATCAGGTCCTGATCACTGACAGAACCTCTAGAGCGATAAACAAGGGAGTGGTACTGTCCTTCCTCAGCTGATGAATCAGTTTTTCACATTAAAAGAGTGCAGAATACACATTTCAAAGATACTCTTGACTGTATTGTGAACTCCATGGGATAAGGCTCAGCGCTAAACTGACAGTTCAAAGCCGAGCATCCAGCCCATGCTGCAGCCAGTAGCCATAGCAGAGCTGTTCAAAGGGGAATGCCACAGAGCATGCCAGATGCAACACAAACCAATGGCATGCAAAGCTGGCAAAGCTGCAGCACAGGGGCACCTACCTGCTAAACAGCAAGAGCAACATGGAACAGGAAGAGCCAAGCGATCCCACAACCATCCAACCAAAGCTCTGCGGTCATGGGAACAGTAGGCCAATCAGCTCCTTAAACCTACTCCACCATTTAATAAGATCATGGCTGACCTAATCTTGACCACAACACCCCTCTTCTGTTCTATCCCAATTCCCCTTGACACTTTTCTAATTCAACCGTCTGTCAGGGAACTATCTCCACAACAACATGGGGTAGAGAATTTCACAAATTTCTGACCCATCTCCTGGCATGTGACGTGTGGATGGTGATGGACAATGGCTTAGCTCAAGCTGGGAGGTGTCCACTACAATCGTGGGGTCCACCCGCTGAGCATCAGTGACAAAGCTGAAGCATTCACAACTCTTTCAGCCAGAGCTGCTGAACAAATGGTTCACTTCTGTCCTCTCTTGACACCACACCATCACAGAAGTCAATTATGTAATTCAATACATTAATTATTTAAGGGAAAGATGGGGTGAAGCACTGGATATAACAGAAGCTATTGGACAGATGGCCAAGAGTATGATAGACTTGTGCTCCAATGATAATTAGCTGAACTGTTTCAGTTCAGTTAAACATGAACATCTACTTAACAATAAGCAAAATTGCCCAAGTAAATGCTATCCATAATAAAAAAGAGAACATATCTAATCTGGCTAAATACTGCCCCCTCCAGCAAAAGGAAATGCTGTATAATGTTCACCAGTATCTTGCTTACCAATCTCATCTGGGTCTGCATCTGATCACTCAATGCCAGACCTCTTACAGCCTTGCTCTAAATGTGGGCAAGGAGCTGGGAATGACTGCTCTTGACATCAGGACAGCTTTTGACTGAGTGTGTTATCAAGGAAGCCTGAATGAAATGTGCCAGTTAGCAATCACCTCACACCAATCATGAGGGCTCATTAACAAAAGCTAGATGTCAGTTTTTGAAGGGTGACTTTGCAATGTTTGGGCTCTGCACCACTCCTTCACCTTCAAACGTTGTTTGTTAAGGATCAGGGAAATGATGAAGAGATGAACGAGTGTTTTGTAGAAACACTTGGGATAGAGACTGTCCAAACAGCGATTGTACTGCAGTAAGACTAAGCTGTTACAAAACCATAACCAATGGCATAGTGAGTTGTCAGCATGCTATGTTGACACCAGAAACATGTCGACCCTTGTGGGCTACTCCCAGCACAATTCTTGGATTGTGTGATCGTTCACTCATTTCACTATATGTTTCAATGTACATGTAACAAATAAAGCTTTTCTAAAAATCTTTGACCATTAATCTGTTAACAGTTCTGTGACTTACTGAAAAGTGCCCTTGAAGAGCAGAAGCCTATTTCATTAATTAGTACTACACGTGCCAGTAGGCATACTAAATTAATTATTTAATTGTTCGAGTCTATGCTGCTTTGTGCACCAACAGATTTACATGAGAAATCTGAGCTAAACTCTATCCAGCTGCACCCAAGTGAATGTTCACTCTTGTGCATTACAAGAGGTGAACTACACAGCACCAGGTCAATGCTGCTTCTCAGCAGCAACAGAATTGAAGTGCTAGTTCTTTCTCACCTACTGATTTCTGTGGTTAGAGTTAAGATATTTTAGTGCAGCTTGTGGAATGTGTCCTCTACTTTATGGAAGCTTGTTCTCCTCTCTACAATTTACAAATGACATTAACATCAACTATACTCAACCATAGTGGAACTTGGCTACAGGAGGGGCAGGACTGGCAGCTTAATATTCCAGGGTTCTGATGTTTCAGATGTGATCGAGGCAGAGGAATGAAAGGTGGGGGAGTGGCATTGCTTGTTAGGGAAAATATTACAGCAGTGCTCAGGCAGGACAGATTAGAGGGCTTGTCTACTGAGTCCTTATGGGTGGAGCTAAGAAACAGGAAAGGCATGGCCACATTAGTGGGATTATATCACAGACCACCCAATAGTCAACGAGAATTGGAAGAGCAAATCTGCGGAGAGATAG
This sequence comes from Mobula birostris, assembly GCF_030028105.1. NCBI lineage: Eukaryota > Metazoa > Chordata > Chondrichthyes > Myliobatiformes > Myliobatidae > Mobula > Mobula birostris. The sequence continues at coordinate 48,411,972 of NC_092375.1, read as the reverse complement.
CAGGCAACTGCAGGAAACATAAAGTTGTGGTGGTAGGGGATTCTAATTTTCCATATATTGATTGGGACTCCCATACTGTTAGGGGTCTAAATGGTTTAGAGTTTGTAAAATGTGTTCAAGAAAGTTTTCTAAATCAATATATAGAGGGACCAACTAGAGGGGATGCAATATTGGATCTCCTGTTAGGAAACGAGTTAGGACAAGTGACGGAAGTCTGTGTAGGGGAGCACTTTGGTTCCAGTGATCATAACACCATTAGTTTCAACTTGATCATGGACAAGGATAGATCTGGTCCTAGGGTTGAGGTTCTTAACTGGAAGAAGGCCAAATTTGAAGAAATGGGAAAGGATCTAAAAAGCGTGGATTGGGACAGGTTGTTCTCTGGCAAGGATGTGATCGGTAGGTGGGAAGCCTTCAAAGGAGAAATTTTGAGAGTGCAGAATTTGTATGTTCCTGTCAGGATTAAAGGCAAAGTGAATAGGAATAAGGAACCTTGGTTCTCAAGGGATATTGCAACTCTGATAAAGAAGAGGAGGGAGTTGTATGGCATGTATAGGAAGCAGGAAGTAAATAAGGTGCTTGAGGAGTATAAGAAGTGCAAGAAAATACTTAAGAAAGAAATCAGGAGGGCAAAAAGAAGACATGAGGTTGCCTTGGCAGTCAAAGTGAAGGATAATCCAAAGAGCTTTTGCAGGTTTATTAAGAGCAAAAGGATTGTAAGGGATAAAATTGGTCCTCTTGAAGATCAGAGTGGTCGGCTATGTGAGGAACCAAAGGAAATGGGGGAGATCTTAAATAGGTTTTTTGCGTCTGTATTTACTAAGGAAATTGGCATGAAGTCTATGAAATTAAGGGAAACAAGTAGTGAGATCATGGATCGAAAAAGAGGAGGTCCTTGCTGTCTTGAGGAAAATTAAAGTGGATAAATCCCCAGGACCTGACAGGGTGTTCCCTCGGACCTTGAAGGAGACTAGTGTTGAAATTGCAGGGGCCCTGGCAGAAATATTTAAAATGTCGCTGTCTACAGGTGAGGTGCCGGAGGATTGGAGAGTGGCTCATGTTGTTCCGTTGTTTAAAAAAGGATCGAAAAGTAATCCGGGAAATTATAGGCCAGTAAGTTTAACGTCAGTAGTAGGTAAGTTATTGGAGGGAGTACTAAGAGGCAGAATCTACAAGCATTTGGATAGACAGGGACTTATTAGGGAGAGTCAACATGGCTATTGGAGTTTTTCGAGGAGGTTACCAGGAAAGTGGATGAAGGGAAGGCAGTGGATATTGTCTGCATGGACTTCAGTAAGGCCTTTGACAAGGTCCCGCATGGGAGGTTAGTTAGGAAAATTCAGTCACTAGGTATACATGGAAAGGTGGTAAATTGGATTAGACATTGGCTCAATGGAAGAAGCCAAAGAGTGGTAGTAGAGAATTGCTTCTCCGAGTGGAGGCCTGTGACTAATGGTGTGCCACAGGGATCAGTGCTGGGTCCATTGTTATTTGTCATCTATATCAATGATCTGGATGATAATGTGGTAAATTGGATCAGCAAATTTGCTGATGATACAAAGATTGGAGGTGTAGTAGACAGTGAGGAAGGTTTTCAGAGCCTGCAGAGGGACTTGGACCAGCTGGAAAAATGGGCTGAAAAATGGCAGATGGAGTTTAATACAGACAAGTGTGAGGTATTGCATGTTGGAAGGACAAACCAAGGTAGAACATACATGGTTAATGGTAAGGCACTGAGGAGTGCAGTGAAACAGAGGCATCTGGGAATACAGATACAAAATTCCGTAAAAGTAGCATCACAGGTAGATAGGGTTGTAAAGAGAACTTTTGGTACATTGGCCTTTATTAATCAAAGTATTGAGTATAAGAGCTGGAATGTTATGATGAAGTTGTATAAGGCATTGGTGAGGCCGAATCTGGAGTATTGTGTTCAGTTTTGGTCACCAAATTACAGGAAGGATATTAATAAGGTTGAAAGAGTGCAGAGAAGGTTTACAAGGATGTTGCCGGGACTTGAGAAACTCAGTTACAGAGAAAGGTTGAATAGGTTAGGACTTTATTCCCTGGAGCGTAGAAGAATGAGGGGGGATTTGATAGAGGTATATAAAATTATGATGGGTATAGATAGAGTGAATGCAAGCAGGCTTTTTCCACTAAGGCAAGGGGAGAAAAAAACCAGAGGACATGGGTTAAGGGTGAGGGGGGGGAAGTTTAAAGGGAACATTAGCGGGGGCTTCTTCACACAGAGAGTGGTGGGAGTATGGAATGAGCTGCCAGACGAGGTGGTAAATGCGGGTTCTTTTTTAACATTTAAGAATAAATTGGACAGATACATGGATGGGAGGTGTATGGAGGGATATGGTCCGTGTGCAGGTCAGTGGGACTAGTCAGAAAATGGTTCGGCACAGCCAAGAAGGGCCAAAAGACCTGTTTCTGTGCTGTAGTCTCTATGGTTTCTATGGTTTCATAAATATGCTAAATTGAAATCTAATAAGAAGTTCACAATGTTGACATAATATAATTATTAGCATCAACAAATGTTTAGGAAAAACACCTACTTTTCTTCCTCCAGAAGTTATCTTTGTAGTATACCATGCATTTGATCACACATCCCATGGGAACACGTTGGATAAGCTGGTTTCGCATAGGCGGAAGGGGTGGTTCATAATGAATCTTCAGACTGAGGGCTGGTGGAATGGCACAGACGATATATTTTGCCTAAATAGCAAAGAAAAAAAATTATCTTCTGTCCAACATCCACTATTTCCTCAACCCAATCCCATCTCCTACACAGATCTTTTGCAGATGGGAAAATAATTTTCCTGTTAACAAACAGGTCTGTAGAAACTCTGGACAAGGAATAAGCTTTGGCCTGAGAAAACAGGATTGGAGGTTGAGGTGGAATCCAAATTAACACATTACTTATGGAAGTTGTAAATCTGGAAGTGAATGGTGAACTAATGACTCTTTGGTATATCCTCCCTAACAATTAGTTTTAGCTTGGGAGAGTTGTGTGAAAACGAGCGCTTCACTGCCCATGTCCACGTCCACAGGGAGCAGCGGTAGGTAACCCATTGAGGCTCATGGTCAAAGGATACAAGGTATTGCAGTTTTATTGTACTGGATTATAAAACTAGTGCCAGGCAAAACCAGAGTCAGCACAATAATTTTACCTATACCTGGTCCCCAAAGAGCACATTGTCTTTTCCCAAGAAAAAGAACAGCGCTGTACAATTGAGCTGCAATGACAAAGCAGTTTGGGCACAAAATCAGGGCAAGAACTTATCCGTAGGGATGCCATCTCTTCAAATTTCTACCCCAAGATTAATTTACCCAAGCTTCCGGATGCTTTTTGACACTTTTCATATTGTTGGATCCAGTTTCATAATTCACAGTTTTAAATTGGGATCAATGGTCTTGAGTGTTTCGCTTTTCCATTCACATTACACTGTGGATAAGTTAGAATGAGAAATAGCTGGCTCAGCTGAAGGCAGAATCAGTCTGAAGAAACTGAAAGTTTGAGCAACAACATTGCAACCATGATTTTGTTTACATTGCTTTAAGTTCCCTTCTCCTTGTAAAATCCTCAAGGATTTTCACTCTTACTTATATTTCTAGGGAGGAGGGATAAGGAAGGGATAAAAAAAAATAGACTGAGATGATAGTTAAGGGGAATGTATTGCTATCAAATACCAGTTTTCTTTAGAATATTAAAGTATCCCCCTACTAAAAAGCCATGGAAGAAAACCAAATTACCATCTAGCATCACTCCAGGCTCCAGAAAAAACAAAAGCATACCCAGAAAATTGACCCTATAAGTCCTCTTCACAAGTGTTCATGTACTCAAGCAACTGCTGGAAGCAGTGCCCTACACAAACTAATCCAGCAACACAATGGTCTGTACCTTATATCCAAAATACTAGATCCCTCAATCAACAACATTGGATGTGTCCTGTCCTATTAACAAGTCCAAGGTGACAGTACAGAAAAATGTGGCTGGGAGGAGGTGCCCTTGAACATCTCAGTTGCTGATTCTGGACCTGCATGCTTCACAGCTTAAAATCAAACATGTTCAACGAAGACTTCTCCAATCTTCCTCAATGTTGACTAGGAAGAAGCACTGAGAGCTGCCAAAGCACATACCATACCTTGGGTAGGGGAGCTTCACCATCCATCACCAATAGTGCTTTAGCCACATTGTTACTCGATGACAAGTTCTGAAGAACATGGTTGCCAAACTGAGTCTGTGACAGAAGCTGAGAGCAGCTGCAGGAGGGAAGTACCTCATCCTCCTCCCATCATGAAGGGCTTGTGAAAGTGAATCCCCATCTTCATAGAGGGTGCATTCTCCATTGTGTTATGTGGCAAGAACATTGTGCTAAATGGAACAGAACCTGAACAGATGCAGCAAACCAAAACTGAGAATTCATGAGAGGCTGTGAGCTAGACACAGAAGCAAAATTAGATTCTAGTACAATTTCTTCTTCTTCCTTCTTCCTCTTCTTCTTCTTTCTCTCTCTCTCTCCCTCCCTCCCTCTCCTATCAATAAGCCAGAGGACCTAGGGAGTCTGGATCAATGACAATTAAGGATCAACATTTCAGGAGCAGTGTTAGGTGTATCCTAAAATGATTGATCAACTTGATGAAGCTGCAACTTAGCATTATCTGCAAGCACACAATAAGACAAACTGGTCTCATAACTAACAGATCAAATCTAACTGCTGCCACACTTCTGGTAGTTGAACTGGGCCACTAAACAACTAGCAGGTTGCATTGGCATGACAACTAGCAGGGCCAGGCTTTACTTATCATCTGAAATGGGAAACTCCAGCACAGGTACAAAAGGCTGAACTATTTGAAAACATCTTCAGTCAGAAAGACTGAGGTGATGAGCTCCAACATCACAAAAGCTTGCCTTTTGACAATTCAGTCGACTCCACATGATAAAGGCTGACAGCTATGGGTGTCACTAAAGCTTTGGGCTTTGACATTATGCTGCTTCTGTTGCTGAACAAGCATGGTACACACTAAGCTATGCATTCTGCTCTGCTGTTCCAGTACACCTATGATATTTGCATCTTTCTAGCAATAGTAAAAATTACATATTCATGTCATATCTGCAAAACGCAGGCCATCACCTTCTCATAATCGTACATCCAGAGTAATAGGAGACATCTTTGACAGTGATGTCAAGTGGTAATTAATAATAACCTTTTCAGGGACATTTGGTCTGCGTCCCAGCGGAAGCAGTGGCTCCACACCTCAGTACAACCTTGGCTCAATAAAAGGGAATGAGATGCTTAGGACAGGTGAGATGACAGTAACTACTGTTGACAGTAAGGCATCCAATGACAAGTTATCAGGAAGTGAGAGAAATAGTGTGCTCATAACCAATAATTTCAGCTTCAATACATGGTTCTGGTCTTCCTACTACCTGCAGCTCCAAAGCTATATTCATGTTTGCTGATGACACCACTGCCGTAGGCCGAAACAAAGGAATCAGCATATAGGAGGGAGGTTAGAAGTCTGGCTGAGTGGTGGCGTCACAACAACCTCTTCCTCAATATCAGCAAGACCAAGGAGACAATTATTCACTTCAGGAGGAAGGAACTAGAGGTCCATGAGCCAGTCCTCTACTGCAACTTTAAATTCCTCGGTGTCATTATTTCAGAAGACCTGTCCTGGTCACAGCAAGCAAGTGCAATTACGAAGAAAGCACGGCAGCACCTCTACTTCCTTAGGAGTTTGCAGAGATTTGGCATGGCATCTAAAACTTTGACAAACTCCAACAGGTATGTGGCGGAGAGTATATTGACTGGACGCATCACAGCCTGGTATGGGAACACCAATGCCCTTGAAATCAGACAGACAAAAACAGTGGATATGGCCCGGAGCATCATGGGTAAAGCCCTCACCACTATTGAGCGCACCTACGCAAAGCACTGCCGCAGGAAAACAGCATCCATCACCAGGGACCTCCATCACCCAGGACATGCTCCCTTCTCACTGCTGTCATCAGGAAGGTGGTACAGGAGCCTCAGGACTCACATCACCTGGTCTGGAACAGAAATTACCCTTCGTCCATCAGGCTCATGAACCACAGGGGATAACTTCACTCGCTCCATTACTGATATGCCCCCACAACAAAGGGACTCCCTTTCAAGGACTCTTCATTTCATGTTCTCGATACTTATTGCTTATTTATTTACATATTATTATTTATTTCTTTTTATATTTGAACAGCTTGTTATCTTTTGCACACTGGTTCAGCGCTCAAGTTGGTGCTGTCTTCCACTTATTCTATCATGGATTTATTAAGTGTGCCCATAAGAAAATGAAGCTCAGGGTTGTCCATGGTGACATATATGCACTCTGATAATAAATTTACTTTGAACTTTGAACAAAGCATTGCTTTTAGTTCAACAATCTTCACCTGTTCTCTTCATCACAAGGTTAGAAGTGAGGAAGTTCAGTGATGCTTGCAAAATGTTCAGTTCCATTCCAATTCCTTGGAAGTCAAAGCATTCCTTCCTAACACACATGAAGACCTGAAGTGGCTCAATAATTGGCAAGTCACATGCAAGGCCAATAACTGTCAGGCAATGAGCTTTTCTGAAGAGAAGTTTAAAGTAAATTTATTATCAAAATACATATATGTTACCATATATTATCATAAGATTTACAAACATATTTTCTTGCAGGAAATTACAAGGAAAAAAGAAATAAAATAGAATTTTACAAGAAACAAATGAAGATTGACAAACACCAATGTGCAAAAGAAGACAAGCTATAAATATTGAGGACATGAGTTGTAAAAAAATCCTTGAAAATGGGTTTGATCACAGAATCAGTTTAGAATAATGGTGAATGAAGTTATCCACACTGGATGATTATAGGGTAATAACTGTTCCTAAACCTGTTGGTGAACCCAAGGCTTCTGTATCTCCTTCCCAATAGGGATACTGAGGACAGTACACGGCCTGGATGGTGAGGTGATGGGAGAGAGAAGATATTTAACATCCTCCTCTGGAAATCTGGTGACACCCCCACCATCAAAGTCTCAGGGAAATAAAATCACAGTTGAAAAGATGTTTAACTAAAGTAGCGGTGTGAGTACAGTGACTACAAAAGGCTGGGTAGCTTATATCTCACCTCCCAAAATAAGTGCACATCACCCAAATAAACCAGAACATCTGTCATACACATCTGGAGTTATCTTCTGGCAGCAGTACAGACCACTTCCTTCAACTCTCAGTGACCATTCATTATAATAGCAACAAAGCACATGCATTAGTTCCATGGATGATGCATACTTTGCTGATGCTGAGAAATTTAGTGAGTTTGCAATTATAGCAAGGCATAAATAAGATTCTTCGGGCTACAACAGATGTTAACCGTGCTGCCTTGCAAATATCACATTTATCTACCTCAGAGTCTGACAAAGAATTTGCATCGATTGAATAATACACAGATTATGTGGGAAATTAACAGTTCATAAGTACTTCAAAGAAGAAGATCATATCAATGAAAGTCTTTTTGATAAAAGGTGTAATTTCCACTCCCATAAATAATGACCCCAATGAAAATGCCACAAATTGCAGGAAAGGAAATTGGTGTTCAGTCGTAATGCCATCATTACTGAAATGGCTGTCATGTTTTTAAATTATTTAAGGATGGCTTTCACACCCTAATTGGTGAGATAGGGATTGCAGCAAGTTTCAGCACCTGTACCTCATACAGATACCTGATGCTGTGCCCAAATTTACAAAAGTTAGAAGAGTTTTCCTGCTTGTCATGAAGCATTCCCCAAGCACCAGTGCAATTGCATTTATACCCAAGATTTAGGCAATATCTCTTCGACTGGGGAAAAGAATCACGTGGCTTTCACTTGACTGGCTTTCTGCAGATACACAGTAACACTATTCTCACTATTCCTTACGCTTGGCCCCAAAGTTTTTCACATGACAGTATCAGTTGAAAGAACTATTTTCTTTACCTCAAATAAGTCATGATCAAGAGTCTCCACAACCACTTTGTCTTGCGTTTGATTAATCCGGATCACAGGCTTCTCCAGCTTTACAGAGTCTCCAAGGCAGTTCATTAATCTTTCACAGATCTGTCCAGATCCACCAACAAATTTTCGCTCCTAATAATGTAAAATAGACTATTGTGAAGTATGCTGTAAATCTTCTAAACAGCTCATTAACAATGGCTTACTCGGTGAAGACTTCTAAAGCTTAAAAAACATGTCCAGCAAGTCCAGCATTTGTATTTTATCATTTCTGGGCATCATAATTAAGCAATTTTGAAATGTTAATAACAATGCTACCTAGGAACCATCGTTCAATGTGGGCAAAGTAAGGTCACAAAACAAAAAACAATAGCCAAGCTTTTAATATCAGGGATAAAAGTTAAGAGATAATGAGTTGGATTTTGTCTGATGCACAATCTCCACGATTGCACAAAACTTGCATAATCCTGTGAATCCAATTGAGGTGGCGGCCTCATTGCCCTAGCCATTCCCTGAAGTGGGTGATGCACGAGCAGCAAGCGGACCTCAGGCAATGCCACAAGTCTAGAGTCATGGAGTCAAAGATATAGAGGATGGATACAAGCACTTCAGCTCGCCAAGTTCACACTAATTATTCAACAGTGTGGCTAGAAATGAGATTGGGCAGCATGACATTTTAAACACTATGTGGATTCAATTTGTACGAAAAGTAAATCATGAATAAAAATAGAGTGTTTAAGGAAAAGGTATCAGGACACTGGGTTGATCTCACTTGGAACAACAGGAAAGTGAGATGCCACAGCCAGAAGAATTTCAGTCCAGGGGCACAGCAAACTACATAAGAACATAAGAAATAGGAGCAGGAGTAGGCCATCCGGCCCATCGAGCCTGCCCTGCCATTCAATAAGATCATGGCTGATCTGTCTGTAAACTCAGCTCCATCTACCTGGCTTTTCCCCATAACCCTTAATTCCCTTACTATGTAAAAACCTATCTTACTGTTTCTTAAATATGTTTAGTGAGGAAGCCTCAACTGCTTCCCTGGGCAGAGAATTCCACAAATTCACCAATCTCTGGGAAAAACAGTTTCTCCTCATCTCCGTCCTAAATCTTCTCCCCTGAATCTTGAGGCAATGTCCCCTAGTTCTAGTCTCACCTACCAATGGAAACAACTTTCCTACTTCTATCTTATCTATCCCTTTGTATGTTTCTATAAGATCCCCTCTCATTCTTCTGAACTCCAGAGAGTATAGTTCCAGGCAACTCAATCTCTCTTCATAGGTTAACCCCTTCATCCCTGGAATCAACCTGGTGAACCTCCTCTGCACTGCCTCCAAAGTCAGTATATTCTTCTTCAAGTATGGAGACGAGAACTGCACACAGTACTCCAGGTGCGGCCTCACCAGTACCCTGTATAGTTGCAGCATGACCTCCCTGCTCTTGAATTCAATCCCTCTAGCAATGAAGGCCAACAATTCATTTGCCTTCTTAATAACCTGTTGTACCTGCAAGCCAACTTTTTGCGATTCATGAACAAGAACTCCCAAGTCCCTCTGCACAACAGCATGCTGCAATCTTTCACCATTTAAATAATAATCTGCTCTTCTATTATTCCTTCCAAGATGGATGATCTCGCAATTACCAACATTGTATTCCATCTGCCAGACCTTGGCCCACTCACTTAACCTATCTATATCCCTCTGCAGACTCTCCACATCCTCTGTACAATTTGCTTTTCCACTCAGTTTAGTGGCATCAGCAAATTTTGCTACACTACACTCAGTTCCTTCTTCCAAATCATCACTGTAAATGGTAAACAGCTGCGGGCCCAGCACCGACCCCTGTGGCACCCCCTCACCACTGACTGCCAACCTGAGAAACACCCATTTATACCAACTCTCTACCTTCTATTGGTTAACCAGTCCAGTATCCATGCCAATACACTTCCTCCGACTCCATGCATCTGTATCTTACTTATAAGTCTCTTGTGCGGCACATTATCGAACGTCTTCTGGAAATCCAAGTATACAACATCCACCTGATCCCCTCTATCCGCTGCACTCATTATGTCCTCAAAGAACAATAGTAAGTTTGTCAAACAGGACCTGCACTTTTATAACTAAAGTTATAAAAAAAATTAAAGAGTATCAGGTGGAAATTATAAACAAATCTAAATAAATGTTTTGTTGAAAAGCAGCTACAATCCAAATACCGAAAGAAACAATTTTCAAATATGGTTGCTAGTCATATAGAGAAATTTAAGTGATTATATTTTGGGTTTCTGGGAAGGCACTGTGAGAAATATTTTGTACTTGATATTCCGCTATTAAAATGATCTCCTATTTTAATTACACTTCCCATTCACATTACGATATGTCTGTCCATGGCCTCCTCCACTGTCGTGATAAGGCCACACTTGGGTTGGAGGAACAACACCTTACATTCCGTTTGGGTAGCCTCCAACCTAATGGCATGAACATCGATTTCTCAAACTTTCAGTAATGACCCCCCCACCTCTCCTTCACCATTTCCCACCCCCTTTTCCCTCTCTCACCTTATCTCCTTGCCCAGTCATCACCTCCCTCTGGTGCTCCTCCTCCCCCCCCATTCTTTCTTCCATGGCCTCTGTCTCGTTCATCAATCAACTTCTTAGCTCTATTTCATCCCTTCCCCTCCAGGTTTCACCTATCACCTGGTGTTTTTCTCTCTCCCTTCCCCCCACCTTTGAAATCTACTCCTCAGCTTTTCTTCTCCAGTCCTGCCGAAGGGTTTCAGCCCGAAATGTTGACTGTACTTTTTTTTCCCCATAGATGCTGCCCGGCTTGCTGAGTTCCTCCAGCATTTTGTGTGTGTTGCACTAATTTTAAGTCTTGTTTATTCAGAAGGGTTTCACTGTCTGTGCCAGAATAAGTAGGAAATGCAGCATTTAAAATGCTTGCTCACCTGTCCCCCATTGGTTGTTGAAAATATACGTGTTGTCCCACCGCACTGTTTGACATACCACAGGAACCAGAGAGCAGAGACTTCATGTGGTTCAGAGGTGACATTCACGTTCACAAAGAGTGTAGCAAAGTGCTTGGCAACCCTGAAAATTAAAATTAAAGAGGAATGCGAATTCATCAGAAGCTCCAAACAAAAGAACAAATTTCTTGAAGTGCGTTTCCTCAATTAATTGATTAAATAAACTAGACCAATTTTAAAAGTTCACACCAACAAAGTATTCAAGATGTTAAAGGGCCTAATAGATGGAATAGAGATTCTGATGGGCAAAGTTTGTTTAGTAACTACTAATATGATTGGATTATGGGTTATAAATTGCAATACTGCTCATTAATGGCATTAAGACAACATTGTGAGCCATCCTGAAACTGCTTGTAAAAGTTACATGAAGATCAGGAAGTTCAATATTTAAGTTCACCGAGCCTGTTAGGTATCCCTGTGTGACATTGCTGAAGCTCGCACTGTAGGTCTGTTGCAAGCTCTTGCTGCAATCTGCATTTAGCCTTACACATGTATCTATTCCAGCCTCATGGGTGCATAGCTATGGGTGAATGAATGCTGCAGAAAACAAGGGGGTGGATAGGTGGGGGAGGAAGATGGTAGCCAGAGGGGGACATTGAGAAGAACAATGCCCCAAGAAGCAATGATTTGTGTGCCAAGCCGCCCTGACCTTTGGGGTTACAGCCAGGAAGTTACCAGGAAGCTCTTTGTGAAAACATTAGTATTGCCTTTGAATGCCTGTACTCTGGAGAAGCCTGGGATACAGGACAATACCTGCTCTTGTGGAGTCTTCTCACGTTCAGTGAGAGTTTGAACAACCTCCCTAATACAATGGAGAACATCAAAGTGTTTCGGACGTCACCAGCAGCTGAAACAGGAATGATCCTAAGGCTAAAAGCTGTGACTGAGATGCTGATCTCCAGCCGTCAAGATACACATGCAAGATTGTAATTCAAACAAAAAAATGTTCAGCAAAGCTTTATAATTCTGTGTCTGTTTAAGATCATTGGGGAGGATGTAGATCTCACTGCAGATGAAGTTTCGAAACATTATGTTAACGTCATTTGAGGGAGTTCTCTACCAATGATAACAGTGAAAACAAAAACCTTGCTGAAAAGTCAAGAGTCCAGTAAGATGGCAATGTGCTTGGTTGCAATGGCCTCTCAGTGTAAATGTGTATCATAAACATTTATTTTGTGATCACAAGAAATGGTTGGAGATTGCAAAATATAAAATACTGCAATTCTGGTTCATTAGTGGGGCTAACAGCAGAGTCGTTGCCTGGCCTCGGTTCTTGCACGGACCTGGCCCTCCTGCTGCAGCATCGTCTGTTACAGCCATCTGTGGGGGCGGGGGGGGGGGTGGGGGGAAGAAATTGAACACTGTGTGGGAGAGAATGGAGGCATGCTGGGGTGGGGCTGACCCCTGACCCCTCGTGTTGGTGCTGCTCTCCAGTGTTCGCTCCACGGAAGGGAAGCTGGATAGCCTACAGCTGACCCAGTGGGAGACAAGCTGATTTGCCTTCATCTGCTGAACCAGCGCATGATGAAAACTGCTGCATACTTGTTCTTACAGAAACGTGGCTCCAGGACACCATCCCAAGCACTATCAATCTTCAAGCCATGCTAACATTATTTTTTTGTGCCTGTATGTGCTAGCTTTACCAAACTATATGTACCGTGTGTTCTGTATCATGACGCCAGTTTTGTTTAGCTGTATACATGTGTATGGCTGAATGGCAATTAAGCTTGAACCTGAGTCAGATTTCCACAAGAGACTTGGAAATGCACCTGATACTGCTCTGATTTAAGCCAATTATCAATGGAACAGCAGTGCTTACTTTCTGCAGTTTGGCAAAGCTAACACTTCCTGCACTGAGCTACCCACTTCAATACCTGCACAAAGTCAAGCACTCAGGAATTACAGTACCAGTACTTTGCCTTCACATAGATGGACTCTATTTCTGGGAGATTGAAGGTTCAACGTTAAATGTGTGCACCATTCATGACAAACACAGTTGCAAAAGTAATTTAGGAGTGTGTTAATCTCTTGCGTGCAGGGCATCAGATGATACACGTGGCTAGGTACAGCAGAAGTTTTACCTTGGCTCCAGGCTACTCTCCGAGTCAGACCATCTGTGTTTGATTTTAATCACAGCTTCATACTCCTCACCCGAACTACCACCGAGGCAGACTACTTGCATCTGCCCAGCATGATCCATTTCCTGCCCAAACTCAGCCCCACCCCATCCCACCCTATGCATTACATTATCACTTCCAGATCAAGAGTATCGCAAAGTGCTGATTATTTTACTGAGTTCCAGATGCTTAATCCAGAGATATACTCTGAATTCCACCATGGCACAACAGGAACTTAAATTCGATGAAATACTAATAAACCTCTAACTTTAAAAAGTAATCTAGCCTCAGGAGCAGCAACCATGAAACCACCAGATCACTACAAACATCCATCTGTGCTTACGCAGACTGCCCTATACGGGAGTCCAGAACCACCAATTAATAGCTCATCCCATGGCAAAAACAAAGGAAAAATTACCCCCACTGTACTTGCTAGTTTCACATTCATAGATCCCAAAATGGACAAAACTTTTTTAATATATATGTACTGTATTATCTGCTTCCTCAGCACTTGATACCAATAAAACATCAGAAATGGGAGCAAGAGCAGGCCAAATGGACTGCGCCTACTTCGCCTTTCCACAAGATCTTGGCTGATCATTTAGAAACATAGGACACCTACAGCACAATACTGGCCCTTTGGCCCACAAAGCTGTGCCGAACATGTCCTTACCTTAGAAATTACCTAGGGTTACCCATAGCCCTATATTTTTCTGAGCTCCATGTACCTGTCCAGGAGTCTCTTAAAAGACCCTATTGTATCCACCACCACCACTGTTGCCAGCAGCCCATTCCAGCACTCACCACTCTATGTGTAAAAAACTTACCCCTGACACCTGATAAAATAAATTATCTCAAAATTATTTTCTTACCCTACCACCATATCCCACGATTCCTCAAATACACAGAAATCAAACAATCACAGTTTCACATGAAGTCAGTGACTATGCCTCGATTTCTCTGAATTGAGAAATTTTTGCTGAGTCTTGTCCTTTATATTCTACTCCTTATTTTGAGACTGTAACCACCCAATTCAGAGGAAACATCTTCCCATTTCTACTTCATGAAATCTTTTAAGAATTTTGTATATTTCAATGTCACTGTCTCTCTAAATACATGTCTTGCCAACTCAGTCTCTCTTCATAGTTTGGACCCAGTATCTTAGGATCGAATATTGTGAATGCAAGCGTCAGTGTACACCATTCATGCAAAAAAATAAATTCTGAGTGCTCATTTTCAAATCTGCCATTCTCCCACCTTCATAAATCCTTTCTCCAGAAAACCTTCCACCTCCATGTATCCTCTTGAATAAGATACTGCTTCGACTTGATCCTTTCCACATCCACGTCCCTCCCACATCAGTGATAACACAGCTTCAATAAGCAGACACACTCCCCAGTCTTCACAATTTTTCCCACCTTCACTAATGATTAAAATGAAACTATAAAAAAGCAACTGTGCTAATGGTACTCTCAGCAATCTGTACTATTAAAAGCCGAAACCTGTAAAAGGAAGTGATTTTAAGCTAACTTTGAAACTGATTTGGTCATCAGATAATGAAGCAGGAAATTCACATGTTAGATTTTCAGAAGAGCTCTAGCTTTGTGAGCTAGTAAAACACAGTTAAGCACAGTGATAGGGTTAAGCACTGTGGTGTTATTGAGCGGCATGAGATAATACAGCCCTTTTTAGCATTTAATTCTCAATCTAATTTGCAGCAAGCAGAGGGATCCTGGGGAAAATACATGAGACTGGGCCATCGGTTCACAACTTTAGCTGTTAGGCAAACACATAGAAGGAGCTACTGACCACCCAGCTACTCTCTGGAACATGAATATGATTCCAACCCACTGATGCTAAGCAAACAAGCAAGTAAAGAATAATTTGTGGATAACTTACTTAGTCCAGCAAAGTTTATCGATCAACTGTTGCATTGTTATTTTGTCCCACTGTTCCGCCTGGGGTGCTTTCCAGGGTGCCTCGACTGGAATCTGGGAAGACAGACTTAATTAAACTTTACACCAACGTTATTACTCATTGCATTATGATCATGCACTGAATTGAAGTTCTTCACTATTGGGGATAAAGCATTAGATCTGGGTTAGGAGAAATAGTGTTGTTTTGTTACTTGTCTGCATGCAACATCTAGACTATGCTTTATTCACCACTTTCTCTATTATTTCTTAGATCTGCTGTTGCTCCCGTCCCATACTTTTATCCACCTCAAGGAGCAATTTCCCTCCATCTCCTCACATTCTGTAAAGTGACAATCCTTAAACTCTGTGCCAACCATTCTCATCCAAACAACTCACTTTCCAGATTTTCCAACCTCCATTTCCACCTCCTCACAATGTTTAATAATGCCAATTTTCTCTCAGGTCTGTCTCCCAACTCCACTACAGATCTTTGTACACTCGTGATTACTGCATTAAATCACCTATATCCAGTACAAGACCATAATGCCTCAAGGTCACAGAAACTTAACCCTAGGACTTGCCCTCCAAGTGATGCCAGAGCAGTCTCTTCCCCTCTGTTGTGTCAAGTTCACTTCTATACTTACTCTTTCACTTCCACTGCAGTCTTTTTTCAGACTTTTTTTCCTCTTTGATTTTACATGGTATTGAAGTATTTCCTGTTAGCTTCTCCCTTATGATTTTAATAATACATTATATGTTTCTTTTAATTGGTCTCGTTTCTGTCCTTACAGTCTGAGCTATATTAATTGTCTTCATTTCCTCTCTCACAGACTGAGCACAACAGGGACCCTCACACTAATTATCTTATGTTCTGTTATAAGTGTCTTTGCTTCAATGAAACTGTTCTTCGGATGTTTCAACCCCTCCTTTGTCCTCTGTGACTCCTAAACTTCGTTCTTCCTCTAATTTTCTTGTTTCAAATACTACACCTTGGTGGAACTGTTGTGTATTTAACAATTCAGTAATATTGTAAATATATCATTTGAATAAGCATTCTTTGTTGTTTACCTAATTCATTACAGGTTATATGTAAAAGTACGTGAATGGCATACGTCATTACACCACCATGTCATAAGTACACACCTCACTGAAGGAAGGATGAAACTAAACGTACACAAGTTACGACTGGCTCTCCCCAGTTTTTCTTTGGATTAGTTTCCGGAGTTACAATACATAACAGGAGCCATCTTTGTGAGTTTAATTCAAATATAGTTTAAATATGTTCTGTCCCTAAGTGTCCATTTGCTTCAAATATAACAGTCTACAAAGTTTCAGAATCAGACTTATTATCACTGGCAATATGACATGACATTTGTTGTTTTGCTGCAGCAGTACATTGAGTGCATAGCACATGTTTTTTTTCATGCTTTGTCCTCTTTCAGTTCCTTCATGTATTTTGCATTCCCTGGCTTATTTATCTGGCTCCATAATTTACTTTCCAGCTTCACTTCTACCCAACTTTGATTTCTAGTTGTCCATTCCCACTTCCTGATCCTCATCCCAGGTCCATTCACGTCCACTCTTTCCCACTCTCTTTATCTCTTTTGCCATTGCTCTGATCTCTGTCTTTATATCCTTCCACTTTCTGCTCATGTTGTTATAACTCTACACCTAAGAGCCAATTCAAATAAATATCTCTATCAATAGATACTGCTTTGGTGGGGGTACCCAGAATTAGAGAGCACAGACTCAAAAATTGAGGGGAAACTCTTTAGGACAGAGGTCAAAGGAACTTTTTTTTCAGCCAGCGAGTCATAAATTTGTGGAGTGCTCTGCCACAGCTGCAGTGAAGGCCAAGTTTGTGTATATATTTAAGGCTGAAGTTGATTGTTTCCTGATTGGCCAGGGCATCAAAGGATATGGGATTAAGTGGGATCTGGGATCTGCTATAATGAAATGGCGGAGCAGATTTGATGGGCTGAATGGCCTAATTCTGCTCCTATGTCACGGATCCAGGAAAAGTGTAGTATAACCACAGTGCTCTGTTGTCACAACAGTTCAAGTTGTGATCAACATACAAGTTATAAAGCAAGACCACCCAAGTGTTATTTGAAAAAGTAATGGCAATGCTGCTTATTAATAAAAATGTACAAGTTTGTGGTCAGGCTCAAAGATTTGGGCAACAGTAATCAACAATAGTTAAGTATTGCAACAGCACTGAAAAAGTTAAAATCATTAACTTATTTAAAACAAATATGATCATAAAGCCCTTTAAGATAACAAAGATAAAAACTTGTTGAACTTTATAGCACAGATGGAAGCCATTCTACAGACTGCACATGTGAAAGAGGTGCCTGATTGATCACACTTATTTTACCACATATGGGAAGACATTTCTTTTCATTTTACACCCAATTAACTTTTTAAATCGACTGTTGAATCCGCTTCTACAGTCCATTCTCAAAGCACATTTCACATCATGCAACTTGCTTTACAATAAATTATCATCTTCTCCTTGGATCTACAGCTAATTTTCTTAAGCCCTGTCTGCTATTCTGGATATCAAGCTTCCTGCCACTGAGAACAGCTTCCCCTTCTACTCCTACTCCATTAAGATACCATATTCTTGAACATTATTTTTGCTGGGTTAGTATAACTCTGACTGAACAACGAAAGAAGCAAATAATCAATGTACGAATGGAAAATTGCAGGGCGTCTCCATGAACATACACAGTTTCTGTGCTGTAAGTATGAAGCTTGCAGCTCCTCTACTCCTGAATGGTTGCTTGGGCTAAATAACTACAATCGTTGCTACAAACATGAGAAAGTCTGCAGATGCTGGAGATCCAAAGCAACACACACAAAATGCTGGAGGAACTCAGCAGGCCAGGCAGCAGCTATGGAAAAGAGTAATCTGTCGATGTTTTGGGCTGAGACCTATCTTCAGGACTGAGATGGAAGGGGGGAAGATACCAGAATAAAATGGTGGCATGAAGGGGAAAGAGGCTCACTGGAAGGTGATAGGTGAAGCCGGGTGGGTGGGAAAGGTCAAGTGTTGGAGAAGAAGGAATCGGATAGGAGAGGAGAGTGAACTGTAGGGAAAGAGGAGGGGACCTGGGGTGGTGGTGGGGGGAAGTAGTAGGCAGGTGAGACGAAGGTGAAAGGTCAGTGTGGGGAATAGAGAGGGGTGGAGAATTTGTTTACCAGAAGGAGAAATCAATATTCAACATCTACAGTTATACAAAGGTTGAATATCTCGAAACAGCTCACAACTGTCTCTGCTCTCCCAATCCCTCCATATTTGTTAAATCCCTTATTTCTAGTACTATTGTGGTAATTCTCCCCTGACCCTCTTCAATTCCTTTAAATAAATCCTATTACGTGTTATCCAGGATTAGATATGAACACTGGATGATCAAAAACAGAAATTTATGAAGAACAACTTCACTACCATGGCAGTAGCATGTACCATATACAAAATGTTCACCAAGACTCCTTCAGCAGCAGCAGCTCCCAAACTCACCACATTTAACAAAGATACAAGCTGCCAGTACATGGAAACATTACCACCTGAGAATTAGCCCGGAGCTGCAAACCATTCTGACTTGGAAGCATAATAACGCTTCTTTATCGTCAAAATCCTGCAACTCCCTATTTGATAACTTTTAGATGGACTACAATAGTTCAAGATTGTGCCTTACATCTACTGAAATATACCTTCTGGATTGTACCTTCTGAAGGCAGTTAGGGAGAGGCATTAAATGTTGGCCTTTCCAAAAGTGCACAGAACTCATGAATGATTAAAAAAAGTTAATGTGTTGGAAAAAAAAATCCTATGAGGTTTCTTTTAACAACATTATAATCTTGAAGAGCCACCTTCAAATGGCTCTGCGTATTTCTAAAGTACATCAACTCATGAATGATTAACAGAGCATCTCCAGCCTCAGTAGTGCTTAGGTCAAGAGGGAACAAAGATGTATTCGATGAGCTATTAGCTCCTGAAAGATGCCGCTGTGGCCCATTGAATGTCCGGCCCAGAGAAGGACCAAAGCCTGCGAAGACAATGAGCTGGGTTGAAGGTGGTAGGGAAAGGGATAATGGAGAAAAGGAAATGACCAAATCCAACATGACAAGAGACTCCTTGGCCTCCAGTTTGCTTGGAATGGGAGCCCAAATTACCTATATTCACTCTTACAAAGCACACAGTATATCTGAGACTGACTGGTCAAATCCTCAGAGTAACTTTAATGCATTAAGTGCAACCCTGACCTGACAGTTTCCCTTTTTATTGGAAATAGGAACACTTTGGAATCTTTCTTTCTTTTTCCGATATTTTTATTAAATTTCATATACATAAATACAGAATTTAATTATAAATCAAAATAAGGTAGCACATAATGCACTATATACAAATCACACTGGTACAATCATGGTAACCCATATTCATGATCAATCAAATAAAATAAATTGAATTATGAAATGCAATAATATGGTTAATTAT
This sequence comes from Mobula birostris, assembly GCF_030028105.1. Taxonomy (NCBI): domain Eukaryota; kingdom Metazoa; phylum Chordata; class Chondrichthyes; order Myliobatiformes; family Myliobatidae; genus Mobula; species Mobula birostris. The sequence continues at coordinate 48,392,406 of NC_092375.1, read as the reverse complement.
ATTATTAAAAAATCTACACTCACTAACAAGACAAAGCTGGTTGGTAAAAAAAAAACAAAAAGAGTACCTTACCACACAGTGTTTAATAATAATAGCCCAGATCTATATTTTAATAACAATAACAATTCAAAGAGTTTCAAAATACTTCAAAAAGGGTCTCCATAACATTTGAAAATCTTGATTCGAAGAAGGAGTCTGAGAGTCTGAGTGGGAGTGCCGAGAAAAACATTTTTGAAATTTTCGTTATTTTTTTTTCTCCAACGGCGTTCTGAGAGGCGGGACTGCGCAGGCGTGTGACATTGGGCAGTGCAGCGCGGCAGATTTAAAAGGGCAGACATCCTGCTTCGGGTTTGATTCGAAGAAGGAGTCTGAGAGTCTGAGTGGGAGTGCCGAGAAAGACATTTTTGAAATTTTCGTTATTTTTTTTTCTCCAGCGGCGTTCTGAGAGGCGGGACTGCGCAGGCGTGTGACGTCGGGCTGTGCAGCGCGGCAGATTTAAAAGGAACAGAGCCTCATAGAGCTGGCAGCGTAGTTTGCGGGCTGCGGAGTGAGCCGGGAGCAGAGTGAAGGCTTAAGGGCTTCGGCTCAACGGGCTTAGGTGGAAACGGGCGAGGAAGGTTTGGCATTCATTTTCTGTTGTTATTTGAGGAGAGGGGCAGTATGAGTGTGAGGGCAGTTTGCTGTTCTCGGTGTCGGATGTGGGAGGCCCTGGAGTCTCCAAGCCTCCCGGACGTCTACATCTGCGCCAAGTGCATCGAGATGCAGCTCCTAAGGGACCGCATTACGGAACTGGAGCTGCAGCTCGATGACCTTCGTCTGGTCAGGGAGAGTGAGGAGGTGATAGAGAGGAGTTGCAGGCAGGTGGTCACGCCGGGGCCACAGGAGGCAGACAAGTGGGTCACGGTTAGGAGGGGGAAGGGGAAAGGTCAGGTAATAGGGAGTACCCCGGTGGCTGTGCCCCTTAACAACAGGTACTCCTGTTTGAGTACTGTTGGGGGGGACAGCTTACCCGGGGGAAGCGACAGTGGCCGTGCCTCTGGCACAGAGTCCGGCCCTGTAGCTCAGAAGGGTAGGGCAAGGAAGAGGAGGGCAGATGTGATAGGGGACTCGCTAGTAAGGGGGTCAGATAGGCGATTCTGTGGACGCAGTCCAGAGACCCGGATGGTAGTTTGCCTCCCTGGTGCCAGGGTCCGGGATATTTCTGATCGTGTCCAAGATATCCTGAAGTGGGAGGGTGAGGAGCCAGAGGTCGTGGTACATATAGGTACCAATGACATAGGTAGGAAAAGGGATGAGGTCCTGAAAGGAGAATATAGGGAGCTAGGAAGGGAGTTGAGAAAAAGGACCGCAAAGGTAATAATCTCGGGATTACTGCCTGTGCCACACGACAGTGAGAGTAGGGATGAGATGAGGTGGAGGATAAATGCGTGGCTGAGGGATTGGAGCAGGGGGCAGGGATTCAAGTTTTTGGATCATTGGGACCTCTTTTGGCGCAGGCGTGACCTGTACAAAAAGGACGGGTTGCACTTGAATCCTAGGGGGACCAATATCCTGGCAGGGAGATTAGCGAGGGCTACTGAGGTGACTTTAAACTAGAATGGTTGGGGGGTGGGAATCAAATTAAAGAGGCTAGGCGTGAGGAGGTTAGTTCACTACAGGGGGATGGGAACCAGTGCAGAGAGACAGAGGGGTGTAAAGTGAGGGTAGAAACTAAAAGTACTATGGAGAAAAGTAAAAGTGGCAGGCCGACAAATCCAGGGCAAGCATTAAAAAGGGCCCCTTTTCAGCATAATTGTATAAGGGCTAAGAGAGTTGTAAAAGAGCGCCTGAAGGCTTTGTGTGTCAATGCAAGGAGCATTCGTAATAAGGTGGATGAATTGAAAGTGCAGATTGTTATTAATGATTATGATATAGTTGGGATCACAGAGACATGGCTCCAAGGTGACCAGGGATGGGAGCTCAACGTTCAGGGATATTCAATATTCAGGAGGGATAGACATGAAGGAAGGGGAGGTGGGGTGGCGTTGCTGGTTAAAGAAGAGATTAACGCAATAGAAAGGAAGGACATAAGCCGGGAAGATGTGGAATCGATATGGGTAGAGCTGCGTAACACTAAGGGGCAGAAGACGCTGGTGGGAGTTGTGTACAGGCCACCTAACAGTAGTAGTGAGGTCGGAGATGGTATTAAACAGGAAATTAGAAATGTGTGCAATAAAGGAACAGCAGTTATAATGGGTGACTTCAATCTACATGTAGATTGGGTGAACCAAATTGGTAAAGGTGCTGAGGAACAGGATTTCTTGGAATGTATGCGGGATGGTTTTTTGAACCAACATGTCGAGGAACCAACTAGAGAGCAGGCTATTCTGGACTGGGCTTTGAGCAATGAGGAAGGGTTAATTAGCAATCTTGTCATGAGAGGCCCCTTGGGTAAGAGTGACCATAATATGGTGGAATTCTTCATTAAGATGGAGAGTGATATAGTTAATTCAGAAACAAAGGTTCTGAACTTAAAGAGGGGTAACTTTGAAGGTATGAGACGTGAATTAGCTAAGATAGACTGGCAAATGACACTTAAAGGATTGACGGTGGATATGCAATGGCAAGCATTTAAAGGTTGCATGGATGAACTACAACAATTGTTCATCCCAGTTTGGCTAAAGAATAAATCAAGGAAGGTAGTGCACCCGTGGCTGACAAGAGAAATTAGGGATAGTATCAATTCCAAAGAAGAAGCATACAAATTAGCCAGAGAAAGTGGCTCACCTGAGGACTGGGAGAAATTCAGAGTTCAGCAGAGGAGGACAAAGGGCTTAATTAGGAAGGGGAAAAAAGATTATGAGAGAAAACTGGCAGGCAACATAAAAACGGACTGTAAAAGCTTTTATAGATATGTAAAAAGGAAAAGACTGGTAAAGACAAATGTAGGTCCCCTGCAGACAGAAACAGGTGAATTGATTATGGGGAGCAAGGACATGGCAGACCAATTGAATAATTACTTTGGTTCTGTCTTCACTAAGGAGGACATAAATAATCTTCCAGAAATAGTAGGGGACAGAGGGTCCAGTGAGATGGAGGAACTGAGCGAAATACATGTTAGTAGGGAAGTGGTGTTAGGTAAATTGAAGGGATTGAAGGCAGATAAATCCCCAGGGCCAGATGGTCTGCATCCCAGGGTGCTTAAGGAAGTAGCCCAAGAAATAGTGGATGCATTAGTGATAATTTTTCAAAACTCGTTAGATTCTGGACTAGTTCCTGAGGATTGGAGGGTGGCTAATGTAACTCCACTTTTTAAAAAAGGAGGGAGAGAGAAACTGGAGAATTATAGACCGGTTAGCCTAACGTCGGTGGTGGGGAAACTGCTGGAGTCAGTTATCAAGGATGTGATAACAGCACATTTGGAAAGCGGTGAAATGATCGGACAAAGTCAGCATGGATTTGTGAAAGGAAAATCATGTCTGACGAATCTCATAGAATTTTTTGAGGATGTAACTAGTAGAGTGGATAGGGGAGAACCAGTGGATGTGGTATATTTGGATTTTCAGAAGGCTTTTGACAAGGTCCCACACAGGAGATTAGTGTGCAAACTTAAAGCACACGGTATTGGGGGTAAGGTATTAGTGTGGGTGGAGAGTTGGTTAGCAGACAGGAAGCAAAGAGTGGGAATAAACGGGACCTTTTCAGAATGGCAGGCGGTGACTAGTGGGGTACCGCAAGGCTCAGTGCTGGGACCCCAGTTGTTTACAATATATATTAATGACTTGGATGAGGGAATTAAATGCAGCATCTCCAAGTTTGCGGATGACACGAAGCTGGGTGGCAGTGTTAGCTGTGAGGAGGATGCTAAGAGGATGCAGGGTGACTTGGATAGGTTGGGTGAGTGGGCAAATTCATTGCAGATGCAATTTAATGTGGATAAATGTGAAGTTATCCACTTTGGTGGCAAAAATAGGAAAATAGATTATTATCTGAATGGTGGCCGATTAGGAAAAGGGGAGGTGCAACGAGACCTGGGTGTTATTATACACCAGTCATTGAAAGTGGGCATGCAGGTACAGCAGGCGGTGAAAAAGGCGAATGGTATGCTGGCATTTATAGCGAGAGGATTCGAGTACAGGAGCAGGGAGGTACTACTGCAGTTGTACAAGGCCTTGGTGAGACCACACCTGGAGTATTGTGTGCAGTTTTGGTCCCCTAATCTGAGGAAAGACATCCTTGCCATAGAGGGAGTACAAAGAAGGTTCACCAGATTGATTCCTGGGATGGCAGGACTTTCATATGAAGAAAGACTGGATGAACTGGGCTTGTACTCGTTGGAATTCAGAAGATTGAGGGGGGATCTGATTGAAACGTATAAGATCCTAAAGGGATTGGACAGGCTAGATGCAGGAAGATTGCTCCCGATGTTGGGGAAGTCCAGAACGAGGGGTCACAGTTTGAGGATAAAGGGGAAGCCTTTTAGGACCGAGATTAGGAAAAACTTCTTCACACAGAGAGTGGTGAATCTGTGGAATTCTCTGCCACAGGAAACAGTTGAGGCCAGTTCATTGGCTATATTTAAGAGGGAGTTAGATATGGTCCTTGTGGCTACGGGGGTCAGGGGGTATGGAGGGAAGGCTGGGGCGGGGTTCTGAGTTGGATGATCAGCCATGATCATAATAAATAGCGGTGCAGGCTCGAAGGGCCGAATGGCCTACTCCTGCACCTATTTTCTATGTTTCTATGTTTCTATGAAACAGAAATCAAACAACGAATCTTCTCTAAATTTAAACATGACATAACATTGTATAACCATTGAGCATGTGTGTGTGTGTGGGGGGGCAACCTCCTTCCATTTAAGCAAGATCATCCTCCTAGACATAAGAGAAATAAAAGCCAGTACCCGCAAATGAGAGGGCTCCAAAATTATAGCTCTTTCCTCAACAACACCAAATAAGGCAGTCAAAAGATTGGGCTTAAAATTATCTTTAAAAAGTACGGAAAAAGTTTGGAATACATCTTTCCAATATTTTTCAAGGCTCGAACATGACCAAAGCATATGAATTAATGAAGCCTCTCCATTATTATATCTGTCACAATAAGGAGATATATCTGAAAAAAAACAAGAGAGCTTGTCTTCAGACATATGAGCCCTATGTACTACTTTAAATTGTAGGAGGGAATGACGAGCACATAATGATGAAGAATTAACCATTTTGAAAATAGCCATCCAGGTCTCATCAGATAATGAAGTCTGTAAATCCTTTTCCCAATCTTTTTAAATTTTGTCTGAAGGAGCCATTCTCAGTCCCAACAACAGACCATAAATATAAGATATTGAGCCATTATCAAAAGGTTTCAAATTAAAAATTACATCCATTATGTTCTTTTCCAGGCTGGAAGGAAATGTATGTAGTTTAGATCTTAAAAAATCTCTAATCTGTAGATATCAAAAAAAGTGGGTATTTGATCAGTTATATTTCACTGAGAGCTGCTCAAAAGAAGAGATTACCTCCAACAAACAGATCCTGAAATTATTTAATGCCTAATCTATCCCATTCTCTAAAAACAGATCGGTCATAGATGGTTCAAAAAAAAAACTAGAAAAAAATAGGGCTAGAAAGAGAAATTCTCAATAAACAGAAATGTTTTCTAAACTGTAGCCAGATTCTCAAAGTGTGTTTAACCACCAAACTGTCAATTAATTTTTTAAAGATAAAGAAAGAGAGGATCCGAGAAGAGAAATAATAGAAAATTTCGTAACAGAGTTGGCTTCCAAAAAGACCCATATTGGACAATCCTCACGATTGATATAATATAAGCAGAACGTGAGATTTCATATGTTAATTGCCCAATAATATAACCTAAAATTGGGTAGAGCAAGGCCTCCATTCTTTTTAATTTTTTGAAGGTGGGTTTCATTTAATCGGGGTTTTCTGTTCTTCCATATATAGGAAGGAAGAATCAAATCTAAAGAATCAAAAAAAGACTTAGGAATAAAAACAGGTACGGCTTGAAAAAGGTATATAAATGTAGGTAAAGTATTCATTTTAATAGAATTAATTCGACCAATCAACGATAAAGAGAGAGGCAACTAATTAGAAAGTGTCTTTTTCACATAATTCATTAAGGTTAGAAAATTTTCTTTGACTAGGTCTTTATAATTTTTAGTGATTGTTACACCCAAATATGTAAATTGTTTTCTTACAATTTTAAAAGGAAGGTTAAAATCGGATGGTATCAAACTATTTAAAGGAAACACACATAAAAGTTGCTGGTGAACGCAGCAGGCCAGGCAACATCTCTAGGAAGAGGTACAGTCGATGTTTCAGGCTGAGACCCTTCATCAGGAAACAATTCATTCTTATGTGAATTCAATTTATATCCTGACAGCTGACCAAAATTAGTCAGTAAAAGAAACACACATGATAAAGAAGTTGTAACATTAGATATAAAAAGCAATAGGTCATCAGCATAAAGTGAAACTTTATGAATAGTACCTTTCCTTAAGATACTGGTGATATCTTTAGACTCTCAAAAGGCAATTGCTAAAGGTTCTAATACCAAATCAAAAAGCAAGGGCTCACGGACATCCTTGTCTGGTTCCAATTTGGAGTTTAATTAGTTTAGAATTCTGAAAGTTAGTAAGGACCCAAGTGCAGGGAGATAAGTGAAGTAATTTAATCCAAAGAATAAAATTGGGCCCAAAATTAAATTTTTCTTGAGATTTAAATAGGTAATTCCATTCAACTCTGTCAAAAGCCTTCTGCACATCCAGAGAAATCACACTTTCTGATATTTCCTTGGATGGAGAATGCATAACATTTAATAATTGCTGTATATTAAAATGGGATATTGATTTTTAATAAATCCTGTCTGATCATCAGATATTTTAGAAGGTATAATATTCTTGAGTCTACAGGCCAAAACTTTAGATAGGATCTTAGCATCAACATTGAGTAAAGAGATTGGTCTATATGAAGGGCATTCAGTGGGATTCTTATACTTTTTAAGAATAAGCGAAATGGAAGCTTCATAAAAAGACTGTGGCAACCTATCCATCTTGAAGGAATCAGTAAGGGTAGAACATAAATGAGGTATAAGCAATGAAGAAAAAGCCTTATAAAATTCTCCAGAGAATCCATCAGGTCCTGGAGATTTCCCAGAATTCAATGAACGTATAGCCTCAGTGATTTCCTCCTGAGAAATAGGTTGATCTAACTGCTTTCGATTATCAACCGAAAGTCCAGGAATATTTAATAGGTCTAAAAAATTATTCATTGCAGTATTATCTTTAACAAAATCAAAACTATACAGTTTAGAATAAAATTCTCTAAGTGTCATGTATTTCAAAATGGTCAGTTGTCAAATCACCACTGGTTTTGCGAATTTCTTTAATTTGCTGTTTAGCTATAAAGGTCTTCAATTGATAAGCCAATAGTTTACCAGTTTTTTCTCCATGTATATAGAATTGGCTTCTATCTTTTAAAAGTTAGCTTTCAATTGGATACATTATAAGAAGATCATATTTAGTTTTAATTTCAATATGTCTTTCGTATAGTTCAGATAATCAATCCTGGTATAGGAATGATGGACATGAAAGAAGAATGAATACTCCCTTTCTGCCGGGTGAAAAAAACACCAGACATCAACAATATCACATCTCATTAGAAAGGATTGAATAAATAAAGCTGATTTATTTGGAGTGGCTGATTTAGGACAAGAACGATCTAATACCGGGTCTAGACAACAATTAAAATCTCCTCCCATCACTAAAGAATAAAGGTTCAAATCTGGGAGAAATGAAAAGAAACGCTCAAAAAAATCCTAGGTCATCCACATTGGGTGTGTACACATTAGCAAATACAATTAACTTATTATCTAGTTTCCCTGACACTATGACAAATCGCCCATTAGGATCAGAGACAACTATATGTTGAACAAAAGAAATTGTATTGTCTATAAAAATTGCGACTCCTTGAGATTTTGCTCTGAATGAAGAATGAAATTGTAAACCACTCCACTGATTAAAAAGGCATGCATTGTCACAACAACATGCATGCGTTTCTTGTAGAAAAATAATGGGAGACTTAACTTTTTAATATAAGCAAAAATCTTATTCCATTTCACAGGATGATTTAACCATTTCACATTAAAACTAAGTAAATTAATATTTCGATCCATTTTAAATACTAATTAACAGAAGAGTTAAAAGATCTGACCATAAATCCTTCGAACCAGAGAATGAACCATAAAATAAGGTACTCAAACAGAAAATTTGGATGGTAGTCCAACCCAGCTTCCAGAGAAAAAAGAAATCCCACTCCCCTTCTCCTCCCAAAGCCAAAAACAGATGGCATGCTAAACCCTACAGACAACCCTCCCAAAGAAATCCTGCTGGCAAAACTCCAATCATTCAGGATTATTATGTACCTACCAAGAGAAAACAGACAAAATAAACTTAGATCAGAAATCCAAAACATAAGAGGATTCATTTTAACAATTTTGAAAAATATATATAATAAAAATATCAAAGAAAATATCAAAAAGCAAGATATATAAATGGTCAAAACATAAGTTTATTAAAACCTTATTCTATCCAACATTAAAAAAATAATTGCTCTTGTAAGAGATATAAGGCAATTAATCTTCTGCTTTCAAAAACTTCTGTGCATGTTCAACTGATCCCAGCCATTACTGCACACCATTTTTCTGAATGATTCTTCTGAAAGACGTGCAGGGAAGCAAAGGGAGGATTTAAACCCTTTGTTATAAAGCAGCAAATAACCTCTTCATATCTGGCACGTTCAGCTATAACCTCCAGTGTATAACCTTCCACGAATCTGATCATTTTCCCGTTGTAATCGATCATTCCTACTTGACGGGTATGACGGATTAAAAGCTCTTTAGTATGAAATTAATAAAAACACAAGATAACCAACCTAGGTCGCTGTCCTGACTTTGGCTTCGGGGCCAGTAACCGGTGGGCGCAGTCCAACTTAGGCACAGGCGGCAATAAATCAGGGAATAGCTGCTTCAGAAAGCTTGTAAAGAACTGCGTGGGGTGGGCACCTTCAACTGATTCTTCAAGACCCAGAATACACATATTGTTCCTTCGGCTTCTGCTTTCCAGCTTGGTAATCTTCTTCGTTAATTTTTCATTAGATGATGATAATTTTTTGCAGAGCTTACTCATGTTTTCTAAGTCCACTTCCAGTATTGACAAAGTTTCTTTATTCTCCTTAATTTGCTTATCATGTTCAATTAGAGTTTGTTGAATAGAAATTCCTCAGAAAGTTCTGTTCTTTGCTCTTTAAGAAAATCTTCATTTGATTCCAAAGTGGTTGGAGAATCATCTTTTTTCTTTTGCAGAGGCTTTAGTCTTTCTCATAGACATAATAGAGCAATATTGAGATTTATAATAAGGTTTCAAAAAACTGGTAGGAAACAAAAAGATAGGTAAGGTAGGAACAAGTTCAAAAAGATGTTACCCCATCGGCTGCCAGCAGGGCTCTCCTAGAATCTTTAATATGGTGAACAAATACTAATTCTTCTTCCCCCACCTTCCCCAATCTCCCAGAATCAAAGTATAATTAACATAATACAATTCACCAGTCTATGATAATACTATGGTCATACAACTTAGAAATTGGCCTTTTGACAACCATCAAGTCTAATTTATAGTACTACTGACCAAATGTATTTAAAGTATTTCGTTAATAACTCTACACCTCCCTCTTTAAGTGCATCTTTGGCTTCTTTATTGGGAGACCACAGTCAGTGTGGATTGCTAATAACATCTCCTCCTCACTAACAAAAAACGTTGGTGCAGCTCACTGCTCTACTCTGCCTACACATTCATAACTGCGCGGCCAGGCACAGCCCAAGCGGCATCTATAAGTTCAACAATGACACCACTGTTGTTGGCAGAGTTTCAGATGGCGATGAGGAGCAAGACTAAGGAATTGATTGGGGACTTCAGGAAGGGAAGTTGGGAGAAATCACACCAGCCCTCGCTGAAGGGTTCGCAGTGGAAAGGCAGAGCAGCTTCAAGTTCCTGGGTATCAACATCTCAAACAATCTATCCTGGGCAAACACAAAGGCGGTACATAAGCATCTCTACTTCATTAGTTTGAGCAGATTTGTTGTGTCACCAATGACTCCCACAAACCTCTACAGACGCACGTATGGTGGAGATGCCTCCTCACCTCCATTCTAAAAAGACACCCCTCTACTCTGAGCCTGTGTCCTCTGGTCTTAGTCTCTCCCACCATAGGAAACATCCTCTCCACATCCAGTTTATAAAGTCCTTTTACCTTTCGATAGGTTTCAATGTGGTTATTCTTCATTCTCCTGAATTCCAGTGAATATGGGCCCAGAACCATCAGACTCTCTTCATAAAACAAGCCATTCAATCCTAGAATAATCTTCATGAACCTCTTTTGAACCCTCCTCAGTTTCAACACATCCTATCTAAGATATGGGCCCAAACCTCCTCACAAAACTCCAAGTGAGGCCTCATCAATACTTTATAAAAAGTTTTAACTTTACATCCTTGTTTTTATATTCTAGTCTTCCTGAAATGAATGCTAACATTGCATTTACCTTCCTCACCACAGGCTGCAAATTAACCTTTAGGGAATTCTGCACAAGAACTCCCAGGTCCCTTTGCACCTCAGTTTTTTTTTGCATTTTCTCTCCATTTAGAAAATAGTCAACCCTTTCATTTCTTCTTCCAAAGTGTATGACCATACTCTTGCCAACACTGTATTCTATCTTCCATTTTTTTGCCCATTTGCCTATTCGTCTAAGCCCTTCTATAGAAACTACCTGCCCCTCTACCTATCTTCATATTGTCCGCAAACTTTGTAACAAGGCCATCAATTCCATCATATAAATCATTGATATATAACATAAAACAAGTCAGTCACAACACAGATCCCTGTGGAACACCACTAGTAACTGGCATCCAGTCAGAAAAGGCCCCCTTTATTCCCACTCTTTGCCTCCTGCCAATCAGCCACTGCTTTGTCCATGCTAGAATCTTTCCTGTAATACCTTGGGCTCATAGCTTGTTAAGTAGCCTCCCATGTAGCTCCTTGTCAAAGGCTTTCTGAAAATCCAAGTACACAACATCAACGGATTCTCTTTTGTCTGTCCTGCTTGTTACTTCTTCAAGGAATTCCAATAGATTTGTCGGGCAAGATTTTCCCTTGAGGAAAACATGTGCCTCCAAGTACCCTGAGACCACATCCTTAATAATTGACTCTAACATCTTCCCAGCCATTGAGGTCAGACTAACTGTTCTATAATTCCCCTTTTTCTGCCTCTCTCCTTTCTTAAAAAGTGGAGTGACATTTGCAATTTTCCAGTCTTCCGGAACCATCCCAGAACTTAGTGATTCTTGAAAGATCATTGCTAATACCTCCATGATCTCTTCAGCCACCTCTTTCAGAACCCTAGGGTGTAGACCATCTGGTCCAGGTGACTCATCTACTTTCAGACCATTCAGTTTCCCGAAGAATCTTCTCTCTAGTTATGGTAACTTCCCACATTTCATGACCCCTGACACCTGGAACTTCCACCATACTGCTAGTCTCTTCCACAGAGAAGAATGAATGCAAAATACTTACTCAGTTCATCCACCATTTCGTTGTCCCCCATTACTATCTCTCCACCATTGTTTTCCAGTGGTCCAATATTCACTCTCACCTCTCTTTTACACTTTATAGATCTGAAGACATGATATGGCGTTGAAGTGTTTTAAATGTTATTATTTAATTAGTTACATCTATTTGAACAATTTTTGAATTATGTTTATCAGAAGCGTTTAAAACATTTCTAGCTATTTAAGATGCGGAGTTAGCTGGAAAGTAGCTGACAGGACATTCAAGGTGTTAGAGCCTCAGGATTGAACATTTGAGGTCTGCTCTGGTACAGAAATGGCTCCACTTACTGTGTGTCAGCTCAGCAGGGCAAAGTGGAGCAGATGGGCAAGCATCAAGATTGGGCAGAGGTTGCATCCAGGAGGATCTGCCCACTGACTCACTGCAGAGGTCCCCATCCTTAAGCTGCAATTGCATCAATATATCCTTATTCCAAGAAGCTAAAGGTTTCCTCTACAGTATGGGCATACAGCAGAGCGATAATTCTGCTCATCAACTCTGACTTATTTCCAGAAGCAGAACTCAATAGCTACACTCTTACAGTCAAGAGGAAAGTCTAGAAAAGACAGCTTTGAAGCATTGCAGCTTAAAAAAGAAGTACCCTGTGGGTAGGAAGAGATGTCCCATGAGCACTGAAGTTTTCAGCAAGTAGGTTTCTGAAGTAAGGTGGTTCGAGTGGAGAAAGGGTAGAGTGTCACATTCTCTCCCTCCAGCCAGGTACTCATTGCTGCTCTCCGAAGCCCCTGGCAGCATCTCATTTGATCACTCCGGGGAAGGAGAGCAACAAGCTCAGCCTATGCACTTACCCATGGCAAACTGGAGGTAGGAGAGGAATTGTCAGGCAGCTGAGACAATAAAGATGCACTCATCACTCCTCTCCAAAACAATTACACTTCATCTCAGGTTCCAAACTTGAACTCACACCAAGCCCCCTCAACCTCCAAACATTACTACTTCTTGTACTTATAATGTTACATCACTGGCATCATTCTAAGAACAACCCTATAATTTCTGTTAAATATGTTATTTAAAAATTACTCTTTACCTCCTTCCCCATGCTATCCAGGGTTCTCCAAAGATTGTTGTAATCCATGTAGGCAAATGGATTCCACATAGGTGGGAATGGACCCGTGAAAGGATAGGATTTTCCCTGAAACAACAAAAGAAATAAATAATCAGTTCTCCTTGGCTTTTGGAGCTGGAAACACAACCTAATCAATTAAGATACAAATGAGTTAAAATATTAAGGCCAAGATTCTTAAGTGAATCAATTTGTTATTTGCATAAATATCAAATAATTCACTGGCATTCCAGGTGAAGTCAGAGGAAGCATTACAATCCTTCAATGTGAAAAGACTCCAACTGAAACAATTAACGCAGCACAGGTTCTGCTCCAAAATTAACACTTCATTCAATTTATGAGGAAGTGAATGACAAGTCTCCCAACTCACGCCACCTCCCAGTTTCCAGTGACCACAATGAGTCATGGTTTAAGTCAAAATCATCAAGAGCTAAATGTACTCACCAAGACCCAATCAACATTCTTTTAAAGAAAGCTTTCATACTGGGAGCCTTTCCCTGCAGAATATAATGTGTGTTCCACTTTATTGAATCCAACTGTAGAAGATGGAATTGCATACATGACAGCATACAGTTTAAATTATTCTTTATCAAAGTTTAGAATCACACTGTAGAATTCAATTAAGTAGCAAGATGCAGGAACATGTCCAAGTTGCAGATGTAGTGCTCATCAAGGTGCTGTGATATTGATTGTTCAATTGCTCCTAGCAAGAGCTAAAGAAATACGTGACTTTAGATGGTAATCATCTTGTAAGGGATAGGTGTTGGAGAAACGTTAACCAGGATCAAGGTCGTCTCCTGACTGGTTTGATTCTTTGGAGTCGTTAATCAGGTAGTATGTAGATTTTCACACTGGCATGGGTGGGGAGATTGGGAAGGGGGTAAGCGTGCAGGAACAGTTGTGGAGGGAGCGCTGTTTTTTTTCACCTCCTGACAGATCACATGGTTCTGGCTTGGCAGGAGGCTGGTATCTGAGGGATCTGTAGATCATTCCAGTTTGCTGATTTTCATATCCTAAAGGAGTATTCGGGTTACAGAAGACCTGACTTAACGAAAATCCAACTTTATGCAAATTTCCACAGACTTTGCTGTCAGGTACTTAAACCTGTTCATCAGGAAACAATGCAAAGATTACCCAGAGAAATAATCAATGTCTTCTCCAAACTCTCCTTCTGGTAAGATCTTAAACCCTGAGTCACCTCTCATAAACGCACACTTTATCTTATTAAAATGCAAGTGGTTTTGTTGTTGACTAGCAACCCCCTTACTCATCCAGGGAGACATTCAAACCAACATTTAGGACATTCAAACATGAACATATAGGATGGAGACTGAAAACCTGGTTGAACGGTGAACCTGTCTCTCAACATCAACAAAACCAAAGAGCTGATCATCGACCAGAGGAGGAGGAAGCCAGAGGTCCATGAGCCAGTCCTCATTGGGGCAGTGGAGGTGGAAAGAGTCAGTAACTTTAAGTTCCTTGGCATTAACATGTCGGGGGATCTGTCCTGCACACAAGTACCATCACAATGAAGGCACAGCAGCACCCCTCGTTCCTTAGAAGTTTGCGTAGATTCAGCATGCTACCAAAAACTTTGACAAACTTCCATGGATGCAGTAATTTCTCTTTAGGAGTTGTGCTTTAGAACCATCTGAATAATCTGGCAATTTTGCAGTCTGCCGTGGATTTGGCGAACTGGACTCTCAAGAATGCAGTCGCTGGGATGGCCATTTCTGGAGCAGACCTCAGGCTAGATAGAAGCATCAGGACCCGGACCTGAGGGCGAAAAATGACCCAGTGATTCACCAGTTTAAGCGTCAAGCCAGATTAAAAAGATTGAGGTGCCAAGGCCAAGGGCAGAGGACGAACTAGTGTTCAGCTCACTTCTCCATGTCAGCCAGAAATCCCCCACCTGAGCCGGCCTGGTCTGCCTCTCTGCTCGCTGCTACCTTCGGCTGGAAGGTGCAGGAGTATCGGGTCCACGCCACTATGTTCAGGAGTAGTTGTTGCCCTGCAGCCATTGGGCCCCTGGACTCTTTTCACTCGCCTCAGAGCAGAACTGACTCTGCAGCCGTGGACTGGAGCTATCAGGCTCGTGGACCCTCTTCACTCGGCTCAACCCTGAACGGGCTCTGTGGCTGTGGACTCACTCTCGGGGACTCTGTGGTTCATGTACTGTGTATTATTGGTTTACTGATTTTATAGTTTGCACAATTTGTTCCTTTTACACAAATTGGGCACTCCGTCATTTTATTCTTCTGTGGGGTTTTTCATGGATTCTTTTGTGTTTCTTTGTGGCTGCCAGCAAGAAGATAAATCTCAAGGAATACAAATTTTGATAATAAATGTACTTTGAACTTTGAACAGTGGAGAGCATCCTAACTAGTTGTATCATGGTCTGGTGTGGAAACACCAATGGCCAGGAATAGAATAGGCTACGGAAAGCGGTGGATGCAGTCCAGTCCATCACAGACGAAGCCCTCCACCCACGGAGTGCATTTACATGGAGCACTGACACTAGAAAGCAGCGTCCATCAGGGAACCTAGGCCATACTCCCTTCTCGCTACTGCCATAATGTAGATGGTGCAGAAGCCTTAGGTCCCACACCTGCTGGTTCAGGAACAGTTATTACCATACAACCAACAGCCTTCTGAAACAGCGCAGATAACTTCACTCACCATAACTCTGAACTTGTTCTAAACATACTTGCAAGGGCTCTACAAATCATAGAATTATTATTTTTTTATTTGCATAAATTATCTTCTTTTGCACATTGTCAGTCTTTATTAGACACAGCTTTTCATAAATTCTATTGTATTTCTTTATTATTCTGTAAATGCCTGCAAGAACATGAATCTCAAGGCAGTGCATGCTAAGATTTACTGTACATACTTTAATAATAAATTTACTTTGACTTTGTTACAGTTCACTGTCTAACAACTCTTATGATCCACTCCTTGTGAATTAGTGCCCATTACAATTTTAGAGGAAATACTTTATACTTTATTGTCGCCAAACAATTGGTACTAGAAAGTACAATCATCACAGCGATATTTGATTCTGCGCTTCACACTTTCTGGATTACAAATATTAAATATTAAAGATATTAAACATAGTTAAAATTAGCAAATATTAAAAATTTAAATTATAAAGCATAAATAGAAAATAGAAAAATCACCCACACGAAACATTGTCGCAGGGAAACAGCATGCATCATCAAGGTCTCCCATCACCCAGGACATGCTTTCTTCTTGTTGCTGTCATCAGGAATGTGGTACAGGAGCTGGAAGATTCACACCAGCAGGTTCAAGAACAGTTATTACCCCTCAGCTATGAGGCACTTGAACAAAGGGGAAAAGTTCACTTGCCACATCACTGAAAATTTCCCACAACCAATGGACTGATTTACAATGACTCTTGAAAGATCACAACAAGCACCAACCCACAAACACTCTCCTCTCGCACAACAAACTGGAACAGGAACAGTCGATTAAAAAAAACAGAATATAAAAACCATAAGATTGAAAATGTCCAGAGTCCATAAATGTAGAACCATGATATCCTCCTACGATATCACTGACATTCATCGAAAGAGGGGGGGGCCACACGAGGCAGTGAGGCCTACCCGCCTACCACAGTGAGCCACACAGAGATAGGCCGCTCACGTTCTCCTTCTCTGCAGCAATCAAAAGGAAGGCAATTGGCGCTGAACTCTCCCTGGTTTTCCACATTTGCCTCAACGTCTCAATCTTCCTTGACTCTTCAATCAGCAAATAATGGACGCTCTAACCGGTGAAGTGGAGTCGATCGTCGACTCTTGCCCCATCTCGAAGTTTCTTCACATCGAGCCCACCCGAATATGTGCTCGCTTCCCGGAACTTTCTCACAGACAGCAAAGCGTTGGATCATTCAAAAAGCTCCAAACTATAAATAGTAGGTTTTTTTTTGTTTTTTTTTAAATCGAATTTATTGAGTATGCTCTTAATAAAATAAATCCCTGGGCTGTATACATGGAGACATTTACATACTTTGATAATAAATTTAGTTTGAACTTTGAACTTTAAGATAACTAAATAAAGTCAGTAGGAACACCAGGGGGCGCCATAGAATCAGTGCTGCAAGTGAGTGAAAGTCATCAAATGCAATGAAGCTGGAGCTTGTTTTTGATTAGAAACATCCAGCATGGAGGCAGCGGAAACCATTAGCATTCTGTTTGTACTGCTAATCTCACTACTGAAATCCCTGCATGCAAAGACACGTTTTTCAGACTCACAGCACGCTAATCAAGATGTAATCAATAGACTTGTTGACAGGAAGTTCCTTGATGCATAGAGTAGAAGCCTATCAATTGTCACATACTATTATGGTGAACAACAGATTCCGATGTTAATCAATTTTACAAAATAAGGAGAAGAATGGGACTGGAAGAAAGAGAGAGGGTAGGGCACACTGTAGCACAGCTCGAGCTGCTGCCTCATGCCTCCAGTCACCTTAATGCCATCCACGTGGAGTTTGCATTTCCCCCTGTAGTTCCGGTGGCTTCCCAGTTTCTTCCCGCATCCCAATGACGTGCATGCTGCTTCATTAACTGGTCACTGTAAATTGCTGGTAACGTGGAGCTGAGTGATAGAATGCCAGGGCAATTAATGGGAATGTGGGAAGAATAAAGTGGGTTGAGGATTAGTGCAAATAACAGGGCTTGATGATCAGCACAAACTTGAAGGGTCAAAAGGGGCCTTCTTCCACTGTGCTGCTGTACCTCCCTGTGACTGGCAGGAATACATATATACACACACACGCACGCACACTTGCGGAAGCATGCAAATACACTGGTTCACATTTCCAATTTCACTTTTAATTAGGCCTACAGCATCTTCAGAATCATTGCACATCAATCTTAGTCTGTCTCTGTTCCAGTTTCCACCTGACACTACACTGACTGGAGCTTCAAAGGCAGGACTCTGTTGAAAATAGGCAGCAGTCTGACAACACAAAATCACAGTCCTACGATACCGATAGGACATCACAGAAACATTCAAGGACTAAGCAAAGTTCAAAGTTCAAAGTAAATTTATTGTCAAAGTTGTTATTGAGTAGCTCGGCAAGCTGGCTTGTTAGCTTGCAGACGTTTTGTTACCCAGCTAGGCAACATCATCAGTGCAACTTTGAATGAACGAAACATCTGCAAGCTGGCAAGCTAGCTCGGCGAGCCACTCAACAACAGCATTCTCAACCCAAGCTGCAAATCTTTTCCAAAGTACACAACCTGGAGAGTCATTTTCTTGTGGGTCCTACAACAAATACAAGAAACACAATCAACAAAACGCCATACTCACAGGGCGGACAACAACCGATGTCCAAAAAACAATTAATAGTGCAAATAGAAAAAGAAAATAATAATGATAATAATAATAAATAAACAATAGAGAACATGTGATGATGAGTCCTTCAAAAGTGAATCCAGTTCAGTGGGAACAATTCAGTGAGTGAGTTGAGTGAAGTTACCCCCCTTTGTTTCAAGAATCTGATAGTTGAGGGGTAATAACCGTTTCTGGACCTGGTAGAACAGGCCCTGAGGCTCCTGTACCTTCTTCCTGATGGCAGCAGTGAGAAGAAGGCATAGGCCTGAATGGTGGGAGTTTTTGTAACACATTTTTGTTTTAAAACAGCATTTGTCAAATTTACTCTTAATGCTAAATTGCAAATAATTTTACTATATAAAAATACCATCAAATGCACTTAGGAAAGCAATTAAAGGATTTAGTTTATGGTAAAGTCAGAATCCTTAGCACCAATAAAATATCTGATATACAATTTAAACTCTAAGAATTCCTTTCCACGTCATATGCCCAAATTGCAATATCTGTTTTACTAAGATTACTCTTCAAAACAGTCTACTTGGTGAATTCCAAGGGATTAATTACACTTGATATTTTTATTTCTATATCAAAGTCATGCCATGCCAACTGCTAAATAATTCAAGAAAAACAATGTTCTCTCTTAAAGAGACTCCTAAATTTATCCTGCCACTAATATCAAATCTCTAAGGCAGTACATGAATAGAATTATTATTTTACTTTAGAGTTACTATATTATCTCCTCATTCTCCCTGCTAAAATGAATGTCATCTGCATTAAATGCAGGAAGAGCTTAGGAGAGTCAATGGCACCTGACAGCAACTCCTTTGCTTGCATCTTCAGAAACAACTATTTCCTTCTTTAATATCTCTATTTTTCCCTTTCAGGGTTCTTCTGAAGATCCTGACCTGGAGTACACGCCGACTTCGGTTCTTTGCGGGAATGGGACCCACTCCCGGGGTTTCATGATTAGCCGTTATTTGATATGCTAAGGATGCTGCCTAAGAGATTAGCTTGACTTCGGGGTTCTGGGATCTCGTGGCTATGGAGATGGGCGGACCAAAGGTCAGTCTCTCTGCAGGAATCCAAAGTGTCGTGGGAGAGACGGAAGATCGAAAGCAGCGAGCTGGCTGTGTGCCCAGAGACCCAAGTTCTTTGGGTACAGAGCTTGGAAAAAGCGACACAACTGACTTTTACCATTGTAAATCAGTGAGTTGTTTGTTATGTCTCCTCTCTCGCTGAAAAACGGAGACACCTCTTTCTCCCTTATTAGGGAGAGAGAGACAGAGCCTGTGGTATGTCGAATACCGGGTGAATGTGGAGTCTTTGGGGTACTGCAAGTCTGTGTCTTTGCTGATGCTTTGCTGTACGCTCGAGTGCTCAGTGGTGGGTGCCGATGCTTTTTTTTTGCTGGGGGGGGGGGGGAGGGGATTGTTGCTTGCTGCCGCTTACATGCGGGAGGGAGGAGGAGCTGAGGGGTACTTTGGGGTTCTAACATTTAACTGTCATTCACTCTTTGGGGCACTCCCGTTTTCATGGATGGTTGCGAAGAAAAAGTATTTCAGGATGTATATTGTATACATTTCTCTGGCATTAAATGTAGCTTCGAAACCTTAAATTTCAGCTGCTATGTGTCTGCCATTTCACCAGTTTATACAGTACACTCTACTACACTTCCTGCCTTCATTAATGTTTACTAGATTTACAAGCTTCATGTTAACTTTACGACTATATACCCAGATCTGGGTCATCAATATACAACTACAAAGAGCTAACATCTCTGCAATTTCAAGCTCAGCCATCACCAGTTCTCTCTTCATTCCCACAGTCAATTTCCTGCTTCTGCACCATTACCTCCAAAATCATCAAAGGAAATATCATTAGCTAGCCCCAGCCGATCATCCTCCACTGACAGTTATTGATTTACACTCTGGCCTCAGCTACATCAGCTAAGCACACCTCATAAATTTCTAAAAATATGTTGCTAACACCCACCTCTCTGGAATGAGAAATAATGAGGGTGAGCATTAATCCTGCGTAACAACCATTTGCACGTAGATTGGCTTAATCAAATTGTATGTGGTAGCCCCAGAGATGAACTAATGGATTGCATTTGGGTCATTTACTAGACCATTTATTATAAAGTTGACCAAGGAGCTGGGTAATTGGTATCTAGCACGTGCGCTGGAAAACTCAGAAGATTCCACAGGAAGTAGTGATCAGAACATAACAGAATTCAGCATAAAGTTCAGTCTGAAACAGTTGTGTTAACCTGCTTGGGTCACTCCTACATTGCACTCCAAATCTGATATGTTTTCCACTGGCACCAGTTTATCCTATGCCATATTTAAAGACCAAGCTGGAGAAAGTTGTGAACTTAGCCAGCTCTGTCACGGGCACTAGCCTCCCCAACATCCAGGACATCTTCAAGGAATGATACTCAAAAAGGCAACAACCATCATTAAGGACCCCCATTACCCAGGCCATGTCCTCTTCTCGTTGCTACCATCAGGCAGGAGGTACAGGAACCCACAAAACTACCTCACTACCCATTTTCCTCTCTTTTTACACTATTTAAATATATATTTATACTCTTACTGTAATGTAGTTTTTATTATGTATTGCATTGTTCTGTTGGTGCACAACAACAAACTTCATGATGTATGCTGGTGATATTAAACCTGATTTTGATCTGTCCCAGGCTGTTGCTGGAACAACAAAGAAAAGATGGGTCCTCGATTTAAAGTACATAAAACTAATGCCCACAAAATGTACTATCATATTGTTTATCAAATTTTAAATTAATTGATATTAAATGATAGCATGAAATAATTTAATGATACAACATCACATTGGATCACTGTTCCTTCACAAGGTGATAATCATATCAGTTGTAATAGTTACACTTTGGGTTCAGCAATATGTTTTAACTTGTTCTTCCTTGGCATGGGGATGACATGTATTCATTACTAATTAATCAGAACTGAGTTATTGCTAATTCATTTCAGAGTCCACCACATTACGGAGTCAGGAGACCCACTTTGATAAAACTAGGTAAGGATTGGGGGACTGCATCATCGAGCACCTCTGCTCCATCTACTACAAGTGTAACTTCACAGTGGCCAAACATTTTAATTCCAATTCCCATTCTGACATCTCCATCCATGGTCTCCTCATGTGCCACAGTGAGGCCATCCTCAGGGTGGAGGAACAACAGCTTATATTCCATCTGGGTAGCCTCCAACCCAATGGCATGAATATCGATTTATCCTTCTGGTAAACAAATTCCCTCCTTCCCTCTTCTTCTATACCCCACTCTTGCTCCTTAACTCTTCTCACCTGCCTATCACCTCCACTGGTTCCCTTTCTTCTTTGGTCCACTCTCCTCTCCAATCAGATTCCTTCCTAAGCCCTTTACTTTTCCCACCCACCGGCTTCACCTATCACCTTCTAGCTAACCTCCTTCCCCTCCCCCCAACTTTTTATTTTGGTGTCTTTCCCCCTTCCTTTCCATTTCTGAAGAAGGGTCTCAGTTCTAAACATTCCACTGATGCTGCCTGACCTGCTGAGTTCCTCCAGCATTTTATGTGTGGCTTTGCATTTCCAGCATCTGCAGAATTTCCTGTGTTTATGATATACTAGGGTAATGATGTCTGATTTCCTTTCTTGAAGGACATTAGTGAGTCAGGTTTGTTTTATGGGCATCGTTGATCAATAATGAATTTATATGCCAGATTGATTTAATTACTTGGATTTAATTTTGGTGGGAAAGTGTTGGTGTATATCTCTATAAGAACAAAGGAGATTAAAACTACAGTAGGCCACTTTGGTTCTTCGAGCCTGCAACATCATTCATCAAAAGTGTAGTAGACATTCTACTTCATTACCATTTTCCCCACACTATCCCCTGAAGAATCCCTTGATTCTTTTCCTATCCAGAAATGTATCAATGTCTAAATGGAATTAACTCAATAACTGCATCTCTGGAGCCTCGCCACTCCACATCACCCTTCACTACCCCAGGGTCTCCAGGTGCAGAATTCCAGATATCAGATCCAGAACTGGGCCCAAACAGTGCAATAGAGAACCTTCATTACTTTTTCACAGTGAGGAGCTACCACACAAACAGGTACTGTGGTATCGTTCCATGTACAAATCGTTAATTTCCCCCCTTCATAGAAGATGAGAATTTCTAACAGTTTTTGTACTTATTTAGTTTCCTTTTTCACATACTTTCAAGTGCAAAGTAAATTCTCTTCATCTCTGAAAAAGAACTTAAAACTGATTCTTTATAATATTGCTCTTTTCACCACACAGGTACTTCAGCAAAAATCAACAAAGGAAGGGGAAAACAGCAAATTTATTTTCCTTGTTAGAACCTTCCACTAATATTTATGGTATTCTGAGACTATAGACAGCATTCATTACTGGAAATGTGATAGGCACCAATTATCCAGCTGACTTAAACTATTCAAGACCCATTCTTTAACCTGTGTTTTTAAGCTTTCATCTCATCCACGTCAAATCGAAGTTTTCAGACCTCCTGCAACTAGTGCATCTTGCTAATAATAGAGGCATCACACTAATTTAAATTGCTTGCATTTCTTAAAAAAAAAACAAGCTTCTGGTGCATTTGTTTCTTCCATTTCATCTAATGCTCTGCTTTACTTCCTAATCTTGAATGTTTTCTATATAAATTTTTCCTCAGGTATGATCCAGATTTTATTAGAAGGGCAGAGTCCAGAAATGCAGTGTGTGCCCACCAAATGCAAGAACACACGCCCAGCCAAGCACTTTGAGACGCTTGTAAAATGAGGCTGACTCAAGTTATTCGAGTCCTACTGAAGGCCTGCACTGGTTGGAAGACAGGGAGCCGTGGTCTTTGGAGATGCGCAAATAACAAGTGGAAGGCAGTGGGATAGTGATTACAGATGCAAGGAGGAGGAGGAAAAGAAGAAGAGTTGGCAAGTAAAAGTTGATAGACTTTGGCTGATGGGCATTGGTGATTGAGATGGAGGCTCAAACGCGTACACCACAGCAGCTTGTTGGTTGTGGAGGAGAAAGCAGGATGGAGTTCACGGGAGGAGTGGGAAGAAAGAGAGAATAAGTTAATTGGACTTCTGGGGTGAATAATCATACAAGCTTGGAGAAAGATGTGTGTGGGAGAAGAGCAAAGAGGCTGTGGGGCAGAGAGAGAGAGAGAGAGCGAGAGAGCGAGAGCGAGAGAGCGAGAGAGCGAGAGAGAGAGAGAGAGAGAGAGAGAGAGATAGAGAGAGAGAGAGAGAGAGATAGAGAGAGAGAGAGAGAGAGAGAGAAGGTCTGTTGCATTGGGCTGACAGAGTGAATTTGGGAAGTGAGCGAATGAGCTGGGGAAGGAATCCTGATCAGGAAGCAAGGCAGTTCACAGAGGAATACAGAACATGTACTTTGCTTGTACAAAGAACAAAAGTGTTCAGCTGGGACATGTAAAATTGCCTGTTAATAAATCATGTGTCTGGCACTCTGGTTTGTCACTGTAAGGCAAGCTGTCAACATCAAAAACCTGATGCAAATACACTTGTACAGTTTTCCCCACAGGGAGATTGCTGCAGAATAGCAGATTCATTATTGTGTAGGATCAGGCCATCCAGCCCATCACAACCGTGCTGATGCTGCCCTCCATTTGGGCCACCACTGCCCTCCGCACATGGCACAACTTCATAACTTTTGACCTGCACATGGAAAAGAAACTCCTCTCTTACTTCAACCATTTTCCTCTTTCCAGAATTACATTCCAGTGTAACTCTTATTTACTGATCACCAAATTTCACCTTTATATTTCTCCAACACCAGCCCCACATATCTGATGTTAAATATTTCTAAGTAGTTCCGATCATACACATTAAGGATACCGTGTCCAGGAGCCACCCAATTTCAGGTTGCCTCCTCCTGTTGCACACTATTCATCCAGTTAAGGTTCAGCAAGCTGGGAAAGGCTTTTCATCATCTATATGAGAAGCATAATCTTTCTCACAAATCAAGTCCCTTTCTCTGGTTTACCACTAAGTACGCCGAGTAATTTGAAAATTGCTATCTCCCAGGTCAGTTGTATTCACACTTAAACATTCCACTTAACTCTCATTGGGAGGCCTTGGCCAGATGCCAACAATTAGCCTCTTCCAGTGTTAAGCTGTGTCTCAAATCAATACAGATCCACCTACGCTGTATTAATTCAAAGTTTAACAACTTCCTTTGACATAAAAGAAAACTGTCTCCTGGTCAATGCTCTTGATCTTTATTTAGCTACATCTCTGTCATTCTTATTTTAATCTGTCCCAAGTATAGAGTTCCAGATCCCCTCATTTATTTGTAATCCTCTTTGTGTTTGTTCAGGCTATTTTAAGACCTACACTTCTAAACTCAGAGCAGCAACAGGAACCTGACAGAATAGAAATGAGCAAGTATGGCATCCAATCAGATCAGATCTAATCTTCACCTCAGCTCCATTTGTACTCATTTACTACATTTCCCTTAATATTCTTAGCCAATAAAAAAAAGTATCTCCACAGTGTGGCCTGCTCTACCTCGGTGAGACTTGATGTAGATTGGGGGACTGCTTTGTCAAGCACCGTCTGCAGCAGGGAGGATTTGCTGGTGGCCAGCAATTTCAATTCCACTCCCCCCATGGAGGTCCATGGCCTCTTCTACTGCCATGATAAAGCCACTCGCAGGTTGGAGGTGCAACGCCTCAGACTTCATTTGGGCAGCCTCCTACCTAATGGTATGCACATAAATTTCTCCAACTTTCTCCTCTTTCTCTCCTTTTCCATTCCTTATTCCAGCTCCCCTCTCACCCATTCTCTTCTCCTCACCTGCCTATCATTTCTCTTTGGTGTTCCTCCACCTTTTCTTTCTCCCATAGTTTACTCTTCTCTCCTGTCAAATGCCTCCTTCTTCAGTCTTTACCCCTCCCAGCTTCTCACTTCATACCCCCTACTCCACCCACTTACCTTCCCCTTACCTGGCTTTAATCACCACCTTCTAGCCTGTACTGCTTTCCCTCCTCCCCCCCCCCCCCCAAACTTCTCAGTCTGGCTTCTTCCCCCTTCCTTTCCAGTCCTGATGAATGGTCTCAGCCCAAACATCGACCTTTCATTCCACTCCATGGACGCTGCCTGACCTGAGCTCCTCCAGCATTTTGTGTGCATTGTTCTGAATTCCCAGCGTTTGCAGAATCTTTTGTATTTCTTCATTAATCCCCAATTGTCTGACTATTCACAGCCTTTTGGGGAAAAGTTCCACAATTTCTAATAAAACCAAAATGAAATAGTGCTCCAGAAAGAAAGCCTAAAGGATGTTGGCTGGAAAGATGGGAACACCTGGATCAAGCTACAAGAGATGCAGAAATACCCTTATGAAGCAAATCAGGAGGGCCAACAATGATAGGAGACAACTTTGGCAGATAAGGAAATGGAGAATCCCATGAAAGCCTACAAATATGTTAAGAGAAAAAGGGCAACTGGAGTAAATAATGATCCCCGTAAGAATCAATGGGGCCTTGTCTATGTGTGGAGCCACAGAAGATAGGCGAGATGTTGAATGAGTAGTTCTCATCTGTATTTACTGTGGAGAACATGGAAATTTAATTATGGAAAATGAATAATTATGTATTTATCTTCTTTAATATCTACATTCCAACAGAGGTGGTGCTGGCCACGGCACATTAAGGTATGTTGTTTCTCAGGGTCTGACCAAGTGCATTGCTGGAAGAATTTTCAAGGACACTGGCAGAGACATTTGCAAAATCTTTAACCACAGGTGAGGTACTGGAAGACTAGAGGATGGCAAATGAAGTGCCTTTGTTTGAGAGCAGAAATGCCAGAGAATTGCAGGCCTGCACGCCAAACATCAGTGGTGGAAAAGTTATTAAAAAGGATTCTGAGGAACAGAGTTACCAGCATTTGGAAAGGCAGTGTGATAAGGGATAGTCAGCAGGAGTTTGCGCATGAAAAATTGTACCTCACAAATTTGACAGAATTTTTTGAGGAGGTAACAAAGAAGGGACCATGGCCGATGTTGTCTACATGATCTTTAGCAAGGCCTTTGACAAAGCCCTACATGGCAGGCTGAGTCAGAATGCTAGATCACAGGATCCTAAGCTAGCCAATTATATCCACAAATCAATTTGGTGAAGGAGAGGGTGGCAGTGGAAGACTGCAATTCAGATTGGAGGCCTGTGACCAATGTTGCACAACAGGGATTGGTGGCGGGTCAACTGTTATTTATCATCTACATTCCTGATTTGGATGACAATGCTGTTAACATGTGTAAGACTCGCTTTGCCTAGTGGCATGATCTCAGGGGTGGCGCCGCCTACCCGGCCAAACTTTAGCACTCTTGTTTGGGTGGATGCTGCGTGTTGTGTCCCGTGTAACATCAGTATCCCAAAATAACATTCAGTCCACAATGGCTGGTTAAACCATTAAGATTTTATATTTAAGTATGGGGTTAGTAGAGAAACAAAAGAAAAGGAAAACAAATAAAAGGAGCCAATAATCTCATTAACATGTCCAGTACACAAACGTTGGCGCTCATGGATTCCCTTTCGCTGATCCTCCTTCGCTCGTCGTCGACCCTTGGGCTCCTGCCCCGAGCCCAGGCAGTCTGGCAACCGTCTCCTCGCCCCGTCTCCTCTCTCCATCCTCTTCACACCCTCTCCCTCAAGCCCACGCAAACTAACAGCTTTTACACAGACAGAAAGAATAACATCTATCCCGATTGGTTAGCAAATGAATACAAGTTCCGTTATCACCAAGTATAATCCAAACATACTGCTATAGAGAACCACTGCCTCAGCAGTTAACAGCACAGAGAAGCCATTTTATTCACCTTAGCAGTAACATAAAAAGAAACCCTTACATACGGTTAATAAAACCAGTGGTGTAGTAGTTAGTGAAGGAAGTTTTCTAGGATTACAACAGGATCTACATGAACTAGAGAAATGAGCCACAGAATTGCAGATGGCAGCTAACTCAAGCTAGTGTGAGGTATTGAATTTTTGTCAGTTAAATGAGGGCATGCCAGAGATAGTAAATGATATGGTATTTAGAGGTACAGGTACACACTTCCATAAAAGTGGCAAGACAGGTAGATGGGGTGGTGAAGAAGCACTTGGCACAATCGTCTTCACTGAGTACAGGAATTGGAATGTCATGTTGCAACTCTACAAGTTGTTACTGAGACCATAGTAATACTCTATGCAGTTCTAGTTGCCCAGCTATAGAAAAAGGTGTCATTAAAGTTCAAGGTATATTTATATTCTATGTGCATAAATGTAAACCAGAGATTCATTTTCTTGTGGGCATTCACAGTAAGTACAAGGAACACAATAGAACTAGTGTGCAAAACATACAGTGCAAATACAAAAGAAATAATCATAGTAATAGATAAATAATAAATTTTGTGAACATGAGATGAAGAGTCCTGGAAAGTGAGTCCGTAGGTTGTGGGAATAGCTCAGTGATGAGGAGAGTGAAGGTATACCCTCTGGTTCAAGAGCCTGATGGTTGACGGGTAATAACTGTTCCTGAACTTGGTGGTGTAGGCCCTGATGCCACAAGACCATAAGATATAGGAGCAGAATTAGGCCATTTGGCCCTTCAAGTCTGCTCTATCATTTCATCAGTTTCCACCACAACAATAACATCTCAACTCATACTCGTGTGTCCCTAGAGCCCAGTAATCATTCACAGATTGACGGAATTGATTCAAAAATCAACTTGGATTCAAACTCACCAATATCTGAAAGCATGGAATAAATTATGGAGAAAAGATAGAATTTGGAGGAACTAGAAACAGTACCAAAGCAAAGTAAGCCCAATCTGTTACACACCAGCTAAACATATTAGTAGTTTTCTCACATCCCCAGCTCTCCAAAGAAAGAATAAAACTGGCTGATAGATTAAAAGATAAATTTGTTTGCAGTGAAGTGATATGTTTAAGCCTGCTTAAGTTTATATTTCCAATTTGGAAAGCATGAACTTAATTGTGAGGAGACAGGGAGAGAGGAGAAATGTGTCTATGGGCAAGAATCAAAAAGCACCGGGGAGCATGGCAGACCTGCCAAGTACAGTACACAGTAACAGGAGGGTTTCATTGAGAGCTTTTTCCTATTTCTCCCGTACCAGGTCTGAAGGTGTAATGATGTGAGAGAGTGGGGTGGAGGCAAGTAGCCACATTGAGCTCAGAGTGTTAAAGATAGATCATGGGATACAGAATCAAGGGTTGGTAGACAGAGGGGGGAGACTGCTGGAGTGAAAAATAAAACTCGTCTTCTTGTGATTTTGTAAATTGCAGTCTTTTTTTTAAAATTGAGATGAGTGAGTAGAAACAGTAAAATCTTGAAAACTATGAACAGATCAAATAATATGTATTTTCTGGAAAAAATATTTATTGACTATCCACCTGCTTCAATCATGTGAGTCCCGAGACTCTGGGAAACACAGCCTGCAGGTATTGATATAAATTATTCCAATAATTATTTTAAAAAGTAATTAATAACCAGGATCTCACTGTAGATTAGCTGGCCAATCCTAAAGCACAGCTTGGTGGGCTGGGGTTTCATAGTTTCGCAATTATTACTGTTGTCAATGTTACCATCAGAACCTTTTCCCACCATCACTGCAACACCGGAGATTACCCCAACAATTCAGTAATTGCTGTTTTTAAATGAAATCTGTTTGCCGTCCACAAATCAAAAATAGCATTTACTTTTCATTTAACTACACTATTTATAAACCACTTAACTTTTACATATGTGACAGTTTTATCAGTTTCCAGTTTGTTTGATATGATCAAGATTTTTCTGTTTCTATCCACTCCTCTTATTTTTTTAAAAAAGTGAGTATGCTATTTATAAAACGATTTGAAATAATTAACCCTGTGGCATTATTTTGTGTGTGCACAGTTGTTTCCAAATGGATGACTGTGTTCAATGAGACTCTGGAGGATGTCTCTAACAGCTGAATGTTTAACTTCTCAGAGATAAATGAGGTAAGGATTTTGATATCTGTATGCCAGTAGCCTGTTCTGGGTGATTCCTTTCATTCAGTGTGATGAAAGGGACTTCATTTGTCTGTCCAAGCTGCAATTAAGCAGAAATAATTTAAAATCAAGATGTCCAGTTGTTGATTAAGAACAGTTTTATGCATTTCAAGAAACAATCCTTTTAATAGGATCCATGCTTCAGGGCTCCCTTTTCATACTGTTGAGCTACAGTAGTTACAGCAGCAACATAATGCTGAATTTCTGGTCTCAGCTATATCATCTTCGGGAAACAGATCAAAGAGAGGGCAATGTGTAGCTGATCTCAAGTAAGGCAGAAGCCTCAGCGAGTCCAGGGATAGTGCTTTACAGAAGGAGGTTCAAGAAGCAAAAAGGAGAAAATTGTGAGGTTCGCCTGAATAATTGAAGCCTGTATCAACCATTGATAACAGGTACTGAAAAGTTAACGCGTGGTATTTGAAAAAAGCACTGCAGACGACTTCAAAGTCTTCAAATTTTGTTTCATTAAATCGAATTTTGGTGGATCCTGAAGATAATCTGCATCAGTTCTCTTGTCACAGTCCCAACACCCATCAGCCTCCAAGGTTGCATGCAAGACTGCACCATTGGGATCCTGATGCTCCTTAAACATGCTCCCTTATTGTCCAGCATCTTACTCATCCACTTCAGAATTTCAAGCTAGTCTATATAATATGAATTTCATAGCTAGTCTACAGGGATGTGACTAGTTGCCTCCATTACATGACACTTCTGTTGTTTTGCAGCCATACAGCCTCACAAGATCAAGACCTTGACTCTTCCAGTATTGTACCATCACATGATCCTTTGCTTTCTTCTCTGCACTCCAACTTGGAGCTATTCTAGTTCAAAGTTATCTGACTTGAACCTTAACTCTTGCTCTCGCTCCCTCTCTCCGCAGGTGCTGCCTGAACTGTATTGTTTATTATTTTATTCCACAGTGTTTTGCATCTGCAAGACTGAGTAACTGCTGCAGCCACAATCACAGACTGTGGCGCGAAAATGTATTCTGTGCCATAGATGGGCCACAGCATCTCTCAGATGCCAAATTTTAATTTACTTGATCTATTCTCACATTGGCAGTGCCATCCAACATGGAGGAGGAAACCCTTAATGCAAGGTACATATCCAGTAGAGCCTTCTACTAACTTCCATCTGTCACAAACCAAGTGTGGAAGAATCACGGGTTCATAAACAGCAAGAACAGGGTAGTAGTAATAATAATAGTTTAAAAAAGCAGTAATGGCTGGCTACATCAGAAAGATAGATGCATTCAATTCCACAAAAGATGCATACTGAGCAAATTGAACAGTATTTTAAAGCAAATGGAATAGCCGACAAAAATATATCCTAGTTTTGCTGAGTGTAACTGGTGGTAGAGCAACCAGTTTGCTTAGAAATTTAACTGCTCCAACAAAACCAGCTGAAATGAACTTTGCGGATATCATGAAATTAATGCAGGAATGTTTAGAACCAGAACCATTCTTAATTGCAGAACAGTTTAGGTTTCATAAGCTGAGTCAAAATGAAGGGTTGTCCATTTCAGCATATGTGGCTGAATTGGTCTGAGTATTGGCAGTTTAGTGATGAGTTTAATGATCCACTGAAAGATCGTTTAGTTTGTGGAATCTTACAAGAAAGCATTCAAAACTAGATCTTAACTGAAGCGCAACTTACATTTAAAACAGTTGAAATAGCTGTATCAATGGAAACAGCGAACAGAGACATAATCGAGTTGTAGTCATGCCTTTTATTGTCACTTTGACTGTCATCAGAAACTCCCACAGGCCCCGCTGACCCTATGATTTCAGTCCCCAAGGCCAATGTACAAGGAACCTTCAGGAGGGTGAACCCACGAAAACCATCTGGCCCAGTTGGGGTGCTTGGCTGAGTAACAAAGGCCCATGCTGATCAACTGGCTGGAGTTTTCCCTGAAATCTTTAACCTCTCGCTTTGACAGTCGGAGGTACCCACCTGCTTCAAGCAGGCTTGAGTTATACCGGTGAGTAAGGAGAACACGGTGACCTGCCTCAACAACTATGGCCCAGTAGCACTTACATCCATAGTAATGACATGTTTTGAGATCTTGGTGATGAAACATTAACTCCTGCCTGAGAAGCAACTTGGATCCTCTCCAATTAGCCTACTGGACCAACAGGTCCACAACAAATTCCATCTCACTGATGCGAAGATTCATACATCAGGCTGCTCTTTGTCAACTGCAGCTCAGCATTCAATACCATCATCTCAAAACTAATCAATAAGCTCCAAGACCTTGGTGTCAATACCTCCTTGTGCAATTGGATCCTCGATTTCCTCACTTACAGACCACAGTCAGTTTGAATTTGTAACATTTCCTCCATGAACCCATGTGCACCACAAAGCTGTGTACTTAGCCCCTGTTCTACTCACTTTACATTTACGACTGTGTGATTAAGCACAGCTTCAATGCCATATTCAAATTTGTTGATGACACCAGTAGGCTGAATCAAAGGTGGTGATGTATCAGCATACAGGAGGGAGATTGAAAATCTGACTGAGTGGTGCCAGAACAACTTCTTACCCAAAATCAGCAAGACCAAGGAGCTGATTATTGACTTCAGAAGGAGAAAACCAGAGGTCCATGAGCCAGTCCGCATTGGGGAGATCAGAGGTGGAGAGTATTATTATTTTGGTGAACCTGTCCTGGGCCCAGCACCTGAGTGCAATGGGAAGAAAGCACAGCAGCACCTCTACTTCCTTAGGCGTTTACAGAGATTTGGCATGGCATCTAGAACCTTGACGATGTGTAGTAGGGAGTATATCGACTGGCTGCATCCCAACACCAATGCCGGTGAATGGAAAATCCGACAAAAAGTAGCAGATATGGCCCAGTCCACCCCGGGTCAAGCCCTCCCCACCACTCAGCACATCTACATGAAACTTTGTTGCAGGAAAGCAGCATCTATCATCAGGTAGACCCACCACCCAGGCCATGCTCTCTTCTCACTGCTGCCATCAGGAAGGTGGTACAGGAACTTCAGGACTCACACCACCAGGATCAGGAATAATTATTACCCCTCAACCATCTGGTTCTTGAACCAAAGTGGAGACCTTCTCTTGACCCATCATTGAAATATGAAACAGGATCTTGATGTGCCTCAGGACGAGCCTCTTAAAACATTTTGTGATGAAGAATGTGAGTGCATCCATCCCAGTAGTCGTTGAGGCAGGACACTGAAGACTTCTTCGGCACGGGGACGATGGTGTCGGCCTTGAAGCACGTTGGAGCAACGGCGCTGCTCAGGGAGATGTTGAAGATGTCAGTGAGAATACCTGCCAGCTGGTCTGCACATCCTCTGAGCTCTCTGCCAGGAATATCGTCTGGTCCAGCAGCCTTCCGTGGGTTGACCCTGCATAGAGTTTTCCTCACATCGGCCATGGTAAAACACAGCACCTGGTCATTGGGAGGAGGAATGGTCTTCCTTACCACCATGTTATTTTCCGACTCGAAACGAGCACAGAAGTTGTTCAATGCATCTGGGAGGGAGGCATCACCAGCACAGGCAGGTGATGTTGTCTTGTTGTTGGTAGTGTCCTGAATGCCCTTCCACATGCGCCGCCTGTCACCACTGTCCTGGAAGTGGTTGTGGATTCACTGGGCGTATACACGCTTTGCCTCTCTGATGGCCCGGGACAGTTTGGCCCTCACTGTTGTTAGGGCTGCCTTGTCGCCCGCTCTGAAGGCGGAGTCACGGGTCCTCAGCAGTGCACGCACCTCCACGGTCATCCATGGCTTCTAGTTAGAGCGTGTAGTGATGGTCTTGGGACACAGTGATGTCATTGATGCACTTGCTGATGTAGCTAGTCACTGATGCCGTGTACTCTTCTAAACTGGTGGAGTCGCCATCGGTTGCAGCCTCCCTGAACATGCACCAGACAGTCTGCTCAAAGCAGTCTTGAAGAGCAGAGATGGCTCCTGCTGGCCAGGTTTTCACCTGCTTCAGAACTGGTCTGGAGCACCTGACGAGCGGTCTGTATGCTGGGATGAGCATAACAGGGATGTGGTCTGAGTAGCCGAGGTGGGGTGGGGCTCCGCCTGGTGCACTCGGGGAAGTCAAGAAGGAAAAGTGCATAAAGCTTCGGAAGTTAATATCAAACGGAGAAACCGAGTATTAAGAAGCCAGGAAAGAACTAAAGAAGGGAATTAGGAAAGCTAGAAGAGACCTTAAAAAACTCCTTGGCAAGTAGGGTTAAAGGTGAACCGAAGGTATTCTATATGCACATCGAGAGCAAGATGGTAACTAGAGAGAGGGCAGGGCCTCTTACGGATAAAGGGGGCAAAACTTGCTTGGATGCGCAGAATGTGAGTGAGGTACTTGGAGTACTTTGCTTCAGTATTTACCAAGGAAAATATATGGAAAACCAGGAGACCAGTGTTGAGTGTATAAAAGTATTAGGGTGTTCAGAGGTCAAGGAGTAGGTGGTGTTGGGTCTCCTAATGAGTATTAAGGTGGTTGTTCCCAGGGGTTTACCACAGGCTGTTGAAGGAAGCAAGAGACGAGATTGCTAAGCCCTTGATCAGAACTGTGTGCCCTCTCTAGCCACAGGCAAGGTCCCGGAGGACTGGCGAGTTGCTAATGCTGTACCTCTGCTTAAGAAGGGAGCAGGGAAAGTCTTGGAAACTACAGACCAGTGTGTCTGACATCAGTTGTAGGTTAATTGCTGGAGAAAATTCTTAGGGATAGGATATATGAGCATTTGGAAATCCATAGCCTAATTAGCGAGAGCCAGCATAGCTATGTGCAGGGTCGGCCGTGTCTTACCAACTTGAGTGAGTTTTTTGACAAGGTGACGAGAGAGGTTGATGAAGGTGGGGCAGTGGATGTTGTCTACATGGATTTTAGTAAGGCACTTGACAAAGTTCCTCATGGGAGGCTAATCCAGAAGATTAAGATGCATGGGGTCTGTGGCGAATTGGCTGCTTGGATTCATTTCTGGCTTGCACTTGGAAGACAGAGGGTAGTGGTGAAATGGACATTCAAGCTGGAGGTCTGGAATTAGTGGTGTAACACAGGGATCTGTGCTGGGACCTCTGATGTTAGTGATGTATATAAATGACCTGGATGAAAATGTAGATGGGTGGATTAGTAAATTTGCAAAAGATACCAAGATTGGTGGAGTTGTGGATAGAGTAGAAGACTGGCAAAGAATCCAACGCAATATAGATCAGTTGCAGGTATGGGCTGAGAAGTGGCAGATGGAGTTTAACTCATAAATATGAGATGTTGCGCTTTAGTAGGGCAAATGCAAGGAGACAGTACACTGTTAAGGACAAAATCCTTAACAATGTTGCTGAGCAGAGAGATCTTGGAATCCAAGTTCACAGCTCCTTGAAAGTGGCTACACAGGTCAATAAGGTGATTAAAAGGCTTATGGAATGCTGGCTTTTATTAGTCGAGGCATTGAGTTCAGAAGTCAAGAGGTTATGTTGCAACATTATAAAACTCTGGTGAGGCCACAGTTCTGGTTGCCTCACTATAGGAACGATGTTGTGGCTTTGGAGGACGGACAGATGGACGGACACGGACACACAGAGTATAAATACATCATTACATCACCATGTCATAATTGCATACCTCACTGATGTAAAAGTGAAGTATAAACGTTATCCGGGTCTCCCGTGTTTATCTTTTGGTTAGTTTCTAGGGTTACAAAACATAACACATACCTTGAGGAAAAGCTTGGAACCCTACAGTGGTACATTTCCAAGAATTCATTTATACATTAAACTGCTGGCAAAATAGCCCTTTGTGATGATTCATCTTTTGCAGAAGGATCAGACTCAGCGTCATGCAGCTCAGAAACAGATCCTTCAGCCCAAATGGTCCATGTTGACTCTGCTATCCAGCAACTGAGTCCCATCTACTCATGTGTGGCCCATAGCCCTCAAAACCTCTATCCGTGTACTTATCCAAATGGCTTTTAAAATGTTGCCTCAACCACCATTTCTGCCAGCTCATTTCAAATACATACCACCCTTTGCACAAAGCAATTCCTGATGTCCATTTTAAGTCTCTTGCCTCTGATCTAAACCCCATGCCTTCTTGTTTCTAGTACATTCTCTTTGGGGTAAAGAACGATATGCTTTCACCCTCATAATCTCATATACCCCTATTACATTATCCCTCAACCTCCTACATTCCAGTGATAGTCTATGTAACCTCTCCCTGTAACTCCGGCCCCCAAGTCCATGGCAATATCCTGGTAAGTCTTTTCTGTACTCTTTCTGGTTTAACAACATCTTTGAAATAATAGTGATCAAAGCCACTCACAATACTCCAACGTCTTACATACTGTAACTGCAACACAACTTCCCAGCTCCTATATTCAAATGCCCTCAGAGGTGAAAGCCTCCATGCCAAATGCCTTCTTTTCCATCCATTTCCCTATGACGTTGCTTTCCGTGTACTCTGCCCTTGCACATCCAGGTTCTGCCATCCCACAACACTCTCTGGGACCCTGCCATCCAGCGCACAAGTCCTACCCTGGTTTGATATCTCAAAATGTAGTATCTCACATTTATCTGGATTGAAATCCATTTGCCAATCTTCCGCCCACATACCTAGATAACCAAGATTTCACTAACTTTTCATAACCTTCATAACCTTTTACACCCACCCATTAATGAATCACCAACTTACTAACTATGCCTTGTGCATTCACATCTATATAGTTCATATAAATTAGAAACCAAAAAGGTCCCAGCACACCATTAGACACAAGGCTCCAGCCTGTGAAACAACCCTCAACTATCACCATCTGCTTCCTGTCACTGAGCCAACTATGAATTCAATCTGCTTTCCCCCCGGAGCCTTTGTCGTTTGTCCTTCCAGACTAGCCGGCCATGAGGAACTTTATCAATGCCTTCTTGAAGTCGATATAGACAACATCCACTGTCCTACTTTTATCTACCCTCTTGGTTACCTCCTCAAAGACAGTCATGAATTAAACCTTGTCTCCCCAAACATAGGAGATCCTATTCTCAGACTCCACTCCAGCAAACTATTCACCACTGGTGACAGACTCACTAGCATGTAATTCCCTAACTTGATTTTGCTCCCCTTTTTAAACAATGGTACCATATTAGCTACTCTCCAGCACTCCAGAACTTCACCTGGGGCCAGGGATGATGCAATCATCTCTGCAAGGGTCTCTGCAATTTATTCTCTAGCTTCCCACAAAATGTACCAGATTAAATCCTGGAGATTTATCCACCTTATTGCTCTTTAAGCCTTCATACCTCTTCCCTGTCAAAGACAACATCACAAATTTCACCCATTTCCTTAGCTTCCCTCGTTTTCTCCACAGTAAAAACTGAAGAGAAATATTCATTAAAACTCTCACAAAGGTGGCCATGTTGATCTTTAGGTGGACCTACACACTCCTTAGCTATCTTTGAACTCTTAAATGCCAATAGAATTCCTTGGGATTTTGCCTCACCTTGTCTGCCAGATCTTTCTCATATCCTCATTTGTTCCTCCCAACTTCTCTCTCAAGCGCATTCCTATACTTCTTGTATTTCCCAACTACTTCCAGATGGGCAGTACTGCAAGTTAAGTTGTTAAAGTAATCCACACAATGTTTTATTTATGTTGATAACAACAAAAGTTTTTAAAGATTGCTTCTTCAGCTTCTCCCCAGATCCACATACTACCTGGTCTGCCACTTCTACCCGTTGTCCTGATATCCATACTTTGCACATGACCAGAATGAGCTTTTGATCCATGCTTACAAGTGCTTTCTTCCTTGTCTACCTGCAGCTATATTATCCTCCTTCATAGCAGAGGAAACTTGCAAACCAATGTCCATCCTGTGGTACTCCCAATAAAACAGATACTCTGTGCTAAATATTTATTTATCCAGCTTGCTTTGCCTTACATTGTGGGGTTCGTTGAAACACTGCAGGCGTGAGCAGTACTGCAGTATCCAGGTTAAGTTATTCTCCCACTACATCTCATCCAACATAGACAGAAGCTCTTGCTACTGCTAAATGTAGCACCAAACTAAAATACCTTCAGGCAGAAGAGCAGCACAATCCAGAGATGCATCTTTTATAAATGACTGCCAACAGTGGGCCGAGGCAGAGGTGGAATTTCAGTGTCATGAACTGTGCTACTGCCTGAAGCCAAATCCAATATAGATTTGATCACTGACAGAGCTGTGCACATTATTAGGCACAGACTGGCCAGCAAGATAGAATTAAGACACACCAGCATCTTTGAAGGCCATTTTCATCATGATTTCGAGGATATTAGCAAGCACTGCAAATCTAACCGGTAAACATTTCACATTCTTGATTGAAAACA
Organism: Mobula birostris; assembly: GCF_030028105.1. Taxonomy (NCBI): domain Eukaryota; kingdom Metazoa; phylum Chordata; class Chondrichthyes; order Myliobatiformes; family Myliobatidae; genus Mobula; species Mobula birostris. Next base: position 48,354,913 of record NC_092375.1, on the reverse strand, counting down.
AAGTGCAGTAGATGTGGTAAATTTGAAATGTAAACACTCAGAGAACCGACAAGGAACTGTGTGGAAAAAGAGAGAGAGAGAGATGGATTCTCAGAACTGTTCAAAGATACAGTTCTAATTTTTTTTTATTTTAAATATTCAGCATTTGAAATTTACTCTTCTACTTATCAGTTTCTTAATTTATAAAGAGGACCTGACTGTTAGTGCTGAGCAAAATCTAACAAGCTTACCAATCAGAACAGCTTATTCGCATCCTACCATCCAAAAGCCCATTTAAAATTCTTTTGAGATGATCGCACAGATTCTTTACCATTGATTGACTGAAGTCGGTAGGTGAAAGACTGATTCAACACCTCATCTGAGACATTGCAATCTGAGGGTGCAATGGAGGACGCAGACTAAAGGTGGTTCTTCTTTTCACAGCACAGCTCTCCTTCAACATTGCTTTAACATGTCAATCTGGAGAATTTGCTCATATTCCTAAAATGGAAATTGTGTTATGTCCATTGCTCATTGAATGTTCCTAGCATAAAGGGCTTTTCCTGCTGAGATTAATCAAAAAGATGCAGGTGTGCTGACAACTTGCTGCACAAGAAATTAAAACATACTCCTTGCGTATGGGGAGTACACGACTGAAGCAGACTGCAGTTCAGTCATCAAAGCAATCCCATCAGATCTCTTCCACCACTTACAGTCATAGAATAATACAGCACAGAAACAGGTCGGTCCATCAGCCAATCTGGTCTGTGCTGAACTATTATTCTGCCTGGCCCTATTGACCTGCATTTAGGCCATAGTCTTCCATACCCCTCCCATCCATGTACTTATCCAAATTTCTCTTAAATGTTGAAATTGAACCCAAATCCACCACTTCCACCAGCAGCTCTTTCCATACACTCAGTACTCTCTGAGTGAAGAATTCTACCTCCCCATGCTCCTCCTAAACACTTCACCTTTCCCCCGTAACCCATGACCTCTAGCTCCAGTCTCACCCAACCTCAGTGGAAAAAGCCTGCTTGCACTTACCCTACCTATACCCCTCAATTTTGTATACCTCTATCAAAGTCTCCTTACGCTGCAGGGAGAAAAAACCTAAGCTTTCCCTATAATGCAGTTCAAGTCTGGCAACATCTTGTATATAATCTCTGCACTCTTTCATTATCTTTCCTGTAGGTTGGTGACCAGAACTGCACACAATACTCTAAATTAGGTCTCACCAATGTCTTATACAACTTCAGTATACCATTCCAATACCTGTACTCACTACTTTGATTTATGAAGGCCAATATACCAAAAGCTCCCTTTATGCCCCTATCTGCCTATGATGCCACTTTTAAGGAATTATAGATCTGTATTTCCAGATCCCTCTGTGCTACTACAATTCTCAGTGCCCGAGCAGGACTCACTATGCGAGTCCTACTCTGGTTTGTCCTCCCAAAGTGCAGCACCTCACACTTGTCTGTATTAAATTCCATCTGCCATCTTCAGCCTTTTTTTCCAGCTGGTCCAGAAGCTGCTGCAAGCTTTGATGGCCTTCCTCACTGTCCATTACACACAATTTTGGTGTCATCCACAAACTTGCTGATCCAGTTTAGCACATTATCATCCAAGTCATTAATATAGATGACAAACAACAACAGACCCAATGCTGATCCCTGCAGCATACTGCGAGTCGCAGGCCTCCAAAGTCAACCATCTACTACTACTGTCTGGCTTTTCCAGCTAAGAGAATGTTGAATGCAATTTATTACTTCACCTTGAATGCCAAGTAACTGAAATAAATAGTTGGCAGGACAGACAGAAGATTCTGTGGATGTAAAAGTAACTCTTGGATGGTATGTTGCCTCCCAGTTGCCAGAGTCAGGTATATCACAAATCAGGTCTGCTGCATTATTAAGTGGGAGGGTGAGTAACCAGAAGTCATGGCACATATTGTATTAGTACCAATGACAGAGGCAGGAAAAGGAATGAGGTCATGAAGAGTAAATATAAGGAGCAAGGCAGGAAGCTGAAAAGCAGAACATCAAGGTTAGGATTCTCTAGATAGCTGCCTGTGCCTGTGAGGGGTAAGAATACAATGATATGGCAGATGGGTGCGAGGCTAAAGAATTGGTGCAAGGGCAGGGTTTCAGATTTGTGGACTACTGGAAAATTTCGTGGGAAGCTATACCTGTACAAAAGGGGCAGGTTACACCTGAAGATGAAGCAGTTGGTGTAAAGTTAGATGCAATGTGTGGAGAGACTATGAGAAAGGATACACAGTGGATAGGGTATAGCTACAGTCAGTTGGATGTGTTGAAAAGTCTATTTTATTACAAAACCCGTCGAAAACAGTGATTTACCGAGAGGATGGATCAGTACATGGAACTACGATGTTGTGGCCATGACAGACACTTGGCTGTCAAAAGGGCAAGAATGGCTGCTGGTTACTCCAGTGTTAAGATGTTTCAAACGGGACAGAGAGGGAGGTAAAAGACGTGGGAGAGTAGTATTGCTAATCAGGGATAATATCACAGCTGCAGAAAGATGTGGACAGATAGTCTACTGAGTCAGTGTGGGCGGAAGTCAGAAGCAGGGCGGGAGAATTCACTCTATTGGGATTATTCTATAGACTTCCCAATAGCAACATAGATACCGAGGAGCAGATCAGGAGGCAGGTTTTGGAAAGTTGCAAAAATAACAGCGTTGTTGTTATGGGTGACCTCAGCTTCCCTAACAGTGGTTGGCACCGCCTTACTGCAAAAGATTTAAACTGGGCAGAATTTGTTAGTTGTGTCCAGAGATATGCAGAGAGTTTGAGTAGAGGAGAGGCCATACTGAATCTAGTACTAGGCAATGTACCTCGTTAGGTGACAGATCTCTCATTGGGAACTCATTTCAGAGACAGTGACTACAACGCCCCAACCTTTACCATAGCCTTGGACAGGGATAGGAACAAAGGGAATGGTAAGTATTTAACTGAGGGAGTGAATTATGATGCTATTAGGCAGGAGCTTGGGAGCAGAAATTGGGAACAGATGTACTCTGAGAAATGTGCAACAGGAATGTGGAGGCTGTTTAGGGAATACCTGCATGGGTTCCGGATAGGTTTGTCACACTGAGGCAGGGAAAGGATGGTAGGAAGGAATCATGGTTGACAAGATCAAAGCCACCGTGGTGGCATAGCAGTTAGTGTGATACTATTACAGCCCGGGGTCAGAGTTCAATCTCAGCATCCTCTACAAGGAGTCTCTATATGTCCTCTACGTGAAACGTATAGCTTCTCTCTGGGTTGTTAAGTTTCCTCTCACAGCCCAAAGACATACCGGGTAGGTTACCTGGTCATTGGAAATTGTCCCACGATTGGGTTAGGGTGAAATCGTGGTTGTCAGGGGTTGCTTGGTGGTGCAGCTCAAAGAGCCTATTCTGTTCAGGGTCTTTTTAAAATAAGTAAATAAACAAATGTGGAACAATCACAAGTAAGAGAAAATCTTCAGATGAAGGGTCTCGGCCTGAAACATCGACTGGTTAGTCTTTCCCATAGATGCTGGCTGGCCTGCTGAGTTCTTCCAGCATTTTGTGAGACGTAGAACATCTCGTCAAGAGGAATAAAGAAGCATACTTAATGTTTAGGAAGCAAGGGTCAGACAGGGCTCTGGAGAGTTACAAGGTAGCCAGGAAGGAGCTTAAGGAGGGAGTTCAGAAGAGCTAGAAGGGGGCATAAGGCGGCTTTAGTGAGTAGGGTTAAGGAAAACCACCAAGGCATTCTACACCTCTGTGAAGGACAGGAAATGTGAAGACTAGACTGAAGGTAGAACTGATCAAGGATAAAAGAGTAAACATGTGCCTGGATTCAGAGGAGGTCAAGGAGGTTCTTAATAAAGACTTGGCTTCAGTATTTACCAGCGAGAGGGACCTTGATGAGTGCGAAGACAGTATAAAACAGGCAGATACGGTGGGTCATGTCAATGTGAAGAAAGAGGGTGTGCTGGAACTTTTGAAAAACATTAGGACAGACAAGTCCCCAGGGCCAGAAGGGATATACCCAAGGTTTGAGAGAAGAGATTGCTATACCCTTGGCAATGAGCTTTACATCCTCACTGGCTACAGGAGTAGTAACAGAAGGCTGGAGGGTGTCAAATGTTTTTTTGTTCAAGGCAATAGGGATAATCCTGGTAGTTATAGACCAGTAAGTCTTACATCAGTAGTAGGCAAACTATTCAAAAGGGTTCTCAGAGGCAGGAGTTAAAAGTATTTGGAAGTACTTAAAAGCATAGTCTGACTAGGTACAGTCAGCAGGCTTTGCGAGGGTGAGGTCATGCCCCATCAACCTGATAATGAAACAAATTGATGAGGGTGGAACAAGTGGATGTGGTGTATGTGGATTTTACTAAAGTGTTTGGCAAGGTTACCCATGGTAGGTTCAAAGTCAGGAGGCATGAGATTCAGGGAAACTTGGCTGTGTGGATTCAGATTTGTTTTGCCGACAGAAGACAAAGGGCAGTAGTAGATTGGAGCATATTCTGCCTGGCGGTCAGTGACCAGTGGCATTCCACAGAGATCTGTTGTGGAACCCCTGCTCTTTGTGACTTTTATAAATGACTTTGATGAGGAAGTGGGAGGGTGGTTAGCACTGTTCCCTCTAAGCTGGTCAGGTGCGTGACCACACAATAACTGAAATGCTCCCACGCACATAGCCTTTATTGCCTCGCAGCTAGAAAATGTTTACAAAACATGAGATTTTCTTTGCTGCACTGTATTTCATTATACCCTTCAATTAATAAAATCAAAAGTGCATAATATGCGTGTAACTGGGTCTTGGTTACACTGGCTGCTGAGGTGTCTAAAATGGCTTCTTTGTATGTTATATAAAATGGCTTTTCTGTAATAATAACTGTGACATAAGGAGTTCTCTCTCTCTCTGCTTGTTTGGGTTGTATTATTGATAAGGGAGAGAACGAACCAATGAGCATCCATGTTATTCTTTTTGTGGGTGATATTCTGTCTCATATGGCTGAGGGACAGTGTGTTTTGGCGGGGCTTTTCGGGAGGAGAACTGAAGAGGAAGGACGTGCTGGACGTGTTCCGGTCGACCACCATGGTTGGTCCCAAGCGGCGGGTTGAGGAGGTCGGAGGAGATCGAATGGTGGAAAGAAGACCCCGTTAATTGAGCTCCAACGGTTGTGCACGAAGTGGTTGAACTCTGATAAGTCTTAGCAACACACATCAAAGTTGCTGGTGAACGCAGCAGGCCAGGCAGCATCTGTAGGAAGAGGTGCAGTCGACGTTTACTCTTCCTTCAGATAGTCCTGACGAAGGGTCTCGGCCTGAAACGTTGGTTTGCAGATGATATGATGGTTGGTGGTGTTGTGGATAGTGTAGGAGGTTGCTGTTGTTACAATAGGATACTAATAGGATGCAGAGGTAGGCTGAGAAGAGGCAGATGGAATTCAGTCAGAAAAGTGTGAAGTGATTCACTTTGAAAGGTCGAACTTGAAGGCAGAATTAGAATGGCAGGATTCTTAGCATTGCAGAGGAATGGAGGGATCTTGGGATCCATGTCCATAGATCTCTCAAAGTTGCCAAGCCAGTTGATAGGGTGCAAGGTGCATTGGCCTTCATTAATCAGTGAATTGAGTTCAAGAGCCGGAGGTAACGTTGTTGCTCTATAAAACTCAGTTTAGACCACACTTACATAGAAACATAGAAAATAGGTGCAGGAGTAAGCCATTCGGCCCTTCGAGCCTGCACCACCATTTATTATGATCATGGCTGATCATCCAACTCAGAACCCTGCCCCAGCCTTCCCTCCATACCCCCTGATCCCTGTAGCCACAAGGGCCATATCTAACTCCCTCTTAAATATAGCCAATGAACTGGCCTCAACTGTTTCCTGTGGCAGAGAATTCCACAGATTCACCACTCTCTGTGTGAAGAAGTTTTTCCTAATCTCGGTCCTAAAAGGCTTCCCCTTTATCCTCAAACTGTGACCCCTTGCTCTGGACTTCCCCAACATCGGGAACAATCTTCCTGCATCTAGCCTGTCCAATCCCTTTAGGATTTTATACGTTTCAATCAGATCCCCCCTCAATCTTCTAAATTCCAATGAGTACAAGCCCAGTTCATCCAGTCTTTCTTCATATGAAAGTCCTGCCATCCCAGGAATCAATCTGGTGAGCCTTCTCTGTACTCCCTCTATGGCAAGGATGTCTTTCCTCAGATTAGGGGACCAAAACTGCACACAATACTCCAGGTGTGGTCTCACCAAGGCCTTGTACAACTGCAGTAGTACCTCCCTGCTCCTGTACTCGAATCCTCTCGCTATAAATGCCAGCATACCATTCGCCTTTTTCACTGCCTGCTGTACCTGCATGCCCACTTTCAATGACTGGTGTATAATGACACCCAGGTCTCGTTGCACCTCCCCTTTTCCTAATCGGCCACCATTCAGATAATAATCTGTTTTCCTATTTTTGTCACCAAAGTGGATAACTTCACACTTATCCACATTAAATTGCATCTGCCATGAATTTGCCCACTCACCCAACCTATCCAAGTCACTCTGCATCCTCTTAGCATCCTCCTCACAGCTAACACTGCCACCCAGCTTCGTGTCATCCGCAAACTTGGAGATGCTGCATTTAATTCCCTCATCCAAGTCATTAATATATATTGTTAACAACTGGGGTCCCAGCATTGAGCCTTGCGGTACCCCACTAGTCACCACCTGCCATTCTGAAAAGGTCCCGTTTATTCCCACTCTTTACTTCCTGTCTGCCAACCAATTCTCTATCCACATCAATACCTTACCCCCAATACCGTGTGCTTTAAGTTTGCACACTAATCTCCTGTGCGGGACCTTGTCAAAAGCCTTTTGAAAATCCAAATATACCACATCCACTGGTTCTCCCCTATCCACTCTACTAGTTACATCCTCAAAAAATTCTGAGATTCATCAGACATGATTTTCCTTTCACAAATCCATGCTGACTTTGTCCGATGATTTCACCGCTTTCCAAATGTGCTGTTATCACATCTTTGATAACTGACTCCAGCAGTTTTCCCACCACCGACATTAGGCTAACCGGTCTATAATTCCCCGGTTTCTCTCTCCCTCCTTTTTTTAAAAAGTGGGGTTACATTAGCCACCCTCCAATCCTCAGGAACTAGTCCAGAATCTAACGAGTTTTGAAAAATTATCACTAATGCATCCACTATTTCTTGGGCTACTTCCTTAAGCACCCTGGGATGCAGACCATCTGGCCCTGGGGATTTATCTGCCTTCAATCCCTTCAATTTACCTAACACCACTTCCCTACTAACATGTATTTCGCTCAGTTCCTCCATCTCACTGGACCCTCTGTCCCCTACTATTTCTGGAAGATTATTTATGTCCTCCTTAGTGAAGACAGAACCAAAGTAATTATTCAATTGGTCTGCCATGTCCTTGCTCCCCATAATCAATTCACCTGTTTCTGTCTGTAGGGGACCTACATTTGTCTTTACCAGTCTTTTCCTTTTTACATATCTATAAAAGCTATTACGTTCATTTCTGGTTGACTCATTATGGGAAGAATGAGGATGATAGAAATTCTCAGCAAGTCAGGAAGCATCTGTGAATGACCTTGCATTTGAATTGGCTAATTCAAAGATAAACAATAAAAGGCTAGTTATCCAAAATTATGGAGAATTCAGTGTAGAGACCCAACAGTTACTGGGTGTCAAGACAGAAGATGAGGTGCTGCCTCTCAGGCTCACATTTAGCCAATCACAGATCTGAGCTCATGTAGTTCATTGCAATTTTCCTTCCTGAAGTTCTGCGAATATATCTTTAAAGAAACTTTTTAAACTTTTCTACAATTGTAGCCCAAGTGTCAAACGGGGCCTCTGCATTTCAGTCATCCTCTCTCCCCCAAATAATCTGAAATGATCAAATGTTCTGATGAGTCGGTGTAACAAACTCTTACCTTCACATAGTGAACTAACCGCTCAACCTCGTTCACTTTATAGGTTTCCAGGCCCATTTCTTTTGACAGACGTAGGATTCGATTTTGAGTTGGACCCACATAAGCTCCACCTAGGTCCACATAGTTTACATTTTTATTCTGGTGAGAAATGAGAGTAAAACAATCAGAATTATGCGTAGGAGACCATCAATATTTTCATGAACACTCCACTGCTCTCACTGTTGGAATTTGTAAACATTGCACGGAGTTGGAGCTATGCTTGGATTCATTGTCACTTTATGACGATTTGCATGCCTATGAAGTGAACACACAGCAGCACCAAATTTGGTGAAAATTATACTGGTGTCTAAATTCTGAGAAAAACAAAACCAAATGATTCACTTAATTACTGCTTTTATTTAGGATTCATCTATTATTGTCAATATTTGCACAGCAACGTCTTAATGCCATGGGAATACCAAAGACAATGCTAGAAATATCATGGTAGCGTCTTTTTGAAAGGTTTTCTGCACTAAATTAGTAAATACCCCATATCTCAGTTGGAAAAGAAACATTAACACAGTGACCCACTCTATTCAAATTTAAAACTGGTAGCATGGGATTATTTCTAAAACTATCCAGCTAGACAACCAGTTCAAATATTTGTACTGCCAAGCCTGCAGATTTTAAGGAAATGTTCAACATTCCTTATACAACTGCCAACATTTCCTCAGAAAACTCTGAGCAACTGCAGGATTTGTGATGCAAGCACAGCCCCGACTCCCACCCCAAAGTTGTTGGTAAGCTAATACTCCAGCTAACATCAGACTTAGAATGCATAGGACAGCTCTTATGGAGCAGAGCAACAGCTTGAACATTATTATCACTACAAGGAAACTGTCCTGGTGTCTACAATACTGCCAGAGGAAGTAGATACCACAGTATCTTTTAAGAGGCACTTGGATAGGAACAGGAAGCAAAGGGTCCTGGGGCAGATATGGGCTGAATGCAGGAAATTGGCACTAGTTAGATGGACAATGTGGTCAGCATGGACTAGATGGGCCAAAAGGCCTGAATCTATGCTATACTGCTCTGTGATTCTAAGAATAGTTTTCTGATGGAATTGCGAGGAGAGTTGGGCAGACAGCAAGTGTGTGGAGAGGGAATAATTTTACAAACAGTCCTTACAGGGCACTTGAGACTTTAATTCAGTTGGTATAAATCATGTCATAACAAAACAATTGTCCCTGTCCAATTAAATAAGTCAGATCTGCTTTCCATAACTGAGCTAGCAGGCTTGGCAGTACAAATACCAACAGCCAGCCCAACAAATGACTTTTCCTTAAACAAACAACACAGGCTCGTTTCTAAAACAATTAACCACTTGAGGAATACAGGGCCCCACGATAGGATCCTGACTTCAGATGGGCAGTGGTGGAATCGTGGCTATGGACTACAAACAACCTTTGGAGGGAGGTGAATTTGATTGATTGGTGTAATCAGTCTGTTGTCGCCAGTACAGTCTTCTATGCGGTGGTCTGCTGGGGCAATGGCATCAACACGGGTGATGCCAACAGACTCAATAAACTGATTAGAAAGGCTGGCTTTGTTAAAGCAGTCAAACTGGACACACTGGAGGCTGTGGTAGAACAAAGGACCCTGCGGAAAATCCTGGCAATTCTGGACAATGTTCCTCACCCTCTGCATGCCACCTTGGCTGAACAGAGGAGCTCTTTTAGTAATAGACTAAGACAACTGCATTGCTCCAAAGAGCGCTATGTAAGGTAATTCTTACCCTCAGTCATTAGGATCTATAATGAGTAAATCTACAGCCAGGGAAGTGATGATCCCCCCTCCTGTTAGACTGTTTGAGATAACTTATGTTTTATTCTGTCTTACTTCTCTTCTAATATTTGTATATCTATGCACCTGTAATGCTACTGTGACACTGTAATTTGTATTGGGATCAATAATATATGTATCTACCAATGGGATGTTTTGATTATGATTGTATACTGATCCGGGATAGGGTCTCATCTCGGTTAAATCAAGGAATAGTAACTAAATGTTTGTAGACTGGCCATAAAAATCCATCATGTGCAACCTTAGGATAGGAAAATATGAGGGATATGTAATTGTGCTCAGCATGCCTGGAACAGACTACCTGGGTAACTTCCTTAAATAAATTCTAATAGCCCAAAAGACCTTGCCTTGACTGATAATTGCAACATACAGAGGGGTGACACACACACAACGCAAGGTGAAGGGGAAATAGAAGTGAGATAATCAAAAGTGTTTGTCTTTGAGATAACCTTAGAAGATTAAGTTAGAATGCGATTTTACTAGAAACTCAAAAGTCAAATGTCGGATTGAGGGTGGAGCAGAAAACCCATAAAAGCTTTAATTGTAAAGTTATATTTGAGAACTGCCCTTTGCTTACTGCTTCCAGTTTTAACAGGCTGATGTGTTATCGGTCTCATCAGCAAGCTGTGCACTCACAACTGGGATGTAGAGACTATAGTACAGACTGAAATTTGTTATAAAGTCCAAAGTCAGGTGATGTGTGCTGGAGGTGGCCCAAACAGTTGAAAAGTTTACCCAATGTAAAAACATGCAAGGAGATCAGGAAGGCTCTGAAAACCTGTTACTAGACTAGGTCTGTTAATCATTTAAAAAAAATATGATCCCAGTTTTAATTTCACATGCAATTTGATAAATTGCTCATCCCTCAAAGTTCAAAATACGAATATTATCATTGTGCATGATGATAGCATATGCTGCCTTGAGATTCACTTTCTTGCAAGCACTTGCAGGAAAAATGCAAACCATACATTAAAAAGACTGACAATATGCAAAAGACAAACCGTGCAATTAAAAATTATACTAGGAATATAGTTCTTGGGTGGAGATACGTCTCTACAAACAGAGGTGTAAGGTGCACCTTCCCTTTGCTAGACTGCAGGTCACCCTTGGGCAAGATGTAGTACTTGTTTAGCCACTGCCCCCCCATCCAATCAGGGTCACGTGGAGCCATGGGAGCAGGTGGTGGATGGTTATTTGAGAAGCTGGTGCATACCACAAGTCCTGGTTATGTGTCCACTGCCGCCAGGCAGACAATCTCTGATATCGCTGGGGCCACCCATCTTGTAAAGACACTGCCCAGAAGGTAATAGCAAATCACTTCTGTTGGAAAATTTGCCGAGACCAATCATGGTCATGGAAAGACCATGATCACCTATGTCAAACAACACGGCACTTAAAGAACACGAGTTATAAAGAATCTTCAACAGTGAGTCTGTAGGTCAGAGAATTAGTTCAGAGTAGTAGTGAATGAAGTTATCCATGCCTGTTCAGGAGCCTGATGGCTGTTATGGAATAGCTGTTCCTGAACCTGGTGGTGTGGGTCCAAAGGCTTCAGTACCTCCTTCCCTATGGTGGTAGCGAGAAGAGGGCATGGGCTGGATGGTGGGGTCTTTGATGATGGATATGGCTTTCTTGTGGCAGCACATCATGTAAATGCTCTCAGTGGTGGGGAGGTCTTTGCCAGTGATGCCAGGGGCTTTATCTACCACTTTCTGTAGTCTTTTCTGTTGCTAGACATTGGTGTTTCCATACCTGGCTGTGTTGCAAATGCGATACCTCACTGTTATAAAAAAAAAGGACTAAAACACTTGTGAGCCACAGATTGATATCAGTGAGGTGCTCCTACTACAGAGATAGTACATTTTTTTTAAAATCAATACAGGAATTCATATTGTAACCATACTGAATAGGTGGTTTGTGGAGCATTCATTCGTTACAATAATAGAACAATTCAAGACTCAACAAGTATATAGGTTAAATGTAGTGTATCTCAAGTCAGTCATTACTTCTAATTTATACACTCAGGGTCAATTTATTAAGTACACAAATGCACCTACTCGTCAATACAAATATCTAGTCAGCCAAGCACATGGCAACAACTCAATGCATCAAAACACACAGACATGGTCAAGAGGTACAGTTGTTTTTCAGGTGGTTTATCTCAGAAACTGCTGATCTTCTGGGATTTTATACACACACACACAACAGTTTCTAAAGTTTACAGAGAATGGTGTGAAAGACAAAAAAAAGTTTCCAGTGAGCGGCAGTTCTGTGGGTGAAAATGCCTTGTTAATGAGCCAGGTCGGGGGGTGGGGGAAGAATGGGCCAGACTGGTTCAAGCTGACAGGAAGACAACAGTAACTCAAATAAGCATGTGTAACAACAGTGGTGTGCAGAAGAGCGTTTCTGAATGCACATGTCGAGCCTTGAAGTGGATGGGCTACAGCAGCAGAAGACCACGAACAAACAACGCACATCAAAGTTGCTGGTGATTGCAGCAGGCCAGGCAGCATCTCTAGGAAGAGGTACAGTCGACGTTTCGGGCCGAGACCCTTCGTCAAGGGTCTCGGCCCGAAACGTCGACTGTACCTCTTCCTAGAGATGCTGCCTGGCCTGCTGCGTTCACCAGCAACTTTGATGTGTGTTGCTTGAATTTCCAGCATCTGCAGAATTCCTCGTGTTTACGGGACCATGAACAAACGCTCAGCGGCCACTTTATTAGGTACAGGAGGTACCTAATAAAATGGCCATGAGTGTGTAAATATATTCTTATTGTTTAGATCACACTATGGATTACATCAATGAATTTTCTTCAGTAGAAAATAAAGTTAAAAACTCAGACCAATATTGTTGGCTTATTCCTGCTGGGGAATCAGTTTTCCACCTTTCATACTCACTCTGGTTGTGAAAGTCCGTCCTCCAACCCTGTCGCGGGCCTCCAGTACCACCACTTTCTGCCCAGATTCTGTCAGCAACTTGGCTGCTGAAAGACCTAAGGGATTAAAGAAAAAATAAAGCTTCAAATGGAAACTAAGAATGAGTTTAATATGTTGAACCACAGAAACAAGCAATAGGTCATTGAAATAAAAGCACATTAAGCATATCAGAAGCCCTCACTTCCACCTGCATCTATTGAAGGCAGAACAGTTGATCAGTATACTCAAGCTGGAGAAATTAGCACTGCTGTCACCAAAACATGGGTCAAAAATTTTATAAAAGCAACATCTGAGATTATATCAATGGTGAAAATTCAAGATAATGAGAAATTTTGATTTATCAAGAAAGCAGAACGGCACTGTGTTAAATATTCACTTGATGGGTTATAGCATCAGATGAATTCTTCCCGTATTCCAGGGTCATGTGAAACCACGGAAGCAGGTGGTGGATGGTTGTAATAAGCACTAGCTGCTCATACAATCCCTGATTATGCAACCACTGATACCAAGCTGACAATCGCAGAAGAGTATTGATAATGGATGGGGTCACCCAGTCCAGGTTTCAGCCCGAAACGTCAACTATACTCTTTTCCATAGATACTGTCTGGCCTGCTGAGTTCCTCCAGCATTTTATATGTGCTGCTTGGATTTCCAGCATCTGCAAATTTTCTCTTGTTTGTGAGGGAAGATACACTGTTTAGACAATTTACATTTCAACCCGGATTGGAGGCAAGACCCTCCATTGTCTACAATCTTCACTCATCTCTCTAGGGCACTGGAGACTTTCACTGATCTGTTGTTTGGTCAATTTAAACGCCGGCCCAGATAGACTGAAAAGACGGGGTTGGTTGGAATGAGGGCTGATTTCACTTGTTCTCCATGACGGTCATCTCCATGGCGCTGAGGCTATGACGACCGCCCCAGCTGCTGTGCTCCATGCCACTAATATGAAGAACTGATAAGCAAGGCTTTGGGCCTACCCCAGGGATTGGATTAGAGCACTCAATTTTCGTTTGGAATGCTGTTCACTTCAATTGTCCGCATGACCTGTGCTTTTTTTCTTTCTCTTGCGCATCAAGTGTTGATCTTTCATTTTTATTTTTATTCTTTTTCCCATTAATTCAGGTTTCTTGCTTTGTGGCTGCCTTTGAGCAAGCTAATCTCAAGGTTATATAATAAATGTATGTGAATCTTGAATTTTTCTCCCAGACAACTCATGCATTGTTTGTAGACTGGTTGCGAATTCTTTTCCAATTTAGTTTAATATTCAAGATAATTAAGTTAATATTTAAACTAAGTTATATAAACTTAATAATTTGTACATAGTAAATGTTTATTAATGACATGCACCTTTTTGAGAATTGTATTCATTCACAACACCCCCGCAAACTATCAGAAAGTTTAGGACTCTCACACAAACACAGAAATCACAAGCATCTTATCAGACATTGGCTGTTTTTTTTGCCAACTTGGCTCAACATGTGATGCAGGTGGGGAACACCAGTAAATGCAGATGAGAAGAAAGTCTGCTATGGACCTCAGTAAGTCTGCAGCAACACCCCACACAAAGGAATTTGTAACCAGGAAGCCTTGCAATGCATAGAGCATTAATGATAAAAATCAGGACAGCTGTAAGGTTGTTCTTCCCAGGTGAGCCTTGTACAGCTGTTAAAACATCACATTCTTCTTGTGTTTTGGTGCCCAGGGCAAATTTGTAATTTGGCTCTGAATCATTAATTACTTTGTTAATTAATTGCACTGAATAAAGAATATAATGGTATTTGAGAAAACACATTTGAGATGAAGGAATTACTTAGTCCACCTGATTTTTTTCATGCAGAGAATAATGATGATTACAGACTAAACAAAGAAGATAACAAGAAAATCTGCAGCAAATAAAAGGCGGCTTATACTCATGCTGGCTATTACATGGCAGCTATGAAGGAAGGCTGGATATGTAATCATGCAGCTTGGTACCTTTGGCTGTTGCTATGGTTACAAATACCATGCAGATAGCCGGGTAAAAAAAATTGAAATGGCAGATTGCTTTTATTATTAGAGACTACAAGGCACTCCTTATTTTTAGGAGTATCTATTCTAGATCAATATTTTGTTAAAAATTCTTAAAGGCTCAAGATGTTCATTTTCAACCAAAACAGTCTCCTGTTAGGTCCAGGGCCTGAAAGCAAGAAGAAATAATGAAACACATCTTTAAATTTTATTCTGTAGCAACTAACAGCTTACTTATTTTCCTTAACCTCAGTTCTAATCAAAAGCTCCAAAACCTGGTCTTCTGTACCGCTCTCTGTAACTGGATCCTTGACTTCCTAGGCAGAAGAGTACAGTCCATGCAGATTGGACGTAACACCTCCTCCTCATTGACAATTAACACTGGCACGCCTCAAGGATGTGTGCTTAGCCCACTGCTGTACTCCCTCTACACCCATGACTGTGTGGCTAGGCATAACTCAAATGGAACGTATAAACTTTCCAATGACATAACTATCATTGGCAAAATTTCAGATGATGACGAGGAGGTGAGATAGATCAGTTGGTTGAGTAGTATTGCAGAAACAGCTTTGCACTCAATGCAAGACCAAGGAATTGACTGTGGTCTTCAGGAAGGGCAAGTCGAGGGAACACACACCAGACATCATTGAAGGATTAACAGTGGAAAGGGTGAGCAGTTTCAAATTCCTGATGTCAACGTCTGTGAGGTTCTATCTTGGGCCCAACATATTGATGCAATTACAAAGAAGGTATGACAGTGGATTTATTTCATGAGTTTGGGGAGATTTTTCAGGTCAGTTTCTGCAGATGTTGCGTGGAGAGCATTCTCACATTACTGTCTGGCATGGAGTGGTCACTGCACAGGATCAGAAAAAATGCTGCAGAAAGTTGTAAACTCAGCCAGCTCCATCATGGGCACAAGTCTCTCCAGCTTCCAGATCACCTTCAAAAGGTGATGCCTCAAAAAGACGGCATTCATCATTGAAGACCCCCATCACCCAGGACATATCCTCTTTTCATTGCTACCATCAGTGAGGAGGTTCAGGAACCTGTTGGATCTGACTGTTTAGTTGTCATTTTCTTTGCAGTTGGACAATTATCTGCTTGCCTTTTAAGTGGACTGTAAACGCATAACAATTTAATAAGGCTCTAGTGATTATACGAAGTATAATTCTGGAAAGCTCTGGAAGCTGTGCATTAAGTTGCTAGTATTTTCTCACTGGTTAACTTCCTACTGCAGTATTGAATAAGTATTTTCAAAATAGTCATCAATTATCTATGGAATTTTCTTATCTTTTGGGTATAAAGGTTGCTGTTTTATGCTAGGGATCCGCTCTTATTCAAGACTTAAAATCCCTTGTCACTGTTCTCTTCCTGTTCTTTGTTCTATCAACTCTTAATAAAACAATCATGAAGCAACAAGTTTCATGCTTCATTCCTGACTTCTAAAAGAACCTTGGATTTAAACACAAGAATCCAACAAGACTGAAAACACACAATCAATATTTCAATAACAGCTTCTGCCATCAGATTTCTGAATGGACAATGAAACCATGAACACTTCCTCAGTATTTTCCCCCCTCTCTTTTTGCACTACTTATTAAATTTATTTTATATATACTTACTGTAATTTATAATTTTTACTGTGTATCGCATTGTACTGCTGCTCCAAAACAACATATTTCACCACAGATGCTGGTGATATTAAACCCGATTCTGATTCAGAATATGTACACGCCTAAGATTCACACAAATGACATTAACTCTTACGTGTACAGGTCACCAGTACCCGAAGTTGGCAGGGGAGGGTGAATTGTTTGGAGTGGAGTGAGTACAAAACTAAAACAAAATGAGATCTCGCATGGGAGGCTGATCATGAGAGTTCAATCACCTGGCATTCAGCTTGAGGTGGCAAATTGAATTAGACATTGGCTTCATGAAAGAAGCCAGAGACTGGCAATAGATGGTTGACCCTCTCACTGGGGCCCTGTGGCAAGTGGTGTGCCGCAGGGATCAGTGCTGGGTCCAATGCTGTTTGTTATCTATATCACTGAACTGATTCAAGATCAAGATTTAAGATTCAAGACTGTTCAATGTCATTTCCAGTACACAACTGTAAAGCAGAACAAAATATTTGTTACACTGGGGCAAAGCAGCACAAAAAGAAACACGATATAAAGAACACAATCATAATAAAAAACACACTATTTACAAATACACAAGATAGCTCATATACATAGATCAATTGTATGTCCATAAATTAACGGTAGGCACAGGAGTGTCTGTACACAAGGTGACTGATAGAAAATGATAAAGTAGGGGAAATTGGACGTGTGGAGGGATGAGTTAGTGGATGGAGGTGTTGATCAATCAGCCTTACTGCTTGGTAAAGTAACTGTTTTTAGAGTCTGGTGGAATGGCGTAGACACTATGTAGCCTCCTCTCTGATGTGTCCATGAGTAACAAAGGAGGGATCCTTCATGATGTTACTGGATGATAATGTAGCAGTAAACTGGATCGGCAAATTTACAGATGACACCAAGATTGGTGACATAGTGGACAGCGAGGAAGGCTATCAAAGCTTGCAGCAGGATCCGGATTAGCTGGAAAAACGACAGATGGAATTTAATGCAGGTAAGTCAGAGGCATTACACTTTGGGAGGACAGAGGAGAGTAGGACTTGCATGTTGAGCAGTAGAACACTAACAAGCGTGGCAGAACAATGGGATCTGGGAATACAGATTCCTAATTCCTCGAAAATGGTATCACAAGTAGATAGAGTCATAAAGAGCTTTTGACATAATGTCCTTCATAAATGAATGTATTTTATTGTACATTCCCAAAACAAAAGCAGTGGATGAACCAGGAGATATGTGTCTGCTGAGGGCTGGATCTGCGGCATTCAAGTCTGGCGACCCAAGTCTGTACCAGAAAAGCAAGTTTGATTTACAGAGGGCTATTTCAAGGGCGAAGAGACCATTTTGAATGAGGTTGGAGGCAACATCGGATGCACAACAACTCTGGCAGGGTTTGCAAGACATTACTTCCTACAAAGCAAAACCCAATAGCATGAATGGCGGCGATGCTTCACTACCAGATGAACTCAACGCCTTCTATGCTCGCTTTGAAAGGGAGAACACAACTACAGCTGTGAAGATCCCTGCTGTACCTGGTGACCCTGTGATCTCTGTTTCAAAGGCCGATGTTAGGCTGTCTTTAAAGAGAGTGAACCTTCGCAAGACAGAAGGCCCTGATGGAGTACCTGGTAAGGCTCTGAAAACCTGTGGCAACCAACTAGCTGGAGTATTCAAGGACATTTTCAACCTCTCAATGCTATTGGTGGAAGTTCCCACTTGCTTCAAAAAAGGCAACAATTTCTGGACAACACAAACACCTACGTCAGGATGTTGTTCATCGACTATAGCTCAGCATTTAACACCATCATTCCCACAATCCTGATTGAGAAGTTACAGAACTTGGGCCTCTGTACCTCCCTCTGCAATTGGATCCTCGACTTCCTAACTGGAAGACCACAATCTGTGCAGATTGGTGAGAGCATCTCCTCCTCTCTGATGATCAACACTGGTGTACTTCAGGGGTGTGTGCTCAGCCCACTGCTCTACTCTCTCTATACCCATGACTGTGTGGCTAGGCATAGTTCAAATACCATCTATAAATTTGCTGATGATACAGCTACTGTTGGTAGAATCTCAAGTATGGTGAGAGGGCATACAGGAGCGAGATATACCAACTAGTGGAGTGGTGTCGCAGCAACAACCTGGCACTCAACATCAGTAAGATGAAAGAGCTGATTGTGGACTTCAGAAAAGGTAAGACGAAGTAACACATACCAATCCTCAGAGGGATCAGAAGTGGAGAGAGTGAGCGGTTTCAAGTTCCTGGGTGTCAAGATCTCCGAGGATCTAACCTGGTCCCAACATATTGATGTAGTTGCCAAGAGGGCAAGACAGCGGCTATACTTTACTAGGAGTTTGAAGAGATTTGGTATGTCAACAAATACACTCAAAAACTTCTATAGTTGTACCGTGGAAAGGATTCTGACAGGCTGCATCACTGTCTGGTATGGGGCGGCTACTGCACAGGACGGAAAAAACCTGCAGAGGATTGTAAATCTAGTCAGCTCTATCTTGGGTACCAGCCTACAAAGTACCCAGGACATCTTCAAGGAGCAATGTCTCATAAAGGCAGTGTCCATTATTAAGGGCCTCCAGTACCCAGGGCATGCCTCTTTCTCACTGTTACCACCAGGTAGGAGGTACAGAAGCCTGAAGGCACACACTCAGCGATTCAGGAACAGCTTCTTCCCCTCTGCCATCCGATTCCTAAATGGACAATGAACACTTGGACACTACCTCATTAAAAAAATATACATCGTATTTCTGCTTTTTGCACGGTTTTAATCTATTCAATACAGGTGTCCCCGCCATCTGAAGGTAGAGCGTTCCTATGAAACGGTTCGTAAGCTGGAATGTCGTAAAGCAAAGAAGCAATTACTATTTATTTATATGAGAAAAATTTTGTGAGCGTTTGCAGACCCAAAAATAACCTACCAAATCATGCCAAATAACACACAAAACCTAACGGTAACATAGTAAAAGCAGGAATGATATGATAAATACACAGCCTATATAAAGTAGAAATACTTTTCCACAATCATTACTGCACTGTCCACCGTAACGAAAATCTCACGCAAGCGCTCTCGGCAGAAACACTCTCTCCAGTAACCTTTAAGCTATGAAGCTGCCATATCATACCAAGTAACATGTAAAAATACACAGCCGATATAAAGTAGAAATAATGTATGTACAGTGTAGTATCACTTACGGGAATCGGGAAGACATCAAGCACACTGATGATGGTGTGTTAGGCTGAGTTGTCGCAGGTTGGGGTGGTGCAGTGGCCCCCACCCTCCGGGCAGCAAACCAATACCAATCCGCGAAGCATGCAGGGGTACAGCGGTGGCTGGGACGCACCCAGCACATCTTTAAGAAAAAAGCCAAAATAAACATGCTAATTAATTAGGTGCTGCCCGGCATGTAAATGTCGGCGCAGATCAGAGGCAATCTCCGCGAATCGGTATCTGTCCACGGCCTGGCGGTTGGGGTGGTGGGACACTGGGGTGTCATCTCATCATCATCCGTTTTCATTAGGGCAGGCAGCTCATCTCCTATGACTACCCGCCTCGATGTAGAAGGTCGAGGTTCGTTGTCTGCTGTGGCTGACGTGGAAGGCTTGCTTGACTGCTTAGCCTCGCAGATTTTTAGATCATACAGTTCTTTGTAAGCACTCAAACCATCCTGCAAATATGCCCTAAACCGACGTACCTTATCAAAATTAAGGTCGTACTTTATCATTGTAGCGAAAATCTCACGCAGTCACTTTCGGTCTGTTCACTACTGCATTCAGTTTCGATTGTTATTCTTTCCTCTTCCAATTCCATCAGCTCTTCATCTATCAGTTCTTGGTCAGGGGATGGCAAAACCTCTTCAGCATCATCTTCATCAACTTCCACAAGCCAAGCAACACACATCAAAGTTGCTGGTGAACGCAGCAGGCCAGGCAGCATCTCTTGGAAGAGGTACAGTCGACGTTTCGGGCCGAGACCCTTTGTCAGGACTAACTGAAGGAAGAGCTAGTAAGAGATTTGAAAGTGGGAGGGGGAGGGGGAGATCCAAAATGATAGGAGAAGACAGGAGGGGGAGGGATGGAGCCAAGAGCTGGACAGTTGATTGGCAAAAGGGATATGAGAGGATCATGGGACAGGAGACCCAGGGAGAAGGAAAAGGGGAAGGGGGGAAAACCCAGAGGATGGGCAAGAGGTATAGTCAGAGGGACAGAGGGAGAAAAAGGAGAGTGAGAGAAAGAATGTGTGTATATAAACAACAGATGGGCTACGAGGGAGAGGTGGGGCATTAGCGGAAGTTAGAGAAGTCAATGTTCATGCCATCAGGCTGGAGGTTACCCAGACGGAATACAAGATGTTGTTCCTCCAACCTGAGTGTGGCTTCATCTTTACAGTAGAGGAGGCCGTGGATAGACATGTCAGAATGGGAATGGGAATGGGATGTGGAATTACTATGTGCGGCCACTGGGAGATCCTGCTTTCTCTGGCGGACAGAGTGTAGGTGTTCAGCAAAACGATCCCCCAGTCTGCATCAGGTCTCGCCAATATATAGAAGGCCACATCGGGAGCACCGGACGCAGTATATCACCCCAGCCAACTCACAGGTGAAGTGTCGCCTCACCTGGAAGGACTGTCTGGGGCCCTGAATGGTGGTAAGGGAGGAAGTGTAAGGGCATGTGTAGCACTTGTTCCGTTTACAAGGATAAGTGCCAGGAGGGAGATCAGTGGGGAGGGATGGGGGGACGAATGGACAAGGGAGTCGCGTAGGGAGCAATCCTTGCAGAAAGTGGGGGGAGGGAAAGATGTGCTTAGTGGTGGGATCCCGTTGGAGGTGGCAGAAGTTACGGAGAATAATAAGTTGGACCCGGAGGCTGGTGGGGTGGTAGGTGAGGACCAAGGGAACCCTACTCCTATTGGGGTGGCAGGAGGATGGAGTGAGAGCAGAGTTGATGGTGGACGAAGGGAAGCCCTTTCTTAAAAAAAAAAAAGGACATCTCCCTCGTCCTGGAATGAAAAGGCTCATCCTGAGAGCAGATGTGGCAGAGATGGAGGAATTGCGAGAAGGGGATGGCATTTTTACAAGAGACAGGGTGAGAAGAGGAATAGTCCAGATAGCTGTGAGAGTCAGTAAGCTTATAATAGACATCAATAGATAAGCTGTCTCCAGAGATAGAGACAGAAAGATCTAGAAAGGGGAGGGAGGTGTCGGAACTGGACCAGGTAAACTTGAGGGCAGGGTGAAAGTTGGAGGCAAAGTTAATAAAGTCAACGAGCTCAGCATGCGTGCGGGAAGCAGCGCCAATGCAGTCGTCGATGTAGCGAAGGAAAAGTGGGGGACAGATACCAGAATAGGTTCGGAACATAGATTGTTCCACAAAGCCAACAAAAAGGCAGGCATAGCTAGGACCCATATGGGTGCCCATAGCTACACCTTTAGTTTGGAGGAAGTGGGAGGAGCCAAAGGAGAAATTATTAAGAGTAAGGACTAATTCCGCTAGACGGAGCAGAGTGGTGGTAGAGGGGAGCTGATTAGGTCTGGAATCCAAAAAGAAGCGGAGAGCTTTGAGACCTTCCTGATGGGGAATGGAAGTATATAAGGACTGGACATGCATGGTGAAAATAAAGCAGTGAGGGCCAGGGAACTTAAAATCATCGAAAAGTTTAAGAGCGTGAGAAGTGTCACGAACATAGGTAGGAAGGGATTGAACAAGGGGGGAATAAAATAGTGTCGAGGTATGCAGAAACGAGTTCGGTGGGGCAGGAGCAAGCTGAGACAATGGGTCTGCCAGGACAGGCAGGTTTGTGGATCTTGGGGAGGAGGTAGAAACGGGAAGTGCGAGGTGTGGGAACTATAAGGTTGTGGATGGGAGATCCCCTGAGCGGTTAAAGTCTGTGATGGTGTGGGAGACAATGGCCTGGTGCTCCTTAGTGGGGTCACGATCGAGGGGTAAATAAGAGGAGGTATCCGCGAGTTGTCACTGTGCCTCGGCAAGGTAGAGGTCAGTGCGTCAGACTACAACAGCACCCCCCTTATCGGTGGGTTTAATAGTAAGGTTAGGATTGTTGTGGAGGGAGTGGAGAGCACAGCGTTCAAAACGAGTGAGGTTGGAATGGGAACAAGGTGCGGTGAAGTCGAGACGGTTGATGTCCCATCGGCGGTTAGCAATAAAGAGATCCAGAGCAGGCAGGAAACCAGAGCAGGGTGTCCATGAAGAGGAGGAAGGTTGAAAACGGGAGAAGGGGTCATCAGTGGGGGTGGAAGATTCCTTGCCGAAGAAGTAGTCTCGGAGACGGAGAAAGAACAGTTCCACGTCATGGTGAACGTGGAACTCGCTGAGGTGTGGGCAAAGGGGGACAAAGGTCAGGCCCTGAGGACAAAGCGTTCTGCCTCAGACAGTTGAAGGTCGGAGAGGATGGTAAAGACCTGGCACGGATGAGAGCTGGGATCAGGGGGAGAGGAGGGAGGCTGGGGGTGTCAGTGGAGAGGGGAGGGTTGGGGTGAGAGCAAGATGGAGCCTCTGAGGGCCCAGGAGCTGACGGTGGGATCTGAGGGAGACGGGGTTGCAGAGTGGTGGTGGGCGAAGGGGAGACGGGAGTTACAACAGCAGCACATAAAGACCCGGCCTGGAGTTCAAGGCTGGGGTCGCAGTTGGTGGCTGCGCAATCGCTGTGAAGGTGTCCATGGTCGTTGCTGGAGTCCGGGTTTTGAATATGCCCTGAGGTGTTGGAGCCAGCGAGATCAATGGCAGAGGCCACAATCTGAAGTTCATGTCTGCTAGCGTCGGGGCCGGCAGGCTCTGGGGTCCGCAGATGTAGGATCTTGCGATCTTTGCCTAACATGACAAAGTCAAAAAAATGGCGATTGCAGGCATGGATCCGACGGAGGATGAAATAACAGGTAGGACCATTACAGACGGCGAAGAAAGTGTCCCGAAGGTGTGGAAGGGTCTGGGATAGGGACACCAAATACCTCCTCATGGCGGAGAGAGTCGCCTTCAGAGCTTGACGGGAGAAGCGATGAGAGGCAGAGTCAATAAAATGTGAGTACCTGGGATCCTCAGAAGGTCCAAATTGAGGGGCTCGGAAACGAATCCTAAAGCCAACTGGAGTAAGTTGGCGATGGAGGCACGTTCCAAGAAAGGATATATGGCTGTGATAGTGAGTCTGAGTCAAAATGTGGTCGAAAAGTTGAAGAGCCAAAGAAATTACAGATGGGGAGCAGTGAGAGATGGTTTCACCAAACTCCCGAAGAGAAGATTTAAACTTCTTCAGTGTAGGCATCACCAGAAGAGGCTTCGCAGTAGTGAATTTAAAAACGCAGACACGAGGAATTCTGCAGATGCTGGAAATTCAAGCAACACACAAGCCAAAATCACTTTGTCCTTACTTCGTTCACCACGATCCAAACGCTTAATTATGTCTAGTTTTACGCTAAGTGTAACACCCTTACGAGTTCTTTTAGGTTTTTCCGATACCTTAGAACTCATCTTGCAAATGGCTGCTCACAGGCACGTGTTTAAGCAATGCTGGCGAGAATGCAGCTCCGAATCCAGGGGAAGAGCAGCTGCTCGGGGCGCGCGCTGCTTTTTTTTCGCGCACTGCCTTTTTTTCCATAACAGTGAAAGCACCTGTTAGCAAAAACAGGTAACTAATGTAGGTCTTTCATAACAGTGAGGTTTCGTAAAGCGAATGTTCGAAAAGCGAGGGACACCTGTATATGTATATAGCATAAAGTATACTGAATAAGATTTACTCATTTATTTTTTTCTTCTATATTATGTATTGATTTGCACTGATGCTGCTAAGTTAACAAGTTTCATGTCACATGCCAGTGATAATAAACCTGATTCTGATTCCTGATTCAGATTCGGATTCTCAATTGAGTACAGGAAATGGGATGTTATATTGAAATTGTACAAGACATAGGTGAGGCCTGATTTGGAGTATTGTGTGTAGCTCTGGCCATCTATCTGCAGAAAGTGCCAATAAGATTGAAGGAGTACAGAGAAAATTTACAAGTTACAAGGAAGTTACCAGGATGTGAGTACCCGAGTTACAGGGAAAGGTTGAATAGTTAGGACTTTGTTCCCTGAAGTGTAGGAGAATGTGGGGTGACTTGGTAGATGTATATAAAATTATGAGTATAAATAGGGTAAATGCAAGCAGGCTTTCTCCACAGAGGTTGGGTGAGACTGGAACTAGAGGTCATGGGTTAAGGGTGAAGGGTAAAAATGTTTAAGGGGAACATGAAGGGGAACTTCTTCACTCAGAGTGCTGAGAGTGTGGAACAAGCTGCCAGTGGAAGTGGTTGATTTGGGTTTGATTTCAACATTCAAGAGAAATTTGGATAGGTACAAGATTGGGAGGGGCATGGAGGCCTAAATTCCAACTGCAGGTTGGTGGGACAAGACAGCTTGGCATGGACTAAATGAGCCAAGAGGCATGTTTCAGTCCTGTAGTTTTCTGAGTCCATGACTTAAAATCTCACAACAGTCCCCCGCAGCTATTTTATTGAGCTCCAAAAGCCTGTAAGCCTCATAAAAGATAAACCACATACAATGAGCACGTTCCAAAAAATCTCAGTTGATAAATCTGCAGTGAGACAGGGTCTTAAATTGTTAATAGGTGATCAACTCATTAACAATTCCTTTGTAATTGCACCCAAACTCTGAGCCAGATATTTTTAGGACTTTGATTTCCCAAGGTTTCTAAGGCCTAGGTGACTGACAGCATTAAGGAAGCCAACTATCATTTCACAACCAACAGTGATGACTGCTAACCTGGTCATCTGTCTGCCAATGGTAATTGTATCCCATTCACTGTAGCTTCCAAATCTTGTTGCTTTGCAGGTGGTTTCAATTTTTCCTTCACAATGCCAACGATTTTTTGTCACAGTCAAGGCATGTCACAGATACCCAATTCAATGTCATTTTTGATTCCCTCTATCTGCAAGCGAATTTATTAGAATATTGAACATAACTAGCCTTTCTTTTGCATCAATTGTGCATTCTCATATTTTCCATGAAGTCAGAAAGGAAGTGCAAGCAGGTTTTCTCAGGCAAGTACCTCGGGTCAAGAATGATGAGTTCGGAGAAGGACATAAAGATACGGAAGGCGCTGGCGTGGAGGGCTATGAACGACATGAAGGAAATCTGGAAGTCTAACCTGACCAGAGGGCTTAAAAAGAGGATTTTCATAGCAGTCCGAGTCCATTCTCACATACAGATGTGAGATGTGGACACTCACCAAGACTACGTGAAAGTCTCTAGATGGTTGCTATACACGAATGCTCCGGATGGCTCTTGACGTGAGTTGGCAACAGCACATGATGAACGTCGAGCTGTATAACAACCTACCGATGCTCACCACTAAAATCGAGGCGAGAAGACTGCAACTAGCGGGGCACTGTCTACGCCACCCCGAGCTACTTGCCAGCCTAGTCATCATATGGGAGCCCAAGCATGGGAGGATGAACCCTGGGCGCCCTCCCAAGACTATGGTCAACACACTCCTAGAAGACAGCGGCGCGGATAATGTAGATGAACTGAACACACTGATGAGGGAGAGGGAGAAGTGGAGAGTCCGTCATCGTGCCCGACGCCATCCCCCTAGGCCTGAGTCGATGTAGTAGTAGTAGTGCCCAGGATTAGTGTGATTAAATGTACAAGAAGTTTATTTGTTATATCAGGGTTTTTCCAAGGACAGGTCTGCATAAACATATTCAAAAAAGGAAAAGGCATGCTGAAAGAAAGCAGCAACACTTGTAATAAAGTCACCATGACAAATGTGGGAACTTCAGTCTTATTGGTGATAGCTACCAGCAGTTCCTGTGGATGAACTACATATTGAAAAAAAATTAGAAAGCTCTCAGCAAATGTCTGACACCATTCTTAAAACAAGGGTTAAGCCCTATGTTGACAAGTCTCAAAATTGACCCTCTTGATGACATCAAGTTACAAAGGTCAGTCATGGTAAAATGTGAGCTTGCACTTTTTGTCTTCAAACTGATGCCTTGCCACATCCATCTGCCCCTCCCCACTTCTCCAAACACAGATCGTCTTACTCCAATTTCTGCTCAGAAAGTGAATGCACACAAATCTTTCCCTTCAAGTTACTGAAAAGTTGTGTAAAGGTTATGGATGCAACAAGCAACTTTGGTTTTCCATCCAGACAAATTTCACACAGGTCCCTGGAGCAAAGTGTGGTTATTAACCAGGAAAATTCATTCCTTTCATCTCCCTATTTGGCGTCGTCCTCATCATCTCTGCTCCTCAATCAAAATCCTGCATTCCTCCCCTCACTTTAATGGATTTAGAGAAAAGGATGTAAAAGTTAGGCATAGCTCATTAGTCAAAGCACTGGATTAAATAGCCCACAATAGCACTTGAGAATTGTATAAAAGGTCACAAGTCACATTAGTAGCTAATACGCCTCCAACGTCACCTCTGTTGTATCAGCGACAGAGGCCAAGAGGGCCACACCACTGGCACCTTGGCTGCTGCTTGCACAAGG
Organism: Mobula birostris; assembly: GCF_030028105.1. Lineage (NCBI taxonomy): Eukaryota > Metazoa > Chordata > Chondrichthyes > Myliobatiformes > Myliobatidae > Mobula > Mobula birostris. Next base: position 48,328,022 of record NC_092375.1, on the reverse strand, counting down.
TGTGGCCTAGTCTGATGGGATGAGACCCACGAGCAACATTTGATACTTCCCCTCGGAAGTATTGTGTAAATTACATAAATACACACAGCTGCACAGTATACAGAAGTGTGGGAAGGCTACATCAGGCATAGAAGTATTACTTCAAAAAATTTCCACTCCAAATCAGAGCATTAAAAGGAAGTAAGTGTGACCTCACAAAGTAAGACATACACAATTCTAACATTCAAGCAAGGGAGAAGGAACATTGAAATTGCAGATCATATCGCTCTAAGTTACTAGATATCAAAAAGTTTTCAACGAGTGTCATTACGTTAGTGTTGCCCGACTAGGTTGTGCCACAAAATGGAATTCATCTTTGACAAATCTAGTGAGGGTTTTGCAGATGTGATGTGCAGATTACTTCATTGGGTGGATTTTTCATTAAGGATGATTGCGAAAGTGATGTAACGCAAGTTGACCCAACAAATTTTCATTGTTGGACCTACTCCATCATAGCACGCAGTTACAGCTGCAATTCCCAGCTAGTTTAATTACTCATTAGATTGGTCTAAAATTCCGTTTTGTGAGACAACACAATTAGGGAATTTTAACATTATCACACATTTTAGATTAGATTATGAGGACACTCAGTCCTCGTTTATTGTCATTTAGAAATGCATGCATTAAAAAATGATACAATGTCCCTCCAGAAAGATATCACAGAAACACAGGACAAACCAAGACTAAAACTGACAAAACCACATAATTATAACATATAGTTACAACAGTGCAAAGCAATACCATAATTTGATAAAGAGCAGACAATGGGCACGGTAAAAAAAAAGTCTCAAGTCCCAATAGCCCCAACAGCCCCAACATCTCACGTAGACGGTAGAAGGGAGAAACTCTCCCTGCCATGACCCTCCAAGCGCTGCAAACTTGCCGATGCATTGGAAGCAACTGACCACAGCGGACTCCGAGTCCGTCCAAAAACTTCGAGCCTCCGACCAGCCCTCCGACACTGAGCACCGAGAACCATCTCTGCCGCGCGCTTTGACCCCACCCTGGCTGCCGAGCAGCAAGCAAAGCTGAGGATTCGGGGCCTTTCCCGACGGAGATTCTGGATCACACAGTAGCAGGGGCAGTGAAACAGGCATTTCAGAAATTTCACCAGATGTTCCTCCATGCTCTCACGTTTGTCTCCATCAAATCAGGATTGTGCACGGCACCCTACTTGACAGATAACAGACATCATTCACCAGAGTGGCTGCTGCATGCTGCGTCGTGTCACCATCTTCTCCTCCCGGAAGTTTGCCAACCTTTCATTGCCTGCTTGTTCATTCCAGCACTAAAGCTTCATCTGTTGGCCTCCCTTTCTTCAGCATGGCCAGCATGGACCAACTGGACTTAGGGACCCATGCCCATGTCCATGCTGTATGACTATGTGAGTACCAACCTGCCTCCATACCACTTTGTTATTTTGCACTCCATTCTCTAGTCTCTCCTTCACAACAGCTTGGACCCAGTCCCTAGTATTCATTCCAGCTCCACTATTAGGAAAGACATAAGTAAAACAAAGCTTTAGCTAGTATTAAAGCAATTTTTGAAGCACAAGAAATATTGATAGAATTGTGGTACTGATCTTCCTACTGGGGAACCAGTGAAGAAAAAGCAGACAACAGGAATTCTGCAGATGCTGGAAATTCAAGCAACGCACATCACATCCTGACAAAGGGTCTCGGCCTGAAACGTCGACTGTACCTCTTCCTAGAGATGCTGCCTGGCCTGCTGCGTTCACCAGCAACTTTGATGTGTGTTGCAAGGAAAAGCAGAGAAGTGGAAGCCAGTTGCATAGAAGCCTCCAGAGACTTGTCCGTCCAGCAGGAAGACCAATACTTCCGGCAGTGGAAACGACTCCCACAAAGTGCAAAATCAATTGGAAAGAAAGCAGAAAGGACTCCAGATCAATAAATGTAAAATTTTCTGGAGAAATTACTAACTTTTATTGGAAGAAGCTGCCACCATTTCCTCTATTCACCGGACTTTTCTCTGATTAGGCCTGCAGGGTAACCAACTTACCTGTAAAATTATTCAAAAGTAATCCTAGATTATGCAAAAGCATGAAATTACATAGAACAGTACAGCACAGTTCAGACTCTTTGGCTCACGATATCCTGCCAATCCTTTAACCTACTCCAAAATCAGTCTAATCCTTTCCTCCCGCATAATCCTCCATTTTTTTTTCATCCTAAGTCTCTTAAATGCCCCTATTTCATGTACTATTGAAAGTACTGCAAGGAGAACATAAACCTCATACACAGTCCTTTATAATATTATGAATCAGTTCATCAGTCAGTTCAATACTCAAATTAAAACAACTGATGGTTCTGTTTTTTTTTCTTTTTTATTGATTGTACAATGAAACAGTTAAAAAGGATGAGACAAACATTCTGAAGTCTAGCAATTCTTTCAACAAGCGAAGCAACATTGATGGAACAATCATTTATATAAAGAAAAACAGTCTATTTTTTCTCCTGTCTTTCTCTGAAACCATCAATCACTGGAAATTACATTAAGAGCCTGGTAATCACTGAGCACTAACAGATTTCTTATTGCATTTATTGTTGCAGTAAAAGAAAATGTCATTAGCCTCCCAAAATTGAAAAATTAATCCTGACAGTACTGGCCCTCTCAACATTATTTATTAATTCTTTGGGGTTGTCAGTCTGAACTGAATCTTAACTGCTCTCCAGCTTTCAATGACCCAGTGGTGTATATTCCTTTCCCATATACAGTGTACACAAAGATAAGTTTACCATCTAAACTCTAAGCATAAAATAAATGGTATCCATATCTAAATTTTCATGGGAATTGTTTCCCATTGGACAACCTGGATTGCACTTGAAATAAACGAATGAGAGAGGAATGGAACTGTGAGAAGGCTTCCAGTAGAGAAAAAAAATGCACTGCAGGGATAATTGCCAGGCTTGTAAAGAAAGCAAGAGGGTCAAATTCTTTAGTATAATCTTCAGAGCTGTCTTTGATTTAAAATCCACCCAACACAGAAATAAGGTGGTTACATCTGGAAAGCACTCTTAGAAGGGTTGTCAAACTTACGGCCTCTTTCAAACACTCATCAGGTTGACTGGGAAAAAGGTCAGTTTCTGTTAACAAGAGTCCGGAAAATCTCGAGCAGAAACAATATATGATATGAATAGATAGCTGCACACTGGAATAACAATTAGTCTTTTCTGAAAGGTATTAGACACTAAAGATTGAGAACTACTATTCAGGCAGAACAGCACATTTTTGACTTCAAAACCACTTTCCCTGCTTATTCCAAATGTTTCAATGTGTCCAGACTTACCAACCTCTTCAACATATTCGATGACCTTCAAAAATTGCTTTCATAGCACTCTACAATAAATAATTTTAAATTATTTAACTACGCAAAGAGGCAAGATTTTATTTTGACTCAGAGCTATGGTACTAAGCTAGGGAGAGTGCAGAACACACTCAAGGATGTTGCTGGATAGGGGGGGAAGCGAGTTTTGAGGAATGATTGAAGAGGCTGGATTGTTCTCTTGGAGCGGAGGAGGCTGACTTTACGGAAGTTTATGAAATTATGATGAGCCTAGAGTAGGTAGTCACAGTATTTTTTCTCATGGAAGGGGATTCTAAAACTACAGGGCATAGGTGAGGGGGAAAAGACTTAAAGGGCAACTGAGGGTCAAGTTTTACAAACGAAGGGTGGGTGACTATATGGAACAAAGTACCAGAGCAGATGATTGAGGCAAAAACAATTTCAAAATTTAAAGAACAGTTTGGTCAAATATACTGCAAGGAGAGGCTTTTTTGTTATTTATTCGCTCTTATTGCACATTAAGGATGCCAGACAGAATACTGGGATGTGGAAGCAGGGAGACCTCCAGGGCCCCTGACAACTACACCTGCACCCAGCTGCAGCTTCTCACAGACCGTACGGAGTTGGAACTGGAAATGGATGAACTCCGGGTCATTTGGGAGGCTGAAGGGTTGGTAGACAGGACATGCAGGGCAGGTAGTTACACTCAAGGTGTAGGACACAGGAAACTGGGTGACAGTCAGGAGAGGGAAAGGGGATAGGCAGCCAGTGAAGACTACCACTGTGGCCATTCCCCTCAACAACAGGTTTGGGTACTGTTGGCGGGTGGGGTTGGGGGATAACCAAGCATAGGAAAGCCACAGCGGTCAGGGCTCTGGCAATGAGCCTGACTCTGTGACTAAGACGGGAAGTTGTGATGACAGGGAGTCAACTGGATTTGACACAGGCTTCACAAGAGAAGCCAAAGTGGTTGTAGATGGTTGCTTCACTAACCGGAGGCTTGTGACTTGTGGTGTGCCACGGGGTTGGTGTTGGGTCCACTGTTGCTTGCTGTCTATATTAATGATCTGGATGATAATGTGCTATACATTTTTAATTACCTAAAATAATGAGCAAAGAAAGCAAACAAACCATTTACCTTTCTCATTCAATCTCATTTAAATGAAAAGCTCTGAACTTTCCTCACTAGAATATCCTAAGGCTGAGGAAACAGATACAAGGCATATGTGCCCTCAAACCAAGTTGATCAAGGAATATTTCTAAATTTAGCAATAATTCCATGATTGGAGTCTGAGGCCAAATATACAAATGTTCACACTCAGCTATTTCCTAGTCTTACTGACACCCAACGACATCATTTTGCTTTTCTGGCTCCGAAAGTGTTCCTCAAGTCCAATAAGCGTGTCCCAGATAAAGACAAAGGGTCCTGACGAAGAGTCTCGGCCTGAAACGTCGACTGACTCTCTTCCTAGAGATGCTGCCTGACCTGCTGCGTTCACCAGCAACTTTGACGTGTGTTGCTTGAATTTCCAGCATCTGCAGAATTCCTCGTGTTCCCAGATAAAGGCGGCATTTTATAACAATTGTTATTTTACAAATCCCTGCTTGCTTTTGCTTCCATTGCCATCTCTCACCCCATAATGTGATCGAGGCACGACTGCGCAGGCGCGTGGACGTCAGCAAGTAGACCAGTGGGATGATTTAAAAAGAAGACAGCTTTATAGAGCAGGTGACAGAGTAGAGGTAGACAGAGTAGGAGGGCTTTGGTGATAATGGGTCGAGGCGAGGTAAGTTATTTGTGTAGTACAGAATCAGAAAGTGTGTACTGTTCTAGGTGTCCGATGTGGGATGTTCGGGAGACTCCCAGCCAGCCACATCTGTGCAAGGTGCGTTGAGCTGCAGTTCCTTAGGGACCATGTTCGGGAACTGGAGCTGCAGCTCAATGACCTTTGCCTGGTCAGGGAGAGTGAGGAGGCGATAGGAGATTTAGGCAGGTAGTCACACTGGGGCCTGGGGAGACAGATAAGTTGGTAACAGTCAGGAGAGGGAAGGAGAAGAGGCAGATACTAGAGAGTACCCCTGTGGCTGTCCTGCTTAGCAATAGGTACTCCTGTTTGAGTACTGTTGGGGGGGACGGCCTACCTGGGGGAAACAATAGTGGCCGTGCCTCTGGCACAGAGTCCGGCCCTGTTGCTCAGAAGGGTAGGGAAAGGAAGAGGATGGCAGCAGTGATAGGGGACTCTATAGTTAGGGAGTCAGACAGACGATTCTGTGGACGCAGGAAAGAAACACAGATGGTAGTTTGCCTCCCAGGTGCCAGGGTCCGGGATGTTTCAGATCGTGTCCAAGATATCCTGAAGTGGGAAGGAGAACAGCCAGAGGTCGTAGTACATATTGTTACCAACGACATAGGTAGGAAAAGGGAGGAGGTCCTGAAAGCAGAGTACAGGGAGTTAGGAAGGAAGTTGAGAAACAGTACTGTACCTCAGAAAGTAGTAATCTCGGAATTACTGCCTGTGCCACGCGACAGTGACTATAGGAATAGAATGAGGTGGAGGATAAATGTGTGGCTGAGAGTTTGGAGCAGGGGACAGGGATTCAGATTTCTGGATCACTGGGACCTCTTTTGGGGCAGGTGTGACCTGTACAAAAAGAACAGGTTGCACTTGAAACCCAGGGGGACCAATATCCTGGCAGGGAGGTTTGCTAAGGCTATTGGTGAGAATATAAACTAGAATTGCTGGGGGGTGGGAGCCAAACTGAAAAGAGAGAGGAAGGGGCTGTTGACTCACAAACAGAGAAAACTTGGAGAGTGATGATAGGCAGGTGATAGAGAAGGGACGCGCTCAGACCGATGGTTTGAGATGTGTCTATTTTAATGCAAGCAGCATCATGAACAAAACAGATGAGCTTAGAGGTGGATCAATACTTGAAGCTATAATGTTATGGCCATAAGAGAGACTTGGATGGCTCAGGGACAGGAATGGTTACTTAGTGTGCCAGGCTTTAGATGTTTTAGAAAGGACAGGGAGGGAGGCAAAATTGGTTGGGGTGTGGCACAGCTGATCAGAGATAGTGTCATGGCTGCAGAAAAGGAGGAAGTCATGGAGGGACTGTCTATTGGGTCTCTGTGGGTGGAAGTTAAAAACAGGAAGTGGTCAATAACTCTACTGCCTGTTTTTTTATATATATAGACCACCCAACAGTAACATCGAGGAGCAGATAGGGAGACAGATTCTGCAAAGGTGTAATACTAACAGGGCTGTCGTGATGAGAGATTTTAATTTCCCAAATATTGATTGGCATCTCCCTAGAACAAGGGGTTTAGATGGGGGGGGGGGAGGAGTTTGTTAGGTGTGTTCAGAAGGTTTCCTGACACAATATGTAGAAGATAAGACTACAAGGGGAGAGGGTGTACCTGATCTAGAATTGGGAAATGAACCTGGTCAGGTGTCAGATCTCTCAGTGGGAGAGAATTTTGGAGATAGTGATCACAATTCAATCTCCTTTACCATAGCATTGGAGAGGGATAGGAACAGACAAGTTAGGAAAGCGTTTCATTGGAGTAAGGGGAAATATGAAGCTATCAGACAGGGATGTGGAAGCATAGATTGGGAACAGATGTTCTCAGGGAAATGTACAGAAAAAAAATGTGGCAAATATTCAGGGGATATTTGTGTGGCATTTTGCATCGGTTCGTTCGAATGAGACAGGGTACAGGAACCGTGGTGTACAAAGACTGTTGAAAATCTAGTCAAGAAGAAAAGAAAAACTTACAAAAAACTAGGTAATGATAGCGATCTAGAAGATTATAAAGCTAGCAGGAATGAAATTAGGAGAGCCAGAAGGGGCCATGAGAAGGTTTTGGCAGACAGGATTAAGGAAATCCCCAAGGCGTTCTTCAAGTATGTGAAGAGCAAGAGGATAAGACCAATCAAGTGCGACAGTGCAAAAATGTGTTTGGAACCAGACGGAATAATAGAAGTACTTAATGAATACCTTGCTTCAGTATTCACTATGGAAAAGGGTCTTGGCAATTGCAGGGATGACTTACAGTGGATTGAGAAGCTTGAGCATATAGACGTTAAGATAGAAGATGTGCTGGAGCTTTTGGAAAGCATCAAGTTGGATGAGTCTCTGGGACGGGATGAGATGTACCTCAGGCTACTGTGGGAGTCGAGATTGCTGAGCCTCTGGCAATAATCTTTGCATCATCAATGGGGACGGGAGAGGTTCCAGAGGATTGGAGGGTTGCAGATGTTGTTCCCTTATTCAAGGAAGGGAGTAGAGATAGCCCAGGAAATTATAAACCAGTGAGTATTACTTCAGTGGTTGGTAAGTTGATGGAAAAGATCCTGAGAGGCAGGATTCATGAACATTTGGAGAGGCATAATATGATTAGGAATAGTCAGCATGGCTTTGTCAAAGGTAGGTCGTGCCTTACGAGCCTGATTGAATTTTTTGAGGATGTGACTAAACACATTGATGAAGGCAGAGCAGTAGATGTAGTGTATATGGATTTCAGCAAGGCATTTGATAAGGTACCCCATGCAAGGCTTATTGAGAAAGTAAGGAGTCATGGAATCCAAGGGGACATTGCTTTGTGGATCCAGAACTGGTTTGCCCATAGAAGGCAAAGGGTGTTTGTAGATGGGTCATATACTGCATGGTGGTCGGTGACCAGTGGTATGCCTCAGGGATCTGTTCTAGGACCATTACTCTTCGTGATTTTTATAAGTGACCTGGACAAGGAAGTGGAGGGATGGGTTAGTAAATTTGCTAATTACACAAAGGTTGGGGGTGTTGTGGATAGTGGGGAGGGCTGTCAGAGGTTACAGCAGGACGTCGATAGGATGCAAAACTGGGCTGAGGAGTGGCACGTGGAGTTCAAAGATAAATGTGAGGTGGTTCATTTTGGTAGTTCAAATATGATGGCAGGATATAGCATTAATGGTAAGACTCTTGGCAGTGTGGAGGATCAGAGGGATCTTGGGGTCCAAGTCCATAGGACACTCAAAGCTGCTGCGCAGGTTAACTGTCTGATTAAGAAGGCATATGGTGCATTGGCCTTCATCAATGGTGGGATTGAGCTTAAGAGTCAACAGGTAAGGTTACAGCTATAATCAGACCCTGGTCAGACCCCACTTGGAGTACTGTGCTCAGTTCTGGTCACCTCACTACAAGAAAGATGTGGAAACTATAGAAAGGGTGCAGAGGAGATTTACAAGGATGTGGCCTGGATTGGGGAGCATGCCTTATGAGGGTAGGTTGAGTGAACTCGGCCTTTTCTCCTTGGAGCAGCAGAGGATGAGAGGTGACCTGATAGAGGTGCAAAAGACGATGACAGGCATTGATCATGTGGGATAGTCAAAGGCTTTTTCCCCAGGGCTGAAATGGCTAGCACGAGAGGGCACAGTTTTAAGGTGCTTGGAGGTAGGTACAGAGGAGATGTCAGGGGTAAGTTATTTCCCCCACAGAGAGTGGTGAGTGTGTGGAATGGACTGCCGGTGACGGTGGTGGAGGCGGATACAACAGAGTCTTTTAACAGACTCCTGGACAGGTACATGAAGCTTAGAAAAATAGAGGGCTTCGGGTAACCCTAGGTAATTTCTGAAGAAAGTACAAGTTTGGCACAGCATTGTGGGCTGAAGGGCCTGTATTGTCCTGTAGGTTTTCTGTGTTTCTCTGTTTTCTAATCTCCTCCAGTCCTATGGCTCACCAAAATATTCACATCTTTTCTATTCTGGACTTTTGTTCCTATCCCAACAGAACTGCTCTGCCATAGCTACTGTCTCTGGATATTGGGAACAAATCCTGGAATCCCTCCCTAAAGTTTTTTCTCTTTCCTTGAAAATGGTGTCTGAGCTATTTGTCACCTCCCCTATTATTTCTTTCAATTGCTTGGCTTCAGATTTAACAACGACAGAGACATTCAGGTGAATCATTGGGGTATTTTTGCTACATAAAAGGATAATATATAAATGACATTACTGTTGTAAATACAACTCAAATGTAATTTGAATCCAAATCTTTTAACATTTGTCATTTCACTATTGCCTGTAATTTTTCTCTGGGGCATTCTCCTCTTCTGACAATCCTTTTGTTTTAACTTTGCATGTCTAGACCATTTTGTTTCATGTTCTCTGATGTGCTGTGCCTTCTGTTGTAATTATATTTCTCTTTTTGTTCTGCTGTCAGTATACTTTGGATAAACTTCTTCCTCATCTACTTTTCTCTCTGTCATTGTTATTCATCCCTGTGGTCTGCATTTACCCTATCTTTATTCCTCGTAATTTTGTATAACTATCAAATATCCCCTCCGTCTCCTACATCTTAGGAATAAAGTCATAAACTATTCAACTTTTCCTTATAACTCAGGTCTTGGGAACATCCTTATAAATTTTCTCTGCACTGTTTTAATACTATTCACATCTTTCCCATCTTCCCTGTAGGTAGGTGACCAAAACTTCAAATAAGTTCTATAGCCAAATGCAGACAGAGCAGAGAGTTACATTTTACCACAGAGGCAAAATTCAGAAAGGCAAAGGATGCAGGACTGAAGGTGCTGTATTTAAATGCACGTAGCATTCAGAATAAGGTGGACGAACTCGTGGTGCAATTAGAGATTGGTCAGTATGACACTGAATCGTGACTGAAAGGAGGCCATAGTTGGGAGCTTAGCATCGATGGATGTACTTTGCATCAAAAGGACAGGCAGGAAGGCATAGGTGGTGGTGTGTCTCTGTTGGTAAGGGATGGAATTACATCTTTAGAAAGAGGTGACATGGGGTCAGAGAATGTTGAATCTTTATGGATGGAGTTAAGAAACTGCAAGGGTAAAAAAAAAAGCCATTATGGAAATCAGATATAGGCCTCCAAATAGTAGCCAAAATGTGGGATTAAGATTGCAAAGGGAGTTAGAAAAGGCATGTAATAAGGGTAATGACACAATTGTACCGTAGGACTTCTATATGCAAGGGGATTGGGAAAATCAGGTTGGTGTTGGATCGCAAGAGAGGGAATTTGTTCAATACCTACAAGGCGGCTTTTTAGAGCAGCTTGTACTTGAACCCAGACATCCCATCTCTCCCGGAAGTTCCGGGAGTCTCCCACATATTAATACTGGCTCCCTGATGCCGCAAATTATATACAATATCCCAAAAATCAATTTTTTTGAGAGAGCAAGAGATGGCAGAGTGTTCCAAAAAAAATATATAAAACGAACATCACTCCAGACTACACTAAAGTGTACCCCTGCCTAATAGGGGTCAAAAATAATGACAGTGTTGCTGACTGAACTGTTTGCAACAGTGACTTTTCTATTGCCCATAGTGGGTTAAGACTGTAGAAGACATGTTGAGGTGAGTTTAACAGGTGTCATTCATTCATTAGCACAGCTAACGTTATTTAAACTAGCTGGCTAGCTACTAAGGAGCTACTCTATTGCAGACGTCCCACCTCTCCTGGAAGTTCTGGGAGACTCCCGTAAATTGATGGCGCTACCTCCCTGAAATGAGTTTTTAACTGGGTAGGATGTCTGTGAACCTACTCAGGAAAAGGCCATCTAAGACTGGGGGTTGTGTAATAACCCAGATCCTATTAGGGAGCTTAATATAAAGGAACTCTTACAAGGCAGTGATCATAACATGATTGAATTCATACTGCAGTTTGAGAGGAAGAAGCATAGTCATACTTTATTGATCCCGGGAGAAATTGGTTTTCGTTAAACTCACATATATCAGTATCGCAATGGAATAAAGGGAATTGAGGCATGAGAGAGGAGCTTGCCTAGACGAATTGGAGGAGGATACTGGCAGAGATGTCGGCAGAGCAGAGATGGCTAAAGTTTCTGGAAAATAGCTCACAAGGTGCAGGATAGATATGTCCCACAGAGGAAGTAGTTCTCAAATGTCAGAAGTAGGCAACCATGGCTGAAAAAGGAAGTTAAGGGCTGCATAAAAGCCAAGGAAAGGGCATATAAGGTAGCAAAAGTGGGTGCAAAGTTGGATGATTGGGAAGTTTTTAAAATCCAACAAAAGGCAACTAAAAAAAGCTACAAGGGAAACAATGAAATACGAAGGTAGACTAGCCAATAATAAAAAGCAGGATACCAGAAGTTTTTTTTCCAATTATATGAAGAGTAAAAGGGAGAAGAGAATTGATATTAGACCTCTGGAAACTGATGCTGGTGAGGTAGTAATGGGGGACGAAGAAATGGCAGGTTAACTTAATGGGTACTTTGCATCTGTCTTCAATGTGGAAGACACTAGCACTGTGCCAGTGGTCTGTAACTTTGGGGAACAGGAGTGAGTGCCATTGTTATTACAAAGGAAAAAGTGCTAGGCAAACTCAAAGGTCTTAAGGTGGATAAATCACCTGGGCCAGACGGACTACATCCCAGAGTCCTGAGAGAGTTTGCTGAAGAAATAATAGATGCATTGGTCATGATCTTTCAAGAATCACTTGATTCTGGCATGGTCTGAGAGGACTGGAAAATTGCAAATGTCACTCCACTCTTTAAGAAGGGAGGAAGGCAAAAGAAAGTAAATTATAGACCAGTTAGTCTAACCTCAGTGGGTAGGAAAGTGTTGGAGTCTATTATCAAGGATGAGGTTTTGAGGTACTTGGAGGCTAATATTTTTTTTCAAAACATGTTGTACCAGACATTCAGTCATTCTTATCCGGCACATGGTGTCAGGATTAACCAGGTCACGTTATGAATGTTCCTGACTCGACCCTTGTATTTTTTTTAATGAGGCCAAGTGGCTAGCTCGACACTCAACCCAGTACGGATGGAAAGCGAGCTCGGAGGTGGCCCGATCTGGATTCGAACTTGGGAACCTTCGCTCCGGAGTCCGGCACTGATCTCACTGCGCCACCAGCCGGCTGGAGACTAATGATAAAATAAGTCAAAAGTCAGCATAGTTTCTGGTAAGGGAAATTTTGTCTGACAAATCTGTTAGAGTTCTTCGAGGAAGTAACAAGCAGGGTGGACAAAGGAGAAACAGCGGATGACATCGACTTGGATTTTCAGAAGGCATTTGATAAAGTGCCTCACATGAGGCTGCTTAACAAGATAAAATCCTATGGTGTTATACAGGAAAGATACTGGCATGGATAGCAGAATGGATAACAGGCAGGAGGTAGTGAGTGGAATAAAAGGGGTCTTTTCTGGTTGGCTGCCAGTGACTTATGGTGTTCCTCAGGGGTCAGTATTGGGACCACTATCTTTCACATTGTTTGCCAATGATTTAGATAATGGAATTGATGGCTTTTTGGCAAAGTTTTCAAATGATATGAAGATAGGTGGAGGGGTAGGTAGTGCTGAGGAAGCTATGCGAATGCATCAGGACTTAGGTTGGAAGAATGGGCAAGAAAATGGCAGATAGAATACAGTATGCAAACACAAGGAAATCTGCAGATGCTAGAATTTCAAGCAACACACATAAAAGTTGCTCGTGAATGCAGCAGGCCAGGCAGCACCTCTAGGAAGAGGTACAATCGATGTTTCGGACTGAGACGAAGGGTCAGGGCCTGAAACGTCGACTGTACCTCTTTCTAGAGATGCTGCCTGGCCTGCTGCGTTCACCAGCAACTTTTGTGTGTGTAGATAGAATACAGTGTTGGGAAATGTATATTAATGCATTTTGGTAAAAGGAACGATAGTGTGGACTTTTATCTAAATGGAGAGAAAGTTAAAATATTAGAGGTGCAGAGGAACTTGGGAGTCCTCGTGCAAGACTCCCAGAAGGTTAATTTACAGGTTAAGTCTGTGGTAAAGGCGGCAAATGAAATGTTAGCATGTATTTCAAGGGGAATAGAATATAAAAACAAGGAGATAATGCTGAGGCTTTATAAAACACTAGTCAGGTGGCACTTGGAGCATTGTCAACAGTTTTGGACCCTTCATCTCAGAAAAGATGTGCTATCATTGGACAGAGTCCAGGAGGTTCACAAGGGTGATTCTGGGAATAAAGGAGTTAACATACGAGGACCGTTTGGCAGCTTTGGGCCTGTACTCACTCGAATTTAGAAGAATGCGTGGGGATCTCATTGAAACCTACCAAATGTTGAAAGGTCTAGATAGGGTGGCTGTGGAGAGGATGTTTCCTATGGTGGGGGTATCCAAAACAAGAGGGCACAGCCTAAAAATTAAGGAACAACCCTTTAGTACAGAAGTAAGGAGGAAATCTTTTAGCCAGAGAGTAGTAAATCTGTAGAATGCTCTGCCACAGACTGCAGTGGAGGCCAAGTCCGTGTGTATAATTAAGGCAGAAGTTGATAGTTTCCTGATTGGTCAGGGCATGAAAGGATATGGTGAGAAGACAGGTGTATAGGGTTGAGTAGGATCTGGGATCAGCCATGATGGAACGGCAGAGCAGACTTGATGGGCTGAATGGCTTAACGTCTTATATCTTATGGTCTCACTAGTTCCAAATTGATCCTTTTTTTAAATAATATTTTTTTTTTTCTAGACAGCCGAACAGATTTTCAATGTTCCCCATTGGTACACTTCGTTTCCCCAATATGGTTCCCCAAGCTCCACCTCATCATATAAAACAGCTTTCCTTCAATCTATTGCCTAATTTTTGCCATGCTTATGCATGTCCTGTCCCTCCCACATCCAAAACCATTTGATAAAATCATCAGTTATCTGGATTCAGAATAAAATATTGCCCGAACAGTTGATAACCGCACTGCAAAAGACAGAAACTGCTGCTTTTAGCTGTCTTAATCCAATATATTTCCTATCATCACATCCAATAATGACTCCTTTTATAGACTTTGCACATACAGTAGCATATTTGAAGGCAGACTTGATTATACTACAGGCATTTCACTTCTTTTTCAAGATTCATTTATGAAATCATGTACAAGTTACCTGATATTTGCTTGCTCTTAGGTAGCCACAAACCAAGAAACCAGAACGAACCCAATTAAAGAGAAAAAAATTTTAAAATAGAAGATCAACACCTGACTGATGTGCAAAGAGAAAGGCAAAAAATACAAATCATGCAAATAATTGAAGCAAACAACAGCGTTTTGAAACAAAATTGAATTCTCAGATCTGAACCCTGGAGCAGCCCAGGGTAGGCCCAAAGCCTCACTTTATCATATCAGCAGGCACAGAGCACAGCAGCTGGGGCAGTCTTCATAGCCTCAGCGCTATGGAGATGACCATCGCAGAGGATGAGTGAAATCAGCTCTTGCCCCGACTGTCACCCTGCCTTTTCTGTCTATTTGGGCTGGAATTTGAATTGACACAACAACGGAACAGTGAAAGACTCTGCACACTATAGAGAGAAATGAATCAGTAATGCACCATTAAGCTGGATGCCAACCGCCGTAAAACAAGATAGAGAGAAATGAATATCGCGGAGAACGAGCAAAATTGGCTCTCACCTCTGATCTGGGACAGTGTTTAAACTGTATAAACAGCAAGTTGTAGCTTGCACTAGGACCTGAGCACCAGGCCGAGACCATGCTGCCCAGCAACTTGCTCCAGGCTCAGGCTCTGTCGCCCAGCCCGAAACCACTCTCAAGCTCTTCAAATCAGCTCGGTGTCCAGAGTAATCCAACTCCTGGGCCAGTTGAACAAGCATCGGAACTTCTCTGCCCAGGGCTTGACTTCCTTTCTCGGCACCCAGAACAATCCAACCTCGCTCACGGGCTGGCTGTCCAGGCAATGGAACTCCAACTGCAATAATTCTGCAACAAACTGTCTTGGCTCAATCTCCAAACTCACCTCACCATTACTTGTCCCATCACTGTTTGCAGCAATAATTTAAATAATTTACCAGAGAAAAGGTATTTTTAGTGTTGTTTTCAGTCATATTTCTCATCTCTTTGACTACCAAAAGCTTTCATACACGTTCAGTCAGAAGCTCCCTTAACTGAAAGCTTTTTCTTGTTTACCTCTCCCTTCATCTCCCTATTTCTTAAACTTCCATCATTTGGTCGCATATTTCCCCTGTATAAACGCTACTCCTTTAGTTTACTTAATTTTTTTTTAAAATCACAGTATACTTAAGTTCTATTTTAACTGGTGATACTTTACTGTTGACAAATATCACCACATTCTTTTAAATCTAAGTATGTTTGTCTTGAAATGTTAATGCTAGTTAGATGGATACAACTGAGACACTTGATTTTTTCCCCCACCATTACCAGGCATCCCCATCTCAA
Source organism: Mobula birostris (assembly GCF_030028105.1). Lineage (NCBI taxonomy): Eukaryota > Metazoa > Chordata > Chondrichthyes > Myliobatiformes > Myliobatidae > Mobula > Mobula birostris. Next base: position 48,312,493 of record NC_092375.1, on the reverse strand, counting down.
TGCAAACTCTAATTGCATCCAAGGTCAAAGGGAATAAAACACATTGCACTCTTGCAGTAAAACCTGAGATTTTTCCGAGATCCCGCTTTTAAGTTAAACTGATATCATTTGTTTTTATGTAGGCCATAATTGGATTTAACTGTCCTTTTCTACATTTCCTTTCAGTGAGATAGTCTTCAGTTTTTGACTTTGTACACTATGCTCAGTTATGACGCAAAACCTTTTTACCCAACTTGAAGCTGAAAAGAGGCTGGAAAATAAAAAAAATCCTGTGGGAATTAAACAAAGCTGCAAAGAATTGACTGCTTAGAGTGATAAAGTAAACTACTCTTGATTCCTGAGGTCAGATCAAAGTCTTATTTGTTTTCTGGCAGAATATTTATGGGAGAATCTAAAATATATTATGTACAATGTTGGACTTTAGTTAGATAATAAACAAAATCTTTGACCCATCCCAAATTCTGAACTTGCATTCTATTAACAATTTGTAGTCACATCTTTTTGTCTGTTTGGTTCAACAATACCACAGTAATTTTATTGCAGTTTAAAGTGTTATAATTTTAGTAAAAACTTATAGAATAAGGTTTGAACAACAGCTATAATAGAGTGCTTGATTCTCATGTTACACTCTCGAATATGTATTTAGGGTAGAATTGTCCATAAAATGGTGACACAGCAGGAAGAAATGCAGTAAGGCATTGACTGGAGGCCAAGGTTCAAAATGCTGAGCGATCTTGATCTAACAGTTTAACAGCTCTTCACAGCACACCAATAAAAAAAAAATTTGGAACAGACAAGAACAGCTATCTGAACAAATAGTGACCAGAAATTTGTGAAGTGTTGTTTTCCTCATCCACTGAGACCACCCAATATTCTCTCTCTTCTCCATAAAATCCTGCAAAAGCATCAACCTCTTCTTACCTCATCCTGATCCCTCCTCCTCCACCAATTCACGCTCACAAAATTACAGTAAAGGGCTCTTCCCTTGTTACCACAGTCACAAAAATGCCTCTAATATCTCTCCACCATCACAGCAATGGCTGAAACCCCTCTCCCCTCACCCAGACATCGCACCCTACAAAAACTCATTTCAGGGAGGCAGCATCCCCCCCCCCACCCCCACGGTCGACCTCCAAGGGTGTATGTAATATTTTGTTTAGTGATTTTGTCTAATCTGTAAACCAAGTTGGGTATATGCAGAAAATGTGACATTAAAATATGTACTTATGTTATCATGTTTATTCTATTACAACTTTAAGTCTACAGGGAGTTTGGCCTCATCAAGTAGGACATCAATAGTGTAGCTCGTTAGCAGCCAGCCAGTTTAAATAACATTAGCTATGCTAATGACACCTGTTAAACTCACCTCAACATGTCTTTTACATTTTAACCTACCATGGGCAATAGAAAGTCACTGTTGCAAACAGTGCAGCAAACAACATTATCATTATTTTTGAGGTCGACTGTAAAGCCCGCCCACAGAGAAAACTGATAGGTCTACTTGGCAGGGGTCCACAATTGTTTTTGCACCGCAGACTGGTTTAATATTGACAATATTCTTGTGGACCAGCTGACCGGAGGCAGGGGTGTTAATCACAACCGGAATATAGGTGATAAGTCAATTACATCATAACATTTTAATTAACGTTTGGATATTAAACACACAGCACATACTTTCCCCATAAGAACATATAAAATCATTGCAACACACCAATATCGCTGAATCAATGGGAGCCCTGGGCTTGTTTTCCTGCAACAACACAGTCCTATCGAGGGGTGGTGGGAGACAGCGATACTCGAAGAGGGTTCCTTATGTCCAGTCTATTCCACAATTTAGTTTTCATTGCATTCATTGCAGAAAACTCCGCTTCACAGAGATATGTTGGAAATGGAAGCAACGTTTTCAGTGCTTCCGTGGCTATCTCAGGATATTCAGCCTCGCCTTTGATCCAGAATGCCAGCAGAGATGTTATGTCAAACATACTTTTCAGCTCATCGTCATTTGCAAGCTCGAGGAGTTGATCTTTTCCCCGTGCTGACATGGACGATTCATCGGGGACATTCACAAATGGGTCATGGACCCATTCCTTTGCATGTCTCGGGTCACTGATGACCTCACGTGCATTAAAATTCAACAGTGCGTGACAGGGAATGAGGAAAGGTGCAGCTGACTCATATTGTTTCATATTGCGAAATCATATCGTTTCCTCATGGCCCGGTGGTTGGGAACCACTCTTAGCACAAAGAGAGACCAATCAGGATGCTCCATCTCCCTCTCAAAAAAATCTATTTCCCGGATATTGTATGTAATTTCCGGGCATCAGGGAGCCACTACCGAGATGTGGGAGACTCCCGGAACTCTGGGCGAGGTGGGATGTCTGCCTCACCCTAATCTGTCTTCTTCAATAGGAAGAAAGGTGATGATAAACTTCAGTATTGCCTTGGCCCAGTTAAGAAAAGGGCCTTTGAAGAACCTGAGACGTGGACGACCTTGAGCAAGCATTGAAAGGCACTGAAAATGCTGCCGCCTTCAAAATCCTCCCTATCCACTGGCAGGATAGATACCAACATCAGGGCCTTCTCGTAGCCCATGTCCCAGCACTGTGGCCTTATTACACCCAGTCAACACCATGAGGCAGGTTATATTAATGTTTGCCCAACAACAGACTCCTGAAATGGACACTCCATTCTCAGCTCTGTCATGAGAACAAGTGGCCAGGCAGGCCCCTGACTGTCATGGCAAAGCCCCCCAGTGTCTCATGCCATCTCCACCGCTACCCAGCTTGAATCGATTGCTACCAGCTTTTTTCAGCACCTCAACACCAAGCCAAATCTGAGAACAGGTTCTGAGTGCCATATTTGTAATCACAACACACTGTTTGCGCCCCACTGCTCACCTGTTTCATGCACTAAGGTTTCTACGCCAGAATCTATTATGAATCCTGCTTCTCTAATATGATCAACATTCTGTCAAAAATAAACTGAGTCACAACAATACTGACCCTCTGTTAAAGTCTTAGATCTTGTGTCCCCTTCTTTTTTAAAAGAATAATTTCCCTTTTACAGGACTGCTTTTAGCAGTCTTACAAGCACAAGAATGATTATCCAAATCAGTAATTTCTTTCTTGGAACCAAGGCAGTGGAGTGTATCTGTTGTGATGGATATTCACAGTCTTCGGGCCGCAGGAGGGGTCGGGGGGGGTCTTGATTTTTGCCAAGCTCAGCTTTCTAAGCACTAGCTGCTAAAACTTCTAAACATCAAAGAGTTGGGTTAAACTTCCAACCAGTTTTCTTTGTTTAGCAGTTTATCATAAACAGGAGCCAGTCTTCAGTTCTTAATGTAACTGGCAAGCAGAGATCCATTTGAATTTAAAAAGACAGCTTTGCAAACAAGCACAGTCTATCGGGATACAGACTTGCTGGCCCCACAGCACCTGGTCTAACTGCTGAAGTGCAGTAAAGGACAAAATTTGTTTTGCTTCAAAATTAATAATGCTGGTCAAGTTGTTTGCTTCAAGGAAGCCTGCAGACCAGATGGATATCAACAGCTGATCTATTAATAATTGGAAGATTTGTACACACAAAAGAGTTAGCTTCTCAGTATTAGTTATGGGTACCTAGGATCTCTGTCTGCAGAAGCTTTCAGATCATTTGTATTAAAAGGTACCTGAAAGAATATCACATGTGTGAAGTCACCCAAGTGCCAGACAAACAGAATAAATTGTGAGAGCAGTCAAGCTTTTTAGGAATGGCCCACAAACATCAAGTAACATGACAACAGCGGGTAAACTAGAATCCACTCCTTGCCTTCAATTTCTGCGATGGACAACTGGTTCATCTGTGGCTTGTGGCTGTGTCCTTTTAGTTGACAGGAATGGTACCTGTGCTTTGGAAATCCTTTTGTGTTTTAGAAATGATTTGTAATTTGGAAATCTTTAAAGATAGAAAATCTTTGAGAGTTCAAAATGTGTTTTACGAATGTGGTTGGAATTTAAACGTGTATCACTGAAAATAAATGAACTGCGTTCAAATTACTTTGTTAACTGGAAGTATCCCCTCCTTGGTAGGAAAATGGACCCACCACTCAAATAGTAGGCATCAACAGCTAAACTTGCCAAGGAGGATAAACAGGGACGTGAACTAGTCCTTGAAGTTTGGGTAGATGCAGTATAATCTCACTTTAGTGAGGGTGCCCGTTGCTGTCTATAAATCAGACAGTGCTTAAGAGTTTTATTTTGTTTAGAACTTCATGATCAGCAAGTCCAATGCTATCATATTCTACCCTAATGTGATATCAGCCACCAGTAAAAAGACCTGATGATAGTGGGTGAATGCCAATCAAGAGAGCCGATTTGGCCTTTATGGGGTCTAACCTATAAAGTTTAGCTTTATAGCCAATAGTTAATAATCCATGACATTACAAACCTCTACAGAAACCACTGAGATGTCAGTAGGTGAGGCACACTTCACGGTAAACTCTACAACTCTAACATTGCCACTGAACTCTAGCTACCCTCCCTGTCCCCAGGAAGTTTGATGACGGACAGTTTCTGTCGTCAAGTATCTGGAAACTCTCCCAGTCATTGCCTGGCTTTTGGACGGTAGCAATATTCGCAACTTAAACCATCCACGCTTAGAGAATAATTAACTCTAATGTTGGTGGGTGGACTTTTTAAAGTTTTGTTTAATTACTTTTAGGATTAGCGATAGAGACACATTATAACAACAATTGCCTTTCAAAAGCATTTAATTGGTTTAAAATATTTTGGCACTCTGAGATCACAATCGGTGTTTATATACTTCTTCCTTAGCTTGCTTTTCATTTATACAGAGATGATCATTTGAACCTTCAACATTATTTAAGAGAACATTAAAGGTGAAACAAGGAAAAGCAATTTAATCCATTTTCTTTGTTCCTTCCACAAGACGCTTTTCTACATTATATCCTGAAGAACTGTTTTCCTTATTAATCCATGATTCATAAAGGTTGGGAAAAATACAAAAATGATTCATGAATATATGGATAGACTAGAAAAGATGGGCATGGTCTTCTTAGCACATTAATAAAAAAAATTGATGGAACTTTGTGAATTAATGACAATAGTGTAAATCATTGAGAACTCGTCTCCTAGCGGGTGAAGGGTCACAGCCTGTGAGCAGAAACTTAAATGAATAAAAATCCAGAGTAGACATGAGTAGAAGAGGGAAATTAACTGGATCACTCTTTCAACTGAGCCAATGCGTCATGCTGTATTCTTCTAAGGACATCATCCTTGCTGTGTGTGACTGACCTGGAATATGAGATGGAAGTTCCTGTTACAGACTTGACTGTGACTGATTGTATCATTTGAACTTCAAAAGATGTGCGTCTAAATTCAACATACTTATCTGATAATTTGTGTGCCTTTGCTTACGTATCTCTTCCAAAATCACTTTGTAAGTTATTGATGCAGTCACTGTATAGCAGCTTGCAAAAGCTGGAAAAATCAGCAAGAAATAAAGAAGGAAACTATTTCTTAAAGCATAACCAATATAAAAATCTTTGGCCTTCAGATAAACAAGCCAATTAACTATAACAACTTGCATTTACAGTATGTAGAATCTTTAATGTGCCAAATTATTTCAAAGAATTAAAACTGAAGCCAGAAGGTGAATGACTAATATAAAAGGTAATTTGTAGCATATTAAATAAGAAGAGATGGGAGTGATAAAGAGATTTGAGACACAAAATCTGAGTTTCCAGCCTATGGCCAAGGAATGCAAGTGTACTAATGGAGGGAATGAAAATCACTTAATGGCAATAATTACTTGCTTAGTTAGTTCAGGAGGGAAACTCTGATCATTGGTGGGTAAAGATATATTCAATCATTTAAACTTAAAAGCTCCTCCGATGTAGCATTAAAGTGCTGCGTGGTAACCGTTTTGATGGGATCCCCAGGTAGCACCATCACTCTGAAAATCAGGATCACCAGATCCACTCCACTGGGACAAGGTTCATTTTCTCAGCTCACTGTCATGTTACATGCAACTTCTCAATTTTGTAAGTACTTTTCAGGTTTATTGTATATCCTTGATATTCTCCATGGCAAAGCAATAGAACCAACTACACCAACTGGAAGTATGAGCTGACAGATTGAGGTAGCATGCAACATACTGCCAAATTGAGGAAATGGAAATGAGCAGAGACACCTTAGTGTAAACAGAGAGTCCACAGAAAGACAAATTCAAAAAATGGTTAAAAAGTGAACTTCTGGTTTTCATGGGTTTCTAAGAAGAAACAAAATCTAAAAGCAAACAAATAAATGATTGGTTGTAATCTGAGTGTTAAAACTAATTCTGGTCAATCTGCTTTAGGTTAAAGGTCAAGCATGGGTGCAGAATAAGCTGTGTTTGGTTATGAGAAGAGGCTATAAGAATTAGGTATATTCTTCTTGAAAAAGGAAAAGGTAAGAGGTGAATGAATGGTGAGAAATGGCTTTGATAATTTTATGAGTGTGTTTAAATGTGGAGAGCATTCTAACATTACTGTTTTACATTGAGGGGCCACTGCACAGGATCAGGAAAAAGCTACCACAAAAAAATAAGCAAATAAATTGCGAACTCACCCAGCTCCATCACGCGCACTAGCGTCCCCAGCATCAAGGATGTCTTCAAAAGGCGGTGCCTCAAAAAGGCAGCATCCATCACTAGGGATCCCCATCACCCAGGTCATGCCCTCTTCTCATTGCTACCATCGAGGTGGTACAGGAGCCTGAGGCAGACACTCGCTCAATGTTTCAGGAACAGCTTCTTCCCCTCTGCCATCAGGTACACTACCTTACTATTTTTTTTCTTTTTTTGCATTATGTTGAATTTTTTGCAATTATAATTTATATTTTTATTATGCATTGCAATGTACTGCTGCCAAAAAATAAATTTCATGACATGTGCCATTGATATTAAACCTTATTCTGATTACCGATAAAATATAGGAAACACTGCTAACTTAACTCCCAGTTAAGATGGCACTTCTGGGAATCAAAAAGCAGACTTAAAACATCACCTAAAAATATCTTTCTTTGAAGTAAATTGTGTTAAATGATTGCAGACATCCCACCCTGCAAAAACTCATTTCAGGGAGGTAGCACCATCAATTTGCGGGAGACTTCCAGGAGAGGTGGGATGTCTGCAACAGAGTAGCTCCTTAGCAGCTGGCCAGCTAGTTTAAATAACGTTAGCTATGCTAATGAACAAATGACACCTGTTAAACTCACCTTAACATGTCTTTTACAGTCCTAACCCACCAAGGGCAATAGAAAGGTTACTGTTGCAAACAGTGCAGTGAGCAACACTGTCATTAATTTGACCCCTATTAGGCAGGGGTACACTTTAGTGTAGTCTGGGGTGACATACGTTTTATTTTTGTTTGGAACACACTGCAATCTCTCTCTCTCCCCCTTTCTTTCTCGCTCGCTCCCTCTCCTTGCTTTCTCACTCGCTCTCTCTCTTGCTAGCTTTCGCTCTCACTCACTTGCCTTCGCTCTCGCTCGCGTGCTCTTGCTTGCTTTCTCTCTCACGCGCACTCTCTTGCTTTTCTCTCGTTCGCTCTCAAAAAAATTGATTTCCGTGATATTGTATATAATTTGCAGGCATCAGGGAGCCACTATTAATATGCGGGAGACTCCTAGAAGTTCCGGGAGAGGTGGGATGTCTGTGATTGATGCAAACAGTGAAGGGGTGAGTGATTGTGAAGTGAGTTCAGGGGATGAGCTGAGATGATGTGTTGCAGAATCATTGTAGGTGGAGGCCTGGGCACTGAGCTGATCTGAAGAGCTGGAGAGCAGTTTCGGGCTGGGTGACAGAATCCCGGAGGGAGTTCTATGTGGCGTGGTCTAGGTCTCAAGTCTTTCACAGTGTCTGGGTCTTAGTGTGAGGTATAATTCACTGCTTAGACCTGTTAAACACTGGCCCAGTTTGGAGGCGAGAGCCAATTTTGCTCGCTCTCCACATTCTTCACCCTCTCTTCAGGGTGCTGGAGCCTTTTGCTGTTCCACTGTTGGGTCAATTTAAACGCTGGCCCAGATAGACTGAAAAGACAGGGTATCGGTCAGGACAAGAGTCAATTTTGCTCATTCTCCATGATGGTCATCTCCATGGCTGAGGCTATGAAGACTGCCCAGGCCGCTGTGTTCTCTGCCCGCTAATATAATGAACTGGTAAGTGAGGCTTTGGGCCTGCTTAGGGTTGCCAACTGTCCCGTATTAGCTGGGACATCCCGTATATTGGGCTAAATTGGTTTGTCCCATACGGGACCGCCCTTGTCCCGTATTTCCCTCACTAAGGGGGGAGCGTTCCTATGAAACCATTCATAAGCCGAAATGGCATAAAGCGAAGAAGCAATTACCATTAATTTATATGGGAAAAATTTTTGAGCATTCCCAGACCCAAAAAATAACCTACCAAATCATAACAAATAACACATAAAACCTAAAATAACACTAACATATAGTAAAAGCAGAATCAGGAAGATTAAACTAAAACCGATTTGTGGGGGGGGGGGGGAAATCGGCACATACACACATGTGCACACAGGTGCTCATGCAAGGCTTCATGGTCATGGTAGTCTTTCTCAGGATAAACACTGAAGTTGGCAACCCTAGGCCTACTCCAGGCTGCTCCAAGGTTCAGATCTAAGGACTCAATTTTGGCTCAAAATGCTGTTGTTCTTCACTTCAATTGTTTGCATGATTTTTTTCTCTCCCCCCCCCCCACCTCCATGCACCGAGTGTTGGTCTTTTTTTTTAAATTTACATTTTGTTTTTTTTTTAAATTTGGTGCTTTCAGATTTCTTGCTTTAAAGGCAATCTGTGAGCAAACAAATCTCAAGGTTGTGTGATTCATACATTCTTTGATAATAAATGGATCTTGGATTATTACCTATGCCCAAGTACCCTTGAAAGATGGCAGTGGACTGATTTGTAAAACATTTCTCTTAAAGCCACTCCCCTATAAATCTCCATCTTGTTGATGTTTTTTTTTCTTGTAGCTCTATTGTAGAAACGCATAAAAAATTAATTAAAAAAAGCTACTCCCAAAGCTCTAATGTGGACCAAGGGTTCCAGGATTCTAATTCAGTAGTGAAGAACATATGCCAGTGATATTAAAACCGGACTCTGATTCTGAAGTTACTGGCTCCAGATGCAATCTGAGTCATCTGTTCTTATGACCAATTGAGTTCTTTGCCAATGGCAACCCACAGGCAGTTAATGGTGGGTGAGCTTAGCAGTAATAAATATTACAGGATGATGACAGACTCTGAAAGCATGAACGTAAAGGAGTCATTGTCCTTAAGCTTTTCACTTAAAGTAAGAGTATTCGCTGACTTGAATTTAGTAGTGAGAGAGCTGAAAGTTCAATGTTAACATTGTGTCACAAAAGACCAAGTACTTTGATGGGAGGAAAATGAAATACATATTTACCCAAGGTCCTGGGAGATTGCCAAGTAAACCTGTCTAATCCTTAGCATACATAGCCACGTTTGGAAAATCTCTCCATCAATTTGGAAGGAGATCATGGGGCCATATCAGCTGAATGCTTCATAAAATGTGAAATGTTAAGTAGAAGTTGTAACCTACTCTCAGTGTCACTTTACGAGACACCTCTATACTTAATAAAGTGGCCACTGAGTGTCTGCAGTAGCTCATCCACTTCGAAGTTCGACATGCTGTGCATTCACAGACGACCACGTCACTTTTGTAATCCATACTTACCTGAGTTACTGTCGCCTTCCAGTCAGCTTGAACCAGTGTGGCAACTCTCCTCTGGCCTTTCTCATTTACAAGTCCTTAACACCCACAGAATTGCCACTCACTGGGTGTTCTTTTTTGTTTTCCACACCATTCTCTGTAAACTCCAGAGGTTGCCCTGCATGAAAATCCCAGGAGAATCCCAGGAGATCAGCAGTTTCTGAGATACTCAAACCACCCCACCTGGCACCAAGAATTATTCCATGGTCAAGGTCACTTAGATTGCATTTCTTCACCACTCTGATGTTTGGTTTGAAGAACAGAATCTGCATTGAGTTACTGCCACATGATTGGCTGATCAGATATTTGCATTAACTAACAGGTATATCTAATAATGTGGCCAGTGAGTGCAAAATTCATCTTGTGACCATTGTAAATTAAACCCCAAACATCTGTGCATGACTTACTGACAAGTCCAGTGCTCTTCTAATCGGTGGGTGCACTGCTGCCAACATTACTACCTATACAAAACTGGAACCTTGATTTGCAAGCTACAGCTCTTGTTGAACAGTCACCTGACAGCTAGGAGTGCCAGCACTGCTTTATTGTTAAATTTGCTAACTAAGCAAACATTCTGCTAACATCACAGGACTTGTCTGGGCAACTTTATAACTCCACAGTGGGCAGCTCAAACACCTTTCAAAAATGCAGACAATGCTTTCCCTCAAATTTGGGCTGAGATATTCACTCAATTAGTTGTGTTGGTGGTGCTATGATTGGAGGCAACTCAGACATCCCACCCTGCAAAAACTCATTTCAGGGAGGTAGCACCATCAATTTGCGGGAGACTCCCAGAACTTCCGGGTGAGGTGGGATGCCTGCAATAGAGTAGCTCCTTAGCAGCTGGCCAGCTAGTTTAAATAACATTAGCTATGTTAATGAACAAATGACACCTGTTAAACTCACCTCAACATGTCTTTTAAGTCTTAACCCACCACAGGCAATAGAAAAGTCACTGTTGCAAACAGTGCAGCGAGCAACAGTCATTACTTTTGACCCCTATGAGGCAGGGGTACACTTTAGTGTAGTCTGGAGTGACGTACATTTTATATTTTCTGTTTTTTGGAAACACATACACATTTCCGTGATATTGTATATAATTTGCGGGCATCAGTGAGCCACTATTAATATGCGGGAGACTCCCAGAACTTCCGGGAGAGGTGGGATGTCTGGGCAACTTGTCACTGAAGGGTTATTATGGTAGAGTGGTCATGCATCCCAGATCCAGACCTATCAACAAAGGACTCATTCCGAGATACTTCAGCTACACCACATCCTACCTTCATAATGTGCTCACAGGCTCAGGTTCTCAAGGCCATCGTATTTGAGATATGTGAGATTCTTTATTTAGTTATACAGCCTGGAGTAGGTCTTTCTGGCCCTTTCAGCTATGCTGCCCCCGCAAACCCAATTAACCCTAACCTAACTGTGGCGCAATTAACAATGAGCAGTTAACCCACCCGGTATGTCTTTGGGCTGTGGTGGAAACCAGAGCACCTGGGGGAAAACTGCACACATTTGACAGGAAGGACGTACAGACTCCTTACAGAACCAGAAATGAACTCCAAACGCCCCGAGCTGTGATAGTGTTGCCCTAACCACTACACCACCGTGACACCCTGTAAGGTGACTTTTGACCACATTTTTGTGCCTGGCCCACAAACACAGAGGAAATCATGGTCACAGTGACTCTCCACATCCTTGTCATTGTGGCTACAACTAGTCACAAAAGAGGATGTCACAACTTTCAAATTGCTGCTGTATCACCTGGCCAAAGTATTCACATAGACAACAGTAAGAAGCCATCATTATTTGGCACCCACATTTGCAGGTTCACTGAATATTGGCATCATCACTGGCAGATATTTTACTCAGAGAGTGGTAGCTGTGTGGAACAAGCTTCCAGCAGAAGTGGTTAAGGCAGGTTCGATGTTGTCATTTAAAGTTAAATTGGATAGATATATGGACAGGAAAGGAATGGAGGGTTATGGGCTGAGTGCAGGTCGGTGGGACTAGGATAGGGCAAGAGTTCGGCACGGACTAGAAGGGCCGAGATGGCCTGTTTCCGTGCTGTAATTGTTATATGGTTATATACAGATGCCACTTAAACTCATGTGGTTCAGGGCATCCCTCTCCCCTCCCCCCAGCAGAAAGTATTTCCTAAATATACAAGTGGCTGTGAATCAACAGAAGATTTTCCTAATGCAGACATCCCACCTCTCCCGGAACTTCCGGGAGTCTCCCGCATATTAATAGTGGCCCTCTGATGCCCGCAAATTATATACAATATCAGAGAAATCAATTTTTTTTGAGAGCGAGCAAGAGAAAAGCAAGAGAGAAAGCACGCGGGGGGGAGGAGGGGGAAAGAGGGATTGCAGAGTGTTCCAAAAAAAAAATAAAACATATGTCACCACAGACTACACTAAAGTGTACCCCTGCTTAATAGGGGTCAAAAATAATGACAGTGTTGTTCTCTGCACTGTTTGCAACAATGACTTTTCTATTGCCCGTGGTGGGTTAAGACTGTAAAAAACATGTTGAGGTGAGTTTAACAGGTGTCATTCATTCATTCATTCATTAGCATAGCTAACGTTATTTAAACTAGCTGGCTAGCTGCTAAGGAGCTACTCTGTTGCAGACGTCCCACCTCTCCCGGAAGTCTCCCGCAAATTCATGGTGCTACCTCCCTGAAATGAGTTTTTGCAGGGTGGGATGTCTGCTAATGGTGAAAGCCACGTTTCCCAGAAGCATAAATAATGCATTCGTCCTCAAGGAGACCAACATGACAGAGCTTTTCCATGAGAAACACTCACAAAATGCAGGAGGAACTCAGCAGGCCGGGCAGGGTCCATGAGGAAGGAGAAATAAACATTCAGCATTTCAGACCAAGACCCTTTTTCAGGACCTTATCCATTCCCAGCATTATTCAAAGGGAGCAATCCAAGAGAACAAAATTTACCATCTCTAACATCAGTCTGCAATCCTATCACAACAAGTACCAGTTTATGAGATTCCTTGTGCCCGAGTCTGTCCTGCGGTGTACACCCAGTCTCTGCAAAGGCTCCATCTTTATGCATTGTATACTGCTCCAGTACAATAGGTGTCTTTTTGGAGCAGGTGGGAACCTCAGAATTGAGAGGTAGAATATGTCCATAAATACCCCAACCAGCTGCTCCACACAGATCTTTAGCACTCAGCCAGGTACGCTGTCTGAACCAGTCATCTTTTGTGGATTCAATGTGTTGAAGAAAGAGCAATAGACAGACCAATTTCAAGCTGAAAATCAGCAGGAGCAAGTAAACAAGACTACTAAGGAAAGCCCCAGCAAAGCCGTACAACAGCAGCTGCCTCGTATGTCTGACCCAATGAATATAGGACGCATTGACTGAGTGGGGAATGAAGGACACCCTGACAGAGGGAGGGACTGTTTCCTCAAGTAGTGTGTGAAATCATAATCCCCAGTCCAAAGTTAGCTTCTCCACACTCTCAATCTTTAACACAGTAATCAATAAAACACCAAGACAGAAAATAATTCCTCACGTCCCTTTTTGAAGAACTGTCTGCAACAATCAACTGATACAATTATTAAATAGGTCACCTTAAAAGTTTCTCTATGTGTGCTGCTCACTCCTTTGTTGCGACTGTGAGGAAAGTTTGTTCTGAAAGGCTGAATAAGTGAGGTTTTTCACATCTGGAGAAGACAATCGGAAGAACATTACCAAGCTTTTCCTACTGTGGTCCTTGTTGATCTTCTGGCCCCGCTGGCACAGAGGAACTCATTCTTGGCATTAAAATCACTGATTTAAGTATCCAGATCTTTCCCTAAATCAGAGATCTCGCGATCTCCATACAGCCTCTTTCTCCTCCATTGCACCCATCGTGTACACCTTTGACCTCCAACTGTAATGAAAGGTTGCTTTTTCTGAAGCTCAACTCAACAGGCCTGGCCCCACGAGATTGCCCCCACTGCTCAAACCCCTTTTGGCTAATTTCATGTGTGTTTGCAGGTAAACCGAATGGGCACTGGCTCTTAGAAGCAGCTTGAGCAATGCCACCTTCCTCCTTGCGTCAAAAACACACAGATCTGTTAAGTCAGAGTCATTGCAAAGGAAACAAACCCTTCAGCTCATCACTTCTGTGACAGGTTTCATACCAGTCACCCCAGCCATAAACTATTCCAGCTGCTTCCATCTGGCAAACCATACTGCAGCATTAAAGCCAGAACCAACAGGCGACAGGACAGCCTCTTTCTGCAAGTCATTAGACTTATAAATTCACATGTCTGTACATTGCAACAGTCATAACACAAGGATTTTCACTCCCTCACATTGTGGGATGGATGTAAGATACAAATAAATTTAAATCAAATTTAAATACATTCAAGATGGAGCACAATATGGAAAAATGTGAGGTTATCCACAACAGTAGATAAAATATAAACACCAGGTAATTTTTCAAAATTGTCACTAATTACACTTTGGACTCATTGAAAAAAATCATCAGGACTTGGCTGGACCTGACAAATTTCTGCCCTGAATGGAAGCTTTTTGGTCCACTCTTTCTCCCACTAAGTGCAAAAGAATGTGACAAATTGGACCAAAATTCACAGACTTTCTTCTGAGAAACAAACAGAAATTTGTTGTCAAGGCAATATTAGGTAGGATTGAAATTTATCTTATTGCCATCATAACAAGATGAAGTGTTGGTTTTGCTGACACATGGAAGTGAGGGAAATTTTAAGAAATTACCTACATTTGAAATGAGATCCTGGCAATAACAGTAGCACATCTTGGCTAGTTGTGGAAAATGTGTTATCTGGACAAGAACCATAGGAAAAAGCTGATTCACAAGCAGCTTAAATATGCACACATTACACATATTTTGAGTTATAATCACTGTATTCAAAAACTACTTTGTTCACAAAATGAAAAGAAACGTAGAGCCACCTTCCTGAAAATTGCTTACTGCAATAAAAGCAGCAAATACTGAAAATACTCAACATATCAGACAGCAGAGATTTCAGTCTGGGCGCTTGCTAAGTGTCAAATGTAATTTGTTTCCACAAGTACTGCCTGTCCGACACAATAATGTTTTTGAATGAAGCTCATCATCAAAGACCCCCAAGCCATCTTCTCACAGCTGCCGCTGAGTAGCAGATACAGAAGCCTTAAATCCAACACCAAGTTCAAGATGTGCTATTTCATCCACTCAGATCTTGAGCTAACTTCCATGATTCTTATCACTATCTTGAAATAGTAACACTATAATCACCTTATACAAGAAAGAACACAATTAGAAGTAAAACAGTCCATTGTAGTATAATCTTGAATAATTTATATTTCATTTATGAATGTTGTGTGTCTAAATGTTAATGAGTTATGTTGCTGCAAGCAAGATTTCTATTGCACCTGTGCAAATACTTGCTTGTGCTTACAAAGAATCGAATTGACTTAATTACTTACATCCTTCAAGTACGTGAGGAATAAAAATCTTTACGTTACATCGTGCAATTTATAATAAATATTATGTACAAGATCGTCAATATAACATAGAAATGCAGTTGTGTCAGCATGAATTAAATAGCCTGATGGCTTGGTGGAAGCAGCTGTCCCAGAGCCTGTTGGTCCCGGCTTTTATGCTGCAGTACCGTTTCCCGGATGGTAGGAGCTGGACCAGTTTGTGGTTGGGGTGACTCGGGTCTCCAATGATCCTTCAGGCCCTTCTTACACACCTGTCTTCGTAAATATCCTGAATAGTGGGCAGTTCACATCTACAGAATAAACTTTGACTCTGATTGAACTGTGGAATGTTCACAGCATTTTCTATTTCAGATTTCTAGCATTTACAGTTTTTTTTAAAAACTTCCTTTTGTACTGCAGCATGGTTGTTATACCAACAGCTTTCAAGCAGCACTCTTGGTTCCAAGGTTAATAGATGACTTTCAAGCACATTCATAGTTGTTACACCCCCAGGACATCACATTAGGAGCTTCTCAGGGCAGTGTCCTTACAGCTGCTAAACAAAAGACTTTCCTTCCACCACAAAGTCAGAAGCGGGGATGCTCAATTCCTTCAGAAATGTAACAGCCCAAGGCGTATGCAGGAAGCAGGAAATGACTAAAATACCAAGCATTAACCATCTTCAATAAGAGACAGCCCAACCACCTCTCCTTGAGATTCAGTGACATTACCACGTCCCCATTGTTAATATAATGGGAGACATCAATGACCAGAAATTCAGTTGAACCAACTGCAGAAATACCATAGAATATATTGAAACATCCTTCCCTTACTTAATTGAGTGAACAATTCTCAAGAAAGTCAACACTATCAACACAAAGCAGCTTGTCTAGTTAGTATCCTTCAACCTCCCTAAATATTTACTTTGTCCACCACCAGTAGAGTCACTGCAATGTGTGCAACCTATAAAGTATATAGCAGTTGCCTACAAAGGCTAATCAATACACTTCCCTAACCTGTCTTTTATCACCAAGGAAGACGAGGGGCATTGGTCACATGGGAACACCACCCCCTGCAGATTCTTGTCACACACACCATTCTGACTGGTCTTTTATCATCGCAGGCTCTAAAAATCACAGAAACTTCTGTCCAAGGGCTCTCTGGGAGAACCGTCACTAGAATGATTCCTGTGGTTCAAGAAGCCACTATCTTCTCAAGGACAATTAGGAATAGCCAACATTAATGTTGCTGACACTCAGATCCCAGAAATGAACATCTATTGTTGGAGTGCCACAGTAGTACAGCAGTTAGCACAACACTATTACAGCTCGGGCATCGAAGTTTGGAGTTGAGTCCCAACGTCCTCAGTAAGAAGATTGCACGTCCCTTCCCACAACCGCGTGGGCTTCCTCCGGGTGCTCTGTTTCCCCTCCCCCGGCACAGTCCAAAGATATACTGATTAGTTGGGTGATTGGTCATTGTAAATTGTCCTGCGATTAAGCTCAGGTCAGGTTAATTAGGTGAGCTGCTGGCTGCTGTGGCTCATTGGGCCAGAAGGACCTCTTCCACACTGTCTTTATAGAAATAAATTAAAATACATTGAAAATAGCATAATGAGAAATGATGCAAACAAATCAAACATCACAAATCTCTGACTACAGACACTGGCTGATATGCTGAGTACTTTTGCCATTTTCTGCTTTTGTAGGCAATTTTAAGGAAGATGGCTCTGCATTTTTTTCAATTTTAGAACATCGTAGGTTTTGGATTCAAATCTCTCAGTAAATTTAGACCACAAGATATAGGAGCCAAGTTAGGCCATCCAGTCTACTCCATTTCATCATGGCTCATCGATTTTTCCCTCTGAGCCCCAATCTCCTGTCTTCTCCCCATATCCCTTCATGCCCTGACCAATCAAGAAGCTATCAACGTCTGCCTTAAATATACATAAAGGCTCAGCCTTCATAGTTGCCTGTGGCAAAGAATTCCACAGATTCACCACTCCCTGCTGAAAGAAATTCCTCCTCATCTGCATTCTAAAGGGATGCCCCTCTATTCTGAGGCTGTGTCCTCTGGTCTTAGACTCTCCCATCATAAGAAACATCCTTTTCACGTCCACTCTATCACAGCCTTTCTCTATTCCATAGGTTTCAATGAGGTCACCCCTCATTCTTCTGAATTCCAGTGAATACAGGCCTAGAGCCATCAAAAGCTCTTCATATGACATGTTGTTCAATCCTGGAATCATTTTCGTGAACCTCCTCCAGTCTCAGCACATCCTTTCTAAGATGAGGAGTGCAAAACTGAGGCTTCACTAGGGCTTTATAATGCCTCAACATTACATCCTTGCTTTTATACTCTAGTCATAAATTTTGTATGGTGATATATACGTACTTTGCAATATTTATTACCAATGTATATCACCATACACTACCCTGAGATGATTTTTTGCAGGCATTCGACAGTAGAACAAGAAAACACAGAATCAGTGAAAAACCAGGCATAATTAAAGACAAAGTGAAAAGAGAGAAAAAAACAAAAAAGGCAACAGTGATTATATCTCAGAATATGTTGTGTCATGGTGTGCAACATCTAAGCTTCCTGTGAATCAGGGGAGGACACTCCCCATCAAAACTAGGAAGAACCTGGTCGGCAGGTGTTAGGTTCTCTCTGGGCAGTAGTACCTGGCACAGGTGTGGCCCGTCCCCTCTTCCTCCAGCTTGGGATTCACTACAGCGGTCTCCAAGTTCATCTGGGGATTATAGATTGAACTATCAAACTGGTCGCAATGCACCAGTCCCTGGACAACAAGGGTAAAAACATATCCAATATTGCCTTCACCCTGATAACCACCTTCATGTACGGCTGCATCAGGCTGTGTGGAACCTAAACACTTGGGCACTAAGTGCCACTCAGTGCTAAGGTTCTACCTGTCCCTGTTGTTGCACAGGATGGAACTGGCCCATTGCCGCGCAACGTCCCAGTCAACTGGACATCGCCACACTACCTTTCCTTTGTGGAAAAGTTCTTCTGGAGCAACATGTTTTACCACGGCACCTGGCTGCGTGGTGTGCCGATAACAACCTGGCCCTTAACACCCAGAAGACCAAGGAGATCATTGTGGACTTCAGGCATGCCAGGAGTTACACTCACGTCCCTATCTACATCAACGGAGCTGTAGTGGAGCGTGTATCAAGCTTCAAATTCCTTGGTGTCCACATTTCCAAGGATCTCACCTGGTCCCTGAACTCCTCCATCCTGATCAAAAAGGCACAACAGCACCTTTATTTCCTGCGGAGCATGAAGAAAGCTCACCTCTGTCCCAGGATACTGATGGACTTTTATCGCTATACCATTGAGAGCATACTCACCAACTGCATCTCAGTGTGGTATGGCAATTGTCCCGTATCAGACCACAAAGCACTCCAGCGTGTGGTGAAAACTGCCCAGTGGATTACCAGCACCCAATTGCCCACTATTGAGAGCATCTACCATAAACGCTGCCTGGGCAGGGCAAAAAGCATCAAGGATGCATCTCACCCTAACCATGGACTTTTTAAACTCTCCTCCCATCCGGTAGGTGCTACAGGAGCCTCCGCTCCCGCACCAGCAGGCACAGGAAGAGCTTCTTCCCCGAGGCTGTGACACTGCTGAACCTCTCATCAGAGCACTAAGCAGTATTGCATTCATATTGTACTGTCTCAGTACTTATATATTTGTGTGCTATAGCAATTTTTTTTTATTCGCAGTTATTTTGTAAATAACACTATTCTTTGCATTTCTGGTCTGGTCAGATGTTAAATGCATTTCATTGGCTTTGTATCTGTACTCGGAACAATGACAATAAAGTTGAATCTAATCTAATCTAACCTAATCAGACAGTGCCAGCATGGAATGTCCCGCAGATACTGCAGAAGGACTCAATGGACACAGTGGTTGGATCCCTGAGCAGACTGTCCACACCACCTGGCAGAATGCCTCCTTGCCAGATCGCACCAAGACCTTGCCTGGCTGGTGGTGAGATGGGCCCTCCCAGTCAGTTCCTTCCCGCATGTCTAGAGTATCACGGGGTGGCTGTAGTGGAGAAGAGATGGTAGCTCACCTCTTTGTGTACTGAGAGCTTGTGAAAGAGATGTGGAGAAAGATGCAAGACCCTGTTTTGTGGATCATCCCCAACAGCTGCGTGGCAGTGGACTCACCGATCTATGGGCTGTTCCCAGGGACACACATGGAGACAAACATCAAGTGCTGCTCACGCGTCATCAACTCAGTGGAAAAATTCCTTTGGTCTTCGCAAAACTTACTGATCTGCCAGCACATCGAGACGCCCATGGAGGAATGCTGCCGTGGCACAGGAGTACCAGCTGAGAAGCTTGGTGCAGCCACCACAGGGGCTCAGTGGGCAAGGACCACAGTGTAGGGTTGTGTGAGGCAGCCCCCCCCCACCCCAATTATTGGGGTGGTATACCACCCCAGAGTACCACAGGAGTGACAGCAGTAATGTTGATGCGTGTGAGTGTCATAAAACAGGATGGAAGATTTGACTATGAATGTAAAGAATGAAAAGGCATTGAACAGCTTATTCTTGTAAATAATTTTCCATTACGAATAAAGTCGATTTTGTTTTTAAAAATCCACAACTAAAGGAGAATGCAGGGGCCTGTGTCATGGTCCGTCCCAAGCAGCTGCGTGACAGAGGATTCTGATCTATGGGCTGTTCCTAGAGACAGGCACACACACACACAGACACAAAGAGCTGCTGATATCAAGTGCTGCTCTAGCCTTCCCTAAATTTGCTGGCCTGGCAGCACAGTGAGATGTTCGTAGAGGAATGCTGCTGCTGGCACATTTCAGGCAGCAGGTGTACAGGCTGAGGAACACACTGAAGCTTAATGCAGCCGCTGTCAGTGCAAGGGCTCAGTGGGCAAGGACCACAGTATAGGTTTCCTCTGTTGCAGTACAGCCTGGTTGGGTGCGAAATACCCTAATTACTGTAGTAGTGTCCCAACCCAGGGGGCCACATGACTGGCAAATGCGTAATTGATTTTCAGAAGTGTAATAGAACACTGCTTAATGCATTGCCTATGAATGAAAGAAAGAATGAAACTGCTTCACACAGATTAATCTTGTAAATAATTTTATGAATAAAGTTTATTTTGATATATTAAAACATTTCCACAACTGGCCAAAGCATGCTACTCTTGTTACTGAATTCTCACCTCATTCATGCACAAGCCCCATATACTTCCTTATTCATTTACAGCAGCTAATCACGATAAAGAGAGAAGAAAACTGTTTCTGGGATTGGCAGCATTATTTTAGTCATCAAAACAATACTGACTACAATGGAGAAATATCAACACTTTCAAAGACCAAGAATCACATCTGATGGTATAATTGAAAAAACCTTTGATGTGGCTTTATGAAGATTGCACTGGCTATGTTTTCAGTAGATCATTAACCCATTAAAAATAAAAGTTTAACTTTACCATTGAAGTGGAGTCATTGTTCTTGTAATGACTGTACATTGAACTTATCAAGTGGTTTTAAAACTCAAACCATCCCAATTGCTTCTGATTGCTTGAGTAAAACATGAAAATGTGAATTTCTTCACTTCCTAATGCTGCATACTTCAAGTTTGTTTCAATAAGTTGCCACAAAATTTGATCACAAGTTACAGCCATTTAGTTAACATGCTCCACAATCATTCCCCAAATAGTTTCCAGTACATTTTGTGCCAGCGTTAAAAGCAACTTGCATATATATCTACAGTATGTTAGGCTGCTTGTACGGTCCATTTTAAAACAGACAGTTCCATATTAATTATATTCCACAAAAGTCAGTGTAAAGCTTTATAACAAATTGGTCAGACTGCATTTAGAGTATAATGAGCAGTTCTGAGCCCTACGTTTCTAGAAAGAATGTACTGGCATAGGAGAGGGTCAAGGGCAGGGCACAAAAATTATTCCAAGAGTGAAAGGGTTAACACATGGAGTGTTTGATGGCTCTGGGCCTGTATTTGCTGAAATAGGAGGGGGAGATTACATTGAAAACTATTGAATACTGAAGGCTGAGGTGAGTAGATGTGCAGGGAATGTTTCCAATACTGTAATGGAAAATTCCAGGACAAAGGCCAGAGCTTTAGAACAGAACATCCCTTTAGGACAGAAATGAGGAGGAATTTTTTTTTAATGTGGTGAAGCTGTGGAATTAATAAAGTGTGGTATATTTAAAATGGAGGTTAATAGGTTCTTGATGAGTAAGACATGGAAGTTTACTGGGAGAAGGCAGGAGAATAGGGCTGAGGTACAAAATAAAATCAGCCATTATTGAAAAGCAGAGCAGACTCAAGGGGTTGAATTCTGCTCCTGTGTCTTATGGTCTCATATTTAAATGATATTGTGGCTGTTTGTCCTCTTCTTAAAAGTGGTAAATTGTCTTGTTCATTGCATTTGTCCTTTACATTTTTAAGTATAACTGATTTAGTGAAAGTGCTATGTTGCTAAGACAAAACCTACAGTGTATATGGGTAGACAGGAGCTAAGCAATAACACTAAAACTCTCAAAGCTCGTAATACCATGGTAAATTTTATGAAAAGCAATGAGAAGCCACTTATATACTGTGATAACCACAGGGCACTGGAAACAAGAACACTGCAGGATTGTCATAAAATTATCATCATTGTTTTAACCAGAATGTTCAAAATGAATTTAAATTTTTGAAGTCCATGTCAACTGCTAACAATATTATACCTTTTCAGGACATTTTTCAATCTCTCATAGCAGCTGTAAGAGATAGTCTTCAAAATCTTTGAGAAATAAAAGCAGAAAGACTGAATAAAGTGCAAACTACTTAAGTATTTTGCAATTTTTGTATATAACAGATGTTCATATTATTCTGAACAAAAAATTTTCTCACCACTCCACAAGTCACAGACACTGTTTCAGATCCTGGAATTCCACAGTGTTGTTGATTAAAACAATCTTTATCAACCAAACTTTTCTTTGCACAAGGTCGAAGGGCACAGACAGCAGAAAGTCTTGTTGAGAAATATGCTCGAGTACAACAGCATCCACCATCATTTTGCTACTTGTGACAATTACCACCCTAAATCTAATAGATAAGCACTTTTATATACAAGTGGGCTAATACAACAATCTGTCACCTCCCCACTGATGCTGGAAATCTGATGAAGGATTCCAAATCTGAACACTCTTCTTTCCTCAGACATTTATTGACCTGCTGTGTGTTTCCAGCTTTTTTTTTGTTTGCATCTTGTAAATTATATCGGACTGGAATGCATGGAAAGGATTTTACCAAATCGTGGTGCAATGGTTTCAAGGAGATGAACAGAAATACAGTGGAGTATTTTGATTTGGCAAAGCCAGCTGAATTTATATTGTATCTGCAGCACAGGACTAACAACTCTTCAATACTGAAAACAGTATCGTCACCCGAAAGGGTAAATTTCAGTGTCTCCACAATAAGGGTTATTTTGCTTGTGCAGACCTTGACACAAAGTCTTCCATAAAACGTGCCAAATGGCAAATTGACTTTTTAAAAATGATTGGCTTAAAAGTGAAATACAACCCAGAGAGCACAATGTACCATAGAGAGCATAATGATGACAGGACCAATGCTTTTAAACAGCTACAGCTGAAAATTTTATATTCCTAAATATTATTTCAAATATTACCAATGTTGTAAGGCATTTGATTTTTTTTTTTTTTTTTTTTTTTTTTTAAAAAGTGTTTCAATACTGAGTGGAAGATTTCTGTGCTTTCCACATTGTTACTTATTAGAGATGTAGGTGGTGGTGATGGGGAAGAGTCATGGGGTGTTTCGTAAGGTTATTCCTCTAGTTTTCAAATATCAGCATTCCACATTATGGCAATAGTAAAAAGGTCATTGAACCTCAATATAAATTCAACAGGCCAAAGGGTCTCTTTCCTCACTGTAGCTGCTGTGATACCCTGATATGGTCTTCTTTAAAACCAGTTATTTCATTTATTAGTAGCTTCATATCATACAAGTACACTGGGAGTGCTGATAACCGCATACAAACCACGCGAGACATCTGCCATTAGTACCCAAGTTTCAAAACCAAGTAGTTTTCTCTTGTTTAGTACACATTCATTCTGCCTCTGAAACTTCTCCCCCACATTTCAAAACCTTGCAGGTTAAAATACTCTGTGCAACATGGTGTGAGAAGCTTTGCTGAAATCCAAAACTGCATTCACAGAAATAACATTATTAGCAAATACTCCCATCAGTTTAAACATTGACTTTTCAAACTTCTGTTAGGGCCCCACCTCCCCCTCGTGCCCCATCCGTTATTTATATACACACACACACGTTCTTTTTCTCCCTCCTTTTTCTCCCTCTGTCCCTCTCACTATACCAGATTGATTCCTGGGATGGCAGGACTTTCATATGATGAAAGACTGGATCGACTAGCCTTATACTCTCTAAAATTTAGAGGTTTGAGGGGGAACTTACTGAAACGTATAAAATTCTAAAGGGATTGGACAGGCTAGATGCAGGGAGATTGTTCCCGATGTTAGGGAAGTCCAGAATGAGGGGTAACAGTTTGAGGATATAGGCTTTTAGGACCAAGATGAGGAAAAACTTCTTCACACAGAGTGGTGAATCTGTGGAATTCTCTGCCACAGGAAACAGTTGAGGCCAGTTCATTGGCTATATTTAAGAGGGAGTTAGATATGGCCCTTGTGGCTAAAGGGATCAAGGGGTATGGAGGGAAGGCCGGTACAGGGTTCCAAGTTGGATGATCAGCTATGATCATACTGAATGGCGGTGCAGGCTCGAAGTGCCAAATGGCCTACTCCTGCACCTATTTTCTATGTTTCTACCCCTTGCCCATCCTCTGGGTTTTCCCCCCTTCCCCTTTTCCTTCTCCCTGGGCCTCCTGTCCCATGATCCTCTCATATCCCTTTTGCCAATCACCTGTCCAGCTCTTGGCTCCATCCCTCCCCCTCCTGTCTTCTCTTATCATTTCAGATCTCCCCCTCCCACTTTCAAATCTCTTACTAGCTCTTCTTTCAGTTAGTCCTGACGAAGGGTCTCGGCCCGAAACGTCAACTGAACCTCTTCCTAGAGATGCTGCCTGGCCTGCTGCGTTCACCAGCAACTTTTGTGTGTGTTGCTTGAAATTCCAGCATCTGCAGATTTCCTCGTGTTTGTGTATCAGTTTAAGCTAGATCTTTGACAAAAATCTGCTTTGACTCCTGAATGTTATACACCCATCTCTATGTGACATCTCCCCCCCACCCCAGTCAATATGCTTTCAAGATTTTATCCATAAAAGATTAGAAATAGGTATGGTAGAGTTTAGAACAGTACAGCCCACAAATAGGCACTTTGGACCACCTAGCCCAGGATGAACTGTTATTCTGCCCAGTCTCATCAGCCTGCACCTGGACCATAGCTCTTCATACCCCTCCCACTCATGTTCTTATCCAAACTTCTCTGAAATGTTGCCCTCAGACCCACATCCACTCCTTCCACTGGCAGCCCATTCCGCACTGAGTGAAGTTTCTCCTCAGGCTCCACTTAAATATTTCAGCTTTCACTCTTAACTCATGACTTACAGTTCAAGTTTTACCCAAGCTCAGTGGAAAATGCCTGCTTGCATTTACCCTAACTATACCCTTATAATTTTGTTCACCTTTCTATCAAATTTCTCATTCCCTATGCTCCAAGGAATAAAGCCTTAACCTATTCAAACTTTCCCTATAATTCAGGTCCTCGAGTTCCATCGACATCCTTGTAAATTTTTTGTGGATTCTTTCAAAAAAAAAAAATTGTTGATATCTTTCTTGTAGGTAGGTGACCACAACTGCACACAATATTCCATATTTGAATCTTGTACAACTTCAACATAACATCCCTACTCTTGTACTCAGTACTTTGATTTATGAAGGCCAGTGACCCAAAATGGACCCTATCTGCCTCTGATGCCACTTTCAAGGAAACAAACTCTGTAGGTGTGTGGGAAGTTGGCACACTGTGCTACACATCTGGAGATCTGACACATCCTAAGTTTGTGATTTCTACAAACTCTTGAACTTGATCTGCCAGTCTGTAAAATTATAGGTAAACTTCTAACATGTGAGCACGTGGCCAAGTGGTTAAGTCATTGGACTAGCTACCTGAAGGTCGTGAGTTCAATCCCCAGCCGAGGGAATGTGTTGTGTCCTTGAGCAAGGCACTTAATCACACATTGCTCTGCGACGACACTGGTGCCAAGGCGTATGGGTCCTAATGCCCTTCCCTTGGACAACATTGGACCAGCAACTGCTGGTCTTCCATACAACCTTGCCCAGGCCTGTGCCCTGGAGAGTGAAGACTTCCCAGGCGCAGATCCATGGTCCCACAAGACTAACGGATGCCTTTATAAGCTTCTAAATCAGGGGTTCCCAACCATGGATCATGGACCCCTTGGTTAATGATCAGAGTCCATGGCATAAAAAAAGGTTGTGAACCCCAGTTCTAAATCATCTGCTCTTTCCTGGGCTGTCCCTACATCAAGGATGACACAATGTAGAGATACATGGAACTAGTGGAATAATCTTGGGAGAACACTAATTTTAAGCAGTTAATTTCTATATAATTCCCATCAATATTCTAAGTAATAAAGAAATGAAGTGGCCCAGATATTGTGGCAATTACACTAGCATTCATTGTCGGTATTCTAGAAAACCTCACTGTCATTTCAATACATGTATTCAAAAATAAAAATACCATTTACTGACATCAATTTGACAGGATTGCTGAAAGCCTCTTTAAAAATGTAACATCCCCACTCATTCCTGAGAACTTCAGACCCAAAGTGGAGAGTAGCAAAGAGGACCTCTGACTATTCACACAATCAATGCCTCTCATCATCTTATACACCTCTATCAGGTCACCTTTCATCCTCCGCCGCTCCAAGGAGAAAAGGCCGAGTTCACTCAACCTATTCTCATAAGGCATGCTCCCTAATCCAGGAAACATCTTTGTAAATCTCCTCAGCACCCTTTCTGTAGTTTCCACATCCTTCCTGCAGTGAGGTGACCAGAACTGAGCACAGTACTCCAAGTGTATAGGAAAAATAGGAAGGTAGGTAAAGGGGGTGGTGTGGCCCTGATGGTAAGTAACGATATCAAATCAATAGAAAGAAGGGACATAGGATCAGAAGAGGTAGAATCCTTATGGGTTGAGTTAAGAAATGGCAAGGGTAAAAAGACACTAATAGCAGTTATATACAGGCCTCTAAACAGCAGCCGGGATGTGGACTACACTGCTGGAAATAGAAAAAGCGTGTCAGAAGGAAAATGTCAAGATAATTATGGGGGATTTTAATATGAAAGTGGATTGGGAAAGTCAGGAAGATAATGGATCTCAGGAGAGGGAGTTTGTAGAATGCCTACAGGATGGCTTTTTGGAGCAGCTTGTCCAGAAGCCCACCAGGGGACCGGCTGTTTTGGATTGGGTGCTGTGTAACGAAGCTGAGGCGATTAGGGAGCTGGAGGTAAAGGAACCCCTTGGAAGTAGTGATCATAATATGATTGAGTTCAGTTTCAAATTTGAAAAGGAGAAGCTGATATCAGGTATGCTAGTATGCCAGAGATTTTCAGTGGAACAAAGGAAATTACAGTGGTATGAGAGGGGAACTGGCCCAAGTAGACTGGAAAAGTAAGCTAGATGGAGGGACAGTACAGCAGAATTGGATGAAATTCCTACAAGAAATAAGTGCAGGAAAAATATATTCCAAGAAAAAAGAAAATTATGAATGGAAAAATGGCACAAGTGTGGCTAACGAGAGAGGTTAAGGCTAAAATAAAAGCAAAAGAGACAGTGTACAGGAAGCAAAAATTAGTGGGAAAACTGAGGACTGGATGACTTTTAAGAACTTACAGAAGGAAACTAAGAAAGTCTTAGGAAAGAAAAGATGAATTATGAAAGGAAGTTGGCAATTAACATAAAAAAGGATAATTTTTTTTTAAATATATGAAGAGTAAAAGAGTGACACGGGTAGATATAGGACCGATTGAAAATGATGCTGCAGAAATTATAATGGGTAACAAAGAGATGGCAGAGGAACTAAATGAGTATTTTGCATCAGTCTTCACAGTGGAAGACATTAGCAATATACCTGATAGCCAGAGGTCTCAGGGAATAGAATTAGGTACAGTCAAAATTACTAGAGAGAAAGTGCTTGGGAAGCTAAATGGACTAAGAATAGATAAGTCTCCCGGACCGGATGAGGTGCACCCACGGGTTCTGAAGGAGGTGGCTTTGGAGATTGTGGAGGCATTGAAAATGATCTTGCAGGAATCAATAGACTCTGGCATGGTTCCGGAGGACTGGAAGGTTGCAAATCTAGTTCTGCTGTTTAAGAAAGGAGAGGCGCAGCAAAAAGAAAATTTCAGACCTATTAGTCTGACATCAGTAATTGGAAAGTTATTGGAGTTGATCCTCAAGGACGAGGTTATGAAATACCTTGAGGTGCATGACAAGACAGGCCCAAGCCAGCATGGTTTCATGAAGGGAAGATCCTGTCTCACCAACCTATTGGAATTTTTTGAGGTAATCTCAAATAAGATTGATAAGGGAGAGGCTGTGGATGTTGTGTATTTGGATTTTCAAAAGGCCTTCGATAAGGTGCCGCATATGAGGCTGCTGAATAAGATGAGAGTCCATGGAATTATAGGAAAGATATTGAAATGGGTGGAGCATTGGCTGATAGGCAGAAAGCAAAGGGTGGGAATAAAGGGATCCTATTCTGATTGGTTGCTGGTTACTAGTGGTGTTCCGCAGGGGTCGGTGTTGGGGCCGCTTCTTTTTACGATGTATATCGATGATTTAGATTATGGATTAAATGGTTTTGTGGCTAAATTTGTGGATGACACCAAGATAAGTGGAGGAGCAGGAAATGTTGAAGAAACAGAAAGGTTGCAGAGAGACTTCGTCAGTTTAGGAGAGGGGCAAAGAAATGGCAGATGAGATACAACGTTGACAAATGTACGGTTGTACATTTTGGAAGAAGAAATAATCGGGCAGATTATTTAGATGGGGAGAAAATTCAAAAATCGGAAGTGCAAAGGGACTTGGGGGTCCTCGTGCAGGATACCCTAAAGGTTAACCACCAAGTTGGATCGGCGGTAAGGAAAGTGAATGCTATGTTGGCATTCATTTCAAGAGGAATAGTGTATCAGAGTAAGGAGGTGTTGATGAGGCTCTATGGGGCATTAGTCAGACCTCATTTGGAATACTGTGCGCAGTTTTGGGCCCCCTATCTTAGGAGAGATATTCTGATGTTGGAGAGAGTTCAGAGAAGATTTACAAGGATGATTCCTGGAATGTAGCGGCTAACATATGAGGAGCGTTTGTCGGCTCTTGGACTGTATTCATTAGAGTATAGAAGAATGAGAGAGGATCTCATAGAAACATTTTGAATGTTGAAAGCGTTGAACGGAGTAGATGTGGAAAGGCTGTTTCCCTTGGTGGGTGAGTCCAGGACAACAGGCCGCAGTCTTAGAATTAGAGGGCACCCATTTAAAACAGATGAGGAGAAATTTTTTAGCCAGAGGGTCGTGAATTTGTGGAATTCGTTGCCACATACAGCTGTGGAGGCCCGATCATTGAGGGTGTTTAAGGAGGAGATTGATAGGTATCTAATTAGTCAGGGTATCAAGGGATATGGGGAAAAAGCCGGAAATTGGAACTAGATGGGAGAATAGTTTAGCTCATAGTGGAGCGGCAGAGCAGACTCGATGGGCCGAATGGCCTACTTCTGCTCCTTTGTCTTGTGACCTTGTGAAGTGGGGTCTGACCAGGGGTCCTATATAGCTGTAACATTACCTCTTGGATCTTAAACTCAATCCCAGTTGATGAAGGCCAATGTACCAAATGCCTTCTTAACCACAGAGTCAACCTGCGCAGACCCCAAGATCCCTCTGATCCTCCACACTGCCAAGAGTCTTACCATTAATACTATATTCTGCCATCATACTTGACCCACCAAAATGAACCACCTCACACTTATCTGGATTGAAGTCCATCTGCCACTTCTCCCCAGTTTTGCATCCTATCAATGTCCCACTGTAACCTCTGACAGCCCTCCACACTATCCACAACACCCCCAACCTTTGTGTCATCAGCAAATTTACTAACCCACCCCTCACTTCCTCATCCTGATAAAGTTTAAGGGAATGGGGGATTCTCAGATTCTTGTAAACAATGGATTCAGTTCTGACTATGTCTGTGACTACAGTGTGTTTGAATAATGTCTCAGCTGCTTTCTTTGGAGCAAGATAAGGGTTAAAGTTCACCCAGATCCACATAAGATGTCTTCTGGCTTTTCACACCTTTTTGATTTTGACAAAAGGTGGTACCTGATGGAAATTAGACAGAACATTCCTTTCTTAATTCAAGCATAAATTTGACAGATGTTCTTATCTTTGTAATTAAGTTGTGACTCCAACAAACCAGGTAGGACATTCTTTTCTTTAATTAAGGTGGCTGGAGTGTCTAACAAATTGATTGTTCTTTTGTATCAGTGGCCTTATAACTTCTGACAATTCTGACATCAGGTAGTGAACTTGTAGAACCGTCGGGGAGATGAGAGAGATTCTCTCCCTGATATCGGGTCCAAGTTCACTCTCCAGCTGAGCTAGAAGAAATAATAGGTGAAAAGTAACGATCTTTTTGTGCTGTCGTTATTTGATCCAGCAAAAATTACGTTTACAATCCAGGTCATTTATAAAAATCACAAAGAGAAGGGGTCCCAGAACAGATCCCTGAGGCACACCACTGGTCACAGACCTCCATGGAGTACGTGACCTGTCTACAACCACTCTTTGCCTTCTGTGGGCAAGCCAATTCTGGATCCGCAAAGCAAGGTCCCCTTGGATCCCATGCCTCCTTCCTTAATAAACCTCGTATGGGGTACCTTACCAAATGCCTTGCTGAAATTCGTATACACTACATCTATGGCTCTAGCTTCATCAATGTGTTTAGTCACATCCTCAAAAAATTCAATCAGGCTCGTAAGGCACGACCTGCCTTTCACAAAGCCATGCTGACTATTCCTAATCATATTATGCCTTTCCAAATGTTCATTAATCCTGCCTCTCAGAATCTTTTCCATCAACTTACCAACCACTGAAGACAGACTCACTGGTCTATAATTTCCTGGGCTATCCCCACTCCCTTTCTTGAATAAGAGAACAACATCTGCAACCCTCCAATCCTCTGGAACTTCTCCCATCCCCATTGATGATGCAAAGATCATTACGAGAGGCTCAGCAATCTCCTTCCTCTCCTCCCATGGTAGCCTGGAGTACATCTCATCTGGTCCTGGAGACTTATCCAACATGATGCTTTCCAAAAGCTCCAGCACATCCTCTTTCTTAATATCTATATGCTCAAGCTTTTCAATCCATAGTAATTGGATTGCCAAGATCCTTTTCCATAGTGAATACTGAAGTATTCATTAAGTATCTCTGCTATCTCCTCCGGTTCCATACACACTTTTCCACTGTCACACTTGATTGGTCCTATTCTCTCTCAATCTTATCCTCTTGCTCTTTACATTCTTGTAGAATGCCTTGGGATTGTCCTTAATCCTGCTCACCAAGGCCTTCTCATGGCCCCTTCTGACTCTCCTAATTTCATTCTTAAACTCCTTCTTGCTAGCCTTATAATCTTCTAGTTCTCTGTGATTATCTAGCTTTTTGAACCTTCTGTGAGCTTTTCTTTTCTTCTTGACTAGGTTTTCAACAGTCTTTGTACACCACGGTTCCTGTACCCTACCGTCCTTTCCCTGTCTCATTGGAACGTACCTATGCAGAACCCCACACAAATATCCCCTGAACAGCTTTCCCCTTACTCCAATTAAACACTTTCTGAACTTGTCTGTTCCTATCCCTCTCCAGTGCTATGGTACAGTAGATAGAATTGTGATCACTATCTCCAAGATGCTCTCCCACTGAGAGATCTAACACCTGACCAGGTTCATTTCCCAATACCAGATCAAGTACAGCCTCTCCTCTTGTAGTCTTATCTACATATTGTGCCAAGAAACCTTCCTACCCCATCTAAACCCCTTGCTCTAGGGAGATGCCAATCAATATTTGGGAAATTAAAATCTCCCACCATGACAACCCTGTTATTATTACACCTTTGCAGAATCTGTCTCCCTATCTGTTCCTCGATGTCCCTATAACTATTGGGTGGTCTTAAAAAAAAACACACACACAAACACCCAGTAGAGTTATTGACCCTTTCCTGTTCCTAACTTCCACCCACAGAGACTCAGTAGACCATCCCTCCATGACTTCCTCATTTCTGATCAGCAGTGCCACACCCCCATCTCTTTTGCCTCCCTCCCTGTCCTTTCTGAAATATGTAAAGCCTGGCACTTTAAGTAACCATTCCTGCTCCTGAGCCATCCAAGTTTCCGTAATGGCCACAACATCATAGCTCCAAGTACTGATCCACGCTCTAAGCTCATCTCCTTTGTTCATAACGCTTCTTATATTAAAATAGACACATCTCAAACCATCGGTATGAGCACATCCCTTGTCTATCACCTGCCCATCCTCCCTCTCACACTGTCTCCAAGCATTCTCTATTTGTGAGCCAACAGCCCCTTCCTCTGTCTCTTCAGTTCGGTTCTCACTCCCCAGCAATTCTAGTTTAAACTCTCCCCAACAGCCTTAGCAAACCTCCCCGCCAGGGTATTGGTCCCCCTCAGATTCAAGTGCAACTCATCCTTTTTATACAGGTCACACCTGCCCCAAGAGAGGTCCCAATGATCCAGAAATCTGAATCCTTGCACCCTGCTCCAATCCCTCAGCCATGGATTTATCCTCCACCTCATTCTATTCCTATACTCACTGTCGCATGGCACAGGCAATAATCCTGAGATTACTACCTTTTAAGGTCCTTCTTAACACCCTGTAGTCATTTTCAGGACCTCCTCCTCCCTTTTCCTACCTATGTCGTTGGTATCAATACGTACTACAACCTCTGGCTTCCCACTTCAGGATATTGTGGACGCAATCAGAAACATCGTGGACCCTGGCACCCGGGAGGCAATCTACCATGCGTGTTTCTTTCCTGCGTCCACAGAATCGCTTGTCTGAACCCCTAACTATCGAGTCCCCTGTTACTGCTACCTTCTTCCTTTCCCTACCCTGCTGAGCCACAGGGCCAGACTCTGTGAAAGAAGTTTGTTCTTTCCACACACATTACATATCTTACCAAATAGGTAGCTAACTGTTAGCATAGCCCTGAGGTCGGGTTTCAGTTCCCACTGCTGTCAGTCATGAGTTTGCACATTCTCCCCATGACCACATGAGTTTCTGCCATTAGCACAGTTTCCTCCCACACTCCAAAGATACAAGGTTAGAGCTAGTGAGTTGTGGACGTGCAATATTATTGGCACCAGAAGCACAGCACAATCCTTGCTGATTTGATACGGTATGTTTTGATGCTCATATGACAAATAAAGCTAATCTAATCTTTAATCCTTAAGCAACACACATCAAAGTTGCTGGTGAACGCAGCAGGCCAGGCAGCATCTGTAGGAAGAGGTGCAGTCGACGTTTCAGGCCGAGACCCTTCGTCAGGACGTCGACTGCACCTCTTCCTACAGATGCTGCCTGGCCTGCTGCGTTCACCAGCAACTTTGATGTGTGTTGCTTGAATTTCCAGCATCTGCAGAATTCCTGTTGTTTGCGTTTAATCCTTAAGCAGTTTGGTTTTGATTTTGTGGAGCTCTTGGTTTATCACAAGTTCAATACTCTCGTGTCTCTGGGGTTTTCCTTAGCTCAAGCTTGGAGCATATTATCCTATTACTCATACACCTTCCTTTGGCGAGGGCAAATCTTATTGCATTGCAAATCTTATCTCGAGGTCATGTTCGCTTCTTGAGGAAAGCGTCCTCACACCTACAAGTCTGCAATTCCAATCTATTTATAGGGAAGCCATATCACAGCTGGTGTAGCAGTGAGCTTTTCTAGACTGGTCATAATAATAACCAGCACTTGTTTTCTTCCTTCTCCTAGAAAGGAATTTTTAAATTTAGCATCCTCGACAGAAGTTTCAACTCATACAGCTTTAGCTGGACAACCAGTCTTTGATGTATTTACAGCCAAGTCATCCACAACTACTGCCTCTGAAGGGTTAAAAGAATGTTCAGCTGGTCAATTGTAGCTGTCCATTGACTATTTCCAGTTAAGGTGACACCAAGCTGCAGTCTCTATCAAAGTTGTGGCTTAGTTGTTTTATTTTTTAGGTTCTTAGGGATGGTTTTGGGGACAGAGAGGAGAGTTAAGGGTCAGGTTAGGTTTTAGGGACAGGGATTTGGGGGAATTACAGGTTGGGCTGAAGCCTGGGCCTCCACTCCATGCTCAAATGCTGGAGGCTACAAAGCAAAATTTTACATACAGAGATATGTGGACAGATTTAGGGCCAGCAGACCAGCAAGGACAAGGGCTTGTAGCCTCCTGCTTGGTGAGTTCCAGGATTGGTGTTCCATATGGGCAGGAGGAACATAGGCCAGTGACCCCCTAGGTACACAAGCTAGTGAAGATCGGAGGTCAAGGCCTAGTACTCAGGGTCCTGGTCATCAGTGATTCTGGCATTCAAGGCCTGGAGTTTGGGGTTTTCATTCAGAGCCTTCATTTTTCATCACTGGCGAGTCCTAGGTAGGTACCAAAGATCAAAACATGAAGGTCAATTAGAAGCCTGGAAGTTAAGGCCCAATCTGCAAGTTCACCTGCCCACTGAGGAAGTTAGAAGCCCGGTATTGGTGTGTTTGTGTACTCAGTGGAGGCCAGAGACAGTGTGTCTTGAGGTTGGAGGTGTATGCCTAGGAGGGAGGGAGGTACTGGACTGGTTTTGTTGAGGCGTGGTCACCGTTTTTCCTGTTGCTTGTGTTGCTCTGTGAACATGGTAGGCATGCTATGTTGGCACCAGAATTTGTGGTGACACCTGGGGGCTGCCCCCGGCATACCTTTAGGTTACGTAGGTTGTTAAGGAAACAATGCATTCCAACATACACACAATAAATAAACGAATGAATGCTTCTCGTCTGCTTTGTAAATAGTTTTTCCTTTTGATATACATTTTCAGCATCCTACATCTTGTCTCCTATTCCCTGTCCCAGGCTGAAATCTAAACGGCACATGGGACTTTCCTGCATTCTCTTTACTATTTTGCCCTCATGTTCCACTAACCCTTCAGCTTGCAGTTTGATTAACTGATTGGTCATGCTTCAACGATGGTACTACATACTTCCTAAGCTGGAAGCATCATTCTATATACAGAGAAAAATAATAACAACAAATCAGATCTGTAGTCCTAAAATAGCCAATTACAATTGGTGGGGTGGATAAATAAATAGACAGCAGGAAGAGACCATTGCTATTCCCCAGAATTAGCAGAGTTCAGAAAGTGAGCCAATATTGATGTATTTCCAGTCACTGCCAGACAGAGCTTCCACGCTTATGATTAACTTGTACCTTGCCCAAGAGGTCCTCACCATTACAGAACAAAATTTTGACAAATGTCCTTCTTTTGAGAGCCCTGGACTTTGCCAACGTCCCAGCTTACACAGCTGAGGGTGCCTGTCAAGGAAGGAAATTAGCAGGGCAGACAGAGGAAAAGATTCATGGATGTGCTCAAAGCCTCTTTGAAAATACGTAACATCCCCACTCATTCTGAGAACTTCAGACCCAAAGTGAAGAGTAGCACTGAGGATCATATTATCAATACCATGTACACAGAGGCTCGGCCTAAGCTGTGAGGGACCACACTGCTCATCAGCCACCAACACTCTCATCTGCAGAGGAGAGATGCCTCAGTAGGCACCTCAGAACTCAAAACCAGAGAAGTATTGTCATCTGTGATCTCAAAGGATGACCCAAGGAAAAGGTGATTACTGAGGGTGTATTCCTGAAGGAACTGATTCTCTGGGAAAACAATTAACAAATATTAAAAATCTTCTTAAAACATACAGAAAACTTGTCCAGGGATGCACTGCATACACAAAATGTGACAAACCTGAGTCTGGTCATTTACCCCTTGATCAGTCTTCTCTCACTGACATTATCAAGGTCCGCTGCTCAAAGTGCACACAAGTGGTGAATTTGGGTTTTATCAGAACTGCTTTGTTCCAATCTCATTACTGCCTTAATCAGAAACTAAATTCCAAAGGCAAGTTGGACCATCTGTGCCTTGGAGCTGAATGCCCTCGAAACCATGGAAATGCAAATGGAATTCCGGAGAGATGTGTCTGCTCTCCACCCACTCATCATCAACAACTCTGCAGTTAGCACTGTTTCAACAGTCAGGTTCTTGGGCATCATTAATTTGCAAAACCTCATGTTGGAGAACCATATCTCTCTCAGTAACGAAATGGCTCGGTGGAAAACGTACTACTTGTGGCAGTTGGTAAAATTCCATCTTCCCCAGATCGTAACAAGAAAATCTAACTGCTGCCTCATGATGACATTTTAAAGAGATTATCAGAATTCCCCACATCAATAACAGAAAGATCAGCAGACCAGCAATACAAGAACCACGGATACTGGAGCATGATAGAAGATAAAAGTTTTCCTAACTCTGCAAAGCCTTTCTATCATGCAGAAGCCACATCTGGACTATAGCAGATTACTTTGCACTTTCTCAGATGGGTATGTGTATAAGCTACAGCAACATTGAAAAAAGCTCAGCATCATCCAGGACAAAGGAGCCTGACTGACCAGCACCCCATAGACACACCCTGTACCATTACAATTCTACTAGTCATATACTCTCGCTGAGGTCTACTCATCACCGTTGGCTCGAAATTCCTGAAACTCCCCATCCAGCAGTTGTGTGAGTGTTTCTTTGTCCAGCACACATGCAAGTACAAACCAGACAGTATTGGCTAATCATCAACACACACAAAATGCTGGAGGAACTCTCTGGCCTGCTGAGCTTCTCCAGTATTTTGTATGTGTTGCCTGGATTTCCAGCATCTGCAGATTTTCTCTTGTTAGTAATGGCTAATGTGAGGATGCTCTTTATAATAGCAGAGTCAATTCTGCCGTGATTTTTTTTTATATTTGTTTCCATCAAAAGTCAATACAGAGGCCAGATAATGTAGTCAAGATATAATTCATTATTATTTGCACAGGAACAAACTGCAAATGACAAGTTATTTCAACTCAAACATATGTCTACAAAAGTATTTTATCAAAGTGAACCTTCACATCCTATAAAAAGGAAGCTCTAACATTATATTTGAAAGGGGGCAAAATCTCAACATTCTCACTTATTGAGACCACCATTTCTGCCAGACCACTATAACAGCAGCTGTTCTGGCACCAATCCATGTCACTAGTCCTGTCTTCTGAAGCACCAGATAATGATCCCAGGACGTCTGGTCTTCTGAATTTGGATACATCCTCAGGCTTTATCATAAATTGACAAAATGTAAGTTCTGAATCTTAATCCTTTATATACTGAATTCCCAGAAATGAAAACACAATCACAACTGGTGATCCATTGATCCAAGCCAAATTCTGCAACAAGGAAACAGCGATTCAAGACGGTGGTTTAAACCACGATTTAAAGACATTGCAGACCAGACAGGAGGTAAGTGGCGGCACTTGGTATAATACAATGTAATCTTTGTTTTAAATTAAATAGTAATACTGAAACTGTTCTTGACTTAATTCACATTGCGGAAGATAAATGTGCTGAAATAGTAAAGCTGTTTTACAATATTGTAGAAAACTGCATCTTTAATACAATGCACATATTAAGGATTGAAATTATTTTTGGAACAAATTTGCTGCTCATAAAACTCAAATGTTCTTAAAGTACAACTTCCAGAAAGCAGAACGATGAATTCATGAGGTGCCTCTTGGAAACATAAATAAACTGCTTCAACACAGAAATACCAGCTGAAAGTAATTTTGCCATAGATCCTGACATGGGAACCTCACTAAAAGAATAACATTCCCTTGCGTTTGTTGTTCACGTACAGTGCTAAATCAACCATTGAATATGTTCTGTTCCTTTCCAAAACCTGTTGATTACGGAAGTTGACTCCAACTCTGCAGGTGAAACCAGAGGCAACAGAACTAGATTAAAATAATACTACTCAGCATTGACCCCACTCTCTTCCGACCCCTCCTCACGGCTCCCATAAATATTACCAGAATGCGGAAATTACTTCAATGCAAATGGTAGGGATGTACGAATAACATGACTGCACGTTAATTTTAATGCATTACTTTTTTGGCATTGCTGTTGAACGCAGAATTAAATGTGTTAACAGTGAGAACGAGACACAAGCAAGCGACGATTCAAGACGGTGGTTTAAACCATGATTTAAATACCTTACAGACCAGGCAGGAGATTAGTGGCCGCACATTGGCGAATGCTGGTATAAAATGATGTAATGCGTTGGTGTTTTGTGCAAATGATATACTGAAACTGGCTTCTACTTAATCAACATAGTGAAAAATAAACGTGAAGTGGCAAAGCTATTTTGATGGTTGCGGTTCGGCAAACCAAGCGTTCACACTTCCCGACCATGGAATGTAGGAATATCAACGGTAGCTCAGCACTGACCTTAATCTCACCCTGCCAACAAACCTCTTTTTGTTACCAGTACTCAGTAATGGTACTATTGACAGATGACTCTCAACACATTTGCACTGGGCTTATCTCACGTGATTTTCAAAGGAGCTCCGCGTGCACTTTTTTACCCTTTTCTTCTTGTTACAATAAAACAGCAACGCATTTCTACTGAAGTTACGACTGACCTGAGATGCCGCCACCAATGACAATCACATCACATTTGCTGCTTGACATGTTGCGCCCTCAGCCCGAGCTTCCTCGGCGGTGCCTAGCTAAGCGGCGGCGATCAGGGGAAGTGCACGGCGCTGAGCTTTGAAAGGTCCCTTCGTGCAGCTCCGCCCCGGGATCGTCACTCCGACCTCAGCGTGCAGTTCCACCTTCAACCACTACTCTTTTGTTATTGGCCTCCCGCACGCCGGTTTTTATTGTGCAGCTCTCTGTCCCCGTACAGGATGCCTGTCGGATACGTGCTCAAAATGCAGAATTTGTTTCCAAATCATTCCGCAGCCCCCGATGTACTCAGCACTCAGGCATTTTTTTTTCTCTGTTATCATTTCAGACCCTGAACTTTGATGCTCTCAAATTCCCCGTAATGTTGGCAGTGTTTCACGACGCCTCGTACACGTTCATCGGTTTCCACAAGAAAAACTCCAGATGCTGGAGTTTGTCCAGCAGTTTGGTTATTTCCCCCTTTCTTTCTTCAACGCTTTAAATGCATACAAATATCGACGGTCACTTAAAGGCACCAGGTGCCTAACCAGACCCAGCTCTGTCCCGTAAATCTTATTCCATACGGCTGTTTTTCGTTGCTCGAGGCGTCAACCCAATAAAATCTTAACACGTTTCACAATACTTCTTCAAAAATGCTGGTGTCAATTATCTAATCTGCTGAAGAAGATTATTTATCAATTCCACTTCCTGCTCCTCTTACCACTTAAACTGCTTCTCGTTAATTGTCCTGCGGCGCACCAGATTAACATTTAATGTGATTTCTATGGTCGTATTTGGGGAGATGGGTCGAAGTGGTGGTACATCCTGAAGTAACAAGATTGGGAAGCAATTGCGGATGATCGGGTTCACGATGTTTTGGTGAAGATAAGACTGAATTTAGGTGTTGCCGTCGGTAACATCACATTTCTTGTTTCTAATGTTGCCATGGTGCTTGTGAGACTGTCTGAAATGAAAAGTCAATTGGAATACTTAAATTCCTTTGTGATTTCCTTATGTCCTCTTTCCAACTTTCCTATCTCAAGCAAAAACGGTAAAACGCTGGAAAGCATCTTAAGGAGTTCAAATACATTTATTGTTTGAATATTTTTCCTTAAATTGTGATTTCTTGTCCTTTCTTTCTGTATCTAATTCTCTATTTCATTTACGCTTTGCTCCCTTTTCCTCACTAAGTTCCTCAATTATTGACCTTCCTCTAATCTACCCTGATCTCTCTGAATGAAAGAATCTGTGAAGAGAGTAATAGTCAGTGCCTCTGCAACCATCACAGGAAAGGAAGAGGCAGAAATCCTGGAGAACTGAGAATTTCTTCAAGTGAAGTGGCAGTGAATTCAACAGTAAATAAAAATAAAAGAAAGCTGCAGTTGCTGAAAGTCTAGAACAAAAGCAGAAAACGGTGGGAAAACTCCAGAAACAGGAAAGGGATACTGTCTGCCAGAGAAAGCAGGATCTCCCAGTGGCCACACATTTTAATTCCACATCCCATTCTCATTCTGATATGTCTGTCCTCGGCCTCCTCTACTGTCAAGATGAAGCCACACTCAGGTTGGAGAAACAACACCTTATATTCCGTCTGGGTAGCCTCCAACCTGATGGCATAAACATTGACTTCTCAAATTTCTGCTAATGCCCCACCTCCCCCTTGTACCCCATCAGCTATCTATCTACCGATCTATTTATTTGTTTGTTTATTTATTTATTATGTTCTCTCTTTTTTCTCCCTCTGTCCCTCTCACTATACTCCTTGCCCATCCTCTGGGCTCCCCTCCCCCTTTCTTTCTCCCTAGGCCTCCCATCCCATGCTCCTCTCCCTTCTCCATCCTCATTCCCTTTTGCCAATCAACTTTCCAGCTCTTGGCTCCATCCCTCCCCCTCCTGTCTTCTCCTATCATTTTGGATCTTCCCCTCCCCCTCCCACTTTCAAATCTCTTACTGCCTCTTCTTTCATTTAGTCCTGATGAAGGGTCTTGGCCCAAAACGTCGACTGTACCTCTTCCTATAGATGCTGCCTGATCTGCTGTGTTCACCAGCATTATTATTTTTTATGTGTGTTTCTTGGAGGGATACAGTAAATCGATTCAGGTCTGCAAGTTTCTTTTTAAAATTTTTCTTTTCTATCCTAGTACCATCAGCAAATTTAGCAAACATACCTTTGGAGGTCCCTTTATTCAAGTCATTTCCATGAATTGTAAAAAGTCAAGCCTCCGCCATTCACTAGCACCTTACCAACAAGGAAAAGGCCATCTACAAGTACTCTTTGTCTCCTGTAGCCAGCCACTTTGAGCACTCTCCCTCATACTTTAAGCTTTCATTTTCCAAAATAGTCCTTGGTAAAGCATCTTACTGAATGCTTCTGGAAATCTAATATTGCACACCCACTCATTTCACTTTATCCACGTCATTTCTTCAAAGAATTCCTACTCAAGACCCATAAAGTCATCTGATCAGAAACAAACTCTATTTAAGAAAGGAGAAGGGACAGATTATTTAGCCTGACATTAGAATCAGGGAAAATACTGAAATGTATTATTAAGAAAGTGATAATAAGCCATTTGTGCTGGCGCGTGGCCAAGTGGTTAAGGCAGCGGTCTAGTGATCTGAAGGTCGCTAGTTCGAGCCTCAGCTGAGGCAATGTGTTGTGTCCTTGAGCAAGGCACACATTGCTCTGCAACGACACCAGTGCCAAGCTGTATCGGCCCTAGTGCCCTTCCCTTGGACAAGATTGATGATGTGGAGAGGAGAGACTTGCAGCATAGGCAACTGCCAGTCTTCCATACAATCTTGCCCAGGCCTGCGCCCTGGAAACCTTCCAAGGCACAAATCCATGGTCTCGCGAGACTAACAGATGCCTGAAAAAAATAAGGCATTTATAAAGTAGTAGCAGGACTGGGCAGAATCAGCATGGACTTATAAAAGGGTGAAAAAGGAAATATGGTTGAAAAAAGTGTAACAAGTTTTTCAATGGGTATTAACAGAATGGATAAGGGTGAACCATTATCTATATCACACATTGACCATAATGTGTGGTATTTGTGCTTTGAAAAGATTAATAGGATACAATCCAAGAGATTTTTCCTGAGTTTTCTGATGATACAAATGTGAATGGCAGTTTTAAGGTAAATGCTAAGAAGCTACTTATATAAGGTAAAGGGCATAGACAAAGCCAATGGAATATAATTTAGAACAATGTGGGGTCTGGTGGAAAGCAAAAGAAAAGAGCATTTTTATATAAAATAGTGAGAGATTAAAAGTTCCAAGTGTTTAGAGAGACCTGGGTCCTTGTATGTAATCATATAAAGCTAATGTGCAAGTCCAGCAGGAAATTAGGAAGGGAAGTGGTATGATGAACGTCATCAGAATCATAGAGCAATAGAGCATGAATACAGGTCTTTTGGCCCAACCTCAGTGCCCAGCAGCTAGTCCCAATTTCCAGCATTCAGCCCATATCCCTCCATGTACCTATCCAAGGGCTTCTTAAATGACACTATCATACATTCCTCAACCACTTCATCTGGCAGCTCATTCCATATATTCATCAGGCTCTGCGTGAAAAAGGTGCCCCTCAGTTCCTTTTAAATATTTCCCCTTTCACTCCCTAGTTCTGGACTCCCCTACCCTGGGGAAAAGACTGCTACCA
The DNA here is from genome assembly GCF_030028105.1 of Mobula birostris. Classification (NCBI taxonomy): domain Eukaryota; kingdom Metazoa; phylum Chordata; class Chondrichthyes; order Myliobatiformes; family Myliobatidae; genus Mobula; species Mobula birostris. Next base: position 48,270,739 of record NC_092375.1, on the reverse strand, counting down.
TCCACCTTATGTGAGCCTCTTGTAATGTTAAATATTTTTAAAGTTTGCTGCCTCATCCTCTTACTGTCCAAGGAACAAAGACCTACCCTGGCCAACCTCTTCCAATAACTCCAGTGGCAGCACCCTGCAAAATTTTTCTGCATTCCTTCCAGTTCAACCATGTCTTTTCTATAACAAGCTGGTCAAAACTGTACAGAATGTCCCAGTACAGCCTTACCAACAATTTATTCAACCACAACGTAATATCCCAGCTCCTATACTTAATGCTCTGACTGATGAAGGCCAGCACATTAAACACTTCGCAGGAGGATTTGAATACAAGAACAGCAGTGATCTGCTCCAATTACGTAGATCCCTGGGTTTACTTGCAATTGAGGAAGAGTTGCCAGGCTGCACCCGATGTATTCCTGGATGCGGGTCTGCCTTAACTCAGAAGAGTATAGATCTTGTCTGTTTCGTCGCTCCTTTTCCATAAAACCAGCCAAGGTAGGTAGGTGGGTTGATAGAGCTGAACGTCAGGGGTGATGCAAGACTGCCTGCCCTTGATATTGAGGCAACAATGGGTAAAGTGTGTCCTCAACAGAAAAGCGCTCCAAGGTTTGGTCATACCTTGCATAAAGGAAGATGGTTGAAGTTGTTGGGCAATCATCACAACTGCAGGACATCACTGTAGGTGTTCTCTGAAACAATACTGAAGGCCCACACATCTTCAGTTCCTTCATCTTCCTTCCATAACCTTAAAAGTGGGAATGTTTACATGATGTTCAAATCTACTTAGAAAGTTTCAGCAAATGAAGCAGTTCACACCTACATGCGGCCTGACCTAGATAAAATTTACACAAGGCAAATTATATATATAAGCCAGGCAATGCCATCTCCAACAAGAGATTCTAATTAACTGTACATAGTCAACAAATCCCCCAACATCAATATCTTGAAGGTCACCACTGCCAAGACACTCAATTAAACCAGTTACATTAAATTGGGTACAAGAAAAAGTCATGTGATATCGTAGTCACAGAGAGCCATGGATCACACAACACAGAAACAGGCCTTAGACTGTGCCAAACTGTTATTGTTCTTCATCCCACACGTGGACCATAGCCCTCCATACCGTTCCCACCCTTGTACTTATCCAAATCTCTCTTAGGTGTTACAATCAACCCCACATCTACCACTACCATGGCAACTCATTCCACACTCACACCTCCCTCTGAGTGAAGAAGTTTCCTCTCTCCTTTGCCTTAAATAATCACATTTCACCCTGACATATAACCTCTAGTTCTACTCACCCATCCTCAGTGGAAAATCTGCTTGAATTTACCCTATCTATACCCCTCATAAATCAGAATCAGACTCAGGTTTATTATCACTGGCATGTGACGTGACATTTGTTAACTTAGCTCAATGCCATACATAATCTAGCAGAGAAAAAAAATAAACAAGTAAATCAATTATGTATATTGAATAGATTAAAGAAGTGTAAAAACAGAAATACTGTATTCCTTCGTCTTACCCTTCCTGAAGTCCACAATCAGCTCTTTCGTCCTCGTTGAGTGCCAGGTTGTTACTGCAGCACCATTCCACTAGTTGGCATATCTCGCTCCTGTACGCCCTCTCGTCACCACATGAGATTCTACCAACAATGGTTGTATCATCAACGAATTTATAGATGGTATTTGAGCTATACCTAGCCACACAGTCATGTGTATATAGAGAGTAGAACAGTGGGCTAAGCACACACCCTGAGGTGCACCAGTGTTAATCGTCAGTGAGGAGGAAATATTATCACCAATCCACACAGATTGTGGTCTTCTAGTTAAGAAGTCGAGGATCCAATTGCAGAGGGAGGTACAGAGGCCCAAGTTCGACAACTTCTCAATTAAGATTGTGGAAATGATGGTATTAAATGCTGAGCTATAGTCGATGAACAGCATCCTGACGTAGGTGTTTGTGTTGTCCAGGTGGTCGAAAGCTGTGTGAAGAACCATTGAGATTGCGTCTGCCATTGACCTATTGTGGCAATAGGCAAATTGCAATGGGTCCAGGTCCTTGCTGAGGCAGGAGTTCAGTCTAGTCATGACCAACCCCTCAAAGCATTTCATCACTGTCGATGTGAGTGCTACCAGGCTACCAGTCATTAAGGCAGCCCACATTATTCTTCTTTGGCACTGGTATAATTGTTGCCTTTTTGAAGCAAGTGGGAACTTCTGCCCGTAGCAGTGAGAGGTTAAAAATGTCCTTGAATACTCCCACTGGCTGGTTGGCACAGGTTTTCAGACCTTTACCAGGTACTCCGTCGGGACCTTCTGCCTTGCGAGGGTTCACTCTTTTTAAAGACAGTCTAACATCGACCTCTGAGACAGAGATCACAGGGTCACCAGGTACAGCAGGGATCTTCGCAGCTGTAGTTGTGTTCTCCCTTTCAAAGCGTGCATAGAAGGCGTTGAGTTCATCTGGTAGTGAAGCATCGCTGCCATTCATGCTATTGGGTTTCGCTTTGTAGGAAATAATATCTTGCAGACCCTGCCAAATTTGTATACCTCTATCATAACTCGTCTCATTCTCCTATGCTCCAGGGGAAAAAATCAACCTTTCAAACTTTCCCTATAACTTAGGTTCTCAAATCACAACAACATTTCTGTACATTTTCTCTGAACTTTTCAGACTTAATGATATCTTTCCTGTAGGTAGGAGAGCAGAACTGCACACCATACTCCAAATGCCATACTAAGGGCACCACAGTAGCATAGTGGTGAGTGTGACACGGTTACAGAGTCTGAAGTTCGTTTCTAGCACAGTCTGTAAGGAGTTTCTAAATTCTCCCTGTGTGACCATGTGGGTTTCCTCCAGGTGCTCTGGTTTCCTCCCACAATCCTAAGATGTACAGTTAATCAGTCACTGTAAATTGTCCTGTGATTAGGCTGGTGTTAACTAGAGCAGTGCAGCTCTTTGGGTTGGAAGGGCTTGTTCTGCATTGTATCGCTAAATAAATAACTTTTGCCTCAACAGTGTCTAATGCAAACGGATTCCTGTCACAGTACGTGGACAGACCGACCAGGGGGAATGCCATACTAGATCTAGTACTTGGTAATGAACCGGGTCAGGTCACAGATCTCTCAGTGGGTGAGCATCTGGGGGTCAATGACCACCACTCCCTGGCCTTTAGCATTATCATGGAAAAGGATAGAATCAGAGAGGACGGGAAAATTTTTAGTTGGGGAAGGGCAAATTATGAGGCTATAAGGCTAGAACTTGCGGGTGTGAATTGGAATGACGTTTTTGCAGGGAAATGTACTACGGACATGTGGTTGATGTTTAGAGATCTCTTGCAGGATGTTGGGGATAAACTTGTCCCGGAGAGGAAGATAAAGAATGGTAGGGTGAAGGAACCATGGGTGACAAGTGGGGTGGAAAACCTAGTCAGGTGGAAGAAGGCAGCATACATGAGGTTTAGGAAGCAAGGATCAGGTGGGTCTATTGAGGAACGTAGGGAAGCAAGAAAGGAGCTTAAGAAGGGGCTGAGAAGAGCAAAAAGGGGGCATGAGAAGGCCTTGGCGAGTAGGGTAAAGGAAAACCCCAAGGCATTCTTCAATTATGTGAAGAAAAAAAGGATGACAGGAGTGAAGGTAGGACCGTTTAGAGATAAAGGTGGGAAGATGTGCCTGGAGGCTGTGGAAGTGAGCGAGGTCCTCAATGAATACTTCTCTTCGATATTCACCAATGAGAGGGAACTTGATGATGGTGAGGACAATATGAGTGAGGTTGATGTTCTGGAGCATGTTGATATTAAGGGAGAGGAGGTGTTGGAGTTATTAAAATACATTAGGACAGATAAGTCCCCGGGGTCTGACGGAATATTCCCCATGCTGCTCCATGAGGCGACGGAAGAGATTGCTGAGCCTCTGGCTAGGATCTTTATGTCCTCATTGTCTACGGGAATGGTACCGGAGGATTGGAGGGAGGCAAATGTTGTCCCCTTGTTCAAAAACGGTAGTAGGGATAGTCCGGGTAATTATAGACCAGTGAGCCTTATGTCTGTGGTGGGAAAGCTGTTGGAAAAGATTCTTAGAGATAGGATCTATTGGCATTTAGAGAATCATGGTCTGATCAGGGACAGTCAGCTTGGCTTTGTGAAGGGCAGATCGTGTCTAACAAGCCTGATAGAGTTCTTTGAGGAGGTGACCAGGCATATAGATGAGGGTAGTGCAGTGGATGTAATCTATATGGATTTTAGTAAGGCATTTGACAAGGTTCCACATGGTAGGCTTATTCAGAAAGTCAGAAGGCATGGGCTCCAGGTGGATTCAGAATTGGCTTACCTACAGAAGGCAGAGGGTCGTGGTGGAGGGAGTACATTCAGATTGGAGGATTGTGACTAGTGGTGTCCCACAAGGATCTGTTCTGGGACCTCTACTTTTCGTGATTTTTATTAACGACCTGGATGTGGGGGTAGAAGGGTGGGTTGGCAAGTTTGCAGACGACGCAAAGGTTGGTGGTGTTGTAGATAGTGTAGAGGATTGTCAAAGGTTGCAGAGAGACATTGATAGGATGCAGAAGTGGGTTGAGAAGTGGCAGATGGAGCTCAACCTGGAGAAGTGTGAGGCGGTACACTTTGGAAGGACAAACTCCAAGGCAGAGTACAAAGTAAATGGCAGGATACTTGGTAGTGTGGAGGAGCAGAGGGATCTGGGGGTACATGTCCACAGATCCCTGAAAGTTGCCTCACAGGTGGATGGGGTAGTTAAGAAAGCTTATGGGGTGTTAGCCTTCATAAGTTGAGGGACAGAGCTTAAGAGTCGCGATGTAATGATGCAGCTCTATAACCCTAGTCCTGACGAAGGGTCCCGGCCTGAAATGTCGACTGCACCTCTTCCTACAGATGCTGCTTGGCCTGCTGCGTTCACCAGCAACTTTGATGTGTGCAGCTCTATAAAACTCTGGTTAGGCCACACTTGGAGTACTGTGTCCAGTTCTGGTCGCCTCACTATAGGAAGGATGTGGAAGCATTGGAAAGGGTACAGAGGAGATTTACCAGAATGCTGCCTGGTTTTGAGAGTATGCATTATGATCAGAGATTAAGGAAGCTAGGGCTTTACTCTCTGGAGAAAAGGGGGCTGAGAGGAGACATGATAGAGGTGTACAAGATAATAAGAGGAATAGATAGAGTGGATAGCCAGCACCTCTTCCCCAGGGCACCACTACTCAATACAAGAGGACATGGCTTTAAGGTAAGGGGTGGGAAGTTCAAGGGGGATATTAGAGGAAGGTTTTTTACTCAGAGAGTGGTTGGTGCATGGAATGTACTGCCTGAGTCATTGGTGGAGGCAGATACACTAGTGAAGTTTAAGAGACTACTAGACAGGTATATGGAGGAATTTAAGGTGGGGGCTTATATGGGAGGCAGGATTTGAGGGTCGGCCCAACATTGTGGGCTGAAGGGCCTATTCTATGCTGTACTATTCTATGTTCTATGTTCTAAACATCCCAAATCCTGTACTCAGTGCTCCAACTTATGAAGCCCAATGTGCCAAAAGCTTTATTTATGATCATATCTACCTGTGACACCACATTCAAGGAATTATGGATCTGTATTCTATGTCCCTATGTTCTACTGCATTCCTCAATGACCTGCAGTTCACTGTGTAAATCTTACCCAAATTGCAACACCTCATACTTAAAATCTATCTGCCATTTTTCAGCCTATTTCGCCAAATGGCCCAGAGCCTGTTGCAAACCTTGATAGTTTTCCTCACTACACCCCCAATCTGAAGTCATCTGCAGATTTATTGATCCAGTTTACCACATATCATCCAGACCTTTAATATAGATGACAAACAACAATCGAGCCAGCACTGATCCCCATGGCACACCACTAGTTACAGGCCTCCGATCAGAGAGACAACCATCTACTACCACTCTCTGGCTTCTCCTGCAGAGCAAAGATTGAATCCAATTTCCTACCTTATCCTGAAGGCCAAGCTCCATGCATAGATAATAATGCTCCCTGCTGATCCTTAAGTAGACCAGCTTTGCTCCTTGTTATCCTTTTGCTCTTAATATATCTCTAGAAACCCCTGGGATTCTCCCTTCATCTTGTTTGCCAAAGCAACCTCATGCCTTCTTTTAGCCCTCCCATTCTTAAAATGTTCTCTTTAATGTCTCATACTCAGCAAGCTCCTTTGTTCCTTTTTGTCAATACCTGCTACGCACCTCCTTTTCCTTCTTAACCAGAGACTCACTATCTCTTAACAACTAAGGTCCCTAAACCCGTTAGCTTTGCCTAACAGAAACATACAAATTCTATACTCTCAAAATTTTACTTTTGAGGCCTCCTCAAGATATGGCAATTGTCCCGTATCGGACTGCAAAGCACTCCAGCGTGTGGTGAAAACTGCCCAGCGGATTATCAGCACCCAATTGCCCACCATTGAGAACATCTACCATAAACACTGCCTGGGCAGGGTGAAAAGCATTATCAGGGATGCATCTCACTCTAACCATGGACCTTTTACTCTCCTCCCATCCAGTAGGCACTACAGGAGCCTCCGCTCCCACACCAGCAGGCACAGCTGAACCTCTCATCACAGCACTAAGCGGTATTGCATCCGTATTGTACTGTCTTTGTGCTTTTATATTTGTGTGCTGTAGCACTTTTTTATTCGCAGTTATTTTGCAAATAACTATTCTTTGCATTTCTGGTCAGATTCTAAATGCATTTCATTGGCTTTGTATCTGTACTCGGCAGAATGACAATAAAATTGAATCTAATCCCATTTGTTCAAGCAGACCTTTGCCTGAAAACAACTTATTCCAATCTACACCAGATGGATCCACTCTGATACCATCAAAATTGGTCTTTTTCCAATTTAAAATCTCAATCCAAGAAGCAGTTCAAAGTTAAGTTCAAAGTAAATTTATATCAAAGTACATATATGTTCAAAGTTAAGTTCAAAGTAAATTTATATCAAAGTACATATATGTCACCATATACTACCTTGAGACTCATTTTATTGTGGACTTTCACAGTAAATAGAAACAAGAAAAACAAATAAAATAATAATAAATAAACAATAAATGTCAAAAGCATGAGATGAAGAGTCATTGAAAACGAGTCCATAGGTTGTGGGAACATGTCAGTGATGGGGCGAGTGAAGTTGAGTGATGTTATCCCCTCTGGTTCAAGAGCCTAATGGATGAAGCTGCTTTGGCAAACAAGGTAAAGCAAAATCCCAAGGTCTTCTACAGATACATTAAGAGCAAAAGAAAGAATATCTGTTCCTGATCCTGGTGGTGCTGGCCTTGAGGCCTCTGTACCTTCTTCCTAATTGCAGCAGCAAGAAGAGAACCTGGCCTGGAATGTGGGGTCCTTGATGATGGATGCTGCTTTTCTGCAACAGCGTTCCATGGAAATGTGCTCAATGATGATGGGGGTGGGGGGGGTCTTCACCTGCAATGGACTGGGCCAAATTTAAAGTTGCTTGGCCCTCTCCACCTCCAATCCCCTGATGAGATCTTGCTGACACTGAGTGAGAGGTTGCTGTTGTTGTGGCACCGCTTAGTGAGATTTTCAATCTCCCTCTTCTATGCTGTTTTGTCACCATCTTTGGTTCAGGCAATAACCATGGTGTCGTCAGTCAACTTAAATATGGCAACGGAGCTGTGCTTAGCCTCACAGTCATCAGTATAAAGTGAGTAGAGCGATGGTCTAACCATTCAGCTTTATGGTGTACCTGTGCTGACAGATATCATGTTGTTGCCAATTCAAACTAACTGGGGTCAGCAAGTGAGGAAATCGAGGATCCTGTTGCACAAGGAGGTATTAAAGCCTTGGAAATTTCTGCTATCGCTCTACAAATTTGCTGCTCTAAATCCTGCTGACTGTTGGCTGACCTATGATCCAACTAACATGATCATTCCTTCATTTCCACCTGTTTAACATCAGTAGATGAGCTCTCCAGTCTGTCCTGCCTAAGCACTGCTGTGACATTTTCCTTGACTAGTAATGCCACCCGACCCCTTTAATACTGCCCTGTCTATCACCTCTAAAACAATAGAACTCCTGAAAACTGAGCTGCCAGTCCTGCCCCTCCTGCATCCAAGTCTCACTAATGGCTTCAGTGTCATACTTCTACATGCTGGTCCATGCTGTATGCTCATCTGCCTTGCCTACAATACTCATTGCATTGAAATAGACACAACTCAGAAATCAGTCCCACTATGCTCAGGCTTTCTGTTCATGCCTTTGTATGTAAGCTCAACATCAACTTTCCCCACAACCATTCCACTATCTGCACTGGTGCTCTGGTTCTCGTCCCTCTAGAACTTCAGTTTAAACCACCCCAGAACAGTATTGGCAAAACATTCATGGTAAGATATCAGTACCCCCCAGTTCCAGTGTAAACCTTCATGGAAGGATATTGGTCCCCCTCCAGTTCTGGTGTAAACCTTCCCATTTGTACAGGTCCCACCTTCCCTGGAAGAGCCCAATGATCCAAATATCGGAAGCCCTCCCTCCTACATTGTTTCATTAGCCATGAGCTGAACTGTATTGTCCTCCTTTTTCTAGCCTCACTAGGGTAGCAATCCTGAAATCACAACCCTGGAGGTCCTGTACTTTAACTTAGACCTAACACCTTAAACTCACTTTGAAGGACCTTGTCACCCATCCCACCCATGTCATTGGTATCAACATGGACCACAACCTCTAGCTGCTCACCCTATCTCCTTAAGAATGCTATGAACTCTATTTGAGATGTCCCTGACCCTGGCACCTGGAGTCAATATACCATCCAGTAATCTTGTTCTCGGCCACAGAATTTCCTGTTTGTTCCCCTCACCAATGAATCCCCTATCATTACTGTTTACCTCTTCCCCCTCCCCCACCCAAACTTCCCTCCTAATTCACAGAGTCAGATGCAGTGCCAAAGACCTGAACGCTGTGTCTTTCCTCTACTAGGTAATCCACCCCCTCCCCCTCCCAAATTGATGGAAACAGCCTGCAGGGGCATTCTGCACTGGCTGCCAAGTCCCATTCCCTCTGCTGATGGTCACCCAGTTACCTGTGTCCTACATCGTAGGTGTAACTACCTCCCTGTATCTCCTGTCAATCAACCCCTCCATCTCCTGAATGATCTGAAGGGCCAGGTCTGTAACATGGTCTATAAGAAGCTATAGCTGCAGATGTAGTCATCAGGGTTACTGGAGTTCTCCCTGTTTCCCCACTTCTCACAAGGAGAGCACTCCACTGTCCTACCTGTCCTATCCAGTCTCTAACTGTGTAATAAGAAAGAAACCTACCTTATCCTCCACCTTTTCTCACCAAAGCACTTGAGCCAAAGCCTCAGTCCTCCCCTCTAACCCTGGCCCACTCATACAATGGCCAATGTGATGGAGTAATCTGTATGGACAGTATGCAAAACAAAGTTGCTCAATGTACCTCATACATGTGACAACAATAAATTAATTTACCAAGTCCTGGGCTGAGGATTCTTTGACAAGTGACTCAGTAGCTGATGTTATCAGAGCACGTCATTAAAGTGATGGAATATTTGAGGTCTAACAACATTCAAGGAGCTTGATTCTATCCAAAGTGAACCAACCTGCTTGATTGGCTACGTCAATTCAGGCCTAGGGGGCCGGCATCGGGCACGATGATGGACTCTCCACTTCTCCCTCTCCCTCATCAGTTCATCTACATTATCCGCGCCGCTGTCTTCTCGGAGCGTGTTGACCATAGTCTTGGGAGGGCGCCCAGGGTTCATCCTCCCATTCTTGGGTTCCCATATGATGACTAGGCTGGCAGGTAGCTCGGGGTGGCGTAGACAGTGCCCCACTAGTTGCAGTCTTCTCGCCTCGATTTTAGTGGTGAGCATCGGTAGGTCATCATAGAGCTCGACATTCGTCATGCGCTGTTGCCAACTCACGTCAAGAGCCATCCGGAGCATTCGTGTATAGCAATCATCTAGAGACTTTCGTATAGTCTTGGTGAGTGTCCACATCTTGCATCCGTATGTGAGAATGGAGTCTACGACTGCTATGAAAATCCTCTTTTTAAGCCCTCTGGTCAGGTTAGACTTCCAGATTTCTTTCATGTCGTTCATAGTCCTCCACGCCAGCGCCTTCCATATCTTTATGTCCTTCTCCGAACTCATCATTCTTGACCCAAGGTACTTGTAGTCAAAGACTTTCTTAATGGTATTATTCTTTACGGTCCTGAGAGTACCTTCGTCGCAGTTAAATGCCATGTACGCTGTCTTTTTAGCGTTTAGGTGAAGTCCAACTTTATTCCACTCAATTTCCACTTTTGTCAGTCACTGCTGTGCTTCCTCCATCTGGTCAGAGAGCAGGACTATGTCATCTGCAAAATCAAGATCTGTGAACATAACTGGTCTGACCCTTTTGGTTAGCCCTGGTTTTATGGTAAAACCAAGCTTGTCATGATCTTTGGTAGCTTGACGCAGAGCGTAATCAAGGACGATTATAAAGATGTAGGGTGCCAGAGTGTCTCCTTGCAGCACACCAGCTAGGAGCTCGAACACTGCTGTTTCTCCATCTGGTGATACAACTTTCGCCATGGTTTTGGTATAGTTGGACTCTATTGCTCTCACTAGATGGCCTGGCACTCCATAACTTTCAAGATCTTCAGCATTTTACCTCGGTGAATGGAGTCAAAAGCTTTGCGAAAATCAATGTAAGTAAGCATGGCTGGTAGGTTGTTCTTCTTGACTTCCTCGATGATTCTACGGAGACCAAGTATTTGCATTACTGTTGTGCACTTCTGCCGAAAATCATTCTGATTGAATCTTAGCTTAGGGTCAATGGTGGTGCGAATCCTGTTCAAGATCATCCGATTGTATAGCTTTGCTAAGATGCAGGTCAAGCTGATACTGGGGTCTTTGTGAGGGATCCAGACTTGGGGACTGGGATAATGCTTGAGAGTGACCATTGTTCTGGTTTGTCGCCTTTCATCAGTACCGTATTACATATGTCCAGCAAGATGTCGTCCAGGCCGCAGTTCTTCAGGACATCTGGTCCAGCACTCCTGCCCTGTTTGAGTGCATATTTGGCCTTCTTCAGTTCCTCAATGGTGAATGGGCTGTCATCAATGTCGACTTGCATTAGTATCATGGGTATGTCCTCTTCTTCTTCTGTGATCGTTGGAGGGCTTCCCAGCAGGTTCTTAAAGTGGGTAAACCATGTCTGGACATGGTCCTCTGCTGTTTTACCACTTATTTGACCTGATGGGGACTTCTTCCATCTAATGATCTCATTGACCAGGTGCCATGTTTCTCCATGCAGCATGTCTTCATTAGCAGCCTCTACCTCTCTAATCCGCTCAGCTAGTTCCTCTTCCTTCAGTCAGTCGTAGGTGGCAAAGAGATTCTTCTTTGCTGTCTTGAACTTGTCTCTTAGCTCTTCTGCTTCCCTCCTTCTAAGTTTGGCAAAACAAGCATTGACCACAATTCTTGCTGCGACGATGTAAGGATGTTTCGAGATCCGGCTCTTCTTGATTCACTTCACAGTAGGCAAACTCTTTGTTGCATCTGTGTGTGCGTCTATGAGCCATTGATAGCGGTCGGTGGCAGTCTCTTCCTCGTCCTTATGAGTAAGTTCAGGTTCTATGTAATCAATTAGAAATGACTTTTAAAATGCACTGAAAACACAGTTCCATTGAAGATGTCAATTGCATTGATAAATAGCTCCATTTCCAAACTTGGTGTTGGATTTCCAATACCAATTTTCTTTGGCATTCATTTTCTCGGGGGTTTACAGCTACCCTGGTCTCGATCCAATAATGCACTTACCTAGAATTTCCACCCAACTAATTTCTTTCAAGTGGCTGAAAAATGACATTTCTCCATAGTTTCCACCAAATTTAAAGCAATAAATTGGAAGGACCCCATTAGAAATATGTCATAGTTAAACAATTTCTTAATGATTTCATTTATTTTAAACATGAGAAATTCTGCAGATGCTCGAAACCCAAAGCAACACACACAAAATGCTGGAAGAACTCAGCAGGTCAGGCAGCATCTATGGAAATGAAGATTGTCGACGTTTCAGGCTGAGACCCTTCCTCAGGACTGAGAAGGAAGGGAGAAGATGTCAGAATAAAAAGGTGAGGGGAGGGGAATAGAGCTTTGACTAGCAACCAATCCAGACATCAGAAGATTGAAAAGAGGGATTTCACTGAGATCCATTGCAGCAGCAGGTCACAACAGCGTTATAGAGCTTTGACCAGTGACCAGTCCACATTTGAGATTGATTGGCAAGAACAAATTAAGGGAAGGCAGGGGTGAGCACAGTGGCTGTCATCAGGGTGAACAGAGTCAGAGTGGTGACCTTGAGACTTTCGCTCTTCAAGGCTTCAACGAAGAGAGGCTTCAGTCGGAGAAAGCAAAGAAAAAAGAAAAGCTCGAGGTTAAGATTTTTTTCTCCTTCCCTTCTTTATATCTGCTCACTAAGGACGGTAGAGATACCAGGCAGGATAGTGGAATGCTCCTCTTGCAGGATACAGGATGGCAGGGTGACTTCCAGTGTCCCCGACAACTACAGCTGCAAGAAGTGCATCCAGCTGCAGCTTCTAACATTCCGTGCTGAGGAGTTGCAGCTGGAACTAGATGAAGTTGGGAGACTGAAGGAGTGATAGAAAGGACATATAGAGAGGTAGTTACACCCAAGGTGCAGGACACAGGAAACTGGGTGACAGTCAGGAAGGGGAAAGGGGTTAAGGAGCCAGTGCAGATTACCCCTGTGACCATACCCCTCAACAACAGGTGTATCACTTTGGATACTGTCGGGTGCCGGGGGGGGGGGGGGGGAATAATTGACCTGACAGAGGAAAGCCACAGTGGTTGGGTCTCTGGCACTGAGTCTGGCTCTGTGGCTCAGAAGAGTGGGGGTAGAAAAGCAAAGTTGTGGTGATAAGGGAGTCGTTCGTTAGGGGAATGGACAGGAGGTCCTATGGGCGAAAACAAGATTCCTGGATGGTATGTTGCCTCATTCTTGATAATTGACTCCAACATCAACCCTACCACTGAGGTCAGACTAACTGGCCTATATTTCCTTTCTTCTGCCTCTCTCCCTTCTTGAAGACTGGAGTGACATTTGCAAGGTCTCAGGATACTTGGAGGCACATGATAAAATAGGCTGGAGTTAGCATGGCTTCCTCAAGGGAAAATCTTGCCTGACAAGTCTGTTAGAATTCTTTGAAGAAATAACAAGCAGAATAGACCAAGGAATATCAGTTGATGTTGTGTACTTGGATTTACAGAAGACCTTTGACAAGGTGCCATACATGAGGCTGCTTAACAAGTTACAAGCCCATGGTATTACAGGGACGATTCTAGCATGGATAAAGTAGAGGTTGATTGGCAGGAGGAAAAGAGTGGGAATAAAGGGAACTTTTTCTAGCTGGCTGTCAATGACTAGTGGTGTTCCACAAAGGTGTGTGTTGGGGCCGATTCTTTTTACATTATACGTCAATGATTTGATGATGGAATTGATGGCTTTGTTGCAAAATTGGCAGACAATATGAAGATTGGTGTAGGGGCAGGTAGTTTTGAAGAGGTGGAGAGGCTACGGAAGGACTTAGACAGATTAGGAGAATGGGCAAAGAAGTGGCAGATGGAGTAAAATGTTGGGAAGTGTATGGTCATGCATTTTGGCAGAAGAAATCAAAGCATAGACTATTTTCTAAATGGAGCGAAAATTCAAAAGTCTTCTTTTTCAATATTGGGAGACATGGGAGTCCTTGTGCAGGATTCCCTAAAGGTTAGTTTGCAGGTTGAGTCTGTGGTGAACAAGGTAAATGTGACGTTAGTATTCTTTTCAAGAGGACTAGAATATAAAAACTAGGATATAATGTTGATACTTTTTAAAGCACTTGTAAGCCCTCACTTAGAGTATTGTGAGCAGTTTTGGGCCCCTTATCTTAGAAAGGATGTACTAAAACTGGAGAAGGCTCAAAGGAGGTTCACACAAATGATTCCAGGACTGAATGGCTTGTCATATGAAGAATGGTTGATGGCTCTAGGCCTGTATTCACCAGAACTCAGAGGAATGGTGAATGACGCAAACACGAGGAAATCTGCAGATGCTGGAAATTCAAGCAACACGCACAAAAAATGTTGGTGAACTCAGCAGGCTAGGCAGCATCTATAGGAAGAGGTACAGTCGATGTTTCAGGCTGAGACCCTTCATCAGGACTAACTGAAAGAAGAGATAGTAAGAGGCTCTCCCCCTCCCACTTTCAAATCTCTTACTGGTTAACCATATGTGTGGTTAAGTGCCTTACTCAAGGACACAAACATGCTGCCACAGCTGAGACTCGAACTAGCGACCTTCAGATCACTAGACGAATGCCTTAATGACTTGGCCACGTGCCCACACAAAGGAGACAGGGTGGGAAGATGTGTAGTCAAGATAACCATGAGAATCAATAGGTTTATAAAAGATGTCAGCTTACACTTAGTCTGCAGAGGTGGATGTTCTTTTGAATCAATTCTTTGGCTGTGCTGTCTAACTTAGGCAACCCTGCCCTCACCACCCTGCCACACAGACCCGTCCTTGAGACTAGACTAATGCTTCAGACTGGACTTTGGGCTGGACCAGGCAAACTGCTCAGAGACACTGATGTTCCTGTTGTGTCACTAACTGTTGAGTACATAGCAGAGAGATAGGTCTCTGAAACACAAAGACAAAGACAAGTTTAGCTTGAATGTTGCAGTGAGTAGAAGTAGCTAATATGAACATGGAATGAGTGACTGGTAGCAGCATCTCTGGTTTAGTGATGGAAGTTGGCTCAGATCTGCACACCGGTCATAACAAATTGTCCTTACTGATGTGATTCATTTAGGCTCTGTATCTTGATAATTGGTCAAAATGCAATTCCTTTCTTTCTTACTTTATTCCAAGTTTATGCGTGGAAGCCACTAAGATAAACGTTCCAGAATGACTGATAGATTCTTATGTGCTATATATGATTTTATTATCCACTTTTGAGGTTACACATCAGCCAAGTCAAAGAACTAATTGTGGGCTTTAGGAAGTGGAGGTCAGGCAAACCAGCACCAGTCTTCATTGAAGGGTCTGTGGTGAAAGGGTGAGCAATTTCAAGTTCCTGGGTGACAATATCTCATAGGATCTATCCTGCGTCCAGATGCAAACCTGAGGTATGTATGCCAGCATCTCTACTTACAGAGAAGCTTAAAGAGATTCAGCATATTAGGCAAACCTCTACAGTGGACAGCATTCTGACTGGTTGCATGACACCCTGGTATGGAAACTCCAAAACACGGGAATGCAAGATGCAGAAGAGATTGACTCAGCCAATCCCATCTCAAGCAAAGCTTCCCCACCATTAAGGACATCTACAAGAGGTGATGCCTCAGGAAAGTAACATACTGAATCAAGTACCCCACTATTAGGGCCGGAGCCTCTTCTTATTGCTGGCACCTGGCAGGAGGTCCAGGAGACCAAAGAAGCACAGCCTCCTGGTTCAACCATAGCTCTTCTCCACTGCCATCTTGAACTAACCTGAGAAACCCGAATTCTACCTCGGACTACATCTTTCTAAGTTTGCACTAATATTGTTTTTTGGATTTTTTTTATTGTGTTAGTAATGTGTATTTTATGTTAATTTAAGTTCATGTAATTGGTTTGTCATGTGTGCAACGTTCTGTGCAGCAGAAGAATTTTCATGGCATATATACCCTAGGTATGTAAGCTGTGACGAAAGAGGGTTACAAAAGTACACATAGACTAAGATGTTAACTGTCCTGTGCTAGCACCAGTGGGATCAACAGTTGATCTGCCACCTGTCTTCAGGAGAGAGAGAGATAAATAAGACAATGGAGCAGCATTTGGAAATGTTAATGAAGAGACGAGAGAGTTTAACGGAAGGAGACACCGGTCTGAGTATTGTCAAGACCGGCTCCTTTTGAACCCTGAACTGTTTGAAGTGTGATGGACAGGCGATACCCCAGCAGGGGGATAAAAAGGGGCAGGTTCGCTGAGACACCACATACGACTCCACGAGGTAACGAGACCCTGAAAGCGGTGTGCCCCCCCCCCACTAGTTGGTGGGAGTTGTTGGAGGTCTGATCGCGGGACCAGCCATAGACGCACAGGGTGGAAAGATACGGTCGGCGGGAACCTGGTGTGTGTCCGCCCTTGCCTGGGTGCCGGGTTCACCGCTGAAGAACAATCGTGTCTGGAACGGAGGGGTCACAGTCGGTGACCTCAGAAGACATTACCAAGGACTCGCCCGAAAGCTAACTGCGAGGAATATCGAAGGTCTGTGTGGAATCCGTTTTGAATATTCATTCGCTTTCGCTCTCTCTCCTTTTCCCCGCCCAACGGCACAACAGTGATTACTGCGAACTGAACTGAACTTTGCGTCACTTGAAACTGGTCATTTACCCCTAGACTGCGATAGAGCTTGATTGATCCTATTATCCTAGTTCTGTGTACATGTGTGTTTATTCATTGCTAACCTGTTGCATTTATATCCTTACTATTAGAGTACTGTGTTGCTTATTTCTTTAATAAAACTTTCTTAGTTCCAGTAATCCCAACTCCAACTGAGTGGTCCATTTCTGCTGGTTTGGCAACCCAGTTACGGGGTACGTAACAAAGCCCAAAAAAAAAACCTTCAACTTGAATTGTTCTTGCATTCCTGCAGAGGTTAATTGCTTTTGGACTTTAGAGTTAGACTTCCTTAAACTTAATCTAAACAAATTACTTCTAAAGTTGTCTACTTGTACTTGGGTATTAGGTAAGCATGAACAATTTTCAGGGTAATGATAATAGCTACCAAATTTCATTATTATTTAGTGTTAAACCCCAATGGTTTTCTTCCACATTTATCCTTTTGAGTCAGGAACTCTGTTCATGTGGATTCCTTACAATGCCGAAGCCTTCAGCAGAGTACAGATGTAAACTTTGATTAAAATGCAGAGTCTTACTTCCTATATTTTTTGTTCTATCTTTAATGTGTGAATAATATTGCATTGCCCTGAAAAATGGTCCTCTACTTTGGAGTCTGTTGTAATTTAGTTAATTTAATTCACAATTTACTAAGGCCTTTTTTGAGATAGAATAACAATAATTGAAGTTCTGTTCACTGGGAAATAAAGGTAGCAGCGAAGGACCCACATGATCTCTGGAGAGAACATGTTATGGTACAAGTTCTGTCTGATGTAAGAAACAAGTTTCTCTTTAATTAAAATATTCAAATTTTATATATGAAAATTGGCTTTTGTTATAAAAATACAATCTTTCATCCATGAACTAAAATATTTCAGCATAAATCAGAAACAGATCGTGTTGTCTACAAAGGTAGAAATTGATGGTTAAGTGCACAGCTAAGTATCAACATCGAATTGTCTACATTTTCTTGTAAGAATCAATAAAAATCTTGTTGATACCTTTCCTTTACAGAGAAAAGTCCATGCAGAGCAACATCTAAATTATATTTGTAGATATTGATGAAATATGGCAAAACTGACTCAACCGTCATGAAAAGTGACAACAAATTTCAAGTAATTTCCAAAGAACCAGGGAGGATTTGAGAGATGAATTGTCATGGTAGACAGCATTGAACATAGAACATCAAACAGTACAGCACAGTGTGTGTCCCAAACACAATGCCCAATTAAAGTACATGTCATCTGTATTCCTCCATTCCCTGAATATTTGTCTATTCAGCAAAACCAAAGTGCTGATTATTGACTACAGGAGGAGAAAACCAGCGGTCTATGAGCCAGTCCTCATCAGGGGATCAGAACTGGAGAGTTTTCTATATGTAATATTTCAATAAGATTTGAATAATCTTGTATGTATATTGTTTGATTAAGCATTCTTGTTTGTTTCATTAATTATGTATGAAATGTAAAAACACTAAAATTGCATATGTCATCAAGTTACCAAGTGATACGTGCTTCAAGTAAACCCAAAGTTAGACTCACATTCCAGACTCCCGTGTCTTCCTTTGAATTAGTTTCGATGTTTTGAAGTTACAAAACATGACAATGGTAAAGAGGTATTTTTAAATGAAGCTGAGATGGCTACCAACCTGTTAAACACAGTGAAGCATTCGAAGTAAAAGACAGTGATGAACATAGAGTAAAATACTCATTATTACAGATTGGGGAGAAATGGCAATTGACAAAGCAGTGTGAGGTGACTTTGCAAAAGGTAAAGGAAATGGTGATGTCAGACACTGCACTCAGACATGATCCACCTCATCCAGTGAGGCCTGCCACATAGTATAGGTGTTGTCATGTCACATGGAGAGATGGAAGTGAATGTACCGTCACCTTTGCTGCAAATTTCCTTACTGCTGCAGAGAGAAATTTTGCACAGATTGGCAGAGAGGCTTTGAGTCTGGTTTGGAGTGTAAAAGGTTGAAAGGTTCATTGATTATCAAAGTATATGACTCTGAAATTCTTATTTTCTGGGTAGCCATGAAACCAAGAAAGAAAGGAAAGGCAGCACGATCATCAACCGCGAATCCCACGTCCCCGCAAAAAAACAAACAAAAACAAACAGGCATATCAAACCTCAAGAACTTCCTCCCGCATAAAAACCAAGCAAAACGGATCAGACACATCAGCCCCCAAGCCCCTCCTCCCGCACGAAACGGATCAGGCACGTCAACCCACAAACCCCTGCTCAGCCGCAATGACAATGGGTGCATCGCACCGGGGAGTGGGTGTGCCAGTAGGGTCTTGTTAGAAAGAGCTCGTTTTGTATCATCAAATGCCCTGGTCATGTCCGCTGACCAGTCAAGCACGTTGATTAGGAGTATGGCCTTCAAGTGCACTATACAGGGGGAGCATAAGTTCAGCAGCTCATGGAATGAAGTGGTGAGAGAAATTCCTAAAAACTCCTGTAGTTTTTTGTAGTGTGGGGCAGTGGGAAATCTATAATAATAGCTACTTTTGATGGGAGAGGTTTTGCACCTTCTGCGGAGATTTGATGACCGAGAAAGTCAATGGTTGACAACGCAAGCTGGAATTTAGCAGGGTTAATAATCAACCCGCATTGGCTTAAGCACCTGAAAAGTGCGTGGAGATGAGATACGTGTTCAGATCTGGACGTACTGGCATCAAGTATGTCATCCAGGTAAACAAAAAGAAAAGCCAAGTCTTTTAATATGGAGTCCATCAGCCAATGGAAAGTCTGTGCTGCATTTTTCAGTCTAAATGGTATGTGCAGAAACTCAACAGGGTTATCACAGCTGTTTTAGCAATGTTTTCTGAGCTCACAGGCACCTGATGGTAGCCCCTAACTAAATTGACTTTGGAAAAAATGAACTTTCTGGCTAACTGCGCCAAAAAGACGTGGATGTGTGGGGCTAGCTAACAATTGGGGGGGGGCATGGCCTTATTAAGGCATTGGTAATCACCACGTAGGCAGCAACCACCATTGGACTTCGGGATCACATGGAGGGGAGAAGCCCAGGGGCTACTCCACCAGTGTTCACTGATAAGTCTTTCTACATTGGCAAACTCACCCTTTGCTTTTCTGGGTCCAGTCTACACATGCAGGCATGGACTGACGGGCCAGTTGTTGAAATATAGGGCTCGACCCCCATGTTTTGTGACTAGTGGAGAATGTGGGCTTTGTGAGGTTTGGGAATTTGCCCAACAGTCGAGTAAACTCACATGCAGTGATGCATGCACTTGACAGAGTTGTCATGGGGAACTTATCTGTTTTTTTACAAAATATCTTTATTATAAATTCTGTGCTACAACATATACAAACCAGTGACAAACACAATTACTACACAAGTACTAGAGAAACAACATAACACTAAAATGTTTCCATCTCTGTCAATGGTGGTGCTAATGCCCTGCGGAGCCCAACTGTCCCAGAAGGCCTCTATGGTCACTGTGGACAGCATGAGTTCCCTCCCAATCGTTACCTGGGCATGGGCATACGCCCTGAACATTGCCAGGCAGTCTGCCCGGGCAGATCCCTCTTCCACCCACTTCCAGGACCCACTGATAGCTGTTTTCACCAGCCCCAGGAGCAAGTTGACAAGGACACCCTCATCCCTCCATGCCCCTCTCCTTACTGGATGACTGTATATAAATAGGGTGGGGCTGAAGTGTAGTCAGAAGGTGAGGTGGGGTCCTTACTGGGGGTCCTTGACATCCATAAATTGGCAGTTCTTAAGGTCGACCAACAGTCCTTGGGCACACAGGAAACCTGCACCGAGCTGTGGTCTAGCCACTTTAGCCAGGACGAAGTCCCGTGTGTAACATCGCCCACTGAATCAGGGCGTCACCCGTCACGTCCCATACGTCTGGATCCTGTTGCCATTGACAGTCTCCACCGAGGTTTTGTCGCTCTTTGCCTTCTCATCAATAGGCAATGCTGACAGCGCCCTCACCTAAGCACCCATGTCACACAGGAAGTGTCGCTCTGAAAGGGTGTCGATAATGAACAGTAGACATCCCTGGCAGCTGGAACCCACTGTGTTCACAGACCTCTGATGTCCTGATGCACTGGCACTGTTGAAGCTACAAGGCGGTCGACAGTTCCTGGTGTTCCTACCAAAGCGAGCAGGGTAAAAGCACAGGCCCGGTGTTGTCTGTTTCACAGGCGTGGGTGTCCTTATGTTAGGGTCCTTGCTGTCCGGGCTTATGAGGTAGAGGAAGGAGGAGGAATGGTGAACCACTGCCTAGCTGAGTATAGTCCATCAGCCATTTTAGCAAGCTCCCTATAGTCCTTCACAGGACTATATGGATGTCTCGCTCACCCTTGGAAAAAGTGATACCAGAAAAATTTACAAAAGATAATACTCCTCTTGACACAGTCTCCCTAACGTGTATCGAAGTCTCTCTATTACAGCAGAGATGATCCAAAGGAAAACCAGAAAATACGCCACGTCTCAGGTCTTCCCCCATTTTTACCAGTGCCAGGATGGACTTGCTGTTGATGGGACTTGCCTCACTCGTGGAGATTGAGAGTTGTTGTACCACCCAGACTGAGAGTTAAAGTGTTGGAGGTGGCTATATGCTGGTTATCTTGGCGTGGTCAAAATGAAAACATTGGCAAGAAGCTTTTTCTGGTGGCCTGGGATAGATCTGCAGATCGAGCAGCTTGCCATGCACTCTTCTGGGTGCCAACATGTCCAGAAGATGCCAAGCGCACCTTGGAGAAGAAAAAAGAAGGGAGAAGTTAGAACCACTTCCTGAAGTCCCAGAGTCAACTCCTGCAACCAACACAGAGGAGGCCCCAGAACCTGAGTTTGTTTCTCAGCCACAAGTCTCACCTGCCGAGCAGAGTGACCCCACTCCACCCATACCTTATCAGGGAAGACGTTATCCCACAAGTGTAAGAAATCTCCAAAGCAATTAAATCTTTAAGCCTGCCTGAATGGGATCATTTACAATTTACTATGGTGTGGACATCTATATAGTTGTTGTATTAGATTGTATACTATATACAGACATCCCACCTCTCCCAGAAGTTCCAGGAGTCTCCCGCATATCAATAGTGGCTCCCTGATGCCTGGAAATTATATACAATATCCTGGAAATTGATTTTTTTTGAGAGGGAGAGGGAGCATCCTGATTGGTCTCCCTTCGTGCTAAGAGTGGTCCCCAACCACCGGGCACAAGGAAATGATATGATTTGGCGATATGAAATGATATGAGTCAGCTGCACCTTTCCTCATTCCCTGTCACGCACTGTTGAACTTTAATGCACGTGAGGTCATCAGTGACCCGAGACGTGCAAAGGAATGGGTCCGTGACCCATTTGTGAATGTCCCCGGTGAATCGTCCATGTCAGCTCGGGAGAAAAGATCAACTCCTCGAGCTTGCAAATGACGGTGGGCTGAAAAGTATGTTTGACATAACATCTCTGCCGGCATTCTGGATCAAAGACAAGGCTGAATATCTTGAGATAGCCACGAAAGCACTGAAGACGTTGCTTCCATTTCCAACATATCTCTGTGAAGCGGAGTTTTCTGCAATGAATGCAACAAAAACTAAATTGCGGAATGGACTGGACATAAGGAACCCCCTTCGAGTATCGCTGTCTCCCATCACCCCTTGATAGGACTGTGTTGTTGCAGGAAAACAAGCCCAGGGCTCCCACTGATTCAGTGATATTGCTGTGTTGCAATGATTTTACATGTTCATATGAGGAAAATATGCACTGTGTGTTTAATATCCAAATGTTACTTAAAATGTTATGATGTGATTGACTTAACACCTATATTCCGGTTGTGATTCCCTGAAATGGTGGTGCTACCTCCCTGAAATGAGTTTTTGCGGGGTGGAATGTCTGTATATGTGTGCATGTACGTATATGTGTGTATGTATATATACACACACACATATACATACTTGCACACATACAGTATACAATTCACACTGCATCCTATATTGAATTAGAGTTTATAGCTAAGCAGGGAGGAGTGTTGTATATTTAATATTACTGTAATATTTGAGTAATATTGTAAGCGTATTATTTGTTTAAGCATTTTCCTTTGTTTAAATAATGTAAATATTACATATTTACATATGTAAATCTTTGTTATATGTAAATCTTATGCATCAATGATGTGTCCAGAGTAACTGATGCTTGGTGTAATTAATTCATACTTGTTGCATTGTGCTCTGAACCTATAATCTTCTAATCTTTTTAACACCTTCTTCAGATTTTGAGTATGTTCCTTATTATCCTCACTGGTAACACTGATGTCATCCAGGAACACTGAGAGCCTGGGCAGACTTGCAGTACCTGGTCCATAGCTCTCTGCCAGAGTGCAGGTGCAGATGTTACTCCAAAAATAAGCCTGTGTAGCAATAAAGCTCATTGTGAGTGTTTATGGTGAGAAGCACTTTGGACTCTCTTTCCATCTCCATCTGTAGGTCGGCATCAGCTAAGTCCACTTTTCTGAAATGTTTCCCTCTATATAGGTTTGCAAAGATATCCTCTATCCTGGGCAGAGGGTATTGATCTACATTCAGTACTGCATTGGTGGTACCACAGACCCTGACAGACCCATTCTTCTTGACTACTGGGACCACTGGCATTTCCCATGGGCTCCACTCAAACTTAGAAAGAATTCCTTGAGCCTCCTTGTGATCTAGCTCGCTGGCTACTTTATCACAGATGGAATAAGGAACTGGCCAGACTTTGTAAAACTTGAGTGTGGCATTTTCATTCAACACTACTTTACCCTTGATAGGTTTGAGTTTTCTAATGCCATCCTTGAACATGGCTGTGGCATCATTTAGTACTTTTCGTAATTTGCTACCAGATGACTCTACTGCAGGGGATGTGGCATGCAATGGCAGATGGAACTCCAATCAAGTTGTACTTGTTTTTCCTGCTTTTACCACCTATAAGCCCAATGTGGCTTGTTGGTTGCTGTATTTCAATGTTACAAATGTAATTCCCACAGGAGATATCATTCCTCTAATTTAAATTTTTAGTTGGATAGCTGCAGGCTTCAGTTCAGCATCTTTGAAATGCCGTTCAAACTCATTTTGTGGAATGACTGAAACAGCTGAGCCAGTGTCCAATTCCATTTTAATTAATTTCCCGTTCACTTCTGATGCAAGTCATATTGCTTGTCTATTGTTAGTTTTTATATTATAAATCTCAAGGCTACTCAGTCCCATGTCACTCTTGTCATTATCAGATTTTTCATGAGCAGCATACTGGTTAGTGCTCTTTTGAAACAGTAACTTGACTTTTTATCTTTTTCTTTTCCCTGTGCAGTCCATTTATTTCTGTTTGCCTGACATGCTCTTTGTATATGTCCTACTTAGTTGCATTTTCTGCAAGTTTCACCTTTAAATCTACATTGGTCTGGTGTATGTGAGCCCCTGACACAATGGTAACACAATTTGTTTGGCCGGGCCTGTTTCTGTTTAGGCATTGCAATTTTGTTCACTCTCACTTTCATTCCCGACTGCAACTCAATTGTGTCTCTAGCTGCTGTTTCCATTGATACAGCAATTTCAACCGGCCTTTTAAATATAAGTTGTGCTTCAGTTAGGAGCTGTTTTTTAATGCATTCTTGTAAGATTCACCGAACTAAATGATCTCTCAATGCATCATTAAGCCCATCAATGAACTGACAATGATCAGACAACTTCTTCAATTCAGCCATGTAAGTTAAAGTGGACTCCCCTACCTTTTAATTCCGTTTATGAAACCTAAAGTGTCTACAATCAACAAAGATTTTGGTTCTAAATGTTCCTGCAGTACCTTCACAATATCAACAAAGCTAATTTTGGCTGGTTTGGTTGGAGCAGTGAAACTTCTGAGCAAATGTTAAAGCCAATGCACTCAGCAAAACCGGTTTCTCATTGGCTATTCCATTTTCTTTTAAATACTGCTCAATTTCCTAATATCCACTTATCTTGTGCACTCAAATCTGTCCATCTTTTCGATGTAGACATCCATTCCTATTTTTTTATTATTTATGATTATCACCCAGTACTCGCTGTTTATGAACTTGTGGATATGTCTGTTTTCTGTCTTTTTCCTAACTCACATGTCTATGTCCCTTCGCAAACAAGCACAAGCTTCACTTTTTTACTCAACCATTTCTCACTGCACTTTTTTTTTCATTCTATCATCTCACTGCACCTCAACAGGTAACTTGGGTTTATTTAAATGTTCCTCGTCACCACTATTATATTTTGTAACTCCAAGAACCTAAAACTAATTGCAAGAAAAATTAAACCCAGGAGAATGTCTTAGTCTCTTTTCACTTAAAGCGAGGCATACAGTATGATGTGGTGACGTGATGACGTATGCCATTCATGTACTTTTACATATAACCCACAATGCATTATTTAAATAAACAAAAATGCTTAATCAAACTATATACAGTATGTACAATATTATTCAAATGTTATTGAAATATTAAATACACAAGTTACATGGTAGTTTATCATTTTTATACCATTGTAACTATTTTCATGAAACTTCAGATAATTGGGGCAGCCACTTAATTGGGTAAAGGTATGCTCATCCTGATGTGTCCCAATTAACTGGAATCCACTGAATGTGTGATTTCATTGCACCAATTGCAAAAGGGAATTTTCTCCTCAAGAGCAAGACTTCTGGTGAACTTTCTACTAACGTTTTAAGACTTCAAGGACTAATGCAACATTTTTAGTAACTGAAAATAATTTTTAAAAACTGCTGATGGTTAAATCCGAAATGAAAACAGAAAATTGCAGAAATAGTCACCGGGTCAGACAGCATATGTGGAAAGAGAAATAGGTTTAATGTTTTAGGTTGAAGATCATTCACCTGAACTGGCAAAGTAACAAAGCAATTCAGACTGTTGCAGAGAGCATTTCAGACAGATGGATAGGACAAAAGGAAGATCTCTGGTAACATGTCATGATCGTTGAAGTAGACTTAATGTTTACAGAGAAAAAGGTCTTCATTGCCAGAGAGATTGAATTTCAGAGCATGGCAGAAATGCTGCAACTGTATAGGGTACTGGTGAGGCCACACCTGGAGAACTGCATACTGTTCTGATCTCCTTAAGGAGGAATGTACTGGCTTTGGAGGCAGTGCAGAGGGGGTCACCTGGTTGATTTCAGAGGTGAGAGGGTAGGCCTATGTATACAGATTGAGTTTCCTGAGACTATACTTACTGAAATTAAGAAGAATGAGAGGGGATCTTATAGAAGCATATAAAATTATGAAAGGGACAGATAAGATAGAGGAAGGAAAGTTATTTCCACTGGTAACTGAAATCAGAACTAGGGAACATGGCCTCTATTTCTGGGAAATAGATTTAGTTTGGGAATATGAAGAAGCTGCTTTTCCCAGGGAGTAGTAAATCTGTGGAATTCTCTGCCCAGGAAAACTGCAGAGGCTATCTCATTGAATATATTTAAGACACAGTTAATATATTTAAGAACATTGATTTCTCCAAATTTTGGTAGCCCCCCCCCCCCATCTTGCCTCTTCGCCATCTCCCCACTCTGGCCTCCCTCGTACCTCTTCTTTTCTGTTCACCTGCCTGTCACTTCCCCCTGGTGCCCCTGCTCCTTCCCTTTCTCCCATGGTCCACTCCCCTCTCCTATCAGATTCCTTCTTCTCCAGCCTTTTACCTTTCCACCTATCTCCTCCCCAATTCTTACTTCACCCCCCCCCCTCACCCACCTGGCTTCCCTGTTAGCGAAACTACCTTGATCAGACGAATAAATGTGGACTCTGGGAAGACTAGGATCACACTCACTTTATTTACAAAATATATCACGGGGAGTCCACCTCACAATCAGGCCATCTAGGATGTAAAATAAGCAGTGGAGAGTTCCTTCTTGTATACAATACAGAACCAAAATGTTTGTAATTTTAGTCTTAACAAGACAAAACAAACACACAAATAGGTACATCCATAGCACTATGTGTTTTCAATTATAGGACAGACAGTAACTGAGTCATATGAATGCATGTTCCTCTTTTCTGCACTCAGTGCTGCATGCTGATTACAAAGGACCGTCTGCTGTAGGTCTAAGCTTAGGACATCGGGTTACAAAAATGCATTGGGTTACAAAGTTCAAAATAGAAAAATGCAAGTTAAGTACTTACTTCTTTAACTTTTTGGTGACCCTTCAACCAGCCAGTCTGGATTAATTTTATGGTGACTACATGCAAATTTTAGCAAACCAGAAGAGCTGGGAAATTTCATACTTTCATAACTGTAAGGCAACTCTGATGCTATCAGATAAATAATCATTTATTCTTCCACATTCACCCATCATTTCCTAGCTTGTACTCCCACTCCCACCACCTTCTTATTCTGGCTCCTTCCCCCTTCCATTCTCATCCTGACGAAGGGTCTCAGTCTGAAACATTAGCTGTTTGTTCATTTCCATAGATGTTGCCTACCTGAATTTTGTGTGTATGCGTTGCTCAGGATTTCCAGCACCTGCAGAACCTCCTGTGTTTGAGACAGTTAGCTAGATTTTGGAATAGCACGGGAATTAAGGATTAAGAGGAAAAGGCAGGTAGATGGAACGAGTTCACAGCCAAATCAGCCACGGTCTTATTAAATGGCAGAGCAGGCTCGATGGGCCAGATGAAACTACTCCTGCTCCAATTTCTTACATTCTTATCTTCTAATTAATAGTTTAGTGAGGGAGGTTAAGGAAGGGGAAAACCAAGGAGGATTGCAAATTGTCAAATGTAGGTCAGAGTTATTGCTGAAGCCAGAAGGAGAATAAGCCAGAAGGAAACTGTGTGTGTGTGTGTGTGGGGGGGGGGGGGTCAGCAAGTCCATTCAATCCTCACTTTCCATCTTCCTGTCACTTTAATTCGCTGCTACTGTCTCGTTCCAGCCGACCTATCTGTGGTCTCCTGCATTGTACCAATAATGCACAATGTAAGCTTGAGGAACAGCACCCACTTTACAGCTCTTGGGATCTGGTGTCAGGTTCAACATCTTAGAAACTAATTTTTTCTGTTTGTATCAAAGCTGTACGGTTCTTCAGTTATGTTATCCATCTGAAATAATACAAGAAGGGAAACTCTGCAGATGCTGAAAATCGAAACAACACACACAAAATGCGAAAGGTTCAAATCCATTTCTCGAACTTCCGATAATTGTCCCCCACTCCTTCACCATTCCCCATCCCCATTTCCTTCTCTTACCTTATCTGCCCATCTCCTCCCTCCAGTGCTCCCCTCCTTCACTTTCTTCCATCGCCTCCTGTCCTCTCCTATCAGATTCCCCCTTCTCCAGCCCTTTATCTCCTTCACTAATCAACTTCCCAGCTCTTTTCTTCACCCTCCCCTCTCCCAGTTTCACCTATCACCTACCACCTTGTACTTCTTCCTCCCCTCACCCACCTTCTTACTCAGACTTCTCAACTCTTTTTTCTCCAGTCCTAATAAAGAGCCTTGGCCTGAAACATCGACTGTTTACTCTTTTCCATAGATGCTGCCTGGCCTGCTGAGTTCCTCCAGCATTTTGTGTGTGTCACCTAAAATATTAATTCAGTTTTCTCTCTCCACAGGCACAGCTTGATTTGTTCTCAGCTTCTTTTCTGTTTTTATTGCAGCATGCCAGTGTATTTCAAAGGGGAGGGAGGTTCAATTAACTCAGTAAAATCCAGATAAAAAATTCTTAAATATAATCTCATTATCAGAAACAAAAACAGAACAAAACAGATGAAAGAAAATCGATACTGTAAGATACATAATTCATTGAAAGTAGCACCACAGGTAGATAGGGTCATAAACAGAGCTTTTGGCGCTTTTGAAGTTGTATAAGACATTGGTGAGGCCTAATTTGAAGTATTGTGTGCAGTTTTGGGTGACCTACAGGGAAGATATCAATAAAATTGAAAGAATGCAGAGAAAATTTACAGGGACGTTGTCGGGTCGTGAGGACCTGAGTTATAGGAAAAAGTTGAATAGGTTAGAGCTGTATTTCCTAGGGCATAGGAAATGAGGGGAGACATGACAGAGGTATGAGGTGTATAGATAGGGTTAATGCAAACAGGCTTTTTCCACTGAGGTTGGGTAGTCATGGTTTACAGTTGAAAAGTGAAGTATTTCAGGGGAACATGAGGGGGAACTTCTTCACTCAGGGGGTGGTGAAAGTGTGGAACGAGCTGCCAGGAGAAGAGGTGGATGTGAGTTTGATTTCAAGATTTAAGAGAAATTTGGATGCATACATGGATGGCAGGGATATGGAGGACATGGTTTGGGTGCAGGTCGATGGGACTAGGAAGATTAATAGTTCAGCGTGGGCTATGGGGTCTGAAGAGCTTGTTTTTATGCCGTAGTGTTCTACAACTCTATGAGTCTAAAAATGGAGGGTACTTGGGAGGGAAGATTGGATTGATCTTGGAACATCATGTTACCAGGTTGCACACATTATAGGCCTGTACTATGCTGTAGTGGGCCTGTTCATTGTTCCAAAACATGAGAATTACCCAGTTAGCTTGCATCTGGGAAGGCAACCAACAGTGTTAACATTTCATGTCAACGAGCTTTCATCAAGTCACTGTGTGGGGCAACACAGTAGCGCAGCCACTAACCTGATGCTATTACAGCTCATGGCGTTGGTGTTTACACGCAGGTGAGTTTCCTCTGGGTGCTCCGGATTTCTCCCACAGTTCAAATACGTACCAGTAAGTAGGTTAATTAGTCATGGGAAACTATCTTGTGATTAGGCTAGGGTTAAAAGGTGGTTGCTGACTGATATGGCACGTTGGGACGGAAGAGCTTATTCCACACTATATCTCTAAATAACCAAACAAATAGATAAAATATGTTGGTTTTTGATCTCCGTTATCAGCCCTGCTATTGAAATAGTAACTGTCAATGTTCTCTCCTAGTGAATAATAATTAGTGTCAGCTCTTCTCTCCTGTCTCCACCCTATCATCAAGTCAAGTCAAGTCGAGTTAAGTCACTTTTTATTGTCATTTCAAGCATAACTGCTGGTACAGAACATAGTAAAACTGAGACAATGTTTTCCAGGACCATGGTGCCACATGAAACAATACAAAAACTACACTGAGCTACGTAAGAAAAAACACAAAAACTACACTAGCCTACAGTCCTATCCAGGACTGCATAAAATGCACAAAACAGTGCAGGTACTACAATAAATAATAATAAATAATAAACAAGGCAGTAGGCACAGTAGAGGGTATACGGCAGTAGGTTGGTGTTAGTCCAGGCTCTGGGTATTGAGGAGTCTGATGGCTTGGGGGAAGAAACTGTTACATAGTCTGGTCATGAGAGCCCAGGTGCTTTGGTACCTTTTGCCTGATGGCAGGAGGGAGAAGAGTTTGTATGAGGGGTGCGTGGGGTCCTTCATAATGCTGTTTGCTTTATGGGTGCAGCGTGTGGTGTAAATGTCTGTAATGGTGGGAAGAGAGACCCCGATGATCTTCTCAGCTGACCTCACTATCCGCTGCAGGGTCTTGTGATCCGAGATGGTGCAATTTCCGAACCAGGCCATGATGCAGCTGCTCAGGATGCTCTCAATACAACCTCTGTAGAATGTGGTGAGGATGGGGGTTGGGAGATGGACTTTTCTCAGGCTTCGCAGAAAGTAGAGATGCTGCTGGGTTTTCTTTGCTGTGGAGCTGGTGTTGAGGGACCAGGTGAGATTCTCCACCAGGTAAACACCAAGAAATTTGGTACTCTTAACGATCTCTACAATCATGGACATTCTCTCACTTCTCTCTTCCTTAGTGAGTTTAAACTTCACTGTTTTCTCAGTTTTCCTGGTTCTGAAGGTCTACAATTTGAAACATTAACTCTGTACAGATCTGCCAAGCGTTTTTTAAATTTTCAGCGTTTATTTCTCATTTCATCACGTCCCCCACTGACCAGCTGGCTTATGTACAGGCATGGTCCACTTCTTGTCCTCTGCAGGGAGCTGCTCATCGCCTCACTGGAAGCCAAGCCCATTGGAAGTTCTACAAATTGTGGCTGCACAAGTCGTTAATCATTAATGCTCTCATTAAGAAGCTTCTGGACTACTCTTTTTGCAACAGCTTTACAAGACATGGAAACAGACTGGTGAATTTCCTTCATTTCAAATAAAAAAACTGAAATACTTTTGCTTTTAACTCATTAAATTTTTCAAAAGTATTATCAATATACCTCAGTGTGTGCATTTGGATATAGCTTTCTGGAGTGGTTCCAAATGAAAATTTAATAATGCTTGTCTACAAAGACTAAAGGGAATGACCTTTTTATACATGACGCAGAATACAATAGCATATTTCCTTTTTCTTAGCTGCTTAAAATAATGTCTTGCCAAATTGGCAATGTGTTGTCTATTGAAAAGAAGAAGCAATCTAATTCTCAGTGATCTAATCGAAGAAATAAATTCCTGCGTTCCTAGTAGTAGCTATATAAATCTTTAGCAATATTTTAGGTCAAAATTGTGAAGGTAGAATTTTGCAAATTAATGTCACATCAAGGTCGGAAGTTGCCTTTCAGCTCTGAACATTAAAGCATAATCAACAGTGAAACTTCGAAACAAGTCATTTTTAAATATCTTTGTTCTGATTGTGGAGATGAGTAATATAGGTGACTAAAGTTATCCAAGTTAAGTACAGTACTGTACTTGCTAGAAAGTCAAAGAGAATCAACTGGAACATTAGCCAAGGTCCAAGCAAAGAAGGTGCCATGCAACACATACAAAACGCTGGAGAAACTCAGCAGGCCAGGCAGCACCTATGGAAAACGGTAAACAGCCAATGTTTCAGGCCGAGACCCTTCATCGGGACAGGAAAAAGAAAGATGAAGTCAGAGCAGGCAGGAGTGGGGAGAGGAGGAAGAAGTACAAGGTGGTAGGTGGTAGGCAGTAATGGGAGAGGGAGACAGGTGAAGTAAAGAGCTGGGAAGTTGATAGGTGAAAGAGATAACAGGCTGGAAAAGGGGGAATCTGATAGGAGAGGATAGAAAACCATGGAAGAAAGGGAAAGGGGAGGATGTGATGGGCAGGAAAAGAGATAAGGTAAGAGGGGGAAATAGGAACGGGAATGGTGAAGGTGGAGTGGGGGGGTTGAAAGTTCGAGAAATCCAT
The DNA here is from genome assembly GCF_030028105.1 of Mobula birostris. Taxonomy (NCBI): domain Eukaryota; kingdom Metazoa; phylum Chordata; class Chondrichthyes; order Myliobatiformes; family Myliobatidae; genus Mobula; species Mobula birostris. The sequence goes on along the minus strand of NC_092375.1, from coordinate 48,239,174 downwards.
GTTCATACCATTAGGTTGGAGGCTACCCAGATGGACTACAAGGTGTTGCTCCTCCAACCTGAGTGTGGCTTCATTGGTTAGCAATATTGCTTGACAATAGATTTACAAAATACTTCAATAGGAGACTATTAGCTAAAATTATAGATCATAACAATTAAGACAATTTATTGATCAGTTCAGAAATTTGACTGACCAATAGGAGACAGAGATTAAAAGATAACAGCAAGTATCTCAAATGGCTGAATGGAAAGAGTGGTGACTCGTGGGAATTAATTTTGGGATTGCACCTTTACACTAGGCTATGAACTTTAAAACAGTGAACCACATGTGTAGGCATATGGTTTAAGACAATATGTCCAATCTTACAGACCCAGACCCACTGCCCTGAATTACCCTGCTGGCCTAAAGTATCTCAGACACCTATGGTATCATCTAGATGGTGACTATTTTAGTCAGTGCAACCTTTGCCTCGCAAACAATGTGCACATTACTGAAAATTGTTCATGGTTTTTCCAGCCAAAAGGCCATAGTCAGGGGTTGCCAGCTGTTGAAGCTTTCCGGGCTGAATTCTGAGATGTTTTGAGCCAGCAGGTAAGCCCTCTACTGCCGCACCAAGTGTGTACAAGTGCATGGAGACTGCAGGTTGTTCTTCTGAGCAGCAGGACTGTGGCAGCAAGGTCTGGACCACGGTACCATCTAAAAATTTAGATATGTATTTTCTTATTCCATTAGATATGGTAAATAGATGCAAATTAAATCCTTGTGGGCTAACACTAGTCACAGTCTAACAATTTGCTATTATGGTCTATTTTTCTGTCTCCTATTGTTCAAACATTGGGGTGTATGGGGTGTCCAGGGAGGGGTGGCACCACTGGTGAAGGGGCTTGTCGTGTCCAATCTGGGGCAGCTCACTCACCTTTGGGGCCCCACCCGACCCTTAGCTCTCACCTGTGGTTCCAAGTAGTTGTTTGCAGGTGATAGTGGCCACACCCAAGTACACCACTAAACCAGGTAAGGATGGGAGGAGGCCCCATACCCCGCTGAGATAGGGACTTGCCTGTCCTAGCATGTGACGTCAGCTCCAGTGGACTGGGCAGGTGGAGATCTAACAGCCGGGAAGTTGTTTCTGTAATGCTCCGTGGAGAGCGAAGGGCATGACAAGGCACAGAAGACGTCATGGTCATCCAATACAACCAAGGAAGACCCCAGTTTGTGACACTTGTTTGGAGTACTGGACCCAGACCTCTGAGGTCAAGAAAGTTAAACTGTCCCAGTGCAACATCTTTTCTACTTGAAACATGCTCCCGCACAGGTTTCCTGTCATTGTCAGGCACAATGGACAACCTCCAATGTTCAAACATTCAGAAATATTGAAGAACTATTAAAGCTGAAGGAAATAATTAAAATGTAAAAATATACGAGGCTAACTAAAAACACAAGTAATTAAAAACAAACAAAAGTAAAAAAAAATATTTTTCTCAAGAGGTAATTTACTTTTCCCTTTGCCTTCAAATTCACTGTTATTACCGTTACTAGTGAAATCAACGTGGTTTCAGAATCAGTGTTAAGGCTAACCTATCCGAGATCCAACCATGACTCCCTAACATAAATACTGGTGAATCTCATCAAGCCTGGACTCTGTGGTGACAGTGAGCTTACAGACAGGGTCTTAAACTTTTCTTGTGTATCCATGTATCCACAGAAGTCCTGAGCATACTGTTTTTTAAATCTCTAAGCTTTGTCTCTTCCAGCCCATTAACTATAAGCAATGGAGGTGAAAACATCCAATTACAAAAACAAATCACAAAAAATTCATAGATTAATTGATTGGAAGGATCGAATTAAAATAATATAAAACTGTAGAATTTCTGAGCAATGAAAAGTTAAAAGCATCTGAAAAGAATGAAGAAGTTGGGAATGTTATATGGGAGGGTTGAAACAAGGGTGGAAGGAGGGTAGGACCCTGAACAGGAGCAAGTCGTGGGAAAAACCAATAGCAAATGAGAGCAAGTTTAATAATCAGATTAGCCTGGGACACCGTGAAGATGGGAAAAGATGTACTTTAAACTGCAGTTATTTCAATGCATGAGGTTTAGCAGGTAAGATAGATGAACTCAGAGCATGAATTGACTCTGAGGTCTGGGATGCTCTGGCCACAAAAGAAGCATGGCTGTTAGCAGGGCAAGACTGGCAATATCGCAGGATACAGAAGCTACAGGTGTGACAGAGGTACAGGTAAGCAAGGAAAGCTGCAGCTTTTTGATCAGGGAGAACACCACAGCAGTACTTACAGGTGACATTCTTGGGGGATAGTCCAGTGAGTCCATATGGGTAGAATTGAGAAACAACAACTCTAGTGAGTCAGTATTATAGACCCCCAAATAGTCAGGGGAAACTTGAGAACCAGAGAAATTGCTCATAGCTGTAAGAACAATAGGGCTGTATTAGAGGTAGAGTTAATTTCCCCTGTATTGACTGGGCCACTCAGCGTGTTAAAGGCCTAGATGGGATGGAATTTGTGATTTTTTCCTCCAGGAAATTTTCCTGAGTCAATATAAAGAGGGTCTACTTAGGAGAGTACAATACTGGACCTGTTCTTAGGGAACAAGTTAGGCCCAGTTAACCTGGCTTCAGTGGTTGGAAAGATGTTGGGGTCTATTATGAAGGATGAAGTTTCAGGGCACATGGAAGCACATGACAAAATAGGCCAAAGTCAGCATGGGTTCCTTAAGGGAAAATCTTGCCGGAGGAAATAATAGGCAGGATAGACAAAAGAGGGTCAGTAGATGCTGTTTATTTGGATTTTCAGAAGGCCTTTGATACATATGAGGCTGTTTAACAAGATAAGAGGCCGTAGTATTATAGGAAAGATACCAGCACAGATAGAAGATTGGCTGACTGGCAGAAGGCAAAGAGTGGGAATAAAGGGGGCTTTTTCTGGTTAGCTGCTGGTGACTAGTGGTATGACACAGGGGTCGATGTTGGGACTATTTATTTTCATGTTACATGTCAATGATTTGGATGAAAGATTTGATAGTTGTTAAGGGAATTAATTTGTTTAGGAAATTAGACTAAATTTGATTGCCAGTAAATTAGAAACAGACTTCGAAGTAAAGAGAGCTTTATTCATGATATGGAGAGTGGAACCTCTAACTCCCAATATTACAGAGAGCACAGCTCCTTCTATGCATGTGCAAATGGATTGCCAAAGCAAAGGCTCTTTGATCAACCTTATGAATTAGAAAAGATAAGTTAGGTTCACATGCAGTTGTCTTGTGATAACAACAGCCAAAAATTTTAAAATTTCTGTCCTGTGTACAACTTTGTATTAACAAACAACTTGTCTCCTATCCTTGAGTCTAATTCTTACAAGAATTAGACTCAAGCAAATACAAGTACTTATTCTAAGAGTCATCTCTGCTGAAAGCCAAGGCCATATCTATAACAAACTAAGCGGCAAGCTGGTTTCCATACTCAAAAGCCAATATTAACCCTTTGTCTATCAAAATCTTTAACTCACAATGTTTTCCTTCACAATAGCTTTGTGGGCAGATACAAAGACTGGTGGAGGAGCGGCTAGTATTGAAGAAGCAGAGTGCCTGCAGAAGGACTTAGACAGATTGGAGAATGGGTAAAGAAGTGGCTCATGGAATACTGCATAGTGTAGGGAAGTGCATGGTCATGCACTTTCATAGAAGGAATGAATACGTAGACTATTTTCTAAATGGAGAGAAAATTCAAAAACCAGAGGTGGAAAGGGACTTGGAAGCCCTGGTGTAGATTTCCCTGAAGATGAACTTGCAGGTTGAGATGGTGGTAAGGAAGGCAAATGCAATGTTAGCATTCATTACAAGGGACTGAAATACAAAGACAAGGATGTTATACTGAGGCTTCATAAGGCATTGGTCAGACCACACTTGGAGTAATGTGAGCACTTTATGGGAGTCTAAGACTAGAGGGCACAGCATCAGAATCGAGGGGCATCCATTTAGAAAGAGGTGAAGAAAAATTTCTTTAGCCAGAGGTTGGTGGCTGATTTATGGTTACAGATTGCCATGCAGGTCAAGTGATTGGGTATTCTTAAGGGAGAACTTGATAGGTTCTTGATTACTCAGGGTGTCAAGGATTACAGGGAGAAGACAAAATAATAGGATTGAGAGGGATACTAAATTAGCCATGATGGAATAGTGGGGCAGACTCGATGGGCTGAATGGCCATGTCTTGCATGGTCTTTTGGCAAGTAACTGAGGTAGAAATTGAAGTTGGTGAGCTCATTAGCTCTAATGACCATAATTCTATTGGATTTAAGACAGTAATGGAAAAGGATCAGCCAGGTCTACAAGTTAGCACCCTAAACTAGACCATGGTTAATTTTGGGGGAATTAGACAGGATCTAGTGGAGATCACCTGGATGAGCCTGTTTGAAGTGAAAGGAATGAATGGCAAGTGTAAGCTTTTAAAGGGGTGATATCAAGAACCCAGGAACAGTATGTCCTTGAACGGTAGATAGATAGATAGGCATACTTTATTCATCCCGAGGGAAATTGGGTTTCGTTACAGTTGCACCAACCAAGAATAGAATATAAATATAGCAAAATAAAACCATAAATAATTAAATAATAATATGTAAATTATGCCAGATGGAAATAAGTCCAGGACCAGCCTATTGGCTCAGAGTGTCTGACCCTCCAAGGGAGGAGTTGTAAAGTTTGACGGCCACAGCCAGGAATGACTTCCTATGATGCTCAGTGTTGCATCTCGGTGGCATGTGTAGGGAACCTTGGCTGATGACGGATATTGAGGCTGTGGTCAACATAAAGAATGAAGCATACATTGCGTTTAGGAGGCCAGAGACAAATGATGCCTACAAAAAGATAAAATATACTTAAGGGAAATCATGAGGACAAAGAGAAGCTTTGAGATAGAACTTGCTGGAAAGATCCTACAACTACGTATATTAAAAGTAACAGGGTGACTAGGAAAGAGTAGGTTCCCTTAGAAATCAGCAGGGCCTCCTCTGTCTCAAGCTGCAAGTGATGGGTAATTTTAATGAATATTTCTTCTCTGTGTTTACCAAGGGAGAAAATCATAACCGCTCAAGAGTTAAAGGAAACAAGTGAAGATGTTCTCCAGTGGGGAAGTAGTTGCAACTGTACAGTATATTAAGGTGGATAAATTCCCCACAGCCTGACCGAATGCATACTCAGACTTTGTGGGAGACTAGAAATTTGCAGAGGCTCTTCAAGCTGTTTGCTTCAATGTTAGCCACTGGTGAAGTTCCTGAAGACTGGAAAGTGTTTAAATCTGTTCCATTGTTTAAGAATGGTAGCAAGGACAAACCAGGGAACTACAGGCCAGTCAGCCTGGCATCTGTGGTAGGGAAGTTACCGGAGTCAATTCTAAGGGATGGGATCTACCAGCATTTGCTAGACAGAGTATGATTAGGAGGAATCAACATGGACTGGTGAACGGAGGGTTGCTTTTAACAAACCTTTTATAGTTTTTCAAAGATGTAACCAAATAGGCAGATGAGGAAAGAGTAGCAGATATTGCCTATCTGACACATGGTAAGTTGGTCTAGAGGGGTCCCATGGAATCCAGGCAGAGATATTTAAATGGATTCTAAATTAGCTTGGAGGTAGGAAGTAGAAGGAGGTGGCATTTCTCAGGATTGAGGCCGGTAACTAGCAGAGTGCCTCAGTTTTGATAGTGAAGAAGGTTATCATCGATTACAGGGGTATCTTGATCAGCTAGAGGATTGGGCTAAGGAGTGGCAAATAGATTTCTGATACAGATAACTCTGAAGTGATGCAATTTGGAAAATTAAACCAGCATAGGACTTATACTATGGGACTAGGGAATGTAATAGAACAGAGGAACCAAGGTGTATAACTGCAGTCACAGGTAGACAGGGCGGTGAAAAAGGCATTTAGCATGCTGGCCTTCTTCAGTTGGAGCACTGAGTAGAGAAGTTGGAACATTTTGATGCAGTTCTTGAAGTACAGTTTGGTCACCTTGTTACAGGAAAGAGATGGTTAAACTGGAAATAGTAGAAAGAGATTCATGAGGATCCTCCCAAGATTAGAGGGCCCAATTGGCCCGGTTAGGTCTTTATTCCTTGTAATGTACAGGAATGAGGGGAGACCTGACAGAAATGTTTAAGATTATGGGAGGCATGGATGAGGTGGATAGTAACAGTCTTTTTCCCCAGGATGGAGGGCATAGGTTTATGGTGAGAGAGGAAAGCTTTAAAAGTGACTTGAGGGTGAACTTTTATAGATAGATAGATATACTTTATTGATCCCGAGGGAAACTGGATTTCGTTACAGCCGCACCAACCAAGAATAGAGCATAAGTATAGCAATACAAAAACCACAAACAATCAAACAATATGAAAACTATGCCAGATGGAAATAAGTCCAGGACCAGCCAATTGGATCAGGGTGTCTGACCCTCCACGGGAGGAAGTTCGATGGCCACAGGCAGGAACAACCGCCCATGACGCCCAGTGTTGTATCTCGGTGGAATATGGTTGGAGTCCAATAGCAAAAAGTTCAATATTTGGTCTACAAACACGTTCCTCGATCGTAATATGACCCGGATTGCACCATCCGTTGTTAACCAGAACAGTAAGCCCCCAACTCCTTTACGCTTACTGCTCTCAGTGCACTTCCGGTCAGCCGGAACGGTCTGGAAGCCATCCATGGAGAAGTTTTGATCGGGTATGTCCACATGCAGCCCCGTTCCAGTGAAACACATAACACTGCACTCTCGAAATGTTCTGTGACGCCTGGCTAGCACCGTCAACTCGTCTATTTTATTACCCACCGAACTCCTCTTCTCCATAAGTCTCTGTTGTCTCGACCCGGTCCTCCTTCCTCAACTTTGTGATCCCCCTCTGCATCCTCTGTGTGTTTTCCTCCAGATTTCAGCAGGGGTGTCCGCTGCTCTGCTCGCTAAACCGGCCGGCATAAGCGCAATCATCTGGTGCCTGGAATAAACAATGCGACCATACTGCTGCCAGGCTAATGAGACCTGTCCGAATGTAACTATTTTCAGCGCTAAAAACCCATATAAAACTCTTTCCACCAGCATGTTAGAGAGGGTGCAGCTTCAACATGTTACCATGAAAAAAATACAACAAGTAACTTGTGTTGTTTTCCACACAAAAGGTGGTGAGTACATGTAGTGAGCTGCCAGAAGAACTGGTTGAGATAGGTACAACAGTATCATTTAAGCAGCACTTGAACAGGTACATAGAGGGGTGGGACTTAGAGGGCTATGGCTGAATGTAGGAAGTTGGGACTACCTGGCCCCGCACTCTGACTTTTTGATACTCATCTCTCTTTCAGCTAATAAAACCTTTGAACAAGAGGATGTGTTTTACAAGGTATTTTTGCAATGCAATACTTGATGTTCTTAGGATCCAGAAGTGGCTTGCAATCATACAAAAGGCAAAGGACTGAAAAATTATACCTTTGATTGAACGCAGAGTGGCTGCTGCGTCTGAGTGTGCCATCTTATGATAAAATTGTTATTATGTGTGTACATTATAAAGAACTTCAGTTCCCAGTGTGCGGTGCTGGTAGTTCACCCAGAACCGGAAGCACGCGCTCAGGTCGAGCTGAAGCCATGAGCTGGTTACATGTGCTCATGTGGAGCTAGAACCATTTTACTGTAAATAAAAAAAATGTGTTAGTTTTACTCATGCTAAGTTTGTCTTTTATTGAGAACAAACATAACAAAAGTAGCAATGGAGCTGGACTTACTGTGTACCATTGTTGATTTGTTGCCTGGTCTTGCGTACTGTTGTTGAGTCGAGGCACTGTGTGGTACAAGTGATTCTTGGATGTGTTTACTGCAATCACAAGACCTTGTCGGATGTTGGTAACCTGGATTACTGCCAGGCCAGTTCACTGGTTCGTTGGTGGGACTGATGACATTTACCTCGGTTGTGGCAAGGACAAGGCTCTCACTGCAGGGTCGCCTGGTGCAGCAACCCAAGGAAGGAGAAACCGAAGGCAATGTAGGAGAGAGCAGCGCCCTCTGTGGGTGTGCTGGAATCTGTAATAAGTCGGGGGTTGCCTTTCTCTTTGGTGCTGCCCTCCGATGTTCACTTAGTGGAAGAAAAAGCTGGACCAGGACACCGTACAATCAACCTGCAGTCATGCCATTTACGGACTTGGAGTATATTACTTTTTTTCTTTGTGACTGGCTGTTTTTCTGCAATTGTAACCATGCAGTGGCTTGAAAAAGTATTCAGCCTGCACAACTATTTTCACATTTTACTGTCTCATTTCTAAATTTAAAATGTATTGAAGTAGGATTTTTGAGCTAATCTACAAAGCATTGTGCATCATGTCAAAACAAAAGAAAAATTCCAAAACCTGTCAACAATTTACGAAAAAAAGTTAAAACAAAATTGTATGCCTGAAAAAGTATTTATTCTCTTTGTAATTACTACACTAATTTTTCTCTGGTGCATTACTGTATATTACCACACCAACTCACCCAATTTGTTGATGTAGAAAACTGGAGGAACAGCTGTTTTCAATGGATTCATAAGAATAAATACCCCTTCTCTTTGTAAGAACCAACAGTATGGTAGATTTTCAAAAGACCAAACCAAAATGAAGATAAAAGAGCATTAAAAGCAAATCAGGGAAATGTTAGTAGAGAAGCACAAATCTGGGGAAGGGTACAAGACCATTTCAAAGGCAGTGACCATTTCGAAGTTCAGTACAGTCCTTGCAAATAGCAGTCAGCATTGAGGCCAAAAAGTTCTACTTTAGTCTCAGCCAACCACAAGACCTTCTTCCACATCTTTACAGTATCATACAATGATGCTTTGAAAAGTCTTTACAGACGTTTTTTTAGTGATGCATGCAGCATAAATGTGATTCTGCACATCCGCTAGGTAACACCATCCCTACGGTACAAAATGGTGGAGGTAGCATCGTGCTGTGGGGATGCTTTTCAGCAGCAGAGACTGAAAATCTGGTCAGGATTGATGGGAAAATGAATGCTGCTAAATACAGAGAGATCCTGGATAAAAAAATACCTGCTACCTCTGCCAGAAAGCTTAAACTGGGGAGGAAGTTCATCTTCCTAGGACAATGCTCCAAAGCACACTGCCAGAGCAACAACAGAGTGTCTTCAAATGAAGAAAATTGATGTCTCTGGGTGGCCAGGTCAGAGTTCTGACCTTAACCCAATCAAAGTTCTCTAGCGAGACCTCAAGATTGCTGTCTACCACTGCTCCGCAACTTAAGCAATTTTGTAGAGAGGAATAGGCACATCTTGCTCTACCACATTGTGCAAAGCTAATAAAAGTTCAAAGTAAATTTTATTATCAAAATACATATATGTCACCATAATATAAACCTAAGATTCATTTTCTTGTGGGCATACTCAATAAATCTATAGAATAATCATAACAGAATCAATGAAAAACTGCCCAACTAGAATGTTCAATTGTAATGCAGAAGACAACAAACTGTGCAAGTACAAAAAGAAGAAATAATAATAATAAATAAGCAATAAGTATCGAGAACATGAGATAAAGAGTCCTTGAAAGTGAGTCCATTTGTTGTGGGAACATTTCAATCATGGGAGAACTTTCAGAGCTTGATGTTTGAAGGGTAATAACTCTTCCTGAGCCAGGTGGTGTGAGTCCTGATGTTCTTGTACCTCCTTCCTGAATGCAGTATTCTATGTTACCACAGTAAGTGCTACTGGGCGATTATCACTGGGGCAGGTCAACAGGCCCTTCTTGGGCACCGGTGTAATTCAAGCCTGCTGAAGCAGGTGGGTACCACACACTGCTGAAGTGAGAGGTTAAAGATCTCAGTGAACGCAGCAGTACTTGGCCAAGTACCTCCTCTGGATTGGGTGCTTCTTGTGGATTCACTCTCCTGAAGGCTGATTACCCATCAACTTCAGAGACTGGAATCACAGGATCATTGGGGGATCTGGGAGCTCATGATGGTGAAAGTTTGTAATAGAGACTTAACCAAAAAGACTACTGGCTGTAATAGCTGTGAGAGGTGGTTCAACTAAGTATTGAGCACTTTTGAACTGCTGACATTTCAGTTCTTCCATGTTTAACAATTTTCCCTGATTTTTGGGCTCTACGGTGAAAAAGGAGCTCGTGACTCACAAATGAAAATTCTCAGTTAAATTGACCAAAATCCTTGGTTGTAATATTAATTTATGTGAACAAAGAGGCAGAGGCTGAATACTTTTTCAAAGCACTCTTTCCTCTCTAAACATATCTGCTATGTGCAGTGTGTTGTGTGGCACTGGTAATATGCTTTGCACCTTGGCCCCAGGGGAACGCTGTTTCGTTTGGCTATATTCATGTTATGTAATTCCTCTCCACACCTTGTGACACATCAGGTGGCAACCTTGCTGTTTCTTTAGCATTTGTTTGTTCTTTTATGAGGCCGAGTTGCTAGCTTGACACTCAACCTAGCAGGGACCCTTTTGTTCTTCCGCACTTCTCAGTGCCCTGCTGTTCACTGTGCAAATCCCACCTTGGTTGATCCTTCCAAAGTGCAACACCTCACACACCTGCATTAAATTCCATCTACCACTTTTTCGGCTCATTTTTCCAGCCAGTCCAGGTTCCACTGCAAGCATTAGTAACCTTCCTTGCTGTCTACCATGCTTCCAAGCTTGGTATCATCTGCAAATTTGGGCCGCATAGCGGTTAGCCTGATGCTATTGCATCTCGGGCCGTTGGAGTTTGGAGTTCAACTCTGGCATCTTCAATAAGAAAATTTGTAAGTTCTTCCCGTGTGTGCATGGGTTTCCTCTGGGTGCTCCAGCTTCTTCCCACAGTCCAAAGATGACCCAGTTAGTAGGATAATTGGTCATTGTAAATTGTCCTGTGATTAGGCTAGGGTTAAATCGGCGGGTTGCGGGGAAGTGCAGCTCAGTGTGCCAGAAGGGCCTGGTCTGTGCTGTATCACTAGATAACAAATAAATAAATCTTGATTTTTGATATGGATGACAAACAACAACAGATACAGCACCGATCCCTGTGGCACATCATTAGTCACAGGCTTCCGGTCAGAGAGGCAACCATCTACTACCACTCTCTGACTTCTCCCATGAAGCCAATATCTAATCCAATTCATAATCTGATCCTGAATGCCAAGCAACTGAAACCTCTTAACCAACCTCCCATACAGGACCTTGTCAAAGGCCTTGCTAATGTTGATATAGACAATATCCACTGCATTGATTTCATCAACTTTCCTGGTAACTTCCTCAAAAAACTCTTAGGTTTGGCTAGGCATGACCTACCATGCACAAAGCTATATTGTTGATTCCTAATCAGTCTCTGTCTATCCTAATACTTACATATCCAGTCCCTTAGAACACCTTCCAATAACTTACCCACTTCTGATGTCAGGCTCACCAGCCTATAATTTCCTGGCTTATTTTTAGAGCCTTTTTTAAACAGCAGACCAACATTAGCTATCCTCCATCATTTTTTCTCCAGTCCCAATGAAGGGTCTCAGCCTGAAACGTCAACTGTACTTTTTTCCATAGATTCTGCCTGGCCTGCTGAATTAGCAGCAAGATCTTAACCAGACCATTACACGTGGATTTCCAGCATCTGCAGATTTTCTGGTTTATGACAAGGTATCTTCCAATCATCCGGTACCTCACCAGTTGCTAAGGGCATTATAAATATCTCTGCTAGGGCCCCTGCAATTTCTGCACTAGCCTCCCACAAGGTCTGAGCAACACCTTGTCAGGCCTCAGGGATGTATCCATCCTAATTTGAATGAAACAAGCAACACCTCCTTCTCTGTAATGTGCATATGGTCCATGACCTTTCTGTGTTTTGCCTCACTTCTGTAGGATCTGTGTCTATCTCCCAAATAAATACAGATGCAAAAAATCCACTTAAGTTCTCCACCAACTCTTTTGACTCTAGGCATTAATGATGACTCTGATCTTCAAGACGACCAATATTGTCCTTTGCAATATATAGAAGCCCTTGGGATTCCCCTTCACCTTGTCTGCTAAAGCAACCTCATGCCTTATCTTAACTCTCCTGATTTCCTTTTAAGTGTTCTCTCGCATTTCTTGTACTCCTCAAGTACTTCATTTGTTCCTTCCTATCTATACCTGCTACATACCTCCTTCATCTTCTTAACCATGGCTTCATATCTCACAAAAACCAAGGTTCCCTAAACCTGTTATTCTTCAGTTCCGCCCGTATAGCCTCAGTAGACAAACTCTCCGGCTTGTCCTATCTGAGCACTGCTATGGCATTTTCCCTGACTAGTAATTGCACCACTCCCCCTTAAACCTCTCCCACTTTATCACACCTGAAACATCGGAACTCCAAAACACTGAGCTAACAGTATGCCCCTTCTGTAACCAAATCTCACTAACCAATGTCATAATTCCATGTGCTAATCCATGCTCTAAGCTCGTCTGCCTTTCCTACAATACTCATTGCATTGAAATATACACAACTCAGAACATTAGTCCCACTATGCTCAACATTTTGATCCTGACTGTGTATGTAGGCTTAACAGCATCTTTCCTCACAACCACTCCACTATCTACTCTGGTGCTCTGGCTCCCGTCTCCCTGCAACTCCAGTTTCAATCCACTCCCTTGCAACACTAGCAAAGCTTCCCAACAGGATATTAGTCCCTCTGCAGTTCAGGTGCAAACCATCCTGTCTATATACCTTCCCTGAAGAGAGCCGAATGATCCAACAATCTGAAGCCCTTCTTCCTCCACCAGCTCCTTAGCCACAAGTTAAGGTCTATTATCTCCCTATTTCTGGCCTCACTAGCATGTGGCATGGGTAGCAATCATGAGATCACAATTCTGGTGGTCCTGTCCTTTAACTTAGCACCTAACTCCCTGAAGTCACTTTCCTCATCACCCTGCCTACCCATATGATGTAGACCACAAAATCTGGCTACTCAGCCTCCCACAGGGATACAGTGGACTCAATCCCTGACTCTGACATCCAGGAGGCAACATACTGTCCAGGAATCTCATCTTCATCCACAGAACCCCAACCATTGAATCCACTATTATTACTAGCTCCCATCCCCTCCCCTTTCCTTTCTGAGCCATAGAGTCAGGCTCCATGGTAGAGACCTGACTGCTGTGACTTTACTCTGTTGGGTCATCCTTCCAACAGTATGCAAAGCAGTATGCCTTTTATTGAGGGGAATGGCCACAGAGATACTCTGCACTGCTTCGGACAGTCACCCAGTGACCTGTGACCTGCACCTTGGGTGTAACTACCTCCCTGTATGTCCTGTCAATCAACCACTCAGTTCATCCCGTTCCAGCTCCAATTCCTTAAAATAGTCTGTAAGAAGCCGCAATCGGGCGCGCTTCTTACAGGTCTCATTGTCAAGGACACTAGAGGTCTCCATGCCTTCTCACATCCTGCCTGGTATTCTCATGCTCTAACAGTGCAAAAAGAAAGAAAAAAAGAATTTAAAAAACTAAAGGTGATGAGATCCTTCTCCCAAACATGGATATAGGTTAATAACATAAATATTTTATCAGGTTTTTGACCATTTCTGTTAATTTCACTGGCTGTTTAATTCAAAATCTGCAAAGAGAACATCTACTTCAGTCAAAAAAAAAATGGAGAAATGAAAATCCATCTTGAGAACATAGTCATTGTTCCAAAAAATTATTCTTGTGAGAAAAAACACCACCCACAAAGATGTGTGAGATTTCTAAATCCTCTCATTTATTCTTAGTTGATTATTGCATTAGACACAAATTACTTTTACAGATGAGGTACAAAGTGAAATTCTTGTTTGATATTGGTTAAGATTGATTTCAAACTATGATAATGTAAATAACTTGAAAGTCATTTGTCTTTTCACATGTCCATAAAGCAACAGTACTAAAACATGCACTTTTCAATGAATAAGGCAAAGAAAACCCACTTTAAGAAATTTCATTCCTGTTTGCCAAAAAGATCCTCGATTAAAGCAATGTAGTTGATATTCTTCACTTGCTTAATCAGAAACTCTGAATTCCTGGTGTAAAGCTGAAATGACAAACAGAAAGAAAGAAAGTTGACATTTGTTCTCAGTAGAAAGTTATATTATCCATGCTAACTGTTAATGAGTTACTTAATATTCTGGGAGACAGATATATGGGTGAGTCAGTCCTATTACCATATAACCATATAACAATTACAGCATGGAAACAGGCCATCTCGGCCCTTCTAGTCCGTGCCGAACACTTACTCTCACCTAGTCCCACCAACCTGCACTCAGCCCATAACCCTCCATTCCTTTCCTGTCCATATAGCTGTCCAATTTAACTTTAAATGACAACATCGAACCTGCCTCAACCACTTCGGCTGGAAGCTCGTTCCACACAGCTATCACTCTCTGATTAAAGAAGTTCCCCCTCATGTTACCCCTAAACTTTTGCTCTTTAACTCTCAACACATGGCCTCTTGTTTGAATTTCCCCCACTCTCAATAGAAAAAGCCTATCCACGTCAATTCTATCTATCCCCCTCATAACTTTAAATACCTCTATCAAGTCCCCCCTCAACCTTCTACGTTCCAAAGAATAAAGATCCAACTTGTTCAACCTTTCTCTGTAACTTAGGTGATGAAACCCAAGTAACATTCTCGTAAATCTTCTCTGTACTCTCTCCAATTTGTTGACATCTTTCCTATAATTCGATGACCAAAACTGTACACAATACTCCAAATTTGGCTTCACCAATGCCTTGTACAATTTCAACATAACATCCCGACTTCTATACTCAATGCTCTGATTTATGAAGGCCAGCATACCAGAAGCTTTCTTCACCACCCTACCCACATGAGATTCCACCTTCAGGGAACTATGCACCATTATTCCTAGATCCCAGGCAACACACATAAAAGTTGCTGGTGAATGCAGCAGGCCAGGCAGCAACTGTAGGAAGAGGTACTGTCGACGTTTCAGGCTGAGACCCTTCGTCAATTCCTAGATCCCTGTGTTCTACTGCATTCTTCAATGCCCTACCATTTACCATGTATGTCCTATTTTGACTAGTCCTACCAAAATGTAGCACCTCACATTTATCAGCATTAAACTCCATCTGCCATTTTTCAGCCCACTCTTCTAACTGGCCTAATTCTCTCTGCAAGCTTTGAAAACCTACTTCATTATCCACAACTCCACTTACCTTAGTATCATCTGCATACTTACTCATCCAATTTACCACCCCATCATCCAAATCATTAATGTATATGACAAACAACATTGGACCCAGTACAGATCCCTGAGGCACACCACTAGTCACCGGCCTCCAATCTGACAAACAGTTATCCACCACTACTCTCTGGCGTCTCCCATCCAGCCACTGCTGAATCCATTTTACTACTTCAATATTAATACTTAATGATTGAACCTTCCTAACTAACCTTCCATGTGGAACCTTGTCAAAGGCCTTACTGAAGTCCATATAGACAACATCCACCGTTTTACCCTCGTCAACTTTCCTAGTAATCTCTTCAAAAAATTCAATAAGATTTGTCAAACATGACCTTCCACGCACAAATCCATGTTGACTGTTCCTAATCAGACCCTATCTATCCAGATAATTATATATACCATCCCTAAGAATACTTTCCATCAATTTACCCACCACTGACATCAAACTCACAGGCTTTTTAAACAATGGAACCACGTGAGCAATACACCAATCCTCCGGCACCATCCCCGTTTCTAATGACATTTGAAATATTTCTGTCAGAGCCCCTGCTATTTCCTTTTTTTTAATTTTTATTTTTATTTGGATAAGGAATTCACAAATATCATGTACTTTTTTCACACATATAACCTTCCCTCAAGGTCCTAGGGAATATCCTGTCAGGACCCGGAGACTTATCCACTTTTATATTCCTTAAGAGCTCCAGTACTTCCTCTTCTTTAATCATCATAGTGTCCATAACTTCTCTACCCGTTTTCCTTATCTTACACAATTCAATATCCTTCTCCTTAGTGAATACCAAAGAAAAGAAATTGTTCAGAATTTCCCCCATCTCCTTTGGCTCCACACATAGCTGTCCAATCTGATTCTCTAAGGGACCAATTTTATCCCTCACTATCCTTTTGCTATTAATATAACTGTAGAAACCTTTGGGATTTATTTTCACCTTACTTGCCAAAGCAAACTCGTATCTTCTTTGAGCTTTTCTAATTTCTTTCTTAAGATTCTTTTTACATTCTTTATATTCCTTGAGCACCTCATTTACTCCATGCTGCCTATATTTATTGTAGATATCTCTCTTTTCCCAAACCAGGGTTCCAATATCCCTTGAAAACCATGGCTCTCTCAAACTTTAATTACAATGAATACAGTGGTATAGAACACCCTCTATGCAAAAGCTCCCGTTCCAGATCCGGAAGATGGGTTCCTTTAAATAGCTGAGTAATATGTTATGAAGATAGTGAAACTGTCATTATTTACTCTACTCTATTGTTGCCAAACAATTGATACTAGAGCGTGCAATCATAACAGCGATATTTGATTCTGCGCTTCGCACTCCCTGGATTACAAATCGATAGTAAATATTAAAAATTTAAATTATAAATCATAAATAGAAAATAGAAAAGGGTAAGTAAAGTAGTGCAAAAAAAACCAAGAGGCAGGTCCGGATATTTGGAGGGTACGGCCCAGATCCGGGTCAGGATCCATTCAGCAGTCTTATCACAGTTGGAAAGAAGTTATTCCCAAATCTGGCCCTACAAGTCTTCAAGCTCCTGAACCTTCTCCCTGAGAGAAGAGGGACGAAAAGTGTGTTGGCTGGGTGAGTCGTGTCCTCGATTATCCTGGCAGCATTGCTCCAACAGCGTGTGGTGTAAAGTGAGTCCAAGGACGGAAGATTGGTTTGTGTGATGTGCTGTGCTGTGTTCACGATCTTCTGCAGCTTCTTCCGGTCTTGGACAGGACAACTTACATACCAGGTTGTGATGCACCCTAGAAGAATGCTCTCTACGGTGCATCTATAAAAATTAGTGAGGGTTTTAGGGGACAGGCCAAATTTCTTTAGCTTTCTCAGGAAGTAAAGGCGCTGGTGGGCCTTCTTGGCAGTGGACTCTACTTGGTTGGACCAAATCAGGTCATCTGTGATATTGACCCTGAGGAACGTAAAGCTTTCGACCTGTTCCACTTGAGCACCACCGATGTAAATTGGGTCGTGCGGTCCGCTACTCCTTCTGAAGTCAACAACCAATTCCTTCATCTTGCTGACGTTGAAGGATAGATTATTGTCTTTGCATCATGCCACCAGGTTCTTAATTTCCTCTCTGTACTCAAACTCATCATTGCCCGAGATACGGCCTACAATTGTTGTGTCATCAGCAAACTTACGTATTGAGTTCGATGGAAACTTGGCTACACAATCATGGGTGTACAGTGAGTACAGCAGGGGGCTGAGTACACAGCCTTGTGGGGCACCGGTGCTCAGAGTGATTGTAGAGGAGAGCTTGTCCCCTATTTGTTGTCATCACATCAAGTGACTGAGTGCAAGTATACATGAGCACATTCATGGAAAAATCTAGAAGTTGCTTTCTATTATCTTTTACCTCTCCATTGGATTTATAACTTTACAGAGATTTTCAACATACTTTGCAGAAGCCAGCAATTTGATGACAACTTCAGGTATGTATGAACTATACCCAGTACATTAAAAATATCAGAACATTTTATCTCAAATAAGTTCTTACTGGTATACTAAATCCTAGCATTTAGCATTTTCTTTGTCCTTGATACAAAGTTTAAATTTATACATCATCTACTCAGATATATATTTACACATTCAAAAGATTTTTGTAATGTTTTTAAGGTTTATTCATGATGCATCTTCTATCTTAGAAAAATGCTTTCTAGATGTTTTAAAATGTTTATATCCTCATTTATCATGACTTATTGCTCACAGTGCTTATCAACATCACTGCTGTTGGGTATGGAAAGCTAGAAATTCTACATATGGCTTGAAAATACAACACTATGCCAATTTTGTGCAATGCTATTTTGCAATCGATTTCCAATGCAAACAGTATCTCTCACATAACAGATCGGAACATGGTGCTTGTGGCATGTTGCCCAGGTTTGCTGCTGACCTATGCCTTAAGTGCAAGTATACCGTTACTAATACCCTTTTATCTCAAGACAATCAGTCCTCTGTGGTGATGCTCCGCTTGACAGCATGCACTTCCAACAGAAGAATAATAACAGAAAAAGCTGAAAATAACCAGCAGTTCACACAGCATCTGTGGAGAGAGACAGTCAAACGTGTCAGGTAATTGATTTTTCATCATAACAATGAAAAATACATTACAAGCTGGAAAAAAAGGTGGAGAGCTGGAGGAATATCTGTGAAAGAAGAGAGAGATAATTATGGTGCTACACAATGCAATTTTGAATTTATCTAGAATACATTCACTAGAGATCCCCGAGAATAATATAATCCTTCTCTGATTAACAAAGTATTCATAGGCTGAGTTTTTCTCATGCTCTAACTGACATATTTGAAATTCAGTGGAAAGGGCTATGGACAGGCTCTGATGGCTGAATTACACATTCCATGGGAACAATGTTGTGCTTACTCTAAGGACCTCCCACCAGATCTTTCTAAGGCACCAGAACATATATCTACTGTAGCTGCCAGAATGCTGCTCACCACATCAGAAAACTATAATTCACTAATGCACTGTAATCATGAGAAACATAATTACATATACTTTGGTTTTGGTTACAAACAGGTAGCATCTTGGGAACTGCAATTTACTGGCATTGTGGCCTTCCCACCAGTGCAGACATCTGTACACTCCAGTTATGGATGCACGCTCTTCTTTATGAACAGGAAGAATTTCTACTCCCTCCTTTGTATATCAGTAGAACCTCCTTATTTTGAATACAATTCTTCTGGGAATCATACACAAGTCCTTCATTTCAGCAGCTAACACTGACCAGAAAGTAGACAAGGGCCACACTTTCCTTCCTTAGCTACACACAAATGTGCTCTTTAACATAGATACATCAGAGTCCAAGCAAGTACATGATTTATTGTGAAACATATTGTAGGTCTATTTTAGATCAGTCTCTGGAAGAGTCTTGCAGAATGCAGCAGGAGGAATTAAAGACTTTAACATTGCTAATTAAAGGAAGCTTGCGGGCTATGAGGTGAAGTTGGGATAACAATAAGCATGAGAGGAAAGCTGCCAAGGTAATGTTCTTACTCATCATCTGCAAGTGTGTCTCCCAGATGAATGGCACAGGCTGTACAGGATACAAGAGCCATAGTAATAAGTCAGTGGTTTTCATTCAAAAATACAATTCACTGATGCAAAAGAATTGGAAAGAGATGAACAGTGGAGAGTATCCTGACTGGTTGCATCATGGCCTGGTGTGGAAACACTAATCCCAAGAACAGAAAAGCCTTCAAAAGTGATGGATACAGCCCAATGTATCACAGAAATAGATCTCCCCACCATTGAACACATCTACAAGGAGCACTGCCACAGGAAAGCAGCATCCGTCATCAAGGTCCTCCATCACCCAGGCCATGCTGCTACCATCAAAAAGGAAGTACAGGAGTCTTGGGTCTCTCTCACACAACCAGGTTTAGGAACAGTTATTGCCCTTCAGACTTCGCTCTCCTGAACCAGTGTGAATAACTTCACTCACCTCAACATTGAACCTATTGAACCTACAACCTATGGATTCACTTTCAAGGACTCTACAGTCATGTTCTTGATATTATTTATTTATGTATTTATTAGTATTTATTTTTTCTCAGCTCAAGCTGATGAAACCTGGGGTACAGGCATAGCCAAGCACACTCATTTCTCAATTGTCAGGAACTTTTGGACTATTCTGGTGGTGATTAGTATTGTGGATTTCTGAAGATTTACATAGATACTGCTGTGTAGCCCTAATTGTTCAATGCTATTGTGTAGTGACTTTGGGATGATATCAGTTGTAGATATTACTACTGGGACAATATTTACCCTGTTCATGTTCCAAAGTCTTTCAATTTCCTCGTTTAATTCAGCATACTTCTGGTTTTCACTTATTGATTTCTGTAAGTTATGTGTGTTTGAAATGGCTATATCTATTAAGTAAGTTGTTCTTGCTTGTTTGTCCTGTATTATTATATCCAGATGGTTATTATGGATTGTCCTGTCTGTAATAATGGATGGGTCGTAATATAATTACTGGCATTCTGACTCTAAAACTGGATCTGGTTTTTCTTTTGACGAGTTTGTATTTTAAAGCAAGATTTTGGTGAATGATGCTTGCCACTTGATTGTGCCTGTGTAAGTAATCAGATTGTGTTAAACTGCTACAGGATCCTGTAATGTGTTGGATTGCTTCTGGTTTTCCTTGGCATTTTCTACATTTTTCTTCTTGAATTTGTTGTTTTTTTATTATGTATTTTTGATCATTTGTTTGTGTTAATCACCTGGTCCTGTATTGCCACAAGGAATCATTCTGTTTCTGGGAAGAGGTCTCCAACTCTGAGCCAGGAATTTGATGTTTCTTTGTCAACATGTAGTCTGCTCAGATCATAGGGATGTCTTCCATGGAGGGTCATGCTCTTCCATTGGGTAACATTTTCTTCAATAGTGATAATTTCTTCTTTTTTCAGGGCTGCGCTCTGTTATAAATTTAGTGGTGTATACTTCTTATTAGATTTGCATATACTCACACAGATGAAAATATATCCTCAGAAGTTTATCTGACTCCTGTGTAGATTTTTAATGTCTGTTATTCCTCTTTCCCCTTCTATCCAAGGTAGCATTTACCCAAGTGCATTTGAATGTACATAATGTTTTCTGAAATTTCTAATTTCAGTTCTTATTTTTCTTTATAAATTTCCAAGATCAGTTTCAGACCAAGATATTGCGCCAAGAGAATACATTAAAATAGGTATAGTGTAAGTTATATTTTATACAGTATATATTTATATAATAAGTTATATTTTTACTGTTGAGCCAGTCTGTTTGGCAGATCTTCTTAAGCCTTGAAGTAAATTCTATGAAACGTTTTTTCTTTATCGCACTATGATCTATTTTCTTTGCTTGTTGATATCCCAGATACTTATATGTTTCATATTCATGAATTAGTTGTATCCTGCTGTTGTTTTGTGATCTATTAGCTCTATTGCACCTTTCTTTATGTTTTATGTTCCGCACTTATCCAGTCCAAAGTTCATGCTTATATCTTTTAAAAATAGTTCTATTTGAATTAATTGCTTTAGCTTTACTTATGAAGAACCATATAGCTTCAAATCATCCATGTATAGAAGGTGTGTTAAAGTATAGCTCATTTCATTGTCACTGATTTGATACCCAGTTTTCCTCTGATTCACTTTCAAGGACTCTACAACTCATTTCCTCAGTATTATTTATTTATGTATTTATTTTTTTCTCAGTTCAAGCTGGTGAAATCTGAGGTATAGCCATAGATATTATTGTTACCATTTTGTATTTGGCCAGTTTATCTTCTTTTGCACATTGGTTGTTTGTCAGTCTTGGTTCGTGTGTAGTTTTCATTGACTCTATTGCATTTCTTTGTTCTACTATGAATGCCTGCAAGAAAATGAATCTCAGGATAGTATATGGTGACATATACATACTTTGAAAATAAATTTACTTTGAACTTTGGAAAAAGGATTTCACCCTTTTTGGTGTGTACTGCATTTAGTGTCAGCATCCAGCTTGATCATGCGTCAGGGCAAGTTCACGGAGAAGGTTTTGTAGAATGGATTGGAAGCAGGAGGGAAAGGAATATTATAGGGAGAGAGCATATATGGAGAAGTGGTTGACTTGGTTGGGGTGTATGGGTGATAGGATCCGTTGGATATGCAATTGTTTGTCCTAAGGACAAAGGTTGCAAGTTAGGGTGGAGATCAGAAAATGAGCATCAATAAAATGACTTAGGAGTGTATTAGATGCCTTGGGCTTCCTGTTTGTGAACACGTAGCTAAAGGGGAAGTGAGTCGCAAAGGGTAAATTGTAATTCAGACTCACAAATCATGCAATGCACATGCTCAGCAACCTCTATGTTATTTTGTGTCTTATGTGGGGAAACCTGCATCAGATTTGTGGAAGCACACTATATGTACACAATCAAGATTTAATTAAACATTACTCAAGTCATTAAAGAGCATTATATTATTTGAGAGAAATTCTAGCCCCCTAAAAAATTCCTTAGAGCTAATACTGACATTGACATTGTAACTGATATTGAAGTGGAAAACTAAATATGCCATGTCAATTCCTGGATTGTGGACAACATTCTTCAAAATCATCCTTTTGCTGCCCACCACAAAACACAGGCCAATATCGCAAAATGAATCTAAGGCATGGCGAGTTCTTCAATAATGGTGAACTGCCACAGTATTTCATTTTCCAAGTGCCACACTATAAAACTCTTACAAAAATTCTCTAGTTGTGCTACCCTTTCAGTTTACTATCTGAAGCTTAGACCTGTACTTTGGAGGTTCTAATCTTTGCCATTAAATCCATTTTGGAAATGTAAGATGTTACAGATAACTACAAGTCAAAGACAATATTAGCAATGTAAGAAAAATTTAACCGCATCCATGGAAAATACAGCCAATGAGCAAGCATTTAAAGTATTCTATTTCCTCAACTGGAATCTCTATAAATGGCAAATACAGTATAATCAAAATAAGACTATTTAAAACATTACTCTTCTTGGTTTGTTATTCCGCAGCTTTGAGGAGCTGGCAATAAGACACATTATGAATTCCACATCAGGTATATTTATTTGATTTGTGTAGATGAGTAACATACAAAAGAAAATAAATAGTAACTAAATAAGTAACAATTGTATAAATAGTTTTTAATTCCCAAGATCAGTTCAATATAAAAAATGGTGACTAGAAATTTGTCTGAAGTGACTCTGGAAATATAAATCTTGCTTTGGTGAAATAGAAATATCCAAGTCCATTCAAACTTGTCAGATAATGATAAAACATTATCAAACAAACCACTGAAGGCCAACAATCTGGTAATTAATAGCAATACTCTTTTTTTGTAAATTAGTGTTTAGATACTGAAGTTCTGAAAGGTAGCCAGATGCAACACATAAGACACTCTATATCATACCTTGATGGGAACCTTTGCATCAACAGGGGGAACAGGGTTTTCTCTCCAGTTCAAACCCAACACAAGATTCCTGTATGCCACTTGTCCATCAGCACTTTGAAACCTTAAAAGTGTTTTGAAATAAATGTGATAAGACAAAAGTATAATTGTTCTGTGTGAATTCCTACAGTATACCTGCTTGTTGCACACCATCAAATGGTGCTTCTAACTCATTTGATTCAGTCCTCTGATGCTATCTTGTGTAAACTTTGCATGTTTTCCCACTAACAGCATAGGCTTCCTCCCAGGTGCCCTGATTTCCTCCCACAACCTAGACATGCCGGTGGGTAGTAGTTGCCTGCTTTAAGCTGCCTCTAGTATAGAAAGTCTGCAGGAATATCGAGGGTGAGATGATAAACAGGTGAGAGGGAATAGGTGAATGAAAAATAAAGTAGGGGAATGGGGGATTCCTAGATATTCTGGTCCTGCAGTTTGGTGGCAATGCGAGTCCTTATTGGTGAACAGACCAGCCACAAACCACTGAAATGCATTTCCCAAAATGCACTGATAGCCCTGGGGGAGACCTGGCAGAGAATGACTGCTGTCAATTGTCAAGGCTTTGGAAGAGATTTTAGAACACTTCTGATTTATAGAAATATTTAAAAATCATTATACCTTGCAATAGTTTTAAGAAATCATTAAAACATTTTTGAAAATTATTAAAAATGCATGGCAACACTAATAAATAACTACGAACAATAATGTAAAATAAATGCAAAGGGCTCAACAGTTTCCTAATTTCCAATCAGGTATCGTTATTCACATTAATGGGGATTGTACTATTAACAGGATCATGGAGAGATACAGCACGGAAACAGGCTCTTCAGCTGCTGGCATTAGTATTTTTCTACTAAGCTCATTTTGCTCTCCCCACTTTCCCACTCAATTCCACCCAAACTCTACTGTTACCCACGGTACATGCTAGGGGCAATTCACCATTGCCAATTAACTTACCAGCTTGTGCATCTTTAGGATGTGGCAGGAAACTGGAGCATTCAGGATAAACCTATGCCGTCATGGGGAAATATGCAAACTTCACACAGACAGCAGTTGAAGTCAGGATTGAACCCTGGCTGCTGGAACTGAGAGGCTACAATTCTACCAGTTGCTCCAACCTGCTGTTAGGATTGAACACTGACATGTAATGCTGGGGAATCCTAGTATGATCAGACTGAATTGTTTAATTCCACAAGGAGTCCAGTGACAGCTTATGCTCTGATGCCTATGTCTGGCCTTACGAGTTTGTGCTAATACCAGACTTACAGTATTTATCTACACTTGGCTGCATTTTTGGAGTTGCCAATGGAACTGAACATTGCAAAAATGTAAGCAATGATCAAATAATAAAGAAAGATCACTGATGAAACAGTTAAATGCAGTTGAGCCAAGGATATTGTGCTGTGGATGAGCCCTGGAGCAGAAATGACTGACCTACAATAACCACGACAAACCCTCTTCCTATAATATAAGACTCCAATAATTTAAGTAATTTTGTTTTGATGTATGTTGATTCCAGGGCACTTGGTGTCATGCTGAGTGAAATGTAGCCTTTTACTCAAGGGTTATTATTCTCACCTCAGAAATCAGATTTTTTGGCTCATGTTTGGACCAAGACTTTGAAGAGGTGAGGAGGAGAACAGTCCTGGTCAAACTCAACAAACAGTTCCCAACAATTTCACATTGATGGCTATTTAAAAATCAGAACAGATCTTTCCCAAGTGTATGACAGTTCATATTTTCCTCAAATTTTGGAGCCTCTAAATCCTATTCCAATCCAAACATGAGCATAAAAATCAATTTATATGCATATCTAATCCTATTATAATGGCAAAGTCCTAATACAAGCAATTACCATCCTAATTATTCTTCATTCAGAAGCAATGTTATCATCCTACTAAAGTAAGCAGATAATTAATTTTATCCAAAGTGTTGTACGTACAAAATCTTTAAAGTTTTATTCAACCTACTTTGAAATCATTTCTTCAAGAATGTCATTCGGTATAGGCAGCCGGAAACCCTTCAAGATATTTCTAGTTTCCTGAGCTGGCAAGAATCCAGTTCTGTTATAAATTTAAGGGGAAAAAATAGATATTATACTCAAAAGTTCAATAAGTAAGAGTTAAAATGGTGAGATTTGATTATTGAATCTATGCTTAAAGATGAAATCGCACATCCAAAGAAACCTATGTGCTGAATTTCCTTAACAGTTTTAATACTTATGCTATTATTATGTTGAGATATTAGTGACTAAATGGATAGAAACTTAGTTCTGTATCGCACACAATACCAAGGCAGCTAACTGTCTAAATCAGCTTATATAATTTCCAAAGGACAGTTGCCTGAAACACTGGCTTCAGTCTTCCTTCAAGGTTATCAATACTGGACAATAGATAAAGAGAATTACTCATCTGAGATTGTAGAAGCACGATGGAACCCAGTGTCATCAGTAATCCCCGAACAATTTCAATTTAATCTTATATTAGTTTACTACACATATGCTGCAAATTTTTGTTTGGTAATTTTTTTAAAAAAATCTTGAACATTTTACTTCATTAGAATCAACTTGTAAATGTAAATTATTGCTAATATTGGACTAAGAAAACATTAAATTGTTGTACCTAAAAATGCTGGAGGAACTCAGCAGGTCAGGCAGC
This sequence comes from Mobula birostris, assembly GCF_030028105.1. NCBI lineage: Eukaryota > Metazoa > Chordata > Chondrichthyes > Myliobatiformes > Myliobatidae > Mobula > Mobula birostris. The sequence goes on along the minus strand of NC_092375.1, from coordinate 48,213,322 downwards.
ATCTATGGAAATGAATAAACAGTCAACCTTTCAGGCCGAGACCCTTCTATCAGACTGGAAAGGAAGGAGGAAGATGCTACAATAAAAAGGAGGGGAGGAGGAGGAGGAGGAGGAGGATAGTTAGAAGGTGATAGGTGAAGCCAGGTGGGTAGGAAAAGTAAAGGGCTGGAGAGAAAGGAATTTGACAGGAGAAGAGAGTGGATCACAGGAGAAAGGGAAGGAGGAGGGGACCCAGAGGGAGGTGATAGGCAGTTGAGGTAAGAGAAGAAGAGGGGAGGTGGAGAGAATGTTTTTTTTTACCAGAAGTAGAAATCGATATTCATGCCATCCATTAGGTTGGAAGCTAACCAGATGGTATGTAATGTGTTGCCCCTCTACCTCAAGGGTAGCCTCATCATGGCACAAGAGGAGCCTATGGACTAACATGTCAGAACAGGAATGGGAATCGGAATTAATATGTTTCGCCACTGGACAGTTCCATTTTTGGCGAATGGAGCAGAGGTGCTTGACGAAGCAGTCCCCATTTGGGAATCACTTCGTCGAGCACCTCTGCTCCATCTACCAAAATCAGAACTTCCCGGTGGTTAAACATTTTAATTCCCATTCCGACATGTAGAGGAGGCCGCACTGGGAGCACTGGACTCAATAGATGAACCTAGCAGATTTGCAGGTGAAGTGTTGTCTCATCTGGGGCCCTGAATGGAGGTGGGTGAGGAGGTGAATGGGCAGGTGTAGCACTGTGGCCACTTGTAGGGATAAATGCCAGGGGAGAGATTAGTGGGGAGGGACAAATGGACAAGGGAATCATGGAGGGACCGATCCCTGCAGAAAGCAGGCGGGTGGAGAGGTAAAGATATGTTTGGTGGTAGGTTGCCTTTGGAGATGGCCTATGTTGCAGAGAATGATGTTTTGGATGCGGAGGTTCATGGAGTGATAGGTAAGGATGAAAAGAACTCTATCGCTGATAAGGCAGCAGAGAGATGGAGTGAGAGAGGATGTCCGGGGAATGGAGAAGCTGCGGGTGAGGGTAGCATCAATGGTGGAGGAAAGGAACCGCCATTCTTTGAAGAAGAAGGACGTCTCTGATGTCCTGGGAAGGAAAGCTGCATCCTGGGGACAAATGTGGGAGAAACAAAGGAACTGAGAAAAGGGAACAGCATTTTTACAGAAGATAGTGTGGGAAGAGGAATAGTCAAGATAACCATGGGAATTGTTAAGTTTATAAGAGATGGCAATCTACAGTTTGTCTCCAGAGATGGGGACAGAAAGATCAAGAAATGGAAGGGAAGTGACAGAAATGGACCAAGTGAATTTAAGAGCAAGGTGTAAGTTAGAGGCAAAGTTGATGAAATTGACAAGTTCAGTATGGGTGCATGAAGCAACACTAATGTAGCCGTTAATGTAGTGCAGGTAGAGGTCGGGAGCATTACCGGGGAAGGCTTGCACTATGAACTAACTGCTCCACATAGCTAATGAAAAAACAGGAATAGCTGAGGCCTGTATGGGTGCCCATTATCACCCATGGCTACTCCTCAAGCCTGGAGAAAGTGGGAGGAACTGAAGGAAAAATTGTTGAGGGTGAGGACCAGTTCTGCCAGACAGAGGAAGGTGCTGGTGGAGGGGAACTGGTTGGTCTTTCTATTGAGAATGAAGCAGAGATCTTTAAGGCCTTTTTGATGGCCAAATTTAAAAATCAAGTTTTCCTTGAAATTTTAAATAGTGTAAATCTCCTTCTCCTTTAATGAAGAGGCATATAAATGTCTTTGGTTTATAATTAAAAAATGTTTTATTGCTCCCTCGCTCACTTCAGACAAATCTAAGTTAATTGCTGAAATGAAAGACAGTATTTTCTTTAACATAGTTCTTTCCATGTTTAATTGCTTGCACTTTATTACTGGAAGTTTTTACCTCATTCCATTTGACTCTCTAATCTGTAATTTTATCAATTGAAAAATGATGACCATTATACTTCAGGCTGTCATACTAGAAATGTTGCTTCTGAAATAGCGAAGGGAGTGGATGTAAAGCCCACACTCATCTTTCAAGGATTGTTCACCTTCATCCACAGATAAAAATATTCTGTTAATGACAATTAACGTGACTTTCTGATTCCACATCCTTCCACTCAGTGACCAGACCATATGTTGGAGATGGAGCATTTTGTGGATTGCCATTCATAGCCATACAGCCTGATCTCCCTATGCTTTTGTGATGGTGGATGAAAAGGATTAATCAGAGTAGGAGCAGAATACTCTGGTTGACATGAAGTCATTCAATTTCATAGTTATGCTATTTTAAAATTTTTGCATTGTGATTGGGATAAAATGATTCTAAAATTGAAATGCCTGAAAGTAAATAATTGATGTGATACAGGGTTTACAATTCCACTGAACTACTTAAGCTGGCCCTCCAGAAACCAGCTATGTTCATATGTTCACGTGTATCATCCAATAGAGGCTATACATGAGACAAAGAGATATTTATGTAAAATATTTCTTTAGATTTTTTAAGATTCTTTGAGCATTAGGACCAGAGATGGGGAAGGAGGCTAATAAAACTGGATGTGTTTCGTCTCAAAAAGTTGAGTTTCCCAGCATCCTTGCAGAGAGATTTAGTGCAGTTGAGGAAGGATAAAAGCAAGGATGAAAAGGTGTAAACTTGAACTGTACTTAATGAATCCAACAGTTTTTGGTTAATAGTTTAAGAACCTCACTGATTTTCAGGAACAATTAGATCAACTATTCAGTTAAAAGTTAATTCTCAAGCCATAACTTAGCTGGTCCATATTATTTTAACACATTTCTTTACTTCTGCTCTGAACCTTTATTCTAAAACTCAACAATACTTTTTCACTTATCTTCTGACAATTCTTTCTTATTTCAGCTAAATATATTGTCAATACATTTGCCTTGCATTATGTGATGTATGACTATGACCTGATCAAGCACTGGAGTTCCTTGGTGTTTGTAACAGAGCAAGAACAGCTACTGACTCGTATTTAATTGTAGATGTCTGAAATACTTCTCAAAACTTATTCAGATTCTTAGTGTATAGCATTATAATTTCCAATTTTTCTGAACAATATAATTTATTCTATTTTTAAATCTAGAAAAACAACATTTTTTTCTTAAACACAAGAAAATCTCCAGATGCTGGAATTCCAAAGCAACACACACAAAATGCTGGCAGAATTCAGTGGGCCAGGCAGCATCTATGGGGAGGAAGAGGAGAAGTCACAGTAAGAAGGTGGAGGGAGGGGAGAAAGAAGTACAAGGTGGTAGGTGGTAGGTGAAACTGGGGGATGGGGACAGGGAGAAGTAAAGAGCTGGGAAGTTGATTGGTGAAAGAAATAAAGGGCTGGAGAAGGAAGAATCTCACAGGAGAAGACAGATAACCACGGAAAAAAGGGAAGGGGGAGGATCACCAGAGGGAGGTGATACACAGATAAGGAGAGAAGGTGAGAAAGGAATGGGGACTGGTGAAGGGGGAGGGGGCAATTACTGGAATTCGAGAAATCAACGTTCATGCTATCAGGTTTGAAGCTACCCAGACAGAATAGAAGGTGTTGCTCCTGCAACCTGATTGTGGCCTCATCATGGCAGTTAGAGGAGGACATGGACTGACATGTCGGAATGGGAATGGGAAGTAGAATAGGAAGGAAATCCCACTTTATGTGGCAGGCAGAGCAGAGTTGCTCGGTGAAGCAGTCTCCCAATCTATGTCAGGTCTCACCGATATACAGGGAGCCACACCGGGAGCACTGGATACAGTAGATGACCTCAACAGACTGTCTTTTTTCTTATGTGTTTAGTATATTTAACAATTAACATTAATTGTTGGCCTCAGTGCCTGTTATGATGATGGGTGCCACTGTTTTAGGTGGTATTTTTAATACTTAACACATATTGTGGGGATAGAATAACAGAAAAATCTGTCCAGGTAAGGAAGATCAGTTCACTTCCCTTAACAATATTAGCAAACCATAATTACTATATCCCAGAAACATGTAAATCCATTAGAATGTCCACTTCTTGTTTTGTCCACAGTTCAAAAGTTAAATAAGTATGCTAAATTACTCTTTTTAGTCTTGGCTATGATAGCTCTATGATCGAATAAGTTAACATACTCACTAACAAATATATTAGAAATGGCCCTGGGTGAAAATTCAAGATTGCAGCACAAAGCAAAGCAGAATACAAGATAAACAGGTTATGTCATGGCACAAGAAATTAAAATGTATGTTATGTAATCCAATGCATTTCTAAGTGACCTCACTGACTTAATATAGTAACTTGCAATTTTTTTATTTTTTCAAGTAATGTGAATTCATAGTATAACAAATTTGAAAGTAAGTTGCTTATAAGAAAAAAGAGCTTGCATAATATATAGATGAAATTCAGTTTAACAGTTTCTTTGCTATAAATATCTAATATGCATGAATACTAAGCTATTTTATAGACAAGTGTCAGGAAGTATTAAAATTTCCAAATATTGCTCAATTATTATTAGTTACAAAAGTTATGTGTTTCCATGTTGCAAATGTTCAATATTGCAAATATTTACAGTATCATAAAATAAGAATGGGAAGACATAATGAGAGGAATGTGGATAATGCATTTACATATTATGTTATAAACTTCTGGAATATTTTGGGGATTCACCATATAAATTAGTAATAAATCTAAATATGGCAATGCTTATTACTATGCTTGTTACCTTTGTCGATCCTCATAAATGAAAGCCTCAGATATTTTGAGAAAATCTTCAAAGCCATTTTTTCTCAGCACCTCGTGAACCAAATGTAGTATAAGACAAACTTCTGTTTCTTGCTCTTCCCGAATGCTATAATACCGGCCCATTGTAATCACTTCATGCTCAGTAAGGTGTCCCTCTCCAATCTGAATTATAATATTCCTTTTCATGAACAATATATAAAATGAGTTATTGCAACAAGGAAGCAATCCAGAGGTTATTACATAGTTATTAAATCTATGATATGTAAGAACTTAGGGAAATTCAAACTTTCAAAATACTGGAATAGTGAGTTGCATTTTAAAAGTATTATTACATAGCTTGGGTGATATTAATGAGGTTTCAAGTAACATTAGTAAACAGCTCTCTAACTCAGTACTAGCCAGAAAACAATACAATAATCTGATCACTAATAAAAGTACAACCGAATAAAATAAAGGTAATAAATACAGTGGATTCTGGTTAACTGGGCCATCAGTTAATTGGGGCAGCTGCTTATTTAGGACAACTCTTAAAAGAACAAAAACAAATAGAGGAAATAGCTGGGACTCCCTTCATTTATTTGGGACATTATGCTGTTTAATTGAGACAAAAGAACATTTTCTGACCAGCATCTGTTGCACGCATGTCATGTGACTGTTCAACACTTTATTGTGCTTAGAGCGAACAGTTTGTAATTAGTGTCACCTGCATGTTTGTTCAAAATCAGTGATTGTTGTCACTAATGGTTGCTGAGTAATAAACAGTAAGACAATTCAGAAGTGTTTTGCTCACTGCAGTTTCAAGCATTCAGGCTTGGAGATGCCAGAAATGGCTGGGAGTGAAAATGAAATGATTTCCCTACTTCAACAAGTTAAGCACTACAAAGAAGTAAAGAGTGTTGACAGCCAGTATCTTTCTCCTTGGGCAGAAATGGCTTATATCGGAGGATATCCTTTTAAGGTGAGTGGAGGAAAATTTAAGGGAGATGTCAGAGGAAGGTTTTTTTTCTTTACACATATAAAATGGTAAGTGCCTGTAATGCACTGCCACAGGTAGTGTCAGGGGCTGATGCATAAGGGACATTTATGAGACTCTCAGATGGGCACACAGATGGAAGAAAATGGAGGGTTATGAACTATGTAGGAGGAAAACTTTAGATTATCATGGAGTAGGTTAAAAGGTTGACACAACATCATGGGCTGGTGGGCCTGTTCTGTGCTGTACTATTCTACGTTCTAGAATAAAACATGAACATATACCCCTATGGATACTGATGGGAGGATACGGTAGCAACCAGGTCAGTGGCACTGTGGCTGGCTCTGAGGCTCAGCATGGAAAGGTAAAGTCAGGCAGTGTAATGGTGATAGGAGACTCAGTGGTTTGGGGCATTCGGTGGTCGCAAAAAGACGACGGGATAGTGTGTTGCCTCCCAGGTGCTAGGGTCAAGGATGGCTGCAGAATATTTTCAAGAGGGAGGGTAAGCAACCAGAGGTCGTGGTGCACATTGGCACCAATGACATAGGTAGAGAAAGGGAAGAGGTCCTGCGCAGTGAGTGTAAGAAGTTAGGGAAGAGGCTGAAGAGCAGGACCTCAATGGAAGTAACCTCTGGATTACACCCCATGCCATCCGCTAGTCAGGGTCGGACTAGAACGATAGTACACATGAATGAGTGGTTGAAGACCTCTCAGAGGAGGCAGGGTTTCAGATTTCTGAATCATTGCCTTCTGAGGAAGGCACGTACGAAAAGGATGGGTTACACATGAACCCAGGGGGGACCAATATCCTTCTGGGCAGGTTTCCTAGAGATGTTGGGGAGGTTTTAAACTAATTTGGCAAGGGGATGCGAACCGGAGTGATAGTGCTGAGGACGGGCCAGTTGGTATACAAGTAGAAACAGTATGTAGTGAGACTGTGCGGAAAGACAGGCAGATAGGGCAAAATTGCAGCCATTGGGATTAGCTAAGTGCAACATGAAGGCAAAATTGAAAAGGGTGATGAATCCAGAACTGAAGGTGTTATATTTGAATACACACAGTATACAGAATAAGGTAGAGGATAAGTTAGAGATTGGCGGACATGACGTTGTGGCCATCACTGAGTCTTGGCTGAATGAAGATCAGAAGTGATACACATTGCGTCAAAAAGACAGGCAGGTAGGCAGAGGTGGGGGGTGGCTCTGTTGATAAAAAATTAAATCAAAGTCTTAGGAGGTGACTTTGGATCAGAAGATGTAGAATCCTTGTGCGTAGAGAAACTGCAAGGGTAAAGATCTTGATGGGAATTATATACAGGCCTCCAAACTGTAGCCAGGATATGGGATATAAATTACAACGGGAGCTAAAAAGGCATATAAAAAGGGATACACACACAAAATGCTGGAGGAACTCAGCAGGCCAAGCAGCATCCATGGAAATGAACACACAGTCGATGCTTTGAGCCAAGACCCTTCTTCAGGACTGGAAAGGAAAGGGGAAGGCACCAGAATAAAAAGGTGGGGGGAGGGGGGAGGGAGCATAGCTAGAAGATGATAGGTGAAGCCAAGTGGGTGGAAAAGAAAAGGGCTGGAGAAGAAGGAATCCTTATAGGAGAAGAGAGTGCACCATGGAAGAAAGGGAAGGAGGAGACGTAATAGGCAGATGAGGAGAAAACGCAAGTGACCAGAGCGGGAAATAGAAGAAGAGAGAAGGGGAGAGGGGAAAAATTACCAACAGGGGAAATCAACATTCATGCCATCAGATTGGCGGCTACCTAGATGGAATATGAGGTGTTGCTCCTCCACTCTGAGAGTGGCTTCACAGTGGTAAAAATTATATAAAAAGAGAAATGTTACAATAGTCATGGAGCATTTCAATATGCAGGAAGATTGGAAAAATCAGGTTGGTGCTGGATCCCAAGAGAGTAAATTTGTAGAATGTCTTTGTAAGATGCCTTTTCAAAGCAGCTTGCAGTTGAGCCCCCTAGCGGAAAGGCGATCCTGGATTGGTTGTTATATAGTGAACCAGATTTGATTAGGGAGCTTAAGCTAAAGGAACCCATAGTTGGCAGTGATCATAATATGATAGAATTTACTCCGCAGTTTGAAAGGGAGAAGCTAAAGTCAGATCTATCAGTATTACAGTGAAGTAACAGGAATTACAGAGGCATGAGAGAGGAGCTGGATAAATTTAATTGGAAGGGGATACTATTCGCGATGATGGCATATAATAGCAGTGGTTGGAGTTTCTGGGGAAGTGCGGAAAGCACAGGATAGATACATCCCAAAAATGAAAAAGTACTCTAAGGGGTTGGGGGGTGGGGTGGGGTGGAGGGGGGGAATATAATGCAACCGTGGCTGACAAGAGAAGTCAAAGAGACCATTAAGAGGAAAAAAAAGAGGACATATAATATCACAAAAATTGGGAAGATTTTAAAAACCAACAGCAAGCAACGAAAAAAGCCGTAAAGAAAAGATGAAATATGAAGGTAAGCTGAACAATATAAAGAGAATACCAAAAGTTTTTTTAGATAGGTGAAGAGTAAAAGAGAGGTGAGAGTGGATATTGAATAGCTGGAAAATGATGCTGGAGAGGTAGTAATGTAGGAATGAAATAATAAGTATTTTGCATTAGTCTTCACTGTGCAAGACAGTAGCAGTATGCCAGGAATTCGAGTGTATCCGGGGCAGAAATGAATGCAATTGCTATTACTAAGGAGAAGGTCCTTGGGAAGCTGAAAGTCTCTGAAGATAGTTAAGTCACCTGGACCAGATAGACTACACCCCAGAGTTCTGAAAGAGGTAGTTGAAGAGATTGTGGAGGCATTAGTAATGATCTTTCAAGAATCACTATATTCTGGAATAGTTCTGGGAGACTGGAAAATTGCAAATGTCTCTCCTCTCTTTAAGAAGGGAGGGAGCCAGGAAAAAGAAAATTATAGGTTAGTTAGCCTAACTTCTGTGGTCCGGACAATGTTGGAGTCCAATATTAAGGATAAGATTTCGGAGTACTTAGAGGCACATGATAAAACAGACCAAAGTCAGCATGGTTTCCTTAAAGGGAAATCTTGTTTGACAAATCTGTTGAAATTCTTTGAGGAAATAACAGGCAGGATAGACAAGGGAAAGTCAGTGGATGTTGTTTACTTGGCCTTGACAAGGAGGCTATTTAACAAGTTAAGAGCCCATGGTACTACAGGAAAGATATTAGCATGGAAAGAAAATTGGCTGACTGGCAAGAGGCAAAGAATGGGAATAAAGGGGGCCTATTCTGATCAGCTGCCAGTGATTAGTGGTGTTTCACAGTGGTCAGTATTGGGACTGCTTCTTTTCATGTTATATATCAATGATTTGATGACAGAATTGATGGTTTAGTGGCCAGGTTTTCAGATGATACGGTGGAGCAACAGGTAGTGTTAAGGATTCAGGGAGTCTGCAGAAGCACTTAGATAGAGTGCCAGAATGGGCAAAGAAGTAGCAGATGGAATATAGTGTAGGGAAGTGAATGGTCATGCACTTTAGTAGTTCCTAAGATGTAGACTATTTTCTAGATGGGGAAAAAAATTCAAAAATCAGAGGTGCAAAGGGACTTGGGAGTCCTTGTGCAGGATTCCCTAAAGGTTAATTTGAGGGTTGAGTTGGTGGTAAGGAAGGCAAATGCAATGTTAGCATTCATTTTAAGAAGACTAGAAATCTAAGAGCAAGAATGTAATGCTGAGGCTTTAAGGCAATGGTCAGACCACACTTGATACTGGAAGTAGCTTTGTGCCCCTTATCTAAGAAAAGGTATGCTGCCATTGGAGAGGCTTCAGAGGTTGTTCACAGGAATGATTCCAGGAATGAAAGGGTTAATGTATGAGAAGCATTTGACGGTTCTGGGCCTGTACTCGCTGGAGTCTAGTAAAATGAGGTGAGATCTCATTGAAACCTATCAAACATTGAAAGTGGATGTGTAGAGGATGTTTCCTTTACTGGGTGGGTCTAGGACCAGAGGGTACAAATTCCGAATAGAGAGACGTTCATTTAGAACAGAGATGAGGAGGAAATTCTTTAGCCAGAGGGTGATGAATCTGTGGAATTCGTTTCCACAGGCAGTTATGGAGGCCAAGTCATTGAGTATATTTAAAGCAGAGTTTAATAGGTTCTTGATAAGTCGGGCTATCAAAGGTTATGGTGAGAAGGCAGGAGAATGGAGTTGAGAGGGATAATAAATCAGCCAAGGTAGAATGGTTCACAGTCTTGATGGGCTGAATGGCCTAATTCTGCTCCTATGACTTATGGTCTTATGAAACAACTAAGTATGTAAATGTTAATGCAAGAAAATATTGCCAATTTGATCCCAAATTGATACTATGAAGCTCACCTGAATTCATCATAATTGATTATTCCAGTCCTATTATGATCATGAGCTGCAAGCATCCTTTTAATTTCAAGAGAATGTACATTACCACTTGTTTTGAGCTTTGTCAAGATTGTGCAAATATTGGCCTTCTGGTACTAGTAAAAGAGAAATTCAATAAAGTTGAAATTAAATTGTAGAATGAAAGAAAATAAGCTAAAATAAACATTAATTAAAGCAAATGTTAATTAAATTCTATACATTTTATTGGTTAATCCCTCTACAGTACAACAAATAAAAGTTATATTTTATGTACTGTCCAATTAACATTACTACTAGTAAACATGAGGTATAGGAACTCAAAACAAATAGCAATATTTGCTTTTTCTTCCAATTTCCCAGCATTAATAACTTATCCTCACCCTCACAAACATGAATCCTACCACAGTGACACTACAATGTCTTGCTGTGTACAAAATTATTGCTGCTAGTGGCACATGTTTAAAGGAAACAATTCTTCATGAGAAAATGTATTCAAACAATGTTCACCATTTACATAGTTTCACCCAGGTTTCCTCAATCTTTCAGTGATAAACTTGTTGAATTGCTGTTGGATTTATTTGTAGACGCGCCCACATCAACTCGTCTCTTGGGGTTTGAGTTACTGCTCTTTTTCAGCTTTGAAGCAGCTGGAAACTAGCTGCACAGTTCTGCCTTTTAGAACTCACTATTAAACCTGTCTTCTGATTCTTTTTATTTTGTATAAAAGTTAATGCTTGATTTTTTTATAGCCTTCTTTCTGTTCTACCTCATGATTATCATGTAGGAAGAATTGCACAAGGTAAAAGGTAAGAAAGTTAGATGTCATGGCAAATGGGAGCATACACCGGAGAGTAGCATTGTAAACACCACTGGGCAGTACAGGCCCTTTGACTGCATCAAAGAGTTCTATATTAGAATTTGCTTTTCAATTGCTGCATTTGAATATTTACGTAATTTAAAGCATGAAGATCTCAGAGCACGCTTGCCTTACAGTGTGGCTCTCTTTGGTTAATGAAAGCCAGCAATGATCATAATCTTTTCAATGATCTTGATCATGACAACATTATCATGGTCCTTTCAAGGACAGCTCCAGTATATTAGCTTGAAATATTCATCCCTTTAAGATTAATGATTTGGATAAAAATATGCAAGGTGAATATATTCTTTAAAATAAATGTTCCTAAGTTATAATATCTGTACTGCTTCATTTGCTTTAAATTATCTCTGCACATTTGTTTACAGTTAATTTTACTTTTAAAGGAAGTAGAAAGTAAATAAAGAAAAGTGAAAGTGTTACTTAACCTACTTCATCTGCATTCTTTTCCATGTAACAGAAAGTATACTCATCAGCATCGACCAGGCAGAAGTAATTCCCATAGAAGCAGAGTTTGGCTCCAATGAACAGATCTTGCTGAGTGAAATAGTCAGATAGCTCACTCTTATATAGTTCCTGGCCAGGTTTTTTTATTCGTCCCCTTTCTAAAAATTTACCACCAGTAATGCCTGTAAGAAAAATACATTATTTTTATGTATCTTTTTTTTAAAAAAAAAGGTCTACAAGTACAATCTTCAAAACCTACAAACGTTTGTAGTTTAAAATGCTTTTTCTTACAAAACAACAGAAAGCAGATTTAATGAATGCCAATAAGCTTTAATTAAAATTCAGGAAAACTAGATAATGTACGTTGAAACTTGGGGACAAAATTCAGTGCACAGCAATGGAATTATAAGAATTTCTGATCATCCAACACTACCAGACAGCAAAACTAAGAGTTGCCACAGTTATAATTTAGGATTCTCCATCCCCATATTACATAATTGGGAAAGTGTGCATGTGGGATAATTAACAGAAACATAGATTTTGTGAGCACGACTAGGTTTGCATCTCTTGCTACAATGTTGATTCAAGAGCAACTCTCTCCAGTGAAATTGCATTGAGCTACTCAAATACACTCAGTGGCCACTTTATTAGGTACAGGATCTTTTGCTGCTGCCACCCACCTACTTTAAAATTCAACATATTGTGCATTCAGAGATGCTCTTCTGCACACCTCTGTTATAATGTGTGATTATTTGAGTTACTATCGCCTTCCTGTCAGCTTGAACCTGTATGGCCATTTTCCTCTGACCTTTCTCATTAATGAAGTGTTTTCACCCACAGAACAGCCGCTCACTGGATGCTTCTTTTATTTTTCACATCATTCCCTGTAAACTCTTCTGTTGTGCATGAAAATCCCAGGAGATCTGCAGTTTCTGAGATACTCACACCACCCTATCTGGCACCAACAAGCATTTTGTGCTCAAAGGCACTTCATTACATTTCTTCCCCAAACTGAATCTCTTGACCATGTCTGCATGCTTTTATGCACTGAGTTGTTGCCACATGATTGGCTGATCAGATATTTGCATTAACGAACAGGTTTACAGGTGTACCTAATAGAGTGACCACTGAGAGCATAATTTAATAATAAAGATGATATTGCCCTGTAAATGTTTGTTTACTCATGCCTAATAATGGAAATTTGGAATTTCAAGAAACTTGCTTCCAGGAACATGCCTCTTGCTTCCAGGATCATCAACCATATCAATGCGGCTTAACTTTCTGCAGCTCTGAAAACATCAATTAAAGTACTTGTGGATAAAGAGGGGTGCGGATGATCAAGTGATAGGGATGAGGTGGGGAAGATGACAGAGACGTACAAAGTACAAGCTCCAAGAGGAGCTGAGAATGAAAGGTGCAAAGCCCATCACTGAATCATGAGAAGTGATTGTCCTCAGAGGAGCAGATTTAGAATCTAAATCTCTGACATTTAGAAATAAGGTGATCAAATTTGAGTTGATTCAACAAAGATGCTGTCACAGAATGTGTTGTAGTGAATGCTCAATTGGAGGGATCCATTAGTTATATTTATAATGGTATTTATGTAATTTACATTAACATATGTTGATTACACAGACCTTTATGCGCAAGTAAATGCATATAACTACAGTATATTTTTACCTGAGTTCACCTTTGGAGATTCAAAAATACTAATTGTGTCATCACTCAGATAATAGGAAAGGATAAAATTCCGTTCATTATTAATTTCATTATTCGTTATTAATCTGGCACTAAACCGGAGCACATTGCTTTCCAATCCCTGTCTGAAAAAAATCATAAATACAAGACACTATTTACTATATTTCAGATTTTATATCTCAAATGGCAAATTATAATTCTAAGTCACAGGTGTCAAACACAGAACAGTTAAAACTGAAACAAAACAATTAAAAGAGGGGCATGAAAAATGATTGGCAGGTAGCACAAGGAGAAATTGTAAAGCAAAATTGTAAATACACAAAGAAATTACTTGTGGTGAAAATGCAAATTTATTTATGAAAAAGGTGAAGGCGGGCTATTAGAGAACAATAGATAGAGAAGCAGTTTTAAGCACTTGTGGGACAAAGGCACTTGGCACCCTGATGGTATGTATTGCAAATCACTGAGAGAAGTCAACATTAGATATCAAAGATGTACAAACTTTTGAAAAAATTTAGCTCGTATATGGTGAAAACTTGTTAACTTAGTTAATGTAGTTCAGAGGTAGAATTGATACACTAGAAATCCGCAAACCACTCAGCATAATATTAATATATAATTTTCTAAGGACCATTATAAAGGATAAAGTGAACACTAATCCTGCAAATAGATTTAATAACAGGCTTATAAAAGGCAAGTCTCGTCAGATATCTGCAATAAAGTTCTTTGAACAAATAGTAGAATATAGTGATTAAGAAAATCAGAACATAATTTGATAAATTGCAAAAAGACCACCATTTTTACAAAATTATGGAGAACTGGTGATAAAAATCTCAAAATTGATCAAGAATGAATCATGGTTCATTAATGCATTTTGGACTAATGTATACAAAGATAGGCATAGATATGTTCCTCATAACCATAACATTGACTCTTTTGAGGTAGTATAATAGACAAAATGCATGTTGCATTCTGCAGTGGAAGCTGACATTTGCCATTTTAGCAAAAGTGAATTCTTGACACAAAACATCCACTATCCCTTTGCTTCACAGAAGATGCCTGACCCCTCCAAGTTCCTCTAGTGGTTTGTTTTTGTAGCTTTTCTGTAAAGGCCTCTTCAGAGTTAATTCACCTAAAAGAGTCACTAGACCCTCAGCAGTTACAAATGGGGAATGTTTCCTTTTAAACAGTTTCCCTTGACAGAGAACCCACTTAGTGCTCATGCTATCATCTAAACTCAAAGAACAATTGTCTCAGGTCCATCAACTTGCAAGCATGTTGCTTTACCTGTCTTTCTCCATAAATTTTATTATATCACGTCGTGGAGGTTTGGGCTCCAAGCTTAAAGTAGAATTGTAGGAATCCTCCTCAGATCCAAAACCATTGTATGGAGGAATTTCCCTTTTCACCTTTGTGATTGGCTCTGATTTGTATTTGACTGGTGTGAAATCCTCTGTTAATTAATGTAACACGAGATAATTTTTGATAGGTTATTACAATTTGAAAAATTAGTGGATTTCACTTATTAACACTCAACTTATTAATCATCACAAAAATACTGCACATTCCTTCAATATTAGAGATGACAGTGCAACATTATTTCCATTCATAATTAAGTTAATGATTTGATTTGTGGATTACTCACATTCTAGTACTTTTCAGTTTCCAAAATACTCAAATTAATCTTCATATTGCATTTGAAAGTTTGATTTTGTCTTAGTACAGGTGAAAACAGAACCACAAGTTCTCAGACATTGTGTCCTAAGATGATGTCCATCATTTAACTAATTTACCGCAGCATAAATTGATGTTGATTAGTTTGATGATTAACAATAAAATTAACTTCAAATAATATGTAAAAAAAAGTAAAAATGTTAAACACAGAAGATTCTACAGGTGTTGGAAATCCAGAGCAACACACACAAAATGCAGGAGGAACCTCCCCCTTCCTCTTCAGTTCTGAAGAAGGATCTCGGCCTGAAACTTCGACAGTTTATTTGCTTCAATATATGCTACCTGGCCTCGGAGTTCCTCCAGCGTTTTGTGTGTGCTGCTATGTAAAAATGTTAACTTGTTTGTTCTTATACACTGACCTCCCAACACATACATATGCTTATGCACATACACAACCACACAAAATTGCACACCTCAACACATTGTTATGCTTCCCATAGGGGGATAAATTGGTAAACTCACTCTGAGAACATGATACTATGATTAACTGGTGCCAGTGATCAGTGGGTAACACGTTCAAAATTCTGAGACCTTATTTACATAATTTCAACAACCATCCAGTACCAATTGAAATGGTTACTGTTTTAGTTCATCATCATGGAGCTCAATTGCATCAGGTGGTATCATCAATATCTTTAATTAAAAGTAAGAAATTTAGGAATTAAGTAGGTTTTAAGTTTGAGAGCTAGAGAGAGGTGGAGAAAACCAATTAGGAGTAAGGACTGAGAATGATTGACACAAGTCTCAGATGAGTTGGGTGTTGTTGGGGGTAGTAAATATAATAATCACATATTGTGGACAGAAGTGCAAAGAGAAAAGCTGAATAAAACAATAAATGTTGTTCAAAAGGATATTGTGGCAATTGATAATCAGAATTGAGAACTATCACTTAAAGTTCATGACAACAGCAACTGCAAACTTTCTGGTAACGACCTTCTTCTTAGTAGTATTTCAAGATGCAGGGCCGACAATGATGCATTATGCCATATTTCTGAGTCATATTATTCAACTTGGAAGGAACCAGTAGCTTGAGCCTTTCCCATGATACTGCTGCATTTATTCTTCTTTATGTTAGAAGTTCAGGATTTGGGAAGTATTGTTAGTGCAATCTTGATGAATAACTATTGGAAATAGTATATACTGCTATAACAGTATGTTAATAAGGCTGGGATTGTTGTGGATAGGTTACCAACAAAATGGACAGTCCTGTCTTGGATTGTGTTAAGCTGTAGTGTAAATTTCTGGTCAATGGCTGCACACACATGCAATTCCCCACCCCAAGAAAATTTGATGGTGGGGCCTAGCAAATGGTAGTGCCAATGAATATCAAGGGTATATAGTTAGAGCTTCTATTGTTGGAAATAATCATTGCATGGTACTTTTGTAAAACGTATATTCTAGATACATGCTATTTCACAGCCCATGCCTCTGGACATTGATGCAATGCAGGTATATACTGCTTCATTTGCTGAAGAGTCATGAATGGAATTAAATATTACACAATCATCAGCAATCATCCCACTACAGATCTCATCATGGAAGGAAACAATTTCATTCCAGATTTGTTCCAGAGGCAATCATAAGTGAACATAATTATTTTTTGAACGAAGCCACTATACAAGGCAACAAAATGTCCCTCCTTAAGCTAGTTTGTAGGTGATTGCAGTAGTTCTAACTATAGTTATTTTGCATGGTACCTAGTCCTTCATTTTGAGTTCTCTTTTGAAAAAACTAAAACATCACCTCCAAAGTAAATATTGGACTCAACAGAAATAGAAAAAAAAAGTTGGTTCATTAGCTAATATTGACATACATTACAGAGAAACCTAGCAATTGAATAATCTGGTCCTGCACTAAATAATGATTTCCTCAATTTAGTTAACCATAATCAATAATTTCTATTAGATTCTAATACCACTGAGAATATATTATCAAATAAACCATTTGTTTCAGCCATCATGCCAAAGAACAACTTGCATTAAACTCATCAAGATACCAGTGCTGCATGCTGTACTAATGGACCAAAGGTATGTTTCTGCAGACTGTTGTAACAAGTTATAATGGGTTGTAGAACACAAATAACAGCTGTTTTCCAATATTCAGCTCAAAAAAAAATTGAAGAACTTGAAAATTAGTAATGAAGTATTCAAAATACATTATTTGTATATTGGACACAATCTGCAGCAAAAGATTTGCAATAGTAAATATAATGTAAAATTGCCAATGAATTTTCAACAATATGGCATGTGGTGCTTTCATTATATCTTTACTCCGGCCAAAAGTTCGGACACATGTGAGGCTAGTGTACAGCCTACTGTTTTATACTCTGCTTATTAATCTAAAGAAGTAATTTGAATAAAGGACAGTTCTAGGGTGTTTTCGTTTGATCTCGGGTTGTCAGGATAAACAATATTTCACTTTATGATTTCAGATAATAATCTTACATCTTAACTATTCCCACTTTTGATGAAATGTCATCAGTTTGAAACCGTTTCTGCCTCCATAGATCTCGGGTTCCCAACCTTTTTTACCCCATGGAGCCTTACCATTAACCGAGGGGTCCGTGAATCCCAGATTGGGAACCCCTGCCATAGTTGTTGACTTATCTGCTAAATATATGTAGCATTTTCTCTTATTGTATTGTACATAATAAAAAGTCTCTTTAAATGATGATATAATCATTGCTGGTAGAACCTCAGATGGAGATGAGAGAGTGTACAGGAGTAGGATATACCAACTAGTAGAGTGGTGGCACTCAAGACAAAAGAGCTGATTGTGGATTTCAGGAAGGGTAAGGCAAAGGAACATATACCAATCCTCACAGAGGGATCAGAAGTGGAGAGAGTGTGCAGTTTCAAGTTCCTGGGTGTCAAGATCTCTGAGGACCTAACCTGGTCCCAACATATCGATGCAGATGCAGCTATAAAGAATGCAAGACAGCAACTATACTTCATCAGGAGTTTGAAGAGATTTTGTATGTCAACAAAAACACCCAAAAACTTCTATAGACGTACTGTGGAGACAATTCTGACAGGCTGCATCACTGTCTGATATGGGGGAGGGGGTTGGGGGGGCGGCTACTGCTCAGGTTCAGAAGCTGCAGAGGGTTATAAACTTAGTCGGCTCCAACTTGGGTACTAGCCTAAAAAGTACCCGGGACATCTTCAGGGAACAGTGTCTCAGAAAGGCAGTGTCCATTATTAAGGACCTCCAACACCCGGGGCATGCCCTTTTCTCACTGTTACCATCAGGTAGGAGGTACAGAAGCCTGAAGGCAGACACTCAGAAAACAGCTTCTTCCCCTCTACCATCTGATTTCCTAAATGGACATTGAACCCATGAACACTAGCTCATTTTTTTTTGATATATATTATTTCTATTTTTGCACGATTTTTAATCTATTCAATATACAGTACATCTACTGTAATTGATTTACTTATTTATTTTTAGGTTTTTTCTTCTACATTATGAATTGCATTCAACTGCTGCTGCTAAGTTAACAAGCTTCACAACACACACTGGCAATAATAAACCTGATTTTGATTAAATCTAACAGGTTTTGATATTAACAGTATAATCATTTAAAATCTCAGAATTTTTCTTTAGATATTTTAAGTGACTTTGTGTAAGCTTTATTTATTTCCATCTCATTTGTTCATTAGAGGCAAAATTCAATGTATTTTTATACAAAGAATATTCTGAGTGAAAGAACACTAATTGCATGGTGTTGCCACCTGTAGTCACCAAAGAGGAGCAGGTATTTGTGCTCACAATTTTCTATAAGCAGTTTGTTAAATTGTTATTATGAAAACAATATTTTAATAGGATGATGGTTCCTTAAGGTTGTTCTAGCCAGGGATGGTGGTGGGGGTAGGCTCCAACTACCCATTAAATGTTCCAATTGCGTGCACCTCAAACAGCCTCTGACAACCAAGTCCAGATCTTGGTCTTCACATGTGACTTAGCGACTAAGCCCAGAGGATCCATTTCTACTGACAGGCGAAGGGGCGGGGGTGAGTTACTGGCACCTTTGTGTGGGCCTGCTACAAGGGCAACAGTTTGCTCTCCATACCATACCACCCTGGTTTGCATATCACATAGACAGCTGGGACACAACATCCATGGTCGGCCCCAGTCAATGGAGGGCATCAACAGAATGCTTCGCTACTCAAGGTTTCAGCATGATACAGGTAACTAAAAATTCTACATGAAATCCAATCTAAAAATTGAAAAGGCCATTCAATGCTCTTTTTCTTGTGCAATGCAACCTTGAAATATGCGTTTTTGGAATTACCACTGGTATTATTATGCCCCAAGATGGAACTTGGGTTTAAAGTATTCCTCAGACACCAGTGTTACTTTGAGATTACACCGTATTTATGTCTATATATTCCTTCTAAGACCAACAGCGCCATCATCTGACCACCAGATGAAAGTAAAAAGGCAAAGAGGTCTAAAGTAGGTAACCCATGAAAGAAAAGAGAACTCTTTCTTTTTGATAGCCAGGAACTGCCTTGTACTCAAGTCCAGTCAGTCAGTCAGAGAAGTGAGGAACTGAGGAGGCAGGTTGATGTAAAAGGTTCTAAAGATAGACTCGTGTCCAAATTGTACTTTGATTACCTTGCATCTTCAATTTGTGGTCAAATTGCCAGTGGTGGTGAGGATTCTTTGAGGGTTGCTCACTGATTTCAGGGGAATTCAAAACCGGGGTGGGGGGGGGGTCAATGATATTCCCTACACTGTATACCTCTTCTTGGATTATGTCACCAGCACATGCATGTTGGTGCTGTTTTCCATAATATCAAGAATGAGTATGATTTTGTTTTTTGTTAGCAAAAATTCCTTTAAACTCAGCTTTCCAGCTTTTGTATTAGAAAAGCAAGGAAACACTGAAAATGGCAAAGGATCTACAATATTTGAATAAGTGTGCACATTCTCTTTGATGGTGTCACTGCTGCTTTATGCTACCAGCTTATTTACATAGCCCAAACATTACACTGTAATGTAACGTAGTGACTCAGATGGACATTTATCTGTTAAGTGGCTAACACCTTTAAAAATTAATGTGTACATCAACATATCAGCTGAATCTAGCATAATAGAGGTAAACTGGTAGTAGCGTGTTCTGATAGAAATTGTTGGAACCTATTTCAGGAAGGTGTTAATTTTTTCCAGTGCTGCATTTGGTAGAGCTGGTGGAAAGCATGAGAGAAATAGAAACTGGAGAACTAAATAGAAAGACAAATTGAGCACTGTACAGCTAATGTACCAATCATGTTAATACAACTCAACAGGGTATTTGACCTTGAGTCTGTTTCAAATATGCAGGCAAATTCCAAGCACCCAACATTTCATTAATTGTCTGTCTGCATTGATCTAGTATATAATTGCATCAATTAAGACCATAAGATATAGGAGCAGAATTAGGCCATTTGGCCGATTGAGTCTGGTTGATCCAATTTCCCACTCAACCCTAATCTCTTGCCTTCTCCCCATATCCTTGCATGCCCTGACTAATCAAGCGGCTTTCAACTTCTGCCTTATAAATACCCAAAACTTAGTCTCCACAGCCACCTGTGGCAATCAATTTCACAGGTTCACCACTCTCTGGCTAAAGACTTTCCTCCTCATCCCTGTTCTAAGAGGACACTCTTTTACTCTGAGGCTGTGTCTCCTGGTCTTAGACTCTCCCATCATAAGAAACATCCTTTCCACATCCACTCTATCGAGGCCTTTCAACATTCAATAGGTTTCAATGAGGTCATCTCTCATTCTTCTGAATTCCGGTGAGTAGAGGCCCAGAGCCATCGAACACTCGTCATTTTTACCAACCGAGTCATGCTGCCCCCTCTGCCATGATTCAGTGATGCCCACAATGTCATAACATGCCAATCTGTAGCTGTGCTACAAGTTCATCTACTATATTCCGTATACTGCTTGCATTCAAGTATAACACCTTCAGTCACGTAATCACCCCTTTTGATTTTGTCCGCCTTTTACATTGTAACCTCATCCTGTTGACTGCAATTTTGCCCTATCATCAGCCCCTCTTTGCTAGCTGTCTCACAACAAACTGTCTCTGTTTGTAAACCAACTACCTCATCCTCAGCATTATCACTCCGGTTCCCATCCCCCTAACAAGTTAGTTTAAACCTTCCCGAACAGCTGCCACAAGGATATTGCACCCCCCCACCACTTGAGTTCTGAGGTAACCTGTCCTTTTTGTACAGGTCGTATCTTCCCTCTAATAATCCATAAATATGAACTCCTGCCCCCTGCATCAGTTCCTCAGCCATACATTCATCTGCCAAATCATCCTATTCTTACCCTCCCTAGCACATGACACAGTCAGTAATCCAGAGATTACTACCCTGGAGGTCCTGTTTTCAGCTTTCTACCTAGTTCCCCAGAATCTTTCTTCAGGACCTCCTCGCCCTTCCTAGCTATGTTGTGGGTGCTGATGTACCAGCCCTGCTGGCTGCTCACTCTCCCCCTTTAGAGTGTCATGGACCCAGTCTGAGACATCCCTGACCCTTGCAAATACAGTGGATTCCAGTTCATTGTGCTATTGGTTAATCGGGGCATGCACTTATTTGGGATAACTCTTAAAGAGCAAAAACTAATTGAGAAAATAGGCAGGATTCCCTTCATTCATTTGGGATACTATGCTACTTAATTGGGACAGGAAACCGTTGCCGAACAATTTCTAACTAATGGCAGTTGCATGCACTTGTGTGGCCATTAAACGCTACACTGTGCTTAGGGGGAATAGTTTTTTTTAAAAATGGTGTCATTTGCATATGGTTGTATTGAAAAGCAATGATTTTTGACACTGATAGCTGGTGAGAAATAAGCAGGAAGGTAATTCAGAACTGTTTGCACACTGTGGTTTCAAGCATTTAGGCTTGGAGATGCCAGAAATAGCCAGAAATGAAAATGAAACTATTTCACTACTCAGCAAGTTAGGAACTATGAAGAACTTGAAGGTATCAACAATCATCTTGAGTGTTACAATGAAATTTAAAATTAGGAAGAAGCAAACATTGAAAGCAATGTATGAAGGTAGTCTATTATCTGCACTAGGTGTCTATGCTGATTTTGTTCATTCACAGTTTTCTTATCTTTTTAGCTATTTCCATGAAACTTCAGCTCATCAGAGCAGCTGCTTAATTGGGCCAAAATGTACTTGTCCTGCTGTGTCCCAGTTAACCGGAATCCACTACATATTCCTACATCAACTGGTAATAGGGCTCCAACTTTTAAATGGCTCTCTCCATTTTGCCACAGTGCTACTCTGATTGTTATATGTTTCTGTGTTTTGAATTCAAACAGAAGCAAGGCAGGCAATGGAGTGGGGAAATGTAATTCCATTTCATTGACTACTATGTCAGCATTCTTGTGTATAAATTGGCATGTTGTCATGGGAAGGGTGTTAGGGGAAAGGATCTAAGGATATTCTCCAAGCTTCAAGCTTCCTTGAAAAATGCAACATCGTTGTTGTCAGAAACCCTAACTGGTTAAAATGCAAAAGGAACATTCAGGATGACATTGAGAGTCATACAATGGGAACACACAAAAACCTGGTGTAAATGGTGGAAAGACCATACCACCTCGCAAGCTATCCACACCTCTCCACTCCCTCCCCACCCAGTCTGCAGTTCACAAATAGGTTTCATCAATCACCTAGAATCTACAAAATCAGAGTGGAAACAAGAAGGAAGCAAAGAACTGTCAGGCTGTGCTACCTTGACATGTACAAGCATTTAAGTTCATTTCCTTGGGACATTTCAATGAATTCTCAATCTTGCAGTATCTGTACAGGAGTCAGAGAAATAAATATATAAAGTCAACAGCTTTACTGTATTGACAGAAGTATAGGTACAGTTTGTTTCACTACCATCCACTTTCTTCCTAGTCAGCACCATTCCTTAGTGAAGAGTAGACTTATTGTACCCTAGTTATCAATACCATCTAGTTTCTAAGAGGAACAAGGCACTGTCTCAATGATTTTCTACTTTTGCTTGGAGTAACAGAACTTGACTCTAATTTCTCCCTTGAATTGCATTGTAAATTAGGACCATGATCTTACTTAATCCTCCCACTAGGAACTTGGCAAGTACAACCTGGAAGTCCATTTTACATCTGCCCTATTTCACATTCATTAAAGTCAACACAGCATAAAGCTGGTAGTATGTAAATAAGCATCCAAAATAGATGTGATATAATTGTCATAAAGTATGTACAAAGATTACAAAACTGATAAGATTCAGACCTATATTCTCAGCTTGATTGTGAAACCAGGGCATTACAATTGAAAAGTGTCAGCATAAGCTACTTCATGCAGTAAAATTCTGGTAATCATTGTGCATGAAATTCATGATAAGACTTGGTGCCCTGAAAACCTTCAGCCCCAATCCTTTGTTCACATAAATGACTATTACAAACAGGGATTTTGATCATTTAACTGCGAATTTTTATTTGTGAATCGCATGCTCCTTTTTTTTCCACAGCACAGCCCAAAAAACAGGAAAAATTGTAAAGCACAATAAACTAAAAATTCAAAAACTGCAATGCCAGCAGTTCAAAAGCTTTCAACCCGCCCCACCTTTACTAGGTACTTAGTTGAACCACTTCTCACAGCTATTACAGTCAGTAGTCTTTCTGGCTAAGTTTCTATTAGTTTTGCACAATGTAATGGAGTAAAATTTGCCCATTCCTCCTTGCAGAATCGCTCAAGGTGTGTCAGGTAGTTGGGAAAGGGCAGTGGATGACAATATTGAGGTCTTGCCAGAGATATTCCATTGGGTTAAGGTCAGGATTCCCACTGGGCCACACAAGGACATCGATTTTCTTCAGTTGAAGCCACTTCACGGTTGCTCTGGCATTGTGCTTTGGGTCATTGTCCTGCTGAAAGACAAACTTCCGCCCCAGTTTAAGCTTTCTTGCAGAGGCTAGCAGGTTTTTTAATCTGGAATCTCTCTGTATTCAGCAGTTTTCATTTTCCCATCAATCCTGACCAGATTTCCAGTCCCTGCTGCTAAAGGGCATCCCCATAGCACAATGCTACCTCCACCATGTTTTACAGTAGAGATGATGTTACCTGGCTGATGTGCAGTATTAGATTTACGCTATACGTACCGCTAAAAAAAAGCATATCCTTTCCCTTAAATACTTTGAATAGTGTCACTGTAAAGATGTGGAAAGCTATCCTGTCATCAGCTGAGACTAAAGTGGAAATTTTTGGCCTCAACTCATGGTACAAATCTAATCCTGTGCATCAACCAGGTCACAGCATCCCTACTGTAAAATCTAGTCAGGATTGATGACAGAATACTATTGAAAGGAACTGTATCTCCTCTCTAAACATATTCTTTACTAGCCATAAAACATTTTATTTATTTATTGAGATACAGAATGGAAAAGGGTCTTCTGGGCCTCCAATTTAATTCTAGCCTAATCACAGGACAATTTACAATGACCAAGTAACCTACCGACCATTACATCTTTGGACTGTAGGAGTGAACGTGGAGTACCCACACAGTCACAAGAGGAACTTTAAAAACTCCTTACAGGCATCAGAGATTTGTTCAAATTTTTACTACAATTATGCAGCTGTCATGGCTGAAAGACAAAACAATGTTAATATATCCTGCCTGCCTACAGCCTTCCCAATGGAAGTAGTGCAAAAGGGATACTAGAGAAGATAAATGAAAATGAATGTGAAAATAAAAGTTTGCTCACCAATGCCATACTTTTTCCGGTAATACTCCTTTGTAAATTCATCACAATCACAGAGAACCACCTTCCGTCCCCAGACATTTATCATTGTCCCAATCATCAAGTCACAATCCTTGTAGAACTCTTGCTGCACATGTCCGGTCTAGAAAATATAATTATAATTGTGAATAAATATGTCAATAATTTAGAATCTTTCTAAAGGCATTGTAGTTGGTAAACCTTGAAATATTGATTTTGGTACCTTAAGACTATCCAGAATATAGCGGCCTCCAAGCCCCACAGGTCCAAAAGTGTTCAGTAGTGTTCGGTCTGTAATCTCACCAGGATGATATAATCGATCTGGAATATTCTTTCAATAAAGATAGAATGCTCAAAACAATATCAAGTAAAATTTACTTTTTCTTGCCTTATAAGTACAGTTTTAACATGAGAACAGTTCAATCTAAATTTACTGGTGAGCCAATAATATTACTAATCTAACAAAAAGAGAAATAGTGGTTAATTAAAGATGGGCAAAAGCAATAGCCTAATCGTTAATTCGGAAATAACAAACTTTGCAAGCACTTTCACAGAAAGGAATAAATATCAGCTGCACAACAATAACAAGAAAAGCAAATGACACAAAGTTTGGTGGTGTTGTGGATAGTGTAGAAGGTTGTTGTAGGTTACCACGGGACATTGTTAGGATGCAGAGCTGGGCTGAGAAGTGGCAGATGGAGTTCAATCTGGAAAGTAAAAGTGAAACGATGCACTTTAGAAGATTAATTTGAAGGCAGAATACAGGGGTAATGGAATGGTTCTTAGCAGTGTTGAGGACCAGAGGGATCTTGGGGTCTATATCCATAGATTCATCAAAGATGCTATGCAAGTTGATAGGATGGTTAAGAAGGTATCTGGTGTGTTGGCCTTCATTAGTCAGGTGATTGAGTTCAAGAGGTATAAGGAAATGTTCCTGCTCTATAAAACTCTGGTTAGACCACACTGGGTATTGTGTTCAGTTCTGATCACCTCATTATAGGAAGGATGTGGAAGCTTTAGAGAGGATGCAGAGGAGAATTACCAGGATGCTTCCTGGATTCGAGAGTACATCTTATGGGGACAGGTTGAGCAAGCTAAGGCTTCTCTCTTTGGAGAGGAGGATGAGAGATGGGGGTGTACAAGATGATAAGAGGCATAGGTCACGTGGAAAGCCAGAGACATATAATTTTAAGGTGATGGAGGAAACTATGGGTGGATGTCAGAGGTAAGCTTTTTTTTAAAACATGGTGAGTGGTAAGTGTGTGAATTGTGCAGCTAGGAGTAGTGGTAAAGACAGATACATTAGAGAAATTTAAGAGACTCTTAGATCTGCACATGAATGACAGAAAAATGGAGGGCTATTTGGGAGGCAAAGGGTAGATTGATCTTTGTGTAGGCTAACTGGTACAACATCATGGGCTGAAGAGCTTATACTATGCTATACTGTTTTATGTTCTATGTTTTCAGTCAACTTTATCAGGTTTTGGGATTTTAAAATCATTTAATAAAATACATCCTGAGCTGTTAGGCTCTGACTGTAGTTTTTCCACTGTTCCTGGCTTCATGAGTGATGCCAAACAATAGTAGAGTACTAATATTGTATCTTTGTTTTAAAAAGGAAGTAAGACAGTATAACTGCTCCAACACCTTTTTTTAAATTCTTCTCACCATGATACTGTACTTCACCTTGAACAAAATTTTCTGCTGGAGCTGCCGCCTCCATTCCAGAACCTGCAATACTCTAACCTGAGCTACAGTACACATGTTCAGTGACTGGATTCCAAGTCATGGTCCACTCATTCACTGGAGCAGACGAGAGTATAGCTCTTGTAGCAACTGTACAATGCCACACTCTGACAATTCAGTGGATCATTTACCATAGACGCTGTAGCAAAGGCAGACAATGATGATAAAATTCACTAATGAATTCCGACATCTGTGCACCAACACAACCTTTGGTCACCTAAGTGTATTTGAAAAACAGGACACTAAATCCACTCTAAAGCTCCTTTGCCATACTTGTTCATTAGCTGCACATGGAAGATTGTCTACATGGAGTAGAACAGGCCACTGAAAGCTATGGAGGTTGATTTTTAGTGGCTCTTGTCTGGACTGACAGCAATGACTGATTTGATCCCAAGAAAGTATACCAAACTAGCACTCCAAATAGCTAAGTGTGACAGTTAAGCATATATTTCTGGATTACCATCACAACCCGTTTTGAATATTTATATCCAGAATCATGAAGACAACTGACTCAACAACTGACTTCACACCGTTACTCCTTGTATTGCAAAAGAAGTTGAGATATTGGCTATCCAATAGCAGGATACGAATTGACAATAAACTGGACTGGTCAAAGAACACTGAGGCTGTCTACAAGAAGGGTCAGAGCCGTCTCTATTTCCTGAGGAGACTGAGGTCCTTTAACATCTGCTGGACAATGCTGAGGATGTTCTACGAGTCTGTGGTGGCCAGTGCGATCACGTTTGCTGTTGTGTGCTGGGGCAGCAGGCTGAGGGTAGCAGACACCAACAGAATCAACAAACTCATTCGTAAGGCCAGTGATGTTGTGGGGATGGAACTGGACTCTCTGACGGTGGTGTCTGAAAAGAGGATGCTGTCCAGGTTGCATGCCATCTTGGACAATGTCTCCCATCCACTACATAATGTACTGGTTGGGCACAGGAGTACATTCAGCCAGAGACTCATTCCACCGAGATGCAACACAGAGTGTCATAGGAAGTCATTCCTGCCTGTGGCCATCAAACTTTACAACTCTTCTCTTGGAGGGTCAGACACCCTGAGCCAATAGGCTGGTCCTGGACTTATTTCCTGGCATAATTTACATATTACTATTTAACTATTTATGGTTTTATTACTATTTAGTTATTTATGGTGCAACTGTAACAAAAACCAATTTCCCCCGGGATCAATAAAGTATGACTATGACTATGATGTCTGGACTGAGGAACTAGCATGATGTCTCCACTTATGTACTAATGGAATGGTCAACTAATTTTATGCTAACCTTTATGAAAAGTTGTTGATGAACTTGGCCATATTCCTTGTAATTGAATGCAGGCTGTCTGGCGAACCTGATGGACCACCAACCCTTTTATGGGCCTATTTTCAGACTTCACCATTAGATGTCTTCATTTAAATCCTCATCAGAGTCCTGCAGAGCAAAACTTGAACATGTACTCACCTTTTGGCTGGGGGTCCCTCATGTTGATGATTCACTGCATGTACATTTTGAAAAGTATATTATACACCCATAAGTACCCCTGAGGAGGATATAGGAATTCTTATCCAGCTATAGTAATTTTCACACAGCTGAAAGGTTTGCCATTTCAAAGGTAGCTAAAAATGAACCATCTTGTTATGGGTCTGGAAATATATCCAGGTAGGGCCAAGTAAGGGCAGTAGGGAAGGAAATCAAGCATGTGAAGCTAATTCTGCTTCATTCATTGTAAGAAAATGTTTGTTTTTTGAAATTCCAGATTTTTAAATTAATCTTTCTGATACAACAAAATGCATAGAAGTACCAGAACAGTCAAGGAGACTCAGAGTCCAGCCCTTAGGGAATGGACAAATTTGCATGTGTTTGAAAAAAGGACATTTTCTTTTCTCTTTCCACAGATGCTGTCTGACATGCTGTGTTTCTGCAGTAGTTGCTGATTTTATCTGACACATGTACGGCACATAGAATGTTGACTTTATGTGAAATATTGATATTGTGGTGGCTATTATTTTTTGACCAGATTGTCTGGTTAGCAGTACACTGAAGGTAACATAGACTTAAATAGTAGACAGAAATTCATCGTGGAACTACAGTCAGTAAAACAAGAACTGGGTTGTCTATATGCCTGATTTCCTTCTTCCACTTCCTATGCTGTTGCTACCTGCTGGGATTTGAACTCATTATATCATTTTAGGTTACTCTGCAGAACTGGATGAGTGCAGTAAGTTAATCACTGCACTACCTTTCTGCCTTCTAAAGTTCTTTTGAGAGAAATTGTTGATTTGTAAGTGAGTGAGCAACTTTGAAAACTATTGATACAATAGGGATATAATGTTTGATTCTGACCACATTTATAAGGTCATTTAGCATTTAGACAGCCATTCCAGGATCATACTGTTTGGGCTCTTCACTTTCATCTTGACAACAATTCCCTCAAACTGCCTTTGCAGAAGGTGCCTGGAGATATTTCAATGGATAGCAGACATTTTTTTTTCCTTTCTACTTTTCAGTGTTCCTTTGTAGAATTGGCAAAGCATAACACTTGCTCCCTCCTGTGATGTGCCATGGCTGCTAAAGAAAGTTGCAATCACCAATACTTTTATCTCCAATAATTTGTAAGCCCTAAAATGTGTGCCTTTTCAGAGTTGCAAGCTGGCTACTGATACTCCAGTTTAGCTTCAACTATTGGCTGCTATAGAAACTGGACACACTGCTGAGGAACTAATGAATGTGATTAGCTCTGAACAGTCATAATAAAGTTTGTAAACAGTCTGAACTTGGTGCACTTTTACAAACTTACGCCCATTTTCCAGCACTATCGCCTACTTTTTTGTGTTTATACCTTTGGTAGCTTGTTTCGGTTGAGAAAAACATCAACAGCATCTCTGCCAGAATTTGGGGGAAAAACCTCTCGAATTTCAATAGTGTCGTCTGCTAGGTAATAATGTAGAACAAGCTCTCTGAAGTCTCCAAACTGAGTTTCTCTGTCATCCCAGTAGCAATAAAATCGTAAAACATGCTTATCATGGTCCAGGAACTGCTTAAGTGTATCAGTTTTCTCATATGGCCGGAGAGGTTGCATATTTTTCTCCATCTGCAAGAAATACAGAAGGTGCAGAATGAATAAAAACCAGTGAGAAAGGCTTCCTGGAGACTATAATAAAGATTCTTCAAAATTAACTTTCTTTACATTGGTATTTAAGGATACATTCAATTTATGCCATTTTACACATTTCATTTCTTTAATTGTGCACTGACGTTAAAACAAAAGATTTTGCTATAAGTTGTCCAGCACATATAAATAAAACCAGTAACATTTATAGAGCACTTTTCATACAGACAATGTAGTTCAAGGTACTTTGCAATGGGATAAGCTGCAAACATGAAAATAAAACTCGAAATAAAAATAAACGTGACAATAAAGGACAAAAAGATGTTAGTTAAGAGCAAGATTAAATAAATAGGTTTTAAGCTGGCACTTACAATTGTCAACTGAGTCTGCATTCCTTATAGCTTTAGGTATTGAATTCCACAGTTAAAGAGCGTAATTCAGAAAAGCTGAACTACAAATTATCCTTTAAGGGAGACTGTTAATATTTAAGAAACGAGTAGAAGAAGACCTGAGAGTTGGAGCAGGATTGTAGAATAAAAATGATTCTGTGTTATACCCTGGTCCCATACCATTAAGAACTTTAAAATCAATTCTGAAAGATACAGGATCCAATGCAGAGTAGATAGGATGGGAGTGATATGCTCACTCATCCTGGTCTTAGTTAAAAGTCTAGCAGTAGCATTCTGAATGAGTTGGAGTTTGTCAATAGATTGCATTGGAAGGCAAGTAAAAAGTGCACTGCAGTATCTAGTCCATTTGATTGAAAGGTGTGAAGTAGTTTTTTAGCATCATTATGTGATAGAAACGGGCATCCCTTTGCAATATTTTTTAAATAAATTTTGTAAAAATGCTGCTCTGGTCACTTTCTTACCTGAATCAAAATAATACCAAAGCTTGTTATTTTTGTTTTACAAGCTAAGGTGAGTTCCCAAGTTTATCAAGAAGTTTATCTCTTTTGGCTATGGGATCAGCAAAGAGCATTTCAGATTTATCTTCATTTAGTTTTAGGAAATTATTGCTCATCCATTTGTTTATTGCAGCCATACCAGAAATCATAGCAGATAGGGAGTTACCATTATCAGTTTCAACCGAAATATTCAATTGTGTGTCATCTGTATAAGTGTAGAAAGCAAGTTTATGCTCTCTAATGGCATCTCCTAAGGGGAGCATGTACAAGGAAAAGAGTAGGGGCCCAAGACAACTTCCCTGAACAACACCAAAAGGTAACTTGTATCTCTTAGAAATATGATCTCTAAGTGAGTCAAAAAATTCTCTCTAAGATATATGAGCAAAACCAATTAAGGACACTATCAGAGAGACCAACCTAGTTCTCAAGGCAATCTAGGAGAATATTGTGGTCAATTGTATCAAAGGCAGCTCTTAAATCTAGAAGAATTAAAACTGATACTCTGATACCATCGGTCCTCAGCCTAAAGTTGCTGGCAATTTTGGTAAGGGCTGTCTACGTGCTGTGGTTTGCTCTAAAATCTGACTAAGACTTTTCTCAAATATTGTTCACATTCAAAATGTTATTGAGTATGAAAATGACTTTCTCAAGAATCTTGCCCAGGAAGGGAAGATTTGTGATAGGACTGTAGTTAGGTAGTACCTCAAAATCAAGGATTGGCTTTTTAAGTAGGGGTTTGGCTGCTGCAATTTTGAAGGTATCTGAAAAAACTCCAGTTTCAAGGAATGTGTTAATAATTTTCCTAAAAGAATTGAATACACTGTTAATAGAGTCCTTAGAAAGTGTAGTAGGAAAAGAGTCAAGACAGCAAGTAGACTGCTTGCTCTTTGTTACAATTTTACAGAGTTCTGAACCAGAAATACTCATACATTTTGACATGGTTGCCATCTTTTTACGAGGTTCACTATAGAGATATTAATTTGCTAAAGACCTCACTTGATGTTCATTTACTCAAGAGCTTTAGACATAATATGTGTTCCCTTGACAATACTAGTCCTCTTCCTCTCCTAAAAGCTTTGATATTACTCAGGCATTTTAATACAATAGAATTATTTTGTGTGATCCTTGACACGAAGTAATAATAGGCTATTAAAGTCAAGATTTATTGTAGCTGTGCACACCCCTTCTACGTGCAGGAGAGGAATTACAAACATGATATTTTGACCATCTCAAAACTGCTCATCTGTCACGCTGCCTTTGCATTCCAACTGAGTTCACTTACTTCAAACAAAATCCATGTGAAACCTTATTTTTGCCTTATCTGTGTGACATGCTGATTCAATGGACGAAGGCAAGACAATGGATGTTGTTTTTATGTGGATGTTGGACTTCAGCAAACCATTTGACATAGCTCTGCATGGGAGATTGGTCAAGAAGGTTCAGTCACTTGGTATTCAAGATGAGGTAATAAACTAGATTAGAGATTTACTTCATGGAAGAAGCCAGAGCGTGATTATATACCTCTGACTGGAGGGGTACCTGTAGGAATCGGTGCTGGGTCCATTGTTGTTTGTCATTTATATCAATAGCCTGGATGATAATGTGGTAAACTGGAAAAGCAAATTTTCAGATGACACCAAGATTGGGGGTGTAGTGGACAGGGAGGAATACTATCAAAATTTGCAGCGGGATCTGGACCAGCTGGAGAAATGGGCTGAAAATTGGCAGATGGAATTTAGTGCAGACAAGTGTGAGGTGTTGTACTTTGGAAACAACCAGAGTAAGTCTCATATGCTGAGCAGTAGGGCACTGAGGTGTGTGATAGAACAGAGGGATCTGGGAATACTGATCCATAATTCTTTGGAAGTGGCGTTACAGGTAGATAGGTTTAGTCATTGTCATAGTCATACTTTATTGATCCCGGGGGAAATTGGTTTTCGTTACAGTTGCACCATAAATAATAAATAGTAATAGAAATAGTAATAGTAATATTACTATTAGTAAACAGTAATGGTCATAGAAATAATAAATAGTAATAGAATAGTAATAGAAAATAGTAATAAATAGTTAAATAGTAATATGTAAATTATGCCAGTAAATTAGGAAATAAGTCCAGGACCAGCCTATCGGCTCAGGGTGTCTGACTCTCCAAGGGAGGAGTTGTAAAGTTTGATGGCCACAGGCAGGAATGACTTCCTATGACGCTCAGTGCTGCATCTCGGTGGAATGAGTCTCTGGCTGAATGTACTCCTGTGCCCAACCAGTACATTATGTAGTGGATGGGAGACATTGTCCAAGATGGCATGCAACTTGGACAGCATCCTCTTTTCAGACACCACCGTCAGAGAGTCCAGTTCCATCCCCACAACATCACTGGCCTTATGAATGAGTTTGTTGATTCTGTTGGTGTCTGCTACCCTCAGCCTACTGCCCCAGCACACAACAGCAAACGTGATCACACTGGCCACCATAGACTCGTAGAACATCCTCAGCATCGTCCGGCAGATGTTAAAGGACCTCAGTCTCCTCAGGAAATAGAGACGACTCTGACCCTTCTTGTAGACAGCCTCATTGTTCTTTGACCAGTCCAGTTTATTGTCAATTCATATCCCCAGGTATTTGTAATCCTCCACCATGAGAAGAAAGCTTTTGGCACATTGGCTTTCATAAATCAATGTATTAAGGACAAGTGTTAGGATGCATAAGACGTTGGTGAGGCCTGATTTGGAGTATTGTGTCCAGTTTCATTCACCCACCTGCAGGAAAGATGTAATTAAGATTGAAAGAGTACAGAGAAAATTTACAAGGATGTTGCTGGGACTTGAGGACCTGAGGTATAGGGAAAGGTTGAATAGGTTAGGATTTTATTCCCCAGGATGTAAAAAATTGAAGGGAGATTTGATAGAACAATACAAAACTATGAGGGATATAGATAGAGTAAATGCAAGCAGGCTTTTTCCACTGAGGTTAGGTGTGACTAGAAGTAGAGGTCACTGGTTAAGGGTGAAAGGTGAAATGTTTAAAGGGAACATGAGGGGGAACTTCTTCACTCAGAGGGTAGTGAGGGTGTGGAACGAGCTGCCAGCGCAAGTGGTGGATGCAGGGTTAACTTCAAAATTTAAGTGAAATTTGAACAGATACATGGATGGGAGGGGTACGGAGGGTTTTGGTCCAGATACAGATTGATGAGACTAGGGAGGTTCATGGTTTA
Organism: Mobula birostris; assembly: GCF_030028105.1. Taxonomy (NCBI): domain Eukaryota; kingdom Metazoa; phylum Chordata; class Chondrichthyes; order Myliobatiformes; family Myliobatidae; genus Mobula; species Mobula birostris. The sequence continues at coordinate 48,179,750 of NC_092375.1, read as the reverse complement.
GCATGGACTAAATAGGCCAAAGGGACTGCTTATGTGCTACAGTGTTCTATGACTTTTTGACTCTGTAAGAGACTCATGGATTGCAAACAAAATTAAGGGAAAGACTGAACCTTGCATGTATGAGCATTAGGTGAAATGGGATTCAAGAGGAAGGCTGGGGATATAATAAATGTTCAGCTATCAGAAGTAAACTGTAATCTAGAAATGCCAGGCCATATATTTCTATTTTCTTAAATTTGTTTCTTATTGATTTATATAAATACCAGCATCTTAGTCATGATCTGCACAAGTCAAAAGTCTGTTCCCGTACTGCACTGTTCCACACTCTATAACTGGTTGTTTCATCTAGTGTCTTAACTGAACACAGCTGATATATTAATGCCTGAAGTGGAAGTGGAATGAAGTGCTGTTAAACCCAGCTATCTGGAAGACAGAAAATCCAATTGATACAAGGTTTCCACAGGAGTAATTTTTCAGATTCAAGTATGTAGGAAGCATAAGGCATATGAACTACAGGTAATTCCTGTGCAGCATTGTGGTGGTAGTGGGGAGTGGGGAGCGCTGGAGTTGCATTCCTAAAAAGTTGGTCCATACTTTAGTTTTTCCATTAAGTTAAACTGCATCGTCAAGAAAGATGAGATGAAAAATAAATAATTTTGTGCTCATTAACTTTTTCATATAACTTTTCTAAGAGTGGATTTTATTCTGTTTCTCAAAATTTTGGGGTAATGACTTGTAAATTCTTTAATGGCAAATTTCCATTACCCAAATATCTGTACTGCAGTGATTGGCTGTATTTAAAGGGAAAAGCGAAATGTAATTGTAATAGATAAAAGCTGCATCACCCATTGGTAGCAAATTGTGAGAAAATCTATTTTGTCACAGTTGTTAAAATATATTTTAACTTATTAAAGCAAAAGAAAAAAACGTAAGTGCCAAAATAGAACAAAACTTATTCATAATCCTTGGCTTTGTTTGTGCTCTATCAAGTCAAATCAAGTACAATAACATCAAAAGTAACATTTTAACAGTCATTGGAAAATTTTGTTCCAACTTATATTGTTCAATAGAATTATTGACATAGCTGGTTGGTTTTCCTTTCAAACATACTCTTGCAATCATTGTTTAAAAAGTTGGTCTTACTTGTTCACGTTTTGATATATATGGATCTTCAGGAATGCAGCCTGGTGGGTTTAGTTTGACACCCATTTTCCAGAGGAAGTTTTTAGTAAATTGATCACAGTCTACGATCATGAATGTCTTTGAATAGAAAACAATTTCTTGGCAGAGGTTGAAATGATCCATTGTGTAAAACTGGTCATCATATGGAGGTGGAAGAGGAATACGATGACGATGGATTATCGTTCCTAAAAAGGCAATAAAAAGTGTAACTGAAGTTTGCCTTGTTCTGTTCTATTTCTCTATTTTAGACTTGTAACACTTAAGCTCTCTTCAATTAATATTATTTTGGATCACTTAAATTACAGTCTAAGCAATTACTTGCTCCTGGTAACTTCAATAGCCTGGCTGAACTTACACAGGAAAACTAAAATAAAATTTAAAAGTTATCTTAATTCTGCTTGCCTAGTTTGAGTAGCTGGATTAAATCATTACAGAATACTTGTTGCTGCAGTATCTTTGGCTACCATTTTTATTTCACAGATAAAATAGCATCTGTGACAGACGTGAGTAAACTTCAGTACCTTGACTGATGCCACTGTTTTTTACTTCTGGTTCAATAACTTGTATTGTGTCATCTTCCAAATGAAAGTAAATCTTGCACTTTCTTATTCGATACTGTTCTTCTCTTCTTTCCTGTACACTCTCTTGAAAATAGGCTTTAAAGCAAAGAACCTATTAGACAAGCATATAGTTAATCAGTTCTGAATCCAATGTCTTCAAATTCTGTTTTATAAGGTAGTAGAAATCTAAATTCTTCCCATGGAGATTGTGAAAATTTTCATTTATTTTGAAATTAACTAAGAGTTTAAAGAGTGAGAGTGAGAAATGAAGTTGAGGTAAGATTGGGCATGATACAATTAATTGGTAAAACAGGCTTGAAGGCCCTACTGTTGCTCCTACATTGGTGAAAAAGTTGGTTCAAAGATAATTTAAAAGGTGGAAACTCATGAAGGAGGAAATTCCAGAAAGTGAGACATGGATGGCTAAAAGCATGCCCAAAGTGCATGAGGACTAGGACCAGTAAAGATTGTCAGAAAGGATGGACAAGAGCCCACGAAGGAAGTTAAAAACTCAAAAGCGATTACGTAACACACTAGAAGCTAGAAGAAAAGCATATCAGCAAGGATTTATCTGATGGTTGAGTGTAAATTGGTATAAGGTAGGAAAAGGTAACAAAGATGCAGTTTACTAAATTGTCAAGTGGCTGAAGCATGAATAAACATTTCAGCAGTACATTAGCCAAAGTAAAAGCCAAGGTACAAAGATAGAAGAGCAAGTTCAGTGAAACAAGAGAATTAAAGTCAGCATCTCATGCAAAGGCCTCTTACCCATTGGGTCTGACTTAGTGCTGTGGGGAGAAGATAGGAAGAGGAAGCCAATGGGGAGAGGCATGAAATGGGTGCTGAAAAGTCTTTATTTCTGGTGGGAACTGAATAAATAGATTTGCTCATGCCAATGAAAATATAGAAGTTATCACTATTCTAAAAGAATGATATAGCATAATCAATCCAAGGTCATATCAAAGAATGTGAAAGGAATGAATGTTTAAAGCTTTATGTGATGGTACCCAGGTAATGGCTGACATGTGATACACTGTAGTTACTCATCTAGGCTAGTCCAAATGCCTCTACCACCAGAGGATGAGGACATCAGGCACACAGGGGAACAGCCACTTCCCTTTCTTCTCAAATCATATACCATGTTCACACAGAAATATGTTGTCATACCCTCATTGATGCTGGATCAAATCCCTAGAATTCCCTTGTAAACAATAAACATGCACCATTTTCTAGAAAGATTGCAGTAATTCAGGAATGTGGCCTTCTATCATCTTTTCAAGGTACACAATAAAGACTGGTTATGCCATCATAGCCTGCTTTTTATAACAAATAAACAAATAAAAGAAATTTTAAAAGTAGGATTTCGTTGGGGGGCAGTGCAGAGATTTGCAGATAGACACGCTCTGCTACAACGAATACTCAGAGTGAAGTAAAGCAATGGCAAATATAGGAAGAACATAACACATAATTTTCTGCAATGAAGGCTACAGTGAAGTCAAAGAAAACATGAAAGGAAAGCAGCTCAGGATTTTTGCTAGACTGTTTTAATCTAATCTGCATACAGTATCAAACTTGATTGGGGGAAAATAAATATGTGTGATGCTTCTGTTAGTACGTACTACAAATCCTCCAATATCTCAGCGAATGATCATTCTTCATTATAAGTAGGGACAAGTAATGGCTCTTACCATGAAATATGTCAAGGATCAGAGCAAAACTTGGCAGAGTCTGAGGAATTGAGGAGTTGCTTTCAATAACGAAAGGAAGTAATTTGACCTATACACCCAGTTAATTCAAGGTTTAAACTAAAAGGTTTGAAGACCTTGAATGTGAGGAATTGAATGTGAGGAATGGCAAGGTGTTTAGGCTCAGTAAATAAAACATAATGGTGGCAGCGTATTAACCGAAGTTTTTACTACTAATGTAACGGAAGAAGCGGGCATTGGAAGCAGCCACGATTAAAATATCACGGAGTAAAATTTTTAACAAGGGTTGTTTTATTTTGTTAGTCGCAAATGAAACTAGTATGGATTTGAAACGTACCTGCTTATCAAAGACAACCCACGATGGCGCATCGCTGCCTTGTCCCTTTGGGAATACACTGAATTTGGGCTTCAACTTCTGACCAAGCAATGGCTCCCCACCAATTCCGGGCTTTTCCTCTCCCACCATCACCGGGACGTCATTTGGAAAATCAAAGTGATGGGATTTATGAAACTTTTCTTTTCCTAACTATAATAAGGGGGGAAATAGCTATTAGCAATAGAGTCCAGGGAAACAAAAAAATCTAATGGCAGCAAGAAATCCCGTAAAATTTCGCTTCCCGAAAGATGGTTCCGTTTTGCGCATTTGGGTTCCCCGAACAGTAGGGGAACCCAGTTTTAATACAAGTTTTAAAGAACAAAATAATTTGTAAAGCGTTCAGTATTCATTACTCACGTTCCTGTTGAAGGTGTTCCCCGGTAAAAGTGGTAAAGTCATACTGTTATTCAGGAACTGAGTTGTTATGTAGTGGAGAAGCTGCAGTGAAGGGTGAGAACAGTGTTGTCAGGCTCCGCCGTTGCCTCGGTGACGCTGTCGTGTCCAGAAAGCGGGTATTGGTGTTGCTAGGATACAAACACGCCGCCATCAAAGAAAATGAGTTTTAAAACTCGTTTTTGGAAACTCTATTTCTGCAACCGTTTTACCCCATGTTCACCTGCTTATGTTTAAATCTCAATTCACAAGTTTTTTTCCCTGGAAGAAGACGAATAGATTTAGATTGCTTGCAGAGGAGGCCATAAACTGAGGCTACACACACCAAGTACTTGATTCCAATTCAAGCGGCATCTGCAGAATCTCTTCCGTTTTAGGAACTGAGGCTTCTTGTCACTCTCGCGGAGTGACAGCATTATTGAAGAAAAATCATCCCTCGGACGTAATCAGACAATAGAGAACAGGGAAGATGGCAAGAGAGAGAACATAGGTGTATGAGATAGGCTCCTGGGTAGAGGGGGAAAAGTGCACCAAGTTCCTGGGTGTACACATCGCCGACGACCTCAGCTGCTCCCTCAATATCACTTCCCTGGACAAGAAGTCACAGCAGTGCCTCCACTTACTGAGGAGATTGAGGAAAGTGAGATTCCTCCTCCCCTGGCCTAAACTGAATTTTACAGCAGTACCATTGAGAGCATCCTGACAAGCTGCATCTCCAACTGGTATGGGAGCAGCTAAGCACTGGACCAGAAGTCCCTACAAAGGACTGTGAGAAAGGCCAACAGGATCGTAGGGGTCACCCTGCCATCCATCGGGTACATTTATCTGGATTGCTGTATACACTGGGATCCCACCCATCCATCCAAGCATCCTCCTTGACATTCTACCATCAGGCAGGAGACTCTGATGCATAAAGGCAAGAACAGTCAGGATGGGAAACAGCTTCTTTCCTCAGGCCATTGTGCTTCTGAACCCTCGCCGCATTGCATTCGGTGTCACCTTTTAATTTGTACTATACCCTACAATATTCGATTTATGCATAGTTACTTTGTGTAACTATGTGTAATTCATTTGTAGATTTAATTCTTACTTTGTTAAGTTATTGTGTGTTATGTGTACTACTGTGCTTCACACCCTGGTCCAGAGAAACATTGCCTCTTTTGGCAGTATACATGTATGTATATAGTTAAATGACAACAAACTGGACTTGACTTGAACTTAAAAAGAGGCGCAAGTGATTGCAGTTGCTGGAATCTGGAAGAAGTTAGAAGGCTGAGCAGCATCTGTTGGGAAAGGAAGATGTATAAGTCTACTTGAATCAGCATATGACACGAGGAGAATAAATATGTGGCGAGGTTTTGTTTTGTGGTAATCTTCTCTTTTAAAATTATACCTCGGAACATAGAACTGGAAGTTTCTATTTAGAAATGACCAGGGGAAGATATCCAAATGGAAGTTATTTCCAAACAATATATTACATGTATGTTTAAAAAAAATTAAGTCTAATTGTCACAGAGGTTAATTTAGAAATATGTGAAATCAGGCATGAGATCCAGTGATATACATTCATTTCCTAAATAGTTTTCAAAGCAAGTCTTCTCTCCATGGGAAATTTTGTTTTCTGGCACATTTGCAGTTTCTTGTTGTTTACTATGCAATCAGAAAATGTGATCTGTTCTGTGGTAAAGCAAACTGGTAAGTCAACAATTATTTATTAACAAGATACAGTCAGCTGTACAATTGCATAATTTATTTTATAAACTCTATTCATAAACTAATAACTGAAATAAAGAAAATGTTTCCATGTAGTGAGATACAGGATTCAACAGTAAGGTAATTTCAGTAGTTCATGGACTAACTCTGATAGGAAAACTAACTCAACACATAATTACTAATTTTTTAGTTTTGACAATTTTAAATCTTGTTCAGGAATTTAAAAATACATCCTGCAGCATGCACTAAAGCAAACTTTCTCTTATTTAATTAGGCTTGTCAATGTATTAGTAGATTTATCAAACAAAACAAGCAAAATAGCTCCTCTCCCAAAGTTATTTTTTAATATAGATTTTGCACTACTAAGAGTTCTGTTTTTTGTGTGTAAGACTTCCACTTTTCCTTATCTGCTATAAATTGTTAGGCTTCTTTATCCAATTTATAATTATGGTACAGTCATATACATAGCAAAGTATGTATAACTAATATCTCTGTCTGGCTATCCATCCCATAGGATGATGATGGTTCCTTTCAGTCAGTTAGTGGGGTGGTACCCCAGTCCTCAGATAGGAACAGTGTGTGCGTGAATGGATTTTAAGTGAGTAGGGGGTTGCACAGGTCCAGACCCACCCTCTCGACATCCCCTCCCGGATCCAGTGGCATGGTGGGGTCCAAGATGGCTGGGGGAAGTTCTGTTGCAGTGAATGGCCAGACCAAGCTTCGATGCAAGGGATGCCCTTTCCGTGCTTCACGACACGGGTTTGCTAGATGGCCGTTGACCCTACGAGAGGGTTCATCCGCCCTTTGACAGGTCTTGTTATTCATCCTGCAGGGTGTCTAGCCACCCTCCTCACCAGGCAAGCCTGGTGGGGGAGCCAGTTTAGTTGCCAACCACCCGACCATGCGACAGGTAGTACTGGGTTACATAGTACCGGTAGCACTCAGACGAGTGACCTGACCTGACTAATATTTCATCATGCATAATCATATTAAAAATGATGTGGGAAAATAGATATTTGACATAGTTAAAGCAAAACTTACAAAAGACAAAGTTTCAATGCGAGCAAAATGCCATGAAACAGATGAAAATTGCAAACAAAATCAAAAATAGTCTGTTTAATTGGATATATGAAGTACCGACCGCAGGTTTCAGGATATTCTTTATCCTTTAATATTGCAGCCCATTCATTACGTTTTTAGCTGCCTTCTAATAACTATTAACTTAATACTTATGTTAAAGTTCCTATTATGACATAAATACTTGAATATTATCTAAAGCAGATCATATTGATATTGGTCACACGTATATGACTGATGCAGTGACCCCAGGAGCTAATATCCTGTAATACTTTATATACCTTTTTGTTTGTGTTATAATGCTATGTCACATTGGAAATTATGGGTCACTTCAATCACAAAAAAATCAGAGAACTTTTGTTCTCATGAAAATCAGCACATGCAAGTTTACTTAAGTCTTACCAGCTCTGGATGCTTCTTTCATGTAAACTTTCTGGGAACTACTACTACGTCGACTCAGGCCTAGGGGGCCAGCGTCGGGCATGATGACGGACTCTCCACTTCTCCCTCTCTGGGAAAAGATCTGTAAATCCCTCTCTCTCTCTCTTTCTTCAAATGAGTATTTAATCCACTTTGCCACAGTTCCTCTAATTCTAACGTGTTATTCTTAAAATGCTCTTCTGATTTGTGGTAATTTATAAAAGGCTTTATGAAAATTTGTACAGACTTATGAAGTTGGACTTTTTGTGCATATGATTCCTCCACTGGTGAAATTCTTATCCACTTTTCCTGGGACAGGCACTTAACATATGAAGACAGCATAATTTAGCACAGAAGATATATGTGAAACATTTTGAATTTCAAAACTGCTTCATTCCTCAAGCCTCCGTCCTTGGCAGCTTCAGCTTGTTTTAGAAACATCAGGACAGACGTTAAAAAAACTATTTCTGTATGCTTGCCGAAACACTATGCAAAGGGATCAAGGGGATCTTAATTTTTTTTTCCAAAAATTCTACTTATTTGGCACACCAAAAAACTGCAGTTACTGAAAATTACTAATAAATACAAAAGTGTTGAAAATACACACTCAGTCAGGCAGCACCCGTGGAACGAGGAACACAGTTAAAGTTTCACATCCAAGACCCTTGTAGTGTTCAGGATTTTGGTGCAATTTCATTAGTTTCATCATCCTCCTGATTTACAATGCCTGGTAATATCCCCATTTTCTCCATTTTTTCTCATTTGTTCAGCATCAAATGAGTCTTCTTGTAATTGAGAGTTAGTCTGTCCTCGCTTGAGGGAAGCAGTTTTCAGTCCCCTTCTGTTTACTTGGCTCCTAGGGATGTATCTGAACTGGTACTTAAAGTACTTGTGGTTTGCACAATAATACTGTAGATGATGCAGCTGTCTTGTAAATTCAACCACCCAGGCTTGATTCTGACCTGCGGTGATGTTTGTATGGTGTTTACATGTTTTCCCTGTAGGTTTGCTGGTGTTTAGATAAATTCTTAAGTCTTGAAGAAGGGTCTCAGCCCAAAATATTGACTGTTTACTCTCCTCTCCTATCAGATTCCTTCTTCTCCAGCCATTTACCTTACCCACCAACCTGGCTTCACCTATCATCTTCTAGCTAGTCCTCCTTCTCCTTCCCGCACTCCCTCTCCCCCGACCTTTTTATTCCGGTTATCTTTTCTGGTTGGCTGCCAGTGACTAGTGGTGTTCCTCAGGGATCAGTATTGGGACCACTACTTTTCACATTGTTTGTCAATGACTTGGATAATGGAATTGATGACTTTATGACAAAGTCTGCAGATGCTACAAAGATAGGTGGAGGGGTGGGTAATGCTAAGGAAGCAATGTGATTGCAGCTGGACTTTGACAAATTGGAAAAATGGACAAAAAAGTGGCTGATGGAATACAGTGTTGGGAAATGAATGATGATGCATTTTGGTAAAAGGAACAATAGTGTGGACTATTTTCTTAATGGGGAGAAGGTTCAACATCAGAGGTACAAAGAGGCTTAGGAGTCCTCATACATATTCCCAGAAGGCTAATTTACAGGTTGACTCTATGGTAAAGAAGGCAAATGCAATGTTGGCATTTATTTCAAGGAGAATAGAATATAAAAGCAAGCAAAAAATGTAGAGGCTTTATAAGACACTAGTCAGTCCACAGTATTGTCAACAGTTTTGGGCCCCATATCTCAGTAAGGATGTATTGTCATTGGAGAGAGTCCACAGGAGGTTCACGAGGATGATTCCAGGAATGAAGGGGTAAACTTATGAGGAGTGTTTGGCAGCTTTGGGCCTGTACTCACTGGAATTTAGAAGAATGCGAGAGGATCTCATTGAAACCTACCGAATGTTGAAAGGACTAGATAGGGTGGATGTGGAAAGGATGTTTCCTCTGGTGGGGCTGCCTAGAACTAAAGGCCACAGCCTCAAAATTGAGGGGTGACCTTTTAGAACAGAAGTAAGGAGGAATTTTTTTATCCAAAGTGTGGCGGATCTGTGGAATGCTCTGCCATAGACGGTGGTGGAGGCCAAGTCCGTGGGTATATTTAAGGCAAAAGTTGATCATTTCCTGATTGGTCAGTGCATCAAAGGATATAGCGAGAAGGTAGGTGTATGGTGTTGAGTGGGATCCGGGATCAGCCTTGACGGAATGGCGTTGAGGGCTCGATGGCCTGAATGGTCTAATTCTACTCCTATGTCTTATGGTCTAATGGTCTTCTAGTTTCTTCCCCCTTCCTTTCCAGTCCTGAAGAAGGGTGTCAGCCTGAAATGTCGACTGAGTATTCATTTCCATTGATGCTGTCTGACTTGCTGAGTTCCTCCAGCATTTTGTGTGTGTTGCTCTGGATTTCCAGCATCTGCAGAATCCCTTGTGTTAGATAAATCTGATACCTAAGTTATCCTTAGATATAATTTTCTGTGTATGATGTATACAGTACATGTTTAATAAATACATAGATGATGCCTGCATAAGTTAAAAAGTAAAATACTTTACCAGAGCATTTGTAATATATTACTATGTGCACACTACAAAAGCTATAATGGTGCTATTGTGGGTGATGCAGATGTAGCTGATCGATTCTTAAGAACTAACAAGAAGAAAAATTCAATGTGACCCATTCCCTTGCCTGACAGAATTCTGTTAAATATGTAGAAGTTTAACATTATATTTTATATTTTGAACTGGTGAGTAGAAATGCTAGATTAAAAACAAAAGAGCTGGTAGTACAGGTTCAGATGGTGGTGGGGGGAGGGGTGGCGAAGTAGAAGAAAGGAATTGTTGAGTTCTTGTTTTCAAGATACTTTGCAGATGCATTGAAGTTTTCTGGGCACCATGATATTATATAATAAAGATTTCCCTTATTTTGAGTGGACATCTGTGAGTTCCTTGTTATAGTGATATTTGTTTTGTCTGTTGCTCCTGTGAACGATGCACTGAAAACACAGGATTAGCACAATTAGCCATCTTCTAGCATTCTTGCTGTACACAGTCCTTTTTGGAAAAATGCCACCTATGTTGAAAAATGATCCTTTCCTCAGAGGGACCTCCTTTAATAAAACTTAACCAAATAAGAAATTCTAAGAGTTCCACTAATTGTTCATTGTCTCAAGAAAAACTGTTACCTCCTAACCCAGCATTGAAGTGTATAATGGCATTTTTAAAAGTGCTGCATTCCTTGTTCTAATCCCCTACAAGTGAAACAATGCGTTCTGTGTTTAGAAGAAAATATAAATTTTGATGAAGTGTCTCAGCCTGAAACATTGATTGTGTATTCTCCATAGATGTTGCCTGACTTGATATGTTGCTCCAGCACTTTGTGTGTTTCCTTAGGGAAAAAAAAATCATTGCAACATAAATTAGCTGCAGAACATTCGATCATTCTAGCATGAAAACTGGTAATTTTACGAATGACAATGGAACGTGGCTTAAACCGTCGGGAATTTCCCAGCTCATAAACTCAAATTGTGCTTCTCCATAACAGTCTCTTAAGTATACATTATCAATCTGAGTGAACTCGTCTATTACATACCTTAATTCATCCTTTCCTTTGCCAACAAGATCAGGAGCTCAGATAATAATACAAGTGGGAGTAGTCTATTCAGACCTTCAAGTCTGCACCGCCAGTCAACAAGATGATCCATTTCAAATACTACAACAAGATTATGATCTACTTCAAATATCATTTTCCTGCCTCATCCTTATATCCTTTGATTCCTTTGCTAGTTCTTGATGTCTGCTTCGAATGTAACCAATAACAGCCCTAACCGACTTTGAGGAAAGAGAATTTGTGAGATTCGCCATCCTATGTGAAGAAATATACAAAAAAAAAACAGGATTTACTCAGCCGATCAAGCAATATCTATGGAGAAAGAAATGGATTTAACACTTCAGGTTGAAGACCGTTGTCAGAATTGGGATAAATTCAGTATTAGGAAAAGCCGGGAAAGGACGAAAAATATTTTGTTCTGGTACAGTGCACTGGAGACTGAATGATAGGAGCCAGTTCCTTTGTTTTTATATCTTTCTATACTTGCCCAACATCTGAAGCCCAGTCTCAAGCAGGCTTGAGATCATTGGGTAACTAGGCACTTAGGCCAATAAAAAGAAGTAGGTTTAAGCGGAGCGGGCAAAAGTTAAAGGAAGGTTGAGGGGTTGATTGACAGGAGATACAGGGTGGTAGTTACAACTAAGATGCAGGACCCAGGTAACTGGGTGACCATCTGGAGAGGGAAAGAAGATAGGCAGCCAGTGCAGGACACACCTGTGCCCATTCCCCTCGATAACTGGTGTAACCCTCTGGTTCTGTCACTGTGTAAATCTCTGGCCCCACCAAACGTCTGTGTGTTCCTCTGTCACAAATCAGTACCACGAAATAACAGACAGTACCCCATGTGCAATTAAATGATTTAACTTTATAATTCTTAATTTGACTAAAGGGTTAGTAAAGTAAAACAAAAAGAAAAGGGCCCATTTTAATGAAACAGTCTAATGTGCACAAGTTGGAGCTCACGGCTTCCCTTCCGCTAGTCCTCCATGGATTTCCTGGGCTTCGTCGACTCCCAGCCCCACTCCAAGGCCAATCCTTTCTGGTGTCTACGACCTCTCCATTCTGGAATCTTCTCTCTCCATCTTCCGCCAAACAAAAGACCCAGATCCCCTCGGTCTCAGGCACACAACAAGAAAAAAACACTCCCTTCATGGGATGGCACACATTTCAAAGCCCCCGTTACCCCTAGCCATAACCCAAACACTGCTGCTACAGAGAAACCATTACATTAGCAGTGAAACCTTTCCCAGGATGTTACACTAGTATATCACTTTGGATATTGTTGCGAAGGGGTGGGGTGGGGAACCTAGCAGAGGAAGGCCACAACAGTCAGGTCTCTGGCACTGAGTCTAGCTCTGTAGCTCAGAAGGGAAGGGGGGAGAGGGAAAGCAGTAGTGATAGTGGATTCAACAGATAGGGCATAGGCAAAAGGTTTTGTGCATGTTATGGAGACTCCTGAATAGTATGTTGCCTCCCAGGTGCCAGAGTCAGGGATGCCTCAGGTCAGATCCACAGCACTTTTAAAGGGGGGGGGGGGTGATGAGCAGACTGAAGTTGTGGTATGTATTGGTACCAATATAGCTCGGAAAAGGAATAAGGTTCTGAAGATCGAATAGAGGGAGCAAGGAATGAAGCTGAAAAACAGGACCTCAAGGGTAGTAATCTCTGGATTGCTACCTGTGCCACTCGCCAGTGAGAATAAGAGTAGGATGATTTGGTGTTGAATGTGCAGTTAAAGAATTGGCGTAGGGGACAGTTTCAGATTTATGGTCTTTGGGATCTCTTCTAGGGGAGGTATGACCTTCACAAAAGGGACAGGTTACACCTGAATTCAGAGGGGACCAATATCCTTGTGGACGGGTTTGCAAACAACAGGAATTCTGCAGATGCTGGAAATTCAAGCAACACACATCAAAGTTGCTGGTGAACGCAGCAGGCCAGGCAGCATCTGTAGGAAGAGGTGCAGTCGACGTTTCAGGCCGAGACCCTTCGTCAGGACTAACTGAAGGAAGAGTGAGTAAGGGATTTGAAAGTTGGAGGGGGAGGGGGAGATCCAAAATGATAGGACGGGTTGCAAGAGCTGTTGGGGAAGGTTTATGCCCTCCTAGGTCAGAGGATGGAGCAGTTGCTGCAAAGGTAGATCAGGCTGTAGAGAGACTGTGAGGAAGGAGAGTCAGTCAGTTGGATGGGTAGAAATGTGTGTATTTTAATGCCCTAAGTATTAGGAACAAGGTTGATGAACTTAGAGCATTGGCCAGTTTGGTCAGTACATGGAGCTACAATGAAGATGGGAGGAGCTAAAGGGCGACTTCTTCGAGTTCATTTGCGGAAGAGTTTAAATTATTCTCTTTAGTGTCTCTTCTTTCCTTTTCAAGGTGGCTGGTCTCCTTTCAGAGTCCATGATCTACAGCTGCACTCAAACTGCAGTTCTTTACAGTGTTGGGTTCTCACTCTCAGAGCTCCCCGAGAGGCCCAGTGTTTTCGATCTCTCCAGGAGCAGCCAGCAAGATAATCACCTTCGGGGTGCGGCCTTGTGCGGCCCTATGGATGACCCCATTCCTCGCCGGTGTCCCCAGTTGAAGCATCGTGGGAGATCAGAACATTGAGACAGTGGGTGTGGCTGTCAGAGGCCTCTGCATTCAGGCGATCACTCTCTCTCTTTCTCTCTTGGTGAGAGAGAGTTTGCTGCTTATTCTCGAGTTGGAGAAACTCAAAATAAAGTGATGCTGCAGACTGTAACATCAAAACAGCAGGCTGTTGGCCTTCCCTCTCGCTGTGGCAGGAGTGATATCGCTCTCTCCCTCATTAGTGACAGAGAGCCTGTGGGATGAACAGTGGTTTTTCATGGACTCTAGATCATGGTCTCTTTGGGAATTTTGTTATTGCTTGGTTGTGGTGGGGGAGCTTACGTTTTCTGCTGGATCAAGTGAGGGAGGGCTGATGCTTTGCTGCTGCTTGTGTGTGGGTGGAGAAGGGAAAACTCTGGGGCTCTAATGTTTTCTGTCAATCATTCCTTGGCTTTTTATTCTGTTTTGTGGATGGTTGTGAAGAGTAAGAATTTCAGGTTGTATATGGTATACATTCTCGGATATTAAATGGAATCACTTAACCATTGAACCTTCAGATAGACTTGGCTGTCACAAGGGCAGGAATGGCTGCTGGATGTTCCGGGGTTTAAGTGTTTCAAAAGGGACAGGGAGGGAGGCATTAATAATCAGTGATAGGATTACTGCTGCAGAAAAGGAGTATGTCCTGGAGGGCTCATCTGCTGAGTCAATGTGGGTGGAAGTAAGAAACAGAAAGGGAACAGTCACTATACTGAGAGTATTCTATAAACTCTGCAATAGCAACAGAGACACTGAGGTGCTGACCAGGAGGTGGATTTTGAAAGGATGAAAAAAACAACAGGGCTGTTTTCATGAATGACTTCAACTTTACTAATATTCATTGGAACTTCCACAGTGCAAAAAGTGCAGAATTTGTCAGATGCGTCCAGGAAGGATTCCTGACAAAGTACATAGACTGGCCGACTAGAGGAGAGATCATACTGAATCTGGTACTAGGCAATGAACCTGGTCGGGTGAAAGATCTCTTGGTGAGTGAGCATTTTGAAGACAGTGACCACAACTTCCTGACCTTTATCACAGCTTTGGACAGAGATAGGAGCTGATGGTATGGGAAATTATTTAATTGGGGGAGGGTGAATTTTGATGCCATTAAGCTGGAACTTGGGAGCATAAAATGGGAACAGATGTAATCATGAAAATGCACAACAGAAATGTAGAAGTTGTTTAGAGAGCATATGCACAGGGCCCTGAATGGGTTTGTTCCATCGAGGCAGCAAAAAGATGGTAGGGTGAAGAAAACACAGTTGACAAGAGATATGAACATCTAATCAAAATGAAGAAAGAAGCTTACTTAAGACTTCAGAAATAAGGATCAGACAAATCTCTTGAGAGTAACAATGTAGCCAGGAAGGAGTTTAAGAATGAGCTTAAGAATGAGCTTAGGAGAGCTACAAGAAGACATGAGAAGGCCTTAGTGAGTAGGAATAAGGAAAACCCCAAGGCATTCTACCAGTACATGAAGAACATGTTTCAGACATGATAGAGGCAGAGGAATGAAGGGTGGAGGGGGGGTGGCATTGCTAGTCAGGGAAAATGTTACAGCAGTGCTCAGGCAGGACAGATTAGAGGGCTTGTCTACCGAGGCCATATGGGTGGAGCTGAGAAATAGGAAAGGTATGACCACATTAATGGGGTTGTATTATAGACCACCCAATAGACAGCGAGAATTCGAGGAGCAAATCTGCAGAGAGATAGCAGACAACTGCAGGAAACAAAGTTGTGATAGTAGGAGATTTTAATTTTCCACATATTGATTGGGACTCCCATACTGTTAAAGGTCTAGACGGGTAAAATGTTTGTAAAATGTGTTCAGGAAAGTTTTCTAAACCAATATATAGAAGTACCAACTAGAGAGGATGCACTATTAGATCTCATATTAGGAAATGAGTTAGGGCAGGTGACAGAAGTGTGTGTAGGGGAACACTTTGGTTCCAGTGATCATAACACCATTAGTTTCAACTTGATCATGGATAAAGATAGATCTGGTCCTCGGGTTGAGATTCTAAACTGGAAAAGGGCCAAATTTGAAGAAATGAGAAAAGATCTAAAAAGCGTGGATTGGTACAGGTTGTTCTCTGGCAAGGGTGTGATTGGTAAGTGGGAGGTCTTCAAAGGAGAAATTTTGAGAGTGCAGAATTTGTATGTTCCTGTCATGATTACAGGCAAAGTGAATAAGAATAAGGAACCTTGGTTCTCAAGGGATATTGGAACTCTGATAAAGAAGAAGAGAGAGATGTATGACATGTATAGGAAACAGTGAGCAAATAAGATGCTTGAGGGGTATAAAAAGTGCAAAAGAAAACTTAAGAAAGAAATCAGGAGGGCTAAAAGAAGACATGAGGTTGCTTTGGCAGTCAAGGTGAAGGATAATCCAAAGAGCTTCTACAGGTATATTAAGAGCAAAAGGATAGTAAGGGATAAAATTGGCCCTCTTGAAGATCAGAGTGGTCAGCTATGTCTAGAAGCAAAAGAATGGGGGAGACCTTAAATGGGTTTTTTACGTCTGTATTTACTAAGGAAACTGGCATGGAGTCTATGGAAATTAGGCAAACAAGTAGTGAGGTCATGGAACCTATACAGACTGAAGAGGAGGAGGTGCTTGCTATCTTGAGGCAAATCAGAGTAGATAAATCCCCAGGACCTGACAGGGTATTCCCTCAGACCTTGAAGGAGACTAGTATTGAAATTGCAGGGACCCTGGCAGATATATTTAAAATGTCGGTATCCACAGGTGAGGTGCCGGAGGATTGGAGGATAGCTCATGTTGTTCCGTTGTTTAAAAAAGGTTCTAAAAGTAATCTGGGAAATTACAGGCCGTTAAGTTTGACGTCCGTAGTAGGTAAGTTATTGGAAGGAGTACTAAGAGATAGGACCTACAAGTATTTGGATAGACAGAGACTTATTAGGGAGAGTCGACATGGCTTTGTGCACGGTAGGTCATGTTTAACCAATCTATTAGAGTCCTTCAAGGATGTTACCAGGAAAGTGGATGAAGGGAAGACACTGGATGTTGTCTACATGGACTTCAGTAAGGCCTTTGACAAGGTCCCACATGGGAGGTTAGTTAGGAAGATTCAGTCGCTAGGTATACATGGAGAGGTAGTAAATTGGATTAGATGTTGGCTCAATGGAAGAAGCCAGAGAGTGGTAGTGGAGGATTGCTTCTCTGAGTGGAGGCCTGTGACTAGTGGTGTGCCACAGGGATCAGTGCTGGGTCCATTGTTATTTGTCATCTATATCAATGATCTGGATGATAATGTGGTAAATTGGATCAGCAAATTTGTTGATGATACAAAGATTGGAGGTGTAGTGGACAGTGAGGAAGGTTATCAAAGCTTGCAGAGGGATTTGGATCAGCTGGAAAAATGGGCTGAAAAATGGCAGATGGAGTTTAATACAGACTTGTGTGAGGAAAATGGCAGATGGAGTTTAATACAGATTTGTGTGAGGTATCGCACTCCGAAAGGACAAACCAAGGTAGAACATACAAGGTAAATGGTAGGGCAGTGAGGAGTGCAGTAGAACAGAGGGATCTGGGAATACAGATAAAAAAATTCCCTAAAAGTGGCATCACAGGTAGATGGGGTTGTAAATAGAGCTTTTGGTACATTGGCCTTTATAAATCAAAGTATTGAGTATAAGAGCTGTAATGTTATGGTAAGGTTGTATAAGGCATTGGTGAGGCCGAATTTGGAGTATTGTGTGCAGTTTTGGTCACCAAATTACAGGAAGGATACTAATAGGGTTGAAAGAGTGCAGAAAACATTTACAAGGATGTTGCCGGGACTTGAGAAACTGAGTTACATAGAAACATAGAAAATAGGTGCAGGAGTAGGCCATTCGGCCCTTCGAGCCTGCACCGCCATTTATTATGATCATGGCTGATCATCCAACTCAGAACACCGCCCCAGCCTTCCCTCCATACCCCCTGACCCCCGTAGCCACAAGGGCCATATCTAACTCCCTCTTAAATATAGCCAATGAACTGGCCTCAACTGTTTCCTGTGGCAGAGAATTCCACAGATTCACCACTCTCTGTGTGAAGAAGTTTTTCCTAATCTCGGTCCTAAAAGGCTTCCCCTCTATCCTCAAACTGTGACCCCTCATTCTGGACTTTCCCAACATCGGGAACAATCTTCCTGCATCTAGCCTGTCCAATCCCTTTAGGATCTTATACGTTTCAATCAGATCCCCCCTCAATCTTCTAAATTCCAACGAGTACAAGCCCAGTTCATCCAGTCTTCCTTCATATGAAAGTCCTGCCATCCCAGGAATCAATCTGGTGAACCTTCTCTGTACTCCCTCTATGGCAAGGATGTCTTTCCTGAGATTAGGGGACCAAAACTGCACACAATACTCCAGTTACAGAGAAAGGTTGAATAGGTTAGGACTTTATTCCCTAGAGCATAGAAGAATGAGTGGAGATTTGATAGAGGTATATAAAATTATGATGGGTATAGATAGAGTGAATGCAAGCAGGCTTTTTCCACTGAGGCAAGGGGAGAAAAAAAGAGGATATGAGTTAAGGGTGAAGGGGGAAAAGTTTAAATGGAACATTAGTTGGGGGGCTTCTTCACACAGAGTGGTGGGAGTGTGGAATGAGCTGCCAGATGAAGTGGTAAATGCAGGCTCACTTTTAACATTTAAGAAAAGCTTGGACAGGTACATGGATGAGAGGTGTATGGAGGGATATGGTCCAGCTGCAGGTCAGTGGGACTAGGCAGAAAAATGGTTCGGCACAGCCAAGAAGGGCCAAAAGGCCTGTTTCTGTGCTGTAATATTCTATGATTCTAACAGGAGGATGACCAGAGTGAGCGTAGGACAATCAGAGATAAAATAAGAAAATATCCCCAGTATTGGAGGAGGCAAGGATTCAAGATTCAAGATTGTTTAATGTCATTTCCTGTATACAAGTGTAAAGGAGACAAAATAATTGTTACTCTGGCTCTGATGCAGTGCAAAAAAAAGGTAAAGAACATAATAATAATAAAAAACACAATAAATATAAATATTTAAGCTAGCTTATAAACGTAGATTGATAGTGTATCAATAAAGTGACACCAGGCTGTACATAAGGTGATTGACAGGAAATAATAAAGTAGGTCCTTAATAAATGCTTTGCTTCGGTAATCACCAGTAAGAGGAACCTTGACTAATATGCTGGAAGATGTTGGTGTTAAGAAAATGGATGTGCTGGAACTTAGAAAAACATTACGATAGGTAAGTCCCCAGTTCTGGACAAGATATAACCCAGTTTACTACAGAGGGCGAGATAAGAGATTGCTGTGTCTTTGATGGTAATCTTTATGTCCTCACCGACCACAGTAGTGCCAGAGGATTGTAGGGTGGCAGATGTTATTCCTTTGTTCAAGAAAGGTAACAGGATAACCCTGTAAATTATAGACCAGCGAGCCCTACGCAATGGTGTGCAAATTATTGGAGAGAATTCTTAGAGACAGGATTTACGAGTATCTGGAGAAGCACAGTCTGATTAGGGACAGTCAGCATGGCTTTGTGAGGGACAGGTCATTTGCAAGACAATTTTTTTTTAAGGAAGTAAGAAAACATATCAATGAAGTCAGAACAGTAGATGTGGTATATATGGATTTTAATAAGGCATTTGACAACACATTCCCCATTGTAGGCTCATTCAGAACGTCAGGAGGCATGGGATCAGAAACTTGGCTGTATCAATTCAGAATTGACTTGCACACAGAAGTGTGGTAGCAGATGGAGCATATTCTGTCTGGAGGTCAGTGACCAGCGGTGTTCCACAGAGATCTGTTCCAGAACCCTTGCTCTTTGTGATTTTTATAAATGACTTTGATGAGGAAGTGGGAAGGTGCATTAGTAAGTTTTCAGATGACACAAGAGTTGGTGATGTTGTGGATAGCATAGGAGGGTGCTGTAAGTTACAACAGGATATTGATAAGATGTCAAACTGGGCCGAGAAGTGGCAAATGTTCAATCCAGAAAAGTGTGAAGTGGAAGGTTGAAATTGAAGGCAGAATATAGGGTTAATGATAGGATTCTTATTGTGTGGAGGAACAGAAACATCTTGGGGTTTACATCGATAGATCTCTCAAAATTGCTGCACAAGTCGATAGGGAGGTTAAGAAGGTGTATGGTGTGTCGGCCTTCATTAGTCAAGGGACAGGGTTCAAGAGCATGAGATAATGTCGCAGTTCTATAAAGCGCTGGTTAGACCACATATGGAGTATTAAGTTCTCATCCTCTCGTTATAGGAAGGATGTGGAAGCTTTAGAAATGGTGCAGAGGAGATGTAGCAGGATGCCGCCTGGACTGGAGAGCATGCCTTATGAGGACAGGCTGGGTGAACTGGGGCTTTACACTTTGGACTGAAGGAGGATACTTGACAAAGATGATTACAGGCATAGACTTAGTAGCAGCCTGAGACATTTTCCTAGGGCGGAAATGGCTAATACAGGGGGAGGACAACTCTTAAGGTGTTCGGGAGGGAAGTATGGCAGAGATGTCAGAGCTAAGAGTTTTACACAGAGAGTAGTGGGTGTGTGGAATGCACTGCCAGGGGTGGTGGTAGAGGTAGATACATTACGGGACATTTAAGAAGCTCTGAGATAGGCAAAGGATGAAAATGGAAGGTGGTGGGAAGGAAAGGTTAGATTGATCTTGGAATTTATAAAAGGGTCTGTAATGTGCTGTACCATTTTATGTTCTATTTAATGCAAATTAACAAACATATTTATCAACTCTCTCTTTGAAATATGAAACAAAAATCAATAAAGTTGGAGAAGACTCTTACAGATTGGATTTACTCTCATTTGGAATAAGCTTGTTAAAGGATACAGAACAAGACAAATCAGTTGGAAATATGGACAGAGAAATGGCAGGTAGTGTTTAATTTCCTTAAGTTTTCAATACACTTTAGAGGTCAAATGCAAGTCTCTCTGAATCCCATGTGCCTTATCTTCTGTATTAGCCTTTCATTAGAGACCATGCTGAATACTTTACTGAAGTCCATGTAGACAACATCCATTGCCCTACCCTCATCAATTATGCCCAGCACATTCTCATAAAATTCAGTCCTATGTAAGACATGATTTCCCTGCACAAAACCATGCCAATAATCCCTTAGCCCATTCTTTTCCAAATGTAAGTAAATCCAATCTGTACGAGTCTTCTCCAATAAGTACAGTACTCTAAAGGCAAGATGATGCAGCACAACACTAGATTCAGGCCTCCAGTTAGTGAGGCAACCATCTACTACCACTCTGTAGCTTCCCACTAAGCCATTGTTGAATCCAATTTACTATTTTATCCTAAGCGCCAAGCAAATGAACCTTTTGGACCAGGCTCCCATGTGAGACTTTGTCAAAGGCCTTGCTAAAGTCCATGTAGTCTTTCCATCATTAACATTCCTAGTAACCTCCTGAAAAAATCTCTTGAGATTGGATAGACATAACTCACCACAAACAAGTCAAGAAAATCTGCAGATTCTGGAAATCCAAGCAACACACACAAAATGCTGGAGGAACTCAGCAGGCCAGGCAGCATCTACAGAAAGGAGTAATCAGTCGACGTTTCGGGCTAAGACCCCTTATCAGGACTGATGAGGGTTCTCGGCCAGAAACGTCTGATAACTTTTCCACAGACGCTGGCTGGCCTGATGAGCTCCTCCAGCATTTTGTGCATGCCACCACACACAAAGCCATTTTTGACTCTCCCTAATCAGGACTGTCTATCCAAGTAGTGGATTGTGGTTAACCAAATTTGGGACAACTCTTAAAAACAAAAACTAATTGAGAAAATAGCCGGGATTCACTTCATTTATTTGGGACACTAAGCTGCTTAGTTGGGACAGGAGACTGTCGTTGAGCAGTTTCTAACTAGGTTCAATTGCACACTTAGAGCAAACAGTTTTAAAATACTGTTAGTTTTATGTGTTTGTGTTCAAAAAACAGTGATCTTTGTCACTAATAGCTGGCGAGAAGGAAGCAATATGACAATTCAGAACTGGTTTGCTCACTGTGGTTTCAAGCATTCAGGCTTGGAGATGCCAGAAATGGCCAGGAGTGAAAACGAAATGATTTTACTACTGCAAGAAGGTAGGAACTACAAAGAATTTGAAGGTATCGGCAATGAAAACTAAGATTTAAAAGATACAATCATTGAAAGTAATGGATGCAGGCAGTACATTATCTACACTAGGTGTCTGCACTGATTTTGTTCATTTACAGTCAATCAAAAGAACAAGACAGCGTACACTGGATGAATTCCTCCGTCAATAACTATTAGGAGGAATACACAATTTAGTAGTACTGTAGTAGCATAGTTGGTGTTCTGATTTGTTCTGTATTCAATTTAAATACATAATTTGTTACTCAGTTAAACGGTAGTTTGTATTTTCTTTTAACCTTTTTAACTATTTCCAAGAAACTTCGGCTAATTAGGCCATAATTTACTGGTACCGATATGTCCCAATTAAAGAGATTCTACTGTACTTATATATCATTTCCTTCAGAATACCTTCCAATAATTTACCCACTACTAAAGTCAGGCTCACTGGCCTATAATTTCCTGGTTTATTTTTTGAGCCCTTCTTGAACAACAGAACAATATTAGTTATCCTCCAATCCTCTGGAACCTCACCTGCCAGGAAGCCTGCAATTTCTGCACTAGCCTCCCACAAGGTCTAAAGGGACATCTTGTCAGGCCCTGAAGATGTGTTGCAAACTTTCCAAGCAAATAATTTTAAAAGCCAGGGAGATCAGCAGAACTCAAGATTTTTTGAAATAGCGCTGTTTGTAGCAAGCTAGATTGAGAATTAAAATTTAAGTTCTCTGGCCAATCAAAACTAATTGCAAAAGTTTCAGTAGCAAGAGACCTTAACTGTGTTTTCTGGAACCATTTTAAAACATAGAGCTGGTTAGATAAGATGACTATAAACATAAACAATATTTGCAAAATTATCCTTGTTTGACAGAGCTTAAAGTCAATATCAAAATCAAAAGCAGTATTTAATTAATAAGAAAATTGACTTGCATTTTGTAAAGATATGACAGAGCCTCAGACTAAATTACAGATAGACATAATAAGCTCTTTATATATAAATTAGATTTCTTTTTTAAAGTTTTAAATACTGTGTAAAAAGTCTAAACAACAGAAAATACAGTATATTTGGCTTGTAAAGATGTTTACAGCATGAACTGACAACAAGAAAATAATACACAAATAAAAAACTCAAAAATGAATTTAAAGCTTTTCTTACTATACAAATTATACAAGATTAATTCAACTAACTAAAATCAAAAGTGCAGGACGATTATTTTTGTCCTTTTAATATTTCATTATGCGGCTTGAACTTTCCAGTGTTCCTTGGGAAGCTGCAATACTGACGTGCTAGCATTGTTGGTTTGGTGCAGTATACTTTCAGCACCAAACTGTAGTTTTGTCTTCATAGTTGTTACTGTGTCTGCATAGTTGGAAATTCTTTAAGAGGCCAGACCCAATAAAAAGCCCCCAACAAAACCACTTGTCAGCACGATATTCTTCTTTACAAATTCAGCTGACTGTAGGAGGTAAACAATACACATTCAAGAACTTTAATTCAAAGAGAGATTTTCTTTTAAATAATATTGTAATATTAATACTATTTTATCACATTTAAGAACATGATAATGTTGCATCACTCAGAAAAAGGTCATTAAAACTCGATGTATGCTAGATTATGCTTTATTAGATATCCAGTGCTTTGTATGTAAAGAGATATTATGATCAAAGACTACACTCTTAAAACCATGTTCAATTTGCTGTTCCAAATTAAGATCTATATATGCAAGGTTTTTTAAAGGATCTTTTGCACTTAAGAGTAAAATTATAAACATTATTCTCTTTCAACACAAACAATTATGCAATCTAAAAAGATAATTTTATCTAACAACACACATCAAAGTTGCTGGTGAACGCTGCAGGCCAGGCAGCATCTCTAGGAAGAGGTACAGTCGACGTTTCGTCTCGGCTTGAAACAGCGACTGTACCTCTTCCTAGAGATGCTGCCTGGCCTGCTGCGTTCACCAGCAACTTTTATGTGTGTTGCTTGAAATTCCAGTATCTGCAGATTTCCTCGTGTTTGAGATAATTTTATCTGTTCGTGCATTTAAATATCACAGAATATCAATATTTTTGGATAGTCCAATGAGAAATCCTAAAAAATTTCAATGATGCAATTTTAAATTTATCAGTTTTCAAATGCTCTCCTCTTTAACGTACTCTACATTCCTCAAATATCATCTCTTGCATATGCCGTACTTCCTTAACATCACTATTGTTAAATGATCAGGTAGGTGATCCATTATCAAATAGCTTGGTTGCACTGTCTCTAACTCAATACATTAAAGAAGCAAGCATCCAGGTAGCTACACCTGGTTTCAGGGAGGAGGGTGGTAGGAGAGAGATGATGGCAGAGCATCCTTTTTTTTTGCAGTTTCTACACCGAGAAGTATGAAAATACAGACACGTTAAAGTCAAGCACCTTGCTACTTTGGACCCATATTGACTTTCTTAGGATGATGGAAGATGGAACACTCACAGTAGACTATGGAATAGTTCCTTCATCAGTTTCCATAGGCTTAGGAAGGTATGATAGTTAATGTTGGTTTAGATTGATAGAAGTACATATTGCGTACCAATTACAACATGTTTATTTTGATACACCAGTTGCTTATTTTCCATGAACAGAAATTCTAATGCCATTCAATTTGTATCCATTTACCTTAAGACAAACCACTTCAATCATCAATAACTTCTTAAGTAATAACATGGCCAATGCTGAAATAAGTGACTCCTAAAGAGTAAATACTTATGGTTTCTCATTTCATCTTATTGTAGGATTTATTTTCTATAACCAAAAATTTAAAGCCATGTCCTTTAATCTCATCCTTTTGATTTCTAACAACATTATTACATTATCCAGTTTTCAAAGTAAGAAGAACTTTCTTTGTCCAGTTGATATGACCTGCATGCCAGATGGGAAACAGCCCAAAACAAGAGGCTCTGCCTTGGATTTTTAGCAGTAGTAGAATTACATGTCACCATGATATGCAAATTCATGACTCCTTCTGCCTAAGTTCTCTAATAGTTATTTATCAAGTTAGGCAAATCTCTGAATGAGATCCGATCAAGGTGTTTTATGTCAAATATTAAAAGGGTCAGGCTAAAGAATAAAAAAGTCCCTCAATCAAGAAAAGGGAATACCATCCTGTCACATCAGTTAAGTATGACAGTGGACAACAAATCAACATTGATATTGCTTCCTCAGCCAAAGAGAGGTCAACTCGGCTCTAACAAAAAGTCCTTTGGTTTGAGGGGGAAAAAAAATGAAGGAAGAAAGGGCAAATGTGCATTCAAACTGGATTTACAATCCGTGGGCAAGAAATTTGTGATCCTTACTGTACAAACTATGAGCGACGAAACTTTCTGGAACAAAGCCTACTGACCAAAAAATAGTAGATTAATATGTATTCTTTAAACTATTGCTGTCCCTTCTTTGTAAATTGGCTGATCACATTAGTGACACTGATAGTGAGATCAATAAATTCAGCTAGAGTACTAAGAGTTCAGAAAATACTCATTTCTCTCACCTCTTCAATAAAGGTGTTGATTTCAGGAGCAGCTTTATTTGCTTTTTTTCTCAATTGTCGTTTGGCTTTATTTACATCTTTCTCAACTCTTTTCCAATCTACTTTAATGTAGCCACTGTGATTTGCGACCTTAAAAAATAAATGAAGTTTCATGACAGTTCTTTGAATATTTTAAATATGTTCCATAGATCTTACACCAGACTTACAAATTCAAACACCTATTTCCAACAGTGTCACACTATTGTGGATAATCAGGCTGTCTGTAGAAAATGAAGTATGTTTTACACAGTTTCAATTGATAATTTGTACTAAGCAATATTGATTTAACAGGAAGCTCAAGATTTATTAGTGCCTATTATATCATTTTTTTCAGATATAAAGTTTATATCTTTTCAAATGGAAATTTAAAATAGCCACTGATTTCAAACAATGGGCTTGGTCTTGGGCTCGGTAGCACTGGACAGACAAACTAATTAGCATTTACTTTGTACAAAAATCAAAACATTAATGGTGGCATTTTGGCATCAGCTAATCATCTTTCTTAGTCTAATAGGTAAGAGAGCATACAGCATTTTTTTTGGTACTATATATCACACTTCAATCCTGTACACTTCCATACTACTTTGTTGCAATCAGGAGAATGGTTAACTTCAAAGTTTGAATCACCACATGTATTAAAAGTATAACAGGATAATGATTTTTTGCTGCAATGATCTCTGCAAAAGCAAACTAGCATTAGATCTTTAACTTTAGTCTACCAGTGAGGGTAATTCTTACTTAATCTCACTAAAGAAGCTGCATAGGGTTGTAGACTCAGCCAGTATTATCATGAGCATAATGTTGCCCACCATTGAGGACATCTTACAAGAGCAGTCCCTCAAGAAGACAGCATCCATCATTAGGTACCCTCACCATCTGGGACATACCTTCTTCTCATCAGGGAGGAGGTACAGAAGCCTGAAAACACACACTCAATGTTCATGACATACACTCAGTGGCCACTGAGTATATGCTCGTGGTCGTTCGCTGTTGTAGCCCATCCACTTTAAGGTTGAATGTATTATGCATTCAGAGATGCTCTTCTGCACACCACTGTTGTAACCTGTGGTTAGTTGTGTTACTGTCACCTTCCTGTCAGCTCGAACTGGCCTGGTCATTTTTCTCTGACTCCTCTCACTAACAAGGCGCAGAACTGCTACTCATTAGATGCGTTTCGTTTTGTTTTGATTTTTGCACTATCCTCTTTAAACTCTAGAGACTGTCGTGCATGAAAATGCTAGGAGATCAGCAGTTCCTGAGACACTCAAACCACCCCATCTGACACCAACAATTATGTTATGGTCAAATTCACTTAGATCATATTTCTTCCCCATTCTGATGTTTGGTCTGAACAACAAAAGAACCTCTTGACAACATCTGCATGCTTTTATGCATTGAGTTACTGCTGATTTCATATTAACATTAACAAGCTGGTGCACAGACATACCTAATAAAGTGACCACTGCATGTACATCAGCAGTAATAAATCTGATTCTGATTCCAATTCTGGTATTGGTTGATACTTTCCAGATACCACTTTCCTTTTACTCAGGACATAAAATGAACCTGTGGAGCAAGTCGTTGAATGAAAATAGCTAACTGTATCTACCACTGTTGCTCTGGTTTAGACTTAAATCTGAAACAAAATCTGGAGTGTTTATTTCTCTTTTAAGCTACTCTGGTTTGGCTGTGTGCAGATCCCTTTTTTACTGACTTTAAAGCAGTCCCATAGTCCCACTTAATTAACAATAAGGCTATCAAACCTCTCCACAAATATTTATAAAAATAAGATGAATATATATACTGTATTTACCTGCATCAAAAGGAATCCACCTCCAATTGCTGTAGCTGCTAGCTTGCCAATCTTCTGAAATACAAAGCCTGCACACCTAAATGTTAGGTAAAGCAGGATGTAAATTTAACTTTAGGTTCACATTAAACAAAAAATATTATTTGATTCAGTAGAAAGGGAAGGTCAGTAACTGCACATCAATTCTGTTTCTCTATCCATAAATGCAGTTGACCTGCTGAGTATTGTCTGAGTTTTCTATTTTTATTTCCAATGTTCAGCATCTGCCATATTTTGTTTTCAGACATGATGAAGTAACAGTACACACTAAACTTTCAAAGTTTAATTTCTTCCTATACTAAATTTTCCTGGACCTTCTTTTTTCAATTTACAAATGAGTAATCAATTCAGATTATTTGTTAATAGCCTAAACCTCAGCTCTGCGAAATGTTAATTTTATTCTAATTTTCTTTTTCCAAGAGGAAACATGATAGCCATCAGACCAAATTTTTAGCCAAAATTAGAATTACACACTGGTATTCAGAACTTTGTGTTGCCACTCTTCTGTTTAAAACATCAATTATAAATATTAGAGTAAATCTGTATCACTTAAAGTTTTACTTCAAATTACTAGAAATATGCAAGTATAAATAAAGAACTAGTCCATCTCCCTTTTGGAACTTCAAAGCTATCAGGATAAGTGATTAAATGAATGCCTCTTAACTGTTCGGAAACTGCGCAGGTTTTCTGCTTTTATCAAGTATTTAGTGGTCTTACTTTTCAGATCAGAGATATCTCTGTACAAATGTTGTTTTGGATATATTTCTGATGCTGTGTTCAGGGAGTTCCATCTCATACATCAAACATGAAAGAGAAGTATATTACTAATGCAAATGTAATACTCTACATGAATTCCCTTGCATTAACAGCTTTCAGTTTCATTTTCATTTTATTGAGACACATTCTAAGCATAGCATTGGGTTTAAAAGTTGATAATTTATGTGACATCAAACAAAAAGCTGGAAAAACAGTGTGTCAGGCAGCACTGCAGAGGAAAATGGACAGTTGGGGATTTAGATTGACATCCTTCATCTGGATTGAAAGATAGGGGAAAGATAGTCAATATCTCTGTAAGGAGGAAGTGTGTAACAAGAAATGTCAAATAAAAGGTGGATCCAGGTGAAGCAGATAGGCAGATGGAGAAGGGAATAGTGGACACAGCAAGAGAGGTTGGGAGGTAACAAAAGGCTACAGATAATGGAATCTGATAGAACAGGAAGGCACAGCATGTAAACAAATAAGAGAGGTGAGGTGGGCAAACGTGAAGAGTAGGGAGAGAGGGAAGCCAGTGTTAGAAATGTGAGTGATGGC
Source organism: Mobula birostris (assembly GCF_030028105.1). NCBI lineage: Eukaryota > Metazoa > Chordata > Chondrichthyes > Myliobatiformes > Myliobatidae > Mobula > Mobula birostris. Next base: position 48,151,293 of record NC_092375.1, on the reverse strand, counting down.
CACACAGGGTGAATGAAGGTGAGGAAAGAAACAAGGAGATGGGGGGCTAGAGTGGATGTGAGAGGAATTGGGTAGATCAGAAATAGAAAAAAAAGAGACAGAGAGGGAGCAGTTTACCTAAATATGGACAATTCAATGTTCATACTGTTGGGTTGTAGACTAACCCCTAGTGGGGGGAGGGAAAAAAAGAGTCGTTCCTTTAGTTTGCATTTGGCTTCACTCTGACAATGGAGGGGGCCGAGTACACACAGGTTGGTGTGGGGCTGGGGAGCGAAATTAAAATAGCTAGCAGCCAGCAACTTCAAAAAATTACGGCTTACAACAGACAACATCTATTCCTGCAGAAAAGAGTGCAGACCATTCTTGGAACAGTATTCCATTAAGAACCAGTAAGTTCTACAGAGGAACTTTGTTCTTAGTAAGTAACTACTCTGGTTAACAGTTTTATAAATGACAGAAACATGTTCTTTATACAAAGGAACATAACTATAACCTATTGTAATTGAAATGAAAAAGAAAAAATTGCAAAAGTCAACTGAGAATTGAAGAAATCCCTTATGGCAACATGATCAGATATTCCCAACCCAATCTCATATCCCATATGAATGCTCTGTGCAATCTCATTTGTGTGAACTTCAGCACATTTCTATATCCTCTAAATTAGTTACAAGCTACAAATCCAGATTACCAAACTATTTCAATATAGGACCATTACAATTAGCAGAATAAGGATTGTCATTCAATCACGTAACACCAAACTGAATTGTGCAAAATGAAACTAAACATGTGATTCACTGAGCTGTTTGTGATAATTTTATTTAAATAGAAATCTTTTATATAGCACTTGCATCTAAAACATATGAAAATCAAAACAAAGCTGCATCTGAAACAAAAATATAAAACGCTGGAAAAACTTACAGTCACCTAGCATCTGTAGAAAGGGAAATAGTTAATTTTTCAGGTATCAGACTTTGAGCAGATGCTACGTTGTTTTAAAATCATCATGGCTTCTGGATATACATATAAAGCAATTCCCAAGAGCATTTTCACTCAAGTAATTTATGTACTCATTTTGCTTCCACATATACACACATGAAGGGAAAGAGGAAGAGAATTGTAATAATAGATGTTAAGTTTGACAACATGCAATACAGTTACACACTCACCAGCCAGTTACACCACCCATCATTAACTGAGTAGCTACAGAATATTTCTCTGCAACTGGACCAGAATTACGTCCAAAAACACGGCCCCACCATGCGCGTTGTCCTGAATACTCCCTCAGATCTACAACCTCATAGGATTCATCATCACTATTTTGGCCTAATGAGAGAACATAAAATTATTTATTTTTCTGCCACACAGCTGACAAGCTCTTATAAAAAGCAGCTAGTATGAGAAAGATAAAGGATTGCTCAAAGTCATGAGCAATTGATGACTTGGTTCCACCTGCAATGCTGGAGCTGCATTCACATGAAACAAGAAAAAACATTATTCTGGATAATGTCAGAAAAGTATGAGTAGATCAGTGACTCTGCTCGTTTCCACATAACTATTAGGTTAAAAAAAATCTCCTAAATCAGGTTCTGGTCTTCCAGTGTTATTCTATTCACTTTGGACCCTTATTTTCATTATTTTAGCAGGTGAATAAATTTAATAAATTTAAAGTGAATGAACAAGCTAAGGAACAAACTTATCCACCCAGATAGTGCCAGGAATCCAACACTCAATGAGTAAAAAGGGTGCTGAATGCAGAAATCTTCACCACATTGAAACATTTTCTGGCTAATGCTTGAAATATTATCGTCTTTAAGGTTTAGACCAAGTACTAAAAATGGGATTAGGCTGGATAGATTGCCTCCTGTTAGAATGGTCATAAAAAGTCATAACTGCAAATCTGTCTCAATTGAGCTAAGACAGTGAAAAGAATACAGTTGTTTCAGTATCCATTATTAAAAAGGGGGAAGTAAACTGCTTCTAATACTGTGAAGGACCATTGGTTGGTGTGTTCCTGGAAGTTGCAGGCTGGTTCATGCTGTCAGAATTGTGACCATTCTGACAGCATGCCAGCAGATGTTTTGAAATATATTACAAAGAGAAAAATAGTAAGTAGAGGACTGAGCTCAACTGCAAAATTTTGTTACTCAAAAAGCCCTGCTGAGAGTCACCAAGGGTCTACATATAAATAACAGCTGTTGGAGATCAGCATACAGTAAATGTGTTAATATATCACAAAACCAATTAGAATACTTGCAGCAAAACTTAAAAAGAACATTCAAAAATGTTACAAAAATGATAAAGTCTGCAGATGCTGGAAATCCAAAGCAACACACAAAATGCTGGAGAAACTCAGCAGGTCAAGCAACATCTACGGAAAAGAGTAAACAGTCGGTGTTTTGAGCCAGTATGCTTCATCAGGATATATTTAGTTGAGAAAAATGTTAGTTTAGGCCCCAAAAGTAATGTATATTACTTGTATATTTCATTGTTCTCAAGAATAAAACATTTCCTCCAGTATGGAAATCATTGTGATGTCTTAGTTTACAAAATGCGAGTATACAAAGAGAAATATAAAGTAATAAATGGTATTTTTCAACAACACAAAATGAGATATTCTACAAGAACTGCAATCAGTTTTTAAATAAATTCAAAGGTTTCAATTATACTGCAAATTGAAAAGATCAAGGTAGTTTTCCAAATGTTTGGAGCAAATTGTTATTTCCAATTTCACCTTAGTAGAATGGTAATGTTTGTCAAGTCTGAAGATCATGTATTTAGTTTTGACTGGGTGAGTGTGCTGTACAATTAAAAGCGCTAATTTTCCAATTTGGTAATGAAACTAATTTTTAGACTCAGGTGAACATTTTGTATTCTTCTAAAAACTTAAGTAGTTTCAAATAATATTTCCTTCAATTATTTTTTGTCTGTGCTTGAAATGGATAGTTAAAAAGCATAACATTTTCTGCATTTTCGAGACAACTGAACAACATACAATCCTTCTGATTCTAAAAGCATAAATTCAACTTTTATTTGATTATTCCTTGTGTGAAATGTTTTGTGATATTTTACTGCATGCTGTTCCTATCATATGTAAAATAACAATCACAAATTTGGCTTAGAATGTGACCCACAGATGTCTTAAATATACATTCCTTCATGTTAAGGTGTTTTTCAAACTTGCCATGTTTTAGTTGACCATATTTTAGTTGGTGAATATGTCTTCTGTTCAACATAAATAAACTTGTAAAACGTTTTAAGATTTGAGAAATCAAGATGAACAACTGTAACACAATACAGAGAGAAATGATGTTCTGGATTCAAAAGCTTTAAGATAGCAGCAGCAAGAAAATGATTAAGAAGTTCCATAGTTTTGAGGTCTTGAGAAAATATCAGTTTAGGGAATTTCATTTCAGGTGACTTCATTTCGTTATGAAAAAAATGTAAATAAAATATGATGGAAACACAAACTGGCCACATAACCTGAAGTATTAATTGAGAAAATATCATACAGTCGATAACCTTTTTGTGCAATAACCTCCAGATTTTGAATCAGTCATTAGTTTTTTGCACTGGACTGTTCTAAAAACAGTATACATTAATAAATGATGTATATTTTATCTACTATTCCTGCGTTGTTTTCTGATTTATGTCAGAAGCAATATGACACAGTTTTGATATTAAATACACCATTGCAACTGTATTTTTTTTCCATCGTTAACAATTTTATGGCTAAAAGGTCTATAATGTCCTTGATCAAGCTCGTGGGAAATCTGGTCACAACAATGGCATATCTGTTATAATAATGCATACGTACTTAATTGGCAAAGATCAAACTAAAAATAAGCTTGGTCTTTCAACCATACAATCCTATAGTATGCTGTCGTAATGCCACAACTTTTCTGTATGCGATGTTCCCGATAAATATAAACAAACAAACCGCCGCCATTCCTACCTACCTCCCCGCTCCGCCATACTGTCGCCACTCTCAACGCCTGTCAATTGATTCCGCTCCTAACCCGGAAACACACACTGCCTGGGGTCAAAATGCCCGCCGGCCTGGGCGTCACAGTGAGGGGGTGTTGTCCACACCGCGGAGCCGTCAGCCGCTATCTCGGAATTGCCACAAAAGCGTTCATAATTGAACACCATATTTTCGATGGATCTAGCTCTCTTGTTATTGTTATATGTGGAAACCCAGATTATCGCGTCTCATGATCATGTAGAAGTCAGCCTCTTGCCCTGGAGGCAGTCTTTTATGTTTCGTTCAGTCATTTAACATTTCAAGATTGTTTAATGTAATTTTCTGTACACACGTGTAAGGAGAACAAAATAATACAGCACAAAACGCAGTAAATACAAATACATGAAATAGCTTACGTACATAGACTGATTGTGTGCCTATAAAGTGAAGCTAAGCTGTCAATAAGGTGACTGACAGGAAATAATACAGTAGTGGTAGAGTTAGTGGGTGGAGGTGTTGATCAGTCTTACTGCTCGGAAAAAGTAACTGGTTTGGGGTCTGTATTTGCAACTTAAACTGGGTTTGTACCTTCGCCAGCATTTAAAATGGTCATACATTGTGTCTTGTCTATGTACTGCATGGAAATTCATGCTAATGTGCTGATTGCCTGTGGTCACTGATGAGTTCTATTCTGGACAGCATGGTGCCATTGAGATGTCCATTATTCTCTCCTAACACCAGAATGCAGCAACTTGCACCAAGCCTTATTCAATCAGGTTTACAAAGGATAACTCATTGCTTGGACTTGCTGCTGAGAACACAATTACCCCACATTTAGAGCATCCACATTCTTGGAGAACTTTCATGGCACCAACATTTTGTACAGTGTAATCTGGTCAAATAGGTGGGCAAGTGTAATTTCAACTGAAACAGCTAAGAAAATCCTCAACAGATGGCAGGTTCATAATACAGGCTTTGTCATGTTAATACTGGCATAATTCAATTAAAAATTAAATAACTGAAAAACATAGTTTAAAACAAATAACATTACAATAATCATTTTTTGAAACAGCTTTTTTCTTATTTTTCTTCCTGGCTGCTGCAAAGTTGCCTCAAAATGAATGGACTTGCAGATTCTTACTCAGGTCTAACCTGTTACAGGACATGCTAGTTGATGCATCAGCATAAATGATAGTGAATTACAGCAAGTTTACGTGGACACAGGTGGGAGTTTGGACAGCAATTTCAGGATTGCTGTATTTGCAAGAAAATCATGAATTTCCTAGCACTTAGATTGAGCAATGTGAAAGTTCTACCTTGGCACTGCCAGTATTTCTCAGGTAGCTTTATCTTATCTATTTCAATTGAAAAGTATGAACATTTCCTCTCCTCCTCTGTTTTGGAACCTGTAATAAGTTTGTGTTGTGGAACAAGAAAAAGTTTGAATATTCAGCAATGCAAATTGATACCAAAAAGATCACCTAATGCTGAGTATATCCAAGGCCTTTTTTGGGATTTTTAAACTGCTTAACACTCATTGTGTTAAATATCACTAAGTAAAACAACGCCATGGTTAAACAATTCTGTTTGCGAAGTCAAGACATCATGCAGAGGAGCTGTGAGAAAACTGGGCTAGAAGTCCATCATAATATTTTCAAGGAAAAAGTAGCCTCCTTTAACACCGCTATACACTCTGCAAGAAGAGTCTGTTTTTCCAAGATTATTACAGAGAATAGCGGGCATTCAAGGACATTGCTCTCGACTGTAATCCATCTGTTGAACCCTGCCTCAACCTATAATGTCCTCACTCAAACATCTGCCATAAAATATGAGGAATTCACAGTATTTTTTAATCAACAAAATTACTGGAGGGTATAGCTATAGATACTGGTGACCTCTATAGTAAACCTTGTAAAAGACTGCACCCATGTCAAAATTTACAAGTATTTTTTATTCAGAACTCTATAAGATTGTAACAAAAAGTAACCTGTCTACTTGCTGTCACGGCCCTGTCCCTACCACACTTTTTAATAACGTTTTTAAATCTTTTAGGAAAATTACTAACACATCCCTTGAAACTGGAGTTTTCCAGATACCTTCAAAATTGCAGCAGTCAAACCCCACTTAAAAAGCCAAACCTTGATAGTGAGGTATTAGCTAACTACAGGCTGATATCAAATCTTCCCTTCCTGGGCAAGATTTTTGAGAAAGTCATTTTCAACCAATTCAATAACTTTAGGAATTAAAACAATATTCCAGAAAAGTTTTAGTCAGGATTTAGAGCAAACCACAGCACAGAGCTGGCATCATCTTCGCAGGGGAAGCTATGAATCGAGAATATATCTTGCATCACCAGCTCACCTGTCTCCAACGCCATAGGTGGTTTGGGGAGAGGAACAAACTGATAAGCCGAGAACCAGTCCACCACAACTGTAATGACAGTATTCCCTCCGGACAGTAATATAATCCATTGAAATATGAGACCAGGAACGAGTGGAGATTGGTAGAATCTGTAAAAGCCTTTGGAACAGTGCTCTGATTTCTTTATTCCAGGCACACACATCGCACATAGTCTTTGGCATCGTTGGTCATGCCTGGCCTCCAGAACCGCCTGCTTGTAAACTCCAAAGTACATGAAACCCCGGGTGACTGACCATGTTGGAGGCACACCCCCAATTCAATACCTTAGTGTGGAACAGGTACAAAGATATCACCAAGTAGTCCATTGCTGGAATTAACCTCCTGTTTATCCTGGGCCCTCCACACGATGGAATCAATCCCCCATCTAATGGGAGCCGCCAGCCTTGAATCGGGGAGAATGGTCTCCGGGACTTCCTCCTTATCTGGCATTTCAGACTGCTTAGAAAGAGCCTCTGGTTTCTGATTCTTGGAATCAGGTCTGCATGTAATGAAAAAATTGTACCTATTGAAGAACAATGAACAGCGTGCCTACAGTCTTTTGGCATCCTGGATAGAAGCTAGGTTTTTATGATTGGTGCAAATCAAAAAGGGGTGCTTCGCTCCCTCCAGTCAATATCTCCATTCTTTAAGTGTCATCTTAACAGCAAGCCGATATCATAGTTTATCTCAGCGGGACAGAAACATCTGGAGAAGAAGGCACATGAGTGTAGCTTCTGGTCTGAGATGGTTCATTGGGATAGCACAGCTCCAATTCAGATGTTCAAGGTGTCTACCTCCATGACAAAAGGTAGGCCCAGATCAGGGAAACAGGTACAGTTGCAGTGGTAAATCTGTTCTTGAGAATGCAGAAAGCAGCATCTGTCTTTGGAGTCCAACACAACGGGCCTTTCAGTGAGGTTTGTAAGTGGATTTGTGATTGCATTGAAATTACAAATGAAGCACTGATAGAAATTGGCGAACCCTAAAAACCATTGGAGCTGTTTGACTGATGTAGTATGTGGTCAATTTTGTACCACTTGGGTCTTCTCAGGGTCCATCTGTAAATTCCTGTTCGAAATGACAAAACCCAGAAAAGAAACTTCAAAGAAGTGAAATTCACTCTTTTTTTAACAAAAAGTTAGATCATGACTCCTTGTAACAACGCAAATGCTGTGTTCATTAGAGGAAGTGGGTAACAGTTCTTAATAGTAATTCTATTTAGACCTCTGTAATTAATACATGGTCTCAGTTTGCCATCCTTATATACGAAAAAGAATCCCACTCCGGCTGAAAAAAACGGGTGGTCAGATAATTCCAGATGTCAAAGCCTCCTTAAAATAATCCTCCATAGTTTGCCTCTCAGGAGCAGAGAGGGCATAGAGCCTCCCCTGGGAAGGACATGTGCCAGGTTGGGAGGACATGTACCAATTGGCACAATCATAGTTCCTATATGGAGGAAGCATAATGGCTCTCCCCTTACTGAACATCTCCAACAAATCCAAATACTCTGAAGGCATTCTAAATAACTCCGCTGATTTCAAGTCCGGTCTTGAGGAGTCAGGAAGCAACTCAACTGACGACTTGACATGGTTCACAGCCGATCTCTCAGAAACTTGGGAAGGTGTCTCAGAACATCTAGGAAGGCACTTATTCAGGTCAGCCAACCCTGAACAGTGCCAGAAGATGAGTTAATCCAAGAATTATTGAGATGTAACCATGGATAACCAAGGATTAGGGGAAGGTCTGGAGAATGAATAAAATGGAAACAATTCGTTTCCTCATGCCTTCCAATAGTCAGCTTGAGAGTGACAGAAAGGTAAAAGATTTGCCTTGGTTCCAATGATCTAGCATCCAGGGCCATAGCAGAGATAGACTGGTCGAGACGTACCTTAGGAATCTGAATTCTCTCTCTCAGTCCACTGAATTAGAGTCTACCAAGGTTCTCACAGAATGTTGATGTATCCCTCAAAATAATAGAGATGGTGAAATTACTCTGGGACTTGACAAAACGGGAGTGATACTTCAGACCGTAACAGTTCTCCCCCTCACTGGATAGTCGTTGGAGTTTCCTGACAACACGGGACAGGTGACTCATTAGCAGCTGGCCTTAGCACAGTATAAGCAACACCTCTGCGTCATACGTCTCTCACTCTTCTGGGGAGACAAGGGTTCTTTCAAGTTGCATGGCTTCCTCCTGAGATGACTGTAGGGATCTGCGTTGGTTATTGGATTGAGGAACTGGGGTACACATTGGATAGTTCTGAGAACCGGCCCTCCGGGTGAACTCACCACATGTCTCCTTCCTTCTTTCAGAAATGCAGTTGTTGATTCCTATGGCCATGTTCTCCACCTGGTCCCTGGTCACAAGAATGTCTTTAAGCTAGTCATTTAATCCTGACTAAACAGAGCAACCAAAGCCTCATTGTTCCACCCACTCTCTGCCACCAGGGTACAGAAATCAATGGAATAGGCAACCAGGGATTTCACTCTCTGACGCAGCTGGAGGAGTCTGCTGGCTGCGTCTGAGCCCCTGGCAGAATGAAAAAATACTCCCTTCATCAGTCTTAGAAATAAACTTATATTAGAACACACGGGAGCATCCTTCTCCCATAAAGCAGTTGCCCACGAAAGGCCCCTACCCAAAGGGAGGGAAATCATATAGGCCATCTTACTTCCATCCTAGGAGAACCTTGCGGGTGGCAATTCAAAGACTAGAGAGCATCGATTTAAGAGCTTGCAGGTAGACTCAGGGTCCCCATTGTACCACGCCAGGGCCGGAATGTTAATTGACTGACTGTGGTTTCCCAATAAGGAAGTGAAGGATCCAGTTGCAGAGGCAGGTATATTGGCCCAGGTTTGGAAGCTTTTTGGTTAGAACTGAGGTGATGATGGTGTTGAACATCAAGCTGTAATCAATAAAGTGCAACCTGATGTGTGTTTTGCTGTTGCTTAGGTGCTCCAAAACCGAGTGGAGAGCTAATGAGATTGTGTCCACTGTAGACCTGTTGTGGTGGTAGGCAAATTGCAGTGGGTCCTGTCCTTGATCAGGCAAGACTTATTCTAGCCATGACCTACCTCTCACAGCACTTCATCACAATAGATATGACTATTGTTGAGGCAGCTCACCCTGCTGCTCTTCTTGGAATGTCCTTTTGAAGCAGTTGAGAGGTTGAGGATATCATTGAACACTCTAGCTGGTCGGTGAGATGACGATCAGTTGGTTGGCTTGGGGCAGTAACTGTTTTTTGAGTCTAGTTGTCCTGGCATAGATGCTGCATAGCTTCTTCCCTGACAGAACTGAGACAAACTTATATTAATTTACTCTTGATTTCTCTCTGCCTTTTCGTAACATTACATTTTTAGCGTAAAGAATATTGGCAGGAAACGCTAAGTCAATTTGAAGTACCATTGGTCCATTATGCAGGAGCTGACCCTGATAAAAATCAACTGTTATTTGAGGGAATAAAACATATGCTGATTGCTAGGGTAATTAGCTATTGCAGCTTATTTAGAATCAGAATCTAGTTTATTTTCACTGACATACAGCATGTCATGAAATCTGTTGTTTTAGCCAGCAGTGCACTGCAAGATATAAAAACTGAAATAATCTACAGAAATAAATGAAGAGTGAAAAAGAGGAATAATGAGGTAGTGTTCATGGACTGATGGCAGAGGGGAAGCTACTCTTCATTGAATGTAGCTTTTCAGGCTCCTGTACCTCTTCCCGGATGGTAGTAATAAGAAGAGGACATGTCCCAGATGGTGAAGGTCCTTAACAATGAATACTGCCTCTTGAAGCACCATCATTTGAAGACGTCCTTGACAGATGGAGGTTTGGGACCATGATGGAGCTGGCAGAGTTTTACAATCCTCTGCAGCCTTTTGCAAACCTGAACATTAGAGCCCCAGACCCAACTGTGATGTAGCTTGTCAGAATGTTCTCCATTGTACATCTGTAGAAATTTGTAAGAGTCTTTGGTGACACCAAATCTCCTCAAACTCCTAATGAAGTAGAGCTGCTGGAATGCCTTCTTCATGATTGCATCGGTGTGCTGGGTCCAAGATAGATCCACTCTAATGTTGACAGCCAGGAATTTGAAGCTGCTCACTCTTTCCATTGCTGACCGCTCTACAAGGACTGGTGTGTGCTCTCCCAACTTCCCAGACAAGTTTTTTTTTTGCTGACATGGAGTGTGTGGTTTTGTTGTGGCACCATTCAACCAGCTAATCTTCCGTCCTTGCACTCACTTTACACCGCACGTTGTCAGAGCAGTGCTGCCAGGATAATCAAGGACACGACCCACCCGGCCAACACACTTTTCATCCCTCTTCCCTCTGGGAGAAGGTTCAGGAGCTTGAAGACTTGTACGGCCAGATTTGGGAACAGCTTCTTTCCAACTGTGATAAGACTGCTGAATGGATCCTGATCCAGATCTGGGCTGTACCCTCCAAATATCTGGACCCGCCTCTTGGTTTTTTTGCACTACCTTACTTTCCATTTTCTATTTTCTATTTATGATTTATAATTTAAATTTTTAATATTTACTATTGTTTGTACTCCAGGGAGCGCGAAGTACAGAATCAAATATCACTGTGATGATTGTACGCTCTAGTATCAATTGTATGGCCAGCTGGCAACAACAGCAGTATCAATGGAGAATTTACGGATGGTGTTTGAGCTGTGTCTAGTGCAGAGAGTAGAGTAGTGGGCTTATCACTCATCCTTGAAGTGTGTCTGTGTTGATCGTAAGTGAGGAAGAGATGTTATTACTGATCCATGCTGACTGTGGTTCACAAATGAGGAAGTTGAGTATCCAGTTGCAGAGGGAGATACAAAGGCCCAGCTTTGAAACTTGTTGATTAGTAGTGAGGGAATGACGGTGTTTAACTGTGATTGATGAATGTGATGAATGACAGCCTGACGTTTAATTTGCTGTTGTCCAAGTGCTCCAAAGCCATATGGAGAGCCAACAAGATTGGGTCTGCTGTAGATCTGTAGTGCCAGTAGACAAATTGCAGTAGCTCTGTATCCTTTCTCAGGTAGCAGTTAATTCTAGTCATGACCGACATCTTAAAGTACTTCATCACAGTGTATGAGAGTGTTACTGGGTAACAGCCATTGAGGCTGCTCATCCCGGGCACCGATACGATTGCTGCTCTTTCAAAGCTGGTGGGAACCTCTAACTGCAGCAGTGAGAGGTTGAAGATATCCTTGGACACTCCAAAGAGTTGATCAACATTGATTTTCAGTACCCTGCCAGTACACCGTTGGGGCCTGACTCCTTGTGCAGGTTCACCCTCTTGAAGGAAGTTCTGACATTAGTCTCCAAGACATAGATCACAGATGCTGGGGGATTCACACAGACTAAGATTAGACATCCCATAACATCCAAGGATGCACCTCAAGATTAGGCATAAAACGGGAGATTTATAAGGAATGGCTAGACAAAGTGAGATGGACAAGAGAGAATGAATAATGTCAGGTACCTCATGGAATTGAAACTCATGTTCTCAAATAAATCATCCAAACTTCTGATTGCTAGTCCAGTAATTTGATCTCTATACAACTGTATCACTTCCCTAAAAATCCAACTGAAAACAAGAGCCACCATATACAAGCAACACAGAATAAAGGAAAATAGATGTTGTTTTCTTATAGCAATGCAAAATTGAACTCTGTTCTACCAATTTCTGTACAGGAGCAGTGGCACGGATATTCCCCCTATTATTCCTATTCATTTCTGAAAACAATAATGATCTCCAAGCCATCCGTTTCAAAAGTTGACCAAAAATCCCATATTCGCCTTTCTGAGTGCCACTATCATAGTTGGCCTAAATAGTCGTGTGCAAACTAATAAACTGCATTGGGTTCACAATTGCTGTCCACAGTACTCCGGAATTACGGTTTTGGGACAGAAGACTTAGTTTCTGGCAAACTTTGATCCTAGATTGCTGACCAGATTGCAGAATATTTGAGAACAGTCCAATGAGGTTACATGAAGCATTTCATTATATTAACATGCAATTTGTAACATCTTTTACATTGATGGGAGGTATAGCATATGGCCAATTTAGACCATTTCCTATACAACAGAAAATAAATATTCCGAACGTAGGAAATGCATCAGAAATTGGAGATAATCAAGTACATTTTAATAGTTATTATTTCCCCAAATATCCTGAGGTGCTTCACAGGGGCATGCAAGCAAAAAAATGACATGGAGGCAAATGAAATTGGGAAACCACCAAAAACAATGATGAAGTGCAGATCTTAAGGAACATTTTAAAGCAAGGTAGAAGATTTGAGAGACTAGGAGCTCATCTGCAGAATGCAAAGGTATCTATTAGATATAGGTGATCAAGGTGGCTGTAAGAAATTAGTATTAAACTGTGGTATTGAGTTTATTGCTGCACTTTGTTTTAACTCCCGATGACTGCAATTTGCTCCTATTATTTCCTCAGCAACCAAGATGTATCCTATTTGAACCAGCTGATTTTTCTACTTTAAATATAGCTATCTTCTCCACCATTGAGCACACCTACACAAAGTGTTCTCGCAGGAAAGCAGCATCCATCACAAGGGAACCCCACCACCCAGGACATGCTCTCCTCTCGCTGTTGCCATCAGGAAGAAGGTACAGGATCCTCAGGACTCACTCCACCAGGTTCAGGAACAGTAGTTACCCCTCAACCATCAGGCTTTTGAACCAGAGGGGATAACTTCACTCAACTTCACTCACCCCATCATTGAACTGTTCACACAACCTATGAACTCACTTTCAAGGACTCTTCACCTCATGTTCTCAATGTTTATTGCTTATTTTAAATTAATAATAATATTTATTTATTTATTTTTGTATTTAATCATGTGGTTGCCTTTTGCACATTGGTTGAACATGCAAGTTGGTGCGGTCTTTCATTGATTTTATTATGGCTATTATTCTATTAAGATTTATTGATAATGACCACAAAAAATGAATCTCAGCGTTGAATATGGTGACATATATGTACTTTGACAATAAATTTACTTTGAACTTTTCTTCTATCCTCTTTACCTAATCCAGAATCTCATGTATACCTTCCCTGGTAAAGACTGATGCAAAGTACGCATTTAGTACTTCTGCTATATCCTCTGAGTAGGTTTCTGATCTCTAATTCACTCCAAGTCTCCTCTGACAACCCTTTTCCTATTCAAATTGTTAAAATATTATTAGATTCTTTTTTATGTTTGCTGCCAGGTGATCTCCATTGTGCAATATGTTTAGTCTGAGAAATAATCTCTTGCTATCACTCTGTTTCCTATAGCTTGTTCAATATTCTATCTATGCTGCCCTAGTACCTTTTAGCCAATGGGCTTCAGTCTTGATGACAAGCCTATTGTGTATCACACAAGCTCTCTCTTATTTCTTTTTTCACTTCCCCACTGAACTTCCTATAACTACTATGGTTTGCACATGTATCACAATCGTTTAGATGTTCTTTTTTAACCTGACTTTTTTGTCATCTTGACATTTGGGGTTTTATTTCCATTACATTTTTTCCCTAGTGGGACTGTACCCAAATTGTAGCTAAAACATTGCCGCCTACAACTCTGCCTTCAATATTATAATTCCAAGCAAACTCATCGCCAGACACCTAGTCCTGGGATTCTTGACATCCTGACCAACAGACTGCAATCAGTAAGAACAGGCAGCAACACCTTCCCCGTGATTATTCTCAACACTAGTTCCCCACAAGGCTGCACCCTCTGCCTGTGCTCTACTTCCTATACCTTCATGATTGTGTGGCCAGATTTTTCTCTAACTCCATCTATAAGTTTATAGGTGATACCACTATAGTGGGTCATATCTCATAATAACAATGAGTTGGAGTACAGGAAGGTGATAAAATGCCCAGTAACGTGATGGCATGACAACGACCTTTTAGTCAAATCAGGGAAACAAAAGAGCTGGCCATTGCCTTCAGGAAGAGGGATGATGCACATATTCCTGTCTACATCAACAGTGCTGAGGTTGCAAGGATTAAGAGCTTTTAGTTCCTAGGCGTGAACATCACCAATAACCTGTCCTGGCCCAATCACATAGATTCTACAGCCAAGAAAGTTCAGCAGCATCTCTATTTCCTCAAGAGGCTGAAGAAATTTCTCATGTCATCATAGACCCTCATCAATTTTCCCAATAATGCAGATAGAAAGCATCCTATCTGGATGCATCACGGCTCGGTATAGCAACCACTCTACCCATGACCACAAGAAACTGCAGAAAGTTGTGGATGCAGCTCAGCACATCACAGATACCAGTCACTCCTCCGTGGATTCTGCCCGCACTTTGCGCTGCTTCTGTAAAGCACTCATGATAATCAAAGACTCGACCCATCCCAGAGTTATCTCTTCTCTCCCCTCCAATTAGGTAGAAGATGGAGTTGACTGTTTTCTACTACAAAAGATGGACTCCTGACTGCACAATCTTTTATGACCTTGCACCTTATTGTCTTCCTGTAGTGCACTTGCTCTGCAATTCTGCATTCTGTTCTTCCTTTACCTTGCACTACCTCAATGTACGGTTGTAATGAATTGATCTGTGTGACTAGTATGCAAAGTGTTTTTCTCTGTGCCTCAGTATATGTGACAATAATAAACCAACTTACCTTTAAAGCCTTCTATTTTCCCCAATTGCAGTATTTCCTGCTAAGCTTTGATTTTAATATAGAAAACAAAAAAAAAATAAAATAAACTGCTACAGGAACTCAGCAGGTCAAGCAGCATCTGTAGGGAGAGAGGAATTATCAACCCTTTGCACTAAAACCATGTATCTGCATTTTAGTTGCACCAGTTCTATTCATTGGACTGAAAATGGTCAATTTCTATTTGAGAAATTAGTCTGTCTCACAGCCTGGGTGAAGAAGCTGTTACCCAGTCCGGCAGTCCTAGTCCTGATGCTTCCTGATGATTGTGGAATGGGTGGTAGGGATCCTAGATGTTTCCCCACTGATACTTGCTCAACTTGATCAAGTTGATTTCTAAAGTCCAGTTATCTTTTGCCAGCAATGTACTGACCAGCAAAATTGTCCTCAATGCATGCTGGCATCTCCTCTTCCTCTATTGATACATCTCACACCTGGATGGTCGAAATCTCCCATTGTCATTTTTCTATGGTTTTTTATACATCTTCAATTTCCCTGCAAGTTTGCTCTTCAACCCGAAAAATAGTCTCAGTAGAGTAATTGTAAACACATAAGACTCTGTCCATGATTATTCTAGGATGTACTTTTACGGCACTGGCATACCATTCCTTTTTCCTCAATCTTTTCTGAACTCCTTGCACCCAAAAATATTATGAACCTATTACAGCCTTCTGTTTAGTCAGATCTGCTGTGTGTATGGGGATGCTGTGGATGAAAGAGAAAACTTGTGCTATACAGTACTTAGATTTCCACAAGGCTTTCGATAAGGTGGTTGCATCAAAGGATATTGCAGAAAATGTAAAAATTAACACATCGGTGAGGACAAAAAAGTGGCTGAATCCAAGAGCTGGAAGGTCATATTGCATCTGTACAAGACATTGGTGAGACCACACTGGAAAACTGTGTGCAGTTCAAGTCACCCGGCCTATGGTCAGGCCACACTTAAATCCCCTCCAGTTCGCCTACCAGCCCCGACTAGGAGTTGAGGATGCCATCGTCTTCCTGCTGAGCCGTATCTACGCTCATCTGCACAAGCCAGCGAGCACTGTGAGGGTCATGTTTTTTGACTTCTCCAGTGCGTTCAACACCATCCGCCCTGCTCTGCTGGGGGAGAAGCTGACAGCGATGCAGGTGGATGTTTCCCTGGTGTCATGGATTCTTGATTACCTGACTGGCAGACCACAGTACGTGTGCTTGCAACACTGTGCGTCTGACAGAGTGATCAGCAGCACTGGGGCTCCACAGGGGACTGTCTTGTCTCCCTTCCTCTTCACCATTTACACCTTGGATTTCAACTACTGCACAGAGGCTTTTCATCTTCAGAAGTTTTCGGATGACTCTGCCATAGTTGGATGCATCAGCAAGGGAGATGAGGCTGAGTACAGGGCTACGGTAGGAAACTTTGTCACATGGTGTGAGCAGAATTATCTGCGGCTTAATGTGAAAAAGACTAAGAAGCTGGTGGTAGACCTGAGGAGAGCTAAGGTACCGGGGTCAGTGTGGACATGGTGGAGGATTACAAATACCTAGGGATACGAATTGACAATAAACTGGACTGGTCAAAGAACACTGAGGCTGTCTACAAGAAGGGTCAGAGCCGTCTCTATTTCCTGAGGATACTGAGATCCTTTAACATCTGCCGGACGATGCTGAGGATGTTCTACGAGTCTGTGGTGGCCAGTGCGATCATGTTTGCTGTTGTGTGCTGGGGCAGCAGGCTGAGGGTGGCAGACACCAACAGGATCAACAAACTCATTCGTAAGGCCAGTGATGTTGTGGGGATGGAACTGGACTCTCTGACGGTGGTGTCTGAAAAGAGGATGCTGTCCAGGTTGCATGCCATCTTGGACAATGTCTCCCATCCACTACATAATGTACTGGGTGGGCACAGGAGTACATTCAGCCAGAGACTCATTCCTCCGAGATGCAGCACAGAGCGTCATAGGAAGTCATTCCTGCCTGTGGCCATCAAACTTTACAACTCCTCCCTTAGAGGGTCAGACATCCTGAGCCAATAGGCTGGTCCTGGATTTATTTCGTAATTTACTGGCATAATTTACATATTACTATTTAACTATTTATGGGTCTATTACTATTTATTATTTATGGAGCAACTGTAACGAAAACCAATTTCCCCCAGGATTAATAAAGTATGACTATAGGAAAGATGCTATTAAGCTGGAAAGGGTGGAGAAAATATTCTCAAGAATTGTGTTATAAGGAGAGACTGGGGATTTTTTTCCCTGGAACACAGGATGACCTTATAGAAGTATATAAAATGAGGGGCGTAATAAGAGAAAAAGTCATAGACTTTCTCTCAAGGTAGGGGAGTCTAAAACTAGAGGGCACAGATATAAAATGAGGGGACCAAAATTTAACTGCGGCCTGAGGCACAATCTTTTCCTCAGAAGTTGGTGGGTATGTGGAATGAGCTGCCAGGGCAAGTGGTTCAGATAAGTACAATTACATCATTTAAAAGACACTTAGCCTGATACGTACATAGAAGAAGTTTGAAAGACCTAGTCCCATTTACTTGATATGGGCCAAATGCAGGTCAGTAGAACTTGATCAGGTGGCAACCTGTTTGGCGTGGATAAGATAGGATAAAGGACCTGCTTCTGTGCTGTATAACTCAATGACATGAACAGGAAGAAGAGTAGGCATCAGTGGGTATTTTTCTGCTTTGCAAGATATAACAGTGGTGTATCCCAGAGACTGGATCAGGGGATCTCACATTTTACATTCTATATGTAATTACTTGGATGAAGGGATAATCATTTATTGTGAATTGTGCTGATAACAAAGACAGGTCTGAAAGTAAGTTGTGAGAGGACATAGTGATTCTACAAGGAGACGATAGGTAGCTTAAATAAATGGGCAATGATCTAGCAAATGGAATACAAGGTGGTAAATATAAAACTGTTCATTTTGGCAAGAAAGAATCATCTTCTTATAGTAAGAGACTCTAGAGTTATGAGAAACAATGGAATTTGGTGTCATAATGTATAGTGAAGGTACCACAAGTAACTGGAAACACTAACAGAATGTTAACGGTTATTCTGTGGGATATTAAATATAAAAGTAGGGAGGTTGTGCTTCAGTTACATTGAGTATTTGTGAGACTACATCTGGAATAACTGTGTACCATACTGGTCTTCTTACTTAAGAATGTGCATACTGTGTATAGAGTGGAGGTTGGAAGATTACTGGTTGCCGTTTAGAAGAATGGTTGAATAGGCTAAGCTTGACTCTGCTGCAGTTTAAGTGAATGAGTCGTGAGTTGATTGGAAGGTCTCGCCATGATGGATATAATGAGTTTCCTCTGATCGGAGAATCTAGCATGAGGGGTCACTGTATAAAAATATGGTATCAGCCATAAGACCCATGATTTTTTTTTCTTTTGGGGATATTTGAAATAAATGCTGAAGGAACTCAGTGAGTTAAGCAGCACTGTGGAGGTAAAGAGGAGTTGTGAGAGAGGCTGCTAGGTGATAGGAGAAAAGTAAAAAAAAAGGCAGGTGGAGCCAGGTGGGGGGAGGGAAGGGGAACATAGAGTCAGAGACTGGAAAGTGATAAAGTGGAACCAGATGATGGGCAGATGGACCCAGATGGGAGAGGGGTTAGGGACAGGTGGCCAGGGGAGAAGAAGCCCAGTATGAATAATGGATGGATGGAAATGGGAAAGAGAACCGAGGTGGCCCAGTAGGGATGTGAAAATGACATAGGCAGTGTGGGTTACCTGAAATTAGAACATTCAGGGTTCATGTTAGTGAGTTGTAGGCCAGCCAAGTGGAACATAGAGTGCTGTTTTTGTTTGTTTGGCTTTCTGTGATAGTGGAAAAGACAAAAGGCAGACAACAGCGGGTTGTTATCTGCTCTAGATTCCAGCACCTTCAGACTTCTGTCTCCATGAATCTTTGGAATTCTTCTTCAATAGGCTGTGAAAGTTTAGTTTGAATACCGTTTTTTTAACATAGACATTGTTAAAGAGCAGCGCAAGTCTGAGAAACCAATTGACCTATTCTAGATTTTAATCTGCATCTATAATAATCCCTTAGTTAATTCCACTTGCAGTTTACCAACTTTGTTTTGTGTGTTTCTTGTACTTATTTGTCTACTCTGTAGTTGTTCATCACCTTTTCTTGTTGCAACGTGCACAAAGATGGCTGAATAGACCAAACTGGATTTGAAAGTTCCTTTCACACAGATGACACAGGTGTGGTGATGCCAAAGCATCAGCAGTTCCTGATTCTCTCACTTTTTCTCTTTGCTTTTTCACATAAGCATAAAGACCTACACCAGCAGTTTCAGGAAGGATGAATTTCCTACAACCATCAGGTTGCTGAACTGACCTACACAGTCCTAATGCTACCTCAGCAATGGAACATTATGGACTACCTCTTGCACTACCATGGACTTGTCTGCTTTTTTTTTGAACTATTGTCTCGTTTTGCACAGCCTTTTCTTCTTTCATTGCCTTGCGTGATTTCTGTTCTGGGTGAATCTACGTGCTTGCGATGCTGCTGGAAGTTTTCCCATGGTACTCACCATACTCGTAGATATGACAATAAACTTGGCTTGCGTGACCTGGCTTCCTCATGACCAAATGCTGCTTTTTATGTGGGTATGCTAAACAGGATAATTCAATGCCTATTGTTCCCTTGTGGTATATGTTAATGTTAGAACTCCTCAGAGCTTTTCTTGTAAAGTTTTTGAATCTCTTTTCCTGTCCATCATCAGAATCAGATTAAGATTTAATACGACTGGGATATATTGTGAAACTTCTTAACTTTACGGTAGCAGTACAATGAAATACATGATAAGTAAATATAGAGAAAAAATAAGTTACAATGTGTATATATATCTCTATTAAACAGTTGAGTTAAAATAAGTAGTGCAAAAAAACAGAAGTAAAAAATTAGTGAGGTAGATTTCATGGGTTCAATGTCTACTTAGAAATTGGATGACAGAGGGGAAGAAGTTGATCCTGAATCACTGAGTGTGTGCCTTCAGGCTTCTGTCCCTCCCTTCCAATGGTAAAAAGGAGAATAGGGCATGTCCTGACTTAATGCGTGTAGTAAAAGAAATAAGGTGGATGATCTTGTTGCAATATTACAGATTGCCAGGTATGATGTTGTGGCCATCACTGAATTGTGGCTGAAGGATGGTTGTAGTTGGGAGCTGAATGTCCAAGGTTACACATTATAGAGGAGGGATAGGAAGGTAGGCAGAGGGGGTGGTGTAGCTGTACTGGTGAAAAATGGCATCAAATCAGTAGAAAGATGTGGCATAGGATCGGAAGATGTTGGATCCTTGTGAGGTGAGTTAAGAAACTCAGACATCCCACCTCTCCCGGAAGTTCCGGGAGTCTCCCGCATATTAATAGGGGCTCCCTGATGCCTGCAAATTATATACAATATCACGGAAATCAATTCTTTGAGAGCAAGTGAGAGAAAGCAAGCAAGAGCGACCACGAGAGAGAGAGAGAGAGAGAGAGAGAGCGCGTGCCATGGCAGAGTGTTCCAAGAAAAAAAGAAAATATAAAACGTATGTCTCCCCAGACTACACCAAAGAGTACCCCTGCCTAATAGGGGTCAAAAATAATGACAGTGTTGCTCGCTGCACTGTTTGCAACAGTGACTTTTCTACTGTCCATGGTGGGTTAAGACTGTAAAAGACATGTTGAGGTGAGTTTAACAGGTGTCATTCATTCATTAGCATAGCTAACGTTATTTAAACTAGCTGGCCAGCTGCTAAGGAGATACTCTATTGCAGACATCCTACCTCTCCTGGAGTCTCCTGCTAATTGATGGTGCTACCTCCCTGAAATGAGTTTTTGCAGGGTGGGGTGTCTAGAAACTGCAAGAGTAAAAGGACGTTGATGGCAGTTATATACAGGCCTCCCAACAGTGGCTGGGAGGTGGACCACAGGTTACAACAGGAAATAGAAAAGGTGAGTCAAAAGGGCAATGTTATGATAGTCATGGGAGATTTTAATATGCAAGTCAATTGGGAAAATCAGGTTGGTAATGAATCTTAAAAGAGTGAGTTTGTTGAATGCCTAGGAGATAGTTTTTTAGAGCAGTTGAACCTACTAGGGAATCAGCTATACTGGATTGGGTGTTATGTAATGAACCGGAAGCGATTAGGGAGCTTCAGGTAAAAGAACCCTCAGGAACCAGTGATCACAATATGATTGTGTTCAACTTTAAATTTGATAGGGAGAAAGTAAAGTCTGATGTAGCAGTATTTAAGTGGAGTAAGGGAAATTACAGTGGTATGAGAGAGGAGTTGGCCAAAGACAACTGGAGGAGCTGCTGACAGGGATGACAGCAGAGCAGCAATGGCATGACTTTCTGGGAAAAATGAGGAAGGACATGTGTATTCCAAAAATGAAGAAATATTCAAATGGTAAAATAGTACAACTGTGACTGACAAGGGAAGTCAAAACTATTGTGAAAGCAAAAGGAAGGACATACAACAAAGCAAAAATTAATGGGAAAATAGAGGATTGGGAAGCTTTTAAAAACCTACAGAGCAACTAAAAAAATCATTAGAAGGGAGAAGATGAAATATGAAAGCAAACTAGCAAATAATATCAAAGTGGATAGTAAAAGTTTTTTCAAGTACGTTAAAAATAAAAGAGCAATGGGTGTGGATATAGGATTGCTAGAAAATGAGGCAGGAAAGATAATAATGAGGGACAAGGAGATGGCTGATGAACTGAATGAGTATTTTGCGTCAGTCTTCACTGTGGAAGACATGAGCAGTATGTCTGATGTTGTAGTGTGTGAAGGAAGAGAAGTGGGTGCAGTCACTGTTACAAAAGAGAAGGTGCTCAAAAAGCTGGAAGACCTAAAGGTAAATATGTCACCCAGACCAGAGGAACTGCACCCTAGCGTTCTAAAAGAGGTAGTGTTAGATATTGTGATGCATTAGAAATGATGTTTCAAAAATCATTGGACTCCCTGGTATGATGTCAGAGGACTAGAAAATTGCAGACATTACTCTACTCTCTCTGAAAGGAGGAAGGTAGCAGAAAGGAAATTTTTATTCCAGTTAGCCTGACCTCAGAGGTTGGGAAGGTGTTAGAGTCAATTGTTAAGGATGAAGTGATGGAGTACTTGATGACACAGGACAAAGTCAACATGGTTTCCTTCACGAACCTGTTGGAATTCTTTGAGGAAATTACAAGTAGGATAGATAAAGGCAAAGTAGTGGATGTTGTAGATTTGGACTTTCAGAAAGCCTTTGACAAGGTGTCACACATGAGGCTGCTTACCAAGTTAAGAGCCCATGGTATTACAGGAAAGTTACAAACATGGTTAGAGCATTGGTTGATTAGTAGGAGGCAGCGAGTGGAAATAAAAGGATCCTTTTCTGGTTGGCTGCCAGTGACAAAGGTGTTCCACACGGTTGGTGTTGGGACCACTTCTTTTTATGCTGAATATAATTGATTTCGATGATGGAAAGATAGCTTTGTTGCCTTGTTTGCAGATGACATAAAGATTGGTGGAGGGGTAGGTAGTGTTGAAGAAACAGGTAGGATGCAGAAGGACTTAGACAGATTAAGAGAATGGGCAAGAAAGTGGCAAATGAAATATAATGTTGGAAAATGCATGGTCATGCACTTTGGTAGTAGAAATAAATATGTGGACTCTTTTCTAAATGGGGAGAAAATCCAAAAATCTGAGATGCAAGGGGACTTGGGAGTCCTTGTGCAGAACACCCTGAAGGTTAACTTGCAGGCTGAATCAGTGGTGAGGAAGGGAAATGCCATGTTAGTATTCATTTCAAGAGGTCTAGAATACAAGAGCAAGGATGTGATGCTGAGGCTTTATAAGGCACTGGTAAGGCCTCACCTTGAGTATTGTGAACAGTTTTGGGCCCGTCATCTTAGAAAAGATGTGCTGGCATTGGAGAGGCTTCATAGGAGGTTCACAAGGATGATTCCAGGAATGAAAGGGTTATCATACGAGGAACGTTTGATGGCTCTGGGTCTGTGCTCACTGGAATTCAGAAGGATGAGGGGGGGATCTCATTGAAACCTTTCTATTGTTGAAAGACCTAGACAGAGTAGATGTGGAAAGGATGTTTCCCAGGGTGGGAGAGTTGAGAACAAGAGGGCACAGCCTCAGGATAGAGGGGCGCCCTTTCAAAACAGAGATGCAGAGAAATTTTTTTAGCCAATGGGTGGTGAATTTGTGGAATTTGCTGCCACATGCAGCTCTGGAGCCCAGGTTGTTGGGTGTATTTAAAGCAGAGATTGATAGGTTCTGGATTGGACATGGCATCAAAGGTTACGGGAAGAAGGCCAGGAACTGGGGTTGAGGAGGAGATTTTAAAAAAGGATCTGCCGTGATTGAATGGTGGAGCAGACTCGATGGGCCAGACAGCCTAATTCTGCTCCTATGTCTCATGGTCTTATGATGGATGCCACCTTCTTGAGGCACTGCTCCTTGGGTACCACAGAGACTAGTGCCCGTGATGGAGCCAACTCATTTTACAATTTTAATGTCGTATGATTGTTTGCCCTTGGTTAGCTCTCCATCTTGCCTTGCCACTTGATCTTAAGTGTT
Organism: Mobula birostris; assembly: GCF_030028105.1. NCBI lineage: Eukaryota > Metazoa > Chordata > Chondrichthyes > Myliobatiformes > Myliobatidae > Mobula > Mobula birostris. The sequence continues at coordinate 48,127,671 of NC_092375.1, read as the reverse complement.
CTCCACAGTTGGGGCACATGGAAATAGTCAGGCTTTCTGGTATGTTTGGCAGCGGAATGGGAACCAGAGCACCAGGTTAATAAGCAGAGGGACTGAGAGGAAAGTAGACGTCATGATCAGTAAGACCAGGCAGGAGCAAGGTAATAGATGCAATGGGGATAAACAGGTTGAAGTTTGTGTATTTTAATGCTAGTGGTTTTATATGTAAGGGTGATGAACTTAGAGCATGGAACAGTACATGGAATAATCATGTTGTGGCCGCATGAACTTGCTTGAGAAAAGGACAGGAATAGATGCTTAATGTTCCAGGGTTTTGATATTTTAGAATAAATAGAGAAGGAGGCCAAAGAGGGGACATGGGGCACTATCAATCAGGGACAATATCACAGCTGCACTTAGAGGGGATATAATGGAGAAGTCATCCACCTGAGTCTAAATGGGTAGAAATAAAAAAAAAAGTGCAATTACTCTGATAGGATGTTACTACCTCCTTCCAGCAGCCTCCCACGTAGCCACCAGGACATTGAAGAGCAGTAATGCAGGCAGATGAGAGAAAGGTTTAAAAATAACAGGGTTGTTGTTGTAGGTGACTTCAACTTCCCTAATAACAACCTCCTTAATGTAAGGAGTTTAGATGGAGCAGTATTTGTTAGGTGCATTCAGAAGTGCTTCTTAAATCAGTATGTAGATAACCTAACAAGAGGAGGGGCCATACTGTTGGGTAATGAGTGTGGCCAGATGACTGGTAGAACAGTTTGGGAACAGATGGATATGTTCCGAGGTTGGTGAGAGACAAGAGATGAACTTGCTGGAGACTTAACCAACATCTGTGCCCTCCCTAGTCACAGGGAAGGTACTGGAGGCCTAGTGAGTAGCTCACTTTATTACATACTCTGGAAGAGATGTAGGGATAATTCTGGGAAACTATAGATCAGCGAGTTAGTGATAGGAAAGTTACTGGAGAGGATGCTTAGGGATAAAATTTATGAGCAATTGGAAAAGTATGGCTTAATTAGGGACAATCAGCATGACTTTGTAGCTTGATTGAGATATTGAGGAGTTGATAAAGGTGACTGATAAAGGTAGAGTTGTGGATGTTGTTTACATGGATTTTAGTAATGCATTTAACAAAGTCCCTCATGGGAGGCCTCATCCATTCCTACATGGCTCCGTCTGTCTAAGTAGATAATGGATGCGCCCGTTCAGGGCGCAGACCTGGCCGATGAATATGGAGATCCTGGGCTGCCCAGACATCAAGATCCCCCTCTCAATCTCACGGATATAGTCCAAAGGAATGCGAAGCTGTACATTTGGCATCAGCTTGGCTGCAGGAGCTGCTGGGAGGTGTCGTGATACGTCATCCAACTGCCTTAGGGACTCCACTCCCGATTTGTGTAGGTTTACTCCTTAGCCTCCTCTTCTCCCGAAGATACCCACAAGGAAGTGGGATCCATAACCCTGGATAGAGGCCCATACCGGGTACTGTCAGCCGGAGCCAGCTCAGCCCAGGACTCGTGTAAGGCAGGGTCGTCACGCCCTGCAGTACTGACATATGGAGCTACTACCCACTACCCATCCAAAAGGTTAAGAAATATGGGATCCACAATCAATTTGACATTTGTATTCAGAATTGGTTCGCACACAGAATGGGACTTGTTCTGGCTGGAGGTCTGTGACCAGTGGTATCCTACAGGGATCTGAACTGGGACCTATGCTGTTTCTGATATATGTAATTGACCTGTTGAATATGTAGATAGGTGTCTTAGTAAGTTTGCAGATGATATGTACCCCCAGCTGGGATAGCAACATGTACAATCAAAAGGGCCATTAATCAGTTCAATGCAGAGGCTGGGAAATGATGGGTATCATGCGGAATCCTCTGGTTCAAGCTCTGAGCTCCCGGGAGGGCCTTGGGATCAAGCATGGATAACAGACAAAAGGTTGGGTGCAATGGTGTAGGGGCAGGTGCCAGTGACCAGAGATAGCCTGGTTAACATCCTCCACAACCACTCCCCTCACCACCCGCAAGCCACTCCTGAGCCTGAGGGACTTGGGCCCTGGTCCCAGGTTGCAGATTCCAACTCTTGGGGCCATTGCTCCAACCTCTCCCACTCCATGGGCCTTGATCCCTGCAGAAGCCTGGCAGAACTGAGCTCTTAGTGCCCTTACTTTGATGTTTCTGACCCACCTCTAGGGTAGCAGCACTTTCATTCTCCAGGCCCCAACCGTCACCACCATTTTATGATCTTATATGGACTATAACCTACCCTAATACTCCATCTTGTCTAAAAAACATTGTCTCTTGTGCTACTACCATTTATTTCTATCAATTTGTTCCTATTTTTCTTTTTTAGTTCTACTTTCCTGTGTCTATTTCACTGCCAAATTAGCTTAAACTTTTCCACAAGGACATTAGGAACTGTTGTGAGGGAGGTGGGACCAATGTCCCAGTAACCGCTCAAACCACAAATTTATCAAGATGCTCCCCCACTCCTGCATTCACTGGCAAAAAAGTCCTTGGTACAAAGATATCTTACTATCTAACAGGCACAGGAACTACAATGTCTGAATATTTTCAGATAAATGTTCAGCAGTGAAGGAAGATAATTGTTAGAGACAATGCAACTGAATTTCCCCTTTGATGGTGTATATCTGACAATGTGGGAACTAAATACAAACACGAGAAAATCTGCAGATGTTGGAAATCCAAAGCAACACATGCAGAATGTTGGAGGAACTCAGCAGGCCAGGCAGCATCTATGGAAAAGAATAAACTGTCAAAATTTTGGGCATAGTCTCTTATCAGGACTGGAAAAAGATGAGAAGACAGGCAAAGAAGGTTGGGGGGGAGGGGGAGAGGAGAGGAGGTACAAGGTGGTAGGTGTTGGGTGAAACCGGGAGAGGGGGAAAAAGGTGAAGTAAAGAGCTGGGAAGTTGATTGGTGAAAGAGATAAAGGGTTGCAGGAGAGGAAATCTGATCAGAGAGGGTAGATGCTCATGGAAGAAAGGGAAGGGGGAGAAGCACCAGAAGGAGGCCATGGACAGGTAAGGAGATAAGGTGAGAGCAGGAAACAGGAATGGGAAGGGTGAAGGAAAAGGTGAGGGGGCAAATACTGGAAGTTCTGAAAACAATGTTCATGCCATCAGGGTGGAGGCTACCCAGACAGAATACAAGGTGTTGCTTCTCCAACCTGAGCGTGGCATCATTGCAGCAGTAGAGGAGGCTGTGGACTGACATGTCTGAATGGGAATGGGAAGTAGAGTTGAAATGAGTGGCTACCGGTGATCCCAGCTTTTCTTGTGGAAGGAGTGTAGATGCTCTGCAAAGCAGTCTCCCAGTCTACATCATGTCTCACTGATATACATGCTGTAATCACCGGATACTGTAGATGACCCTACAGACTCACAGGTGAAGTGCTGCCTCACTGGAAGGACTATTTGGGGCCCTGAATGGTGGGGAGGGAGGAAGTGTAGGGGCAAGTGTGGTGCTTGTTCCACTTGCAAGGATAAGTGCCGGGAGGGAGATCAGTGGGGAGGGATGAATGGACAAGAGAGTCACGTAGGGCATTGATCCCTGTTGAAAGCAGGGGGAGGGAAAGATGTACTTGATGGTGGAATACAGCTGCGTATCAGTTTCTGTAAGAGATTAGGTACTAATTTTAAAGAATACATAACTAAGAATGGTGGAGCTAGGAATAACACCCAAATTTATAGGAGAAAGGTAAATTTCTAGAACATAGTATCATTAAAAAGGATGCACGAGTAGATTTAAAGGTAGACAAATCTGCAACTGGCTATGAGGTGAGGAAGAGATGTCTGGAGCTGATTTTTTAAAAATCTTTGCTGGCTGTAAGTGAGGTGCCAATTGACAGCAAATATACTTTTATTCAAGATTGGCAGCAGAGGCAACCAGCTAGTACAGGATTCTGGATCTCACATCGGAGGTAGGGAAACTGTTAGAATAAATTCTGGACAAGATTAATTTACACTTGGTGTTGGGGGTGGGGTTAGCATTCTCTCTAATCAAAATAAATGATCGTTTTAAAAAAAGGAGATAAGAAAAGGTTTTAGAGGGCAGTGAGGTTGTGGTTTAAGTTTGAATGTGTGCAGTCCTTCCCTTCAGGTTGGGCGAGACTAGAACTAGTGATCATAGGTTTAGGTTAAAATGTGAAATACTTAAGGGGGATTTGAGTTCAGAGGGTGGTGTGAGTGTGGTAGGTGTTGGTTCAGTTGTCACATTACTTGGAGGAGGGCTATGGTCCATGTGCAGGTAGATGGAAGTAGTCAGAAGAGCAGGTTGGCCGATACGTCAAAGGGCCAGCTTCTGTCCTGTACTGGTCTATGACTACAATCCTACACCTGAATAACTTGTACAATAATTTATTTCCTGCAGCAAAATGAATCCACTGACGGTACTTAACACCACTTTATTAAGTGTTCCAGGGAGCATGAACCAAAGCATCAACACACTACATGTTTAAGTTCCAGCCAAGGAGTGAGGGTTGAGAGAATCTGTGTCTAACTTAACACATGGAGCACAAAAAATTGATCTTTCCCATTTCTTATGAGCTGCTTCCCATTAAAGGCCAACATAAATGAGGAAATTAGAATATTTTGACCATCTGAGAAAACGTCACAATCAAGATCTCAAACTCAGTACAAAGTAGCAACGATCCCACCCTTCCGTACACTGCAATCATGGGCTACTGAAAGCAGGCACTTCAAAGCACTAGAAGTAAACACAAAATAAAGTTAGAAGTACCACTAACTCTGGTAAAATAAGTAAACAAATGCTCAAGAACAAAATTACTAGAAGGAACTAAAGAATGCATAAAAATTCTGAGGACGAGTACAGAAAGGGCAAGGATGGAATAAGACTACATGTGGACCTTGAAAACTAAAACATCAGGTCTAATTAAAACTCATTTACTTATCATATGTGCATTAAAACATAGTGAAATGTGCTATTTGTTTTACCAACCAACATGACCCAAGGATACTCTGGGGACAGCCCACAAGTGTTGCCACACATTCCAGTGATGCCCACCATGTTTTCAGAACACATAAAGACAGCAGAACAAGTCCAGTTCCTCTTTTGCACCCGCCCACACAGACAGTCCTCCACCCCAAGATAGGCCATCCTCCGCCTCCAGCAGACTCAGACATTGAGGCCTTTGACTTCTCCAGTAGACTTGCTGATCCTGTGCTCTAGTCATTGGACCTTGACTTCGGATTGACATTTGGGCTTTGGTCTTCGATACTGATTCCTGGACTTGCGGGACAACAGCAGATGCAGACTGCGGACTTCAAGCATTAAACTCTGAACTTGCCAACGATAGGACCATGAACACTAGACCTCGAACTACCGTCTTGCTGACTCGTAGGGGTTTAAGCAGCCCAAATGCCCAGTACTCACACGGAACTCTGATCCATGAACCCACCGACGACTTGCTGATCTGGGGGTCCACCAGCTCTCATCTTCGCCGGTCTGCCAGCCAGACATCTGATCACTTATGTCCTTTGTCACCGGCCTTTGAATGCGGAGCGGAGTTCCTGAATCTAGCCTGATCTCCAGCTCCCCCACATCTCTGACCCTAAACCCTAACCTGACCCCTAATTCCTGTCTGCCCCCAAACATTCCATACAGACCTAAAAACCAACCAAGTCTGAGCTACAACCTTGATAGAGACTGCAGCTTGCGCCTCCTCAGCAAGTACAGAGGAGGAAACAAGGCTGAGCATCTAGATTTGGCAAGTTTGCATAAAAATAATGAACTAATGATGATGAAACAGAAAAGTTCAGAGGTTAAAACCAAAGATAAAACAAAATATCCAGTTTCAGTATGATTAGCCTTCAACTTCACTGAGGTGGGCATTTTAAAAATAATTCCTAGTTAACTGCATTAGCAAGAAACATTGACAATCGGCATAACCAAATGGTTCACCAAAACTCTGTCGAAGACCACACGTGAAACCTTAACTGAACAGAAGGGTGAATCAAAAAAAAATCAGATAGAATGTTTTTCCTTACTACAGTTAACAGAAGCAATAATCTGTTGATTTGAGCTCTTTAACTACCAGAAAACCACATATTTTCCAAATAGCTTTATTTATATTATTCCCACTCTTCAATGCCCTCTAAATTTATCTAGAATAGATAAATGCATTAATAACTGGATTTAAACTGTAATAATCAACATATAATACTGCAAAACAAAAACATTTGTCATGTCCACATAAATAAAGCTGAAAATCAAACCACCATTTTGTAAGGTATATGATGATGAAACAATTTGTCAGTGCCAATTCAACCTTGAAGGCAGATTATGGGAAGTTGCAATCCAATTATGGCTTCCCTGTGCCCAGCCCTGAGAAATAAAACGATCTACACTACAAATGGAAGGGAATAGTTGACCTTTGGTTCGCAATTAAAATTAATCCACCTACAGTTGTGAGTTGAAACAGGCCTCATTGAGGAAAGTGATTAATTTGAATAGAAAGGAAAAGAATCGTGTAGTTTGCAGAATATTCTTAGCAGCGAGACGCTCTCCAGATCTTAAAGCCATCAAAAATTGTCACATTTCACATGAAAACTCAGCATCCCTTTCTCTCAGACGTTGCCTCTTCAGATTGCTTTAAACTATGCAACAGAAGCTACGAATAGAGTAAGTCGCCGAAAGTGGAGCTGGAAACTGGGGATGTGGCCACGAAGCTTTTTACTGGCATCCGACCCAATCTGGCCGAATCCTTTCCGTTTCTCAGTTAATCGCGAAAGGGATTGCTCCCAGAGGAAGCAATAAACACAGTTAACTCCACTATCACCATTTCTTTCGCACTTCCCCCCCACCCAACAAAAAAAACCAACAAAAATAAAGCAAAACTAAAGTTATACGTAGCCCGACGAACCCTAACATTGTTGACGTGTATGGCGATTTCAAAGATTGGCAGTTCCTCTGTCCAATAGGGAACCACCTTAGACCGGCGCCAGTTGCAATATGAGAAGGACGGGTCGATATAATAGCCAATGATTGTCGGTATGGATCGGAAGAGGCGGGCCCTCGCTTCAGTTGCTCCCGCAGCACGAACTGACGTAAATCAACACAAAGACACGTGGTGTCGGTAGCTGTCGGTCATTGGTGGGGAGTGGGTTTGCTGCTTGTGCGCTTACGGCGTAGAATCGGTGTGACACAATTACAACTTTCTGCTTTGAAGTTTTCTCTGTTTTTTTTGCTAATATCATTTAAATGCTATTTTAGTTTTTCTGAATAAATAAGGACTTCAACAGCGTGTGGTAGAAAGGAGCAAGAGCTTGAAGGATGTGAAAAACAAAAAAGTGCACGGAAATAATAAAGAATAATACAAAATAAATTGCAAACAGTTTTTTTTCATCTCTGTAAACCCATGAAATCCTGTGGAGTATCATTCGGTGATGAGGAAAAGAAAATGGCGGCGGGAAAACCGAGTGAAATTGAGGATGACTTTCCAACTCTGACGCCCCAGGAGAGAGACTCTATTGCAACTCTCGATAGGTTAGAAAATTCTGCAAGTTTTGTGTTGTGTTTTTGATTGAGTTTTAGTGTTTGTGCATAAATTAAATCCGATGTTAACGTATGTCATCTTGTCTGTCGCGTTCGCACAGCCGACTGTTTGGATTTCTGAAGGTTCATGAAGATGGCGCCAGAACGAAGGCCTTGTTAATAAAGGTAAGAGCTGAGAAACACTGTCTTTTTAATGTATGTTTCAATATATGTGTTGCAATCGTAAACTTCTTCACCCCTTCTTTTGAACAATAAAAGCAGTCTTAAAAGAAAACACCCCTGCTTTCCACTGGGCAGTATCGTTTAATGTTGTCATATTTTTATATCTGTAAAATAACCTGAGAAGCAATGGTGCATATGAAAAGAGATGTTTGCAGATGTTGAACGTGTGGTGTGAGTGACAAGTCTTTTGTTTTAGGTGGTTATATTAAAATTGGCTACTCTCTCGCCCTCCCCCCTCGTTCTGTTTTGCCTTCCAAGTCTCTGGGCTCTGCTTGTGGGTTTTGTGTTGTGCATCGGTTGAAGTTTCGCTCCGCGTTAAAAATGGCTGCTGATCTCCAAGATGGCGGGACAGGGAGGAGAGAGGAAAATAGTGAGATTGGAAAGGAAGGACAACAACAAACAAAAAGAAACTCGGGCTAATTTCATTCTTTCTTCACTTGCAACGTGCATTGTGTTGTATACATGAATTATACCTACTGAGGTGTTGGAAACGGAAACGTTGATGGGATTGTTTGTGCGCTTTTAAGACAAATGCACAATGATTCTTTCACTCAACCTGTAGCACGAAACAGTAATTGGGAAACATAATTAAATGGCTGCAATCCCATAGAGGCTGTGTGATATTTCATTAAATAGATTTTGAGGAGGGTGTAAATTTGCTGAAATGAGACAGAACCACGTCTTCGAGAAAAACTTTCATATAGAATCGATATTTACATTGCAGTATAGGTCTTTCTTAAAATTGTACTGTAATAGAACATATTTGTACGTATCGTAAAGTTTATGTACATTGAACAATTCTGGAGCGTCCGATCTCACTAGATTTTGATTTCCTACTTGATTCGTTGTTTTCAGCGAGGAAAATGCGGCAGTTTGTGTTTTTATTTAGGTGGGTTAAAATCTGAGCTTATGTAAGTGTTGTAATACTCGGTCCGACATGTTTCTACTGATATTTACTGATTTAAATTGACTCAAATTGCATTTTTTATTTGCTTGTTTCATGGTTTGCTCTAGTACATTTTTGTAACGTGAGTATTTCTGAGGAAGTATGGTTGTCGTTTGAAAATGAATGTTAAGATTTTATTTACTAATTGGGCATTCGTACTAAAGCCCTTAAAGTGTTATTTCATTTAACCGCAGCATAGTATGAAGTCATAATTCATTAGTTTTAGGTTCTAATTCTCTTTCACATGTCAGATAGGTAGTCTATAAGATGAAACGTTTAATTGCCAATTATATGATTATGAATAAGAAACTGTTTTATAGGCAACAAATATTAAGGTCTATTTGAGGATGTTGATTTTGTATTTAATCTAAATTCAAGCTGGAACTCTAAAAGTTGGATCGTCGTAGTTTCCTGATTTGTAGTGAGTTTGTTCTCCAGCATACAGAACCTCTCAGTACAAAATTCCAAAATGCTTTTCTGTTAACAGAAAAGCTGGTAGAAATCAGTAATGTCACAATACAGCTTAGTAAACCGCCCAATTCTTATAAACCATTAACTCGCAAATTTGAATTTGTACGAAACACATTGCTAATGGTGCTTTGACTGTTCTTGGTGAGGGTTGACAAGGTTGGTCATGCTTCTAACATTTACCTGTGAATGGTGAGAATTACACTATTGTTTTAATAGCTAAGTAGCTGTCTCACACTACCTGGCTTGCAAGGAATAATCTGAGCAGTTGTAGAATACTGGGTGGTGGGGGAAGGCACATATTTCTGTATTAAAATGCTTTTTGGGATAACTGTTAAGTACTCATCTATGTCAAAAGCTTAAATAGTTAACTCTGCAGTTATATGAAATCTATATGTAATAATCCAGACTTATTGGAATTGATTTAATATTGTCGCATTACCCAAGTGCAGTGAAAAGCTTGTCTTGCATGCAGTTCATAAGGTCAATTGACTGCATTGAGGTAGTACAAGGTAAAACAATAACAGAATGCAGGATAAAGTTGAACATTACAGAGAAAGTTCAGTGTAGGTAGACAGTAAGGTGCAAGATCATAACATGGTAGATTTGAGGTCAAGGTCTAGATGGAGGAGGGTTCCTTAGTATGATACATTTTATTGTATGAGTGAACTATTCAACAGTATTATTATTGATAGTAGGATAGAAGCTATCCTTTATTCCAGTGTTGTGTGCTTTCAGGCCTGTGTATCTTTTGCCTGATGGGAGAGGGTGAAGAGTAAATATCCAGGGGTAGATGGGGTCTTTGAGTCTGTTGGCTGCTTTACTGAGGTAGTGGGAATTGTAGTCAGCTCATTGAAGGAGGGCTGGTTTCTGTGATACACTGAATTTTGTCCACAACTCTGCAGATTCTTGTGGTCATGGGCAGAGTGGAGCCATGTTACATCCAGATGGGATGCTTCCTATGGTCTGATGTTGAATAATGCTATATCTTCATGACTATGAATTATATTTGGTGTAGTCAAGTCTATTCACTCAATTTATTTATAATGTCAGTCTTGTAAGGCAGAAAGATCCCAAGTTTGATCATGAATTTGTGCAAAATGGGTCGGGGCTGATTGGGGCACGCGAACTGCCCTTGCATTTGCAATATTATAGGAAGACTGTAGTTGTATATTTATAAAGTTAACTATTGTAAATAACTCGATGGTTTCCTACTAAAGATTTTATCTTTGAGAAGTGCAGTTAACTTGAGTAAAGTTTTTTTTTGTACAGTTGGTTCAGTTGATGGAATATTTGCAACACCAAAGAGATCCAAAAAGTCAACTTTTATGTATGGAAAAAGTATTGGATAGCTGCGGGGGAAAGAAAACACATTCAAAAGTTGGTCATTATTTTAAAATATGTAGGCTAACTTGCTCATAACACAGTAACAAACATAACCTTAATGGTGCTATTCATTTATGGCCTCATTTCCTTTTATAATTTAAAACCTCTATTGTGCATACACTAAAATCTGTATGATTAAAATCACCTAACTATTGAAGTAGTCCTCTGTTTTATATTACAAATGAGAGCAATAGGTGATTTGTTTTCTGTAAGTTACTCAGTTTGGTGCTTATTGAGTTTAGATCTTTCTAGTTAAAGGTAGAGCAGACAAAATGCTGATTAAATATGCAAGACTTTGTTGTGATGACTCATTGAGTTTTTTTTTAAACACTTGTAGAATTAAATGAAGTTATTTATATAAAATGAAGGATAATGATTAATTGCCTAATTTTTAGTCTTTTCATAGTTACATACTCCTCTGTGAAATGATGAACATGCTCAATTCTACTCTGACATTAGTGGGACAAAATGGTACATTACTTTTTTCATTGTGGTGGAATTTCATGATTTGCCCCTCAGTACCAAACTGTTTTGAGCAAAATTAAATGATTTCCAGATAATTGCTGCACAGAGCTTGTGATTAGCTTGTTTTCAGTGTATCAACCGTTGGTTGCTGCATGTATTCTTAAAAATTTGAAAAGAACACGGTGATTGAATGTGTAACATTATTCAATACGTGATATTACTCAGTATTTGAAAAATAGTTAATTTATTCCAATTCAGTTTATAATTTAAAACATTTGTATTGATTTTCATTTTGGATGCATATGCATTCTTGATTTCCAAATGCTAAGTTTGCATAGTATGTAGTTTAATTACAGGTCAAAAGATTATTTTTATTAATCTTATTTACTTTCCTGTACTAAAAAATTATGTAAGTGATCAGCATTGTGAAATTATTGAATCTTTAAAAGTTTACTTTCATAATACTGTGATAGGTCTTTCAAGTTATAATGCTGTAGCATTACTGTGGCCTGTGTAGATTCCAGTACAAATGCAGGACTGCAACACCCCAATACAGTTTGCAGAAATCGTTTAATTTTGAAATCTGATACTTGCAGTTGGTTTGTTTTCCGAACTAAGGTTGCATGTCTTTTAGAGATGGAGGGGAAATGTTAAGATTTGTGAAGCCTAGGGATCTGCAAGTAATAGGATATTCAGGAATAATGAACTATGGACTGATTGTTGGCAGTTTCAAATAAAAACATACTTTGAATCAGGAATGATTTGATTCCCTTATTTATCAATCCCCCTCCCCCCCAGTAATTGTTTACATTGAATATTTTCCCTGAAGTTAAAATATGTTTTTACTGCTATTTCTCACTAACATCTGAATTATTGTTTGGCTTTTCTTAAAATGATTAGGTATTCTATGTTTACCCTACATTGCCACAGTGATTACACTTTCAAAGGAAGCATTAGTAACCTTTTTATGACATCATGAGATTATGATATTTTATATGTTCCTATGGCTTTCCAAATTTTCATTTGCTGTTTCTTTTGAACATACTGATGTAGACATGTTCTTGTTTTGCTTTAAATATTCTTCTATTGGGATCCTTTTATTCATTGCCAGTTTCCCAAAGATGGTAATGTGGACCTGATTTTATGACTGAAGTCCACCCAGTGAAGGTGCTGTTGTATATTGAAAAGGAAGTTCCATGGTTTTGATTCATTGCGTAAGTACACTCAGTGACCACTCTATCAAGTACATTCTGTACCTTTATAAAGCGGCCACTGAATGTATGTTCTAGTACTGCTGCTGTAGCCCATTCACTTAAAGGTTCGACGTATTATGCATTTAGAGATGCTCTTCTGCATGCCGCAGTTGTAATGTGTGTTTAGTTGAGTTACTGTTGCTTTTCAGTTGGGTTGAACCAGTCTGGCCATTCACCTCTGACCTCTCTCATTAACAAGGCACTTTGACCCACAGAACTGCTGCTCACTGAATGCTTCTTGTTTTTTTTTTTTTGTTTCATTCCTCTCCTGATTATTGACGTCAGGAGCAGGAAACCAGAGGTCCATGAGACAGTTCTCATCTGGGGATCAGAGGTGGAGAGGGTTAGCAACTTTAAAATTCCTCAGTGCTGTCATATAAGAGGATCTGTCCTGTGTCCAGCACGCAAGTGCCATTACGAAGAAAGCATGGCAGCACCTCTACTTAGAAGTTTGTGAAGAACTGGCTTGTCATTTAAAACTCTGACAAACTGCTATAGATATGTGGTGGAGGGCATGTTGAGTTGTATATGGTGACATTTATGTATTTTGATAATTTTACTTTGAACACCTATCATACGCCCACACTCCTTCCACTGGTCCTCTTCCCTTGCTGTTCTCATCTGTCCACCCACCTCTTATCTAGTTCCAAGCTTCACCTTCCTTCTCCTCAGTCCGTCATCTGCTGATCTTTGTTACCTCCACGATAACCTCCCAGCTTCTTTCGCTTTGCCTGCTCTCACCTCCTTCACCTGCCTTTCATTTCTCTTCACCTGGATCCACCAATCACTTGCTATCTCTTGTTACATGCCTTCTGTTCATATTTTCAAATTGGGCATCGACCCTCTCTTCAGTTTTGATGAAGGATCTTGACTCGGTGTCATCTGTCATTTTCCATCCACAGAAGCTGCCTGACCTGCTGTGTCCCTGCAACGTTTGTTTAGGTGCATCAGTGAGCTGTTTATTGGTTGATAATTTACAGTACCATTGATGTCATCCTTGGTCATTGTGCTGCTGATTGAGAATAGATTGATAATTGATCTGATTTCGATTGGTGTAAACTTTTGTAGGCTGAGGGTAACTTGTACAGTTTCCATATATTACCGCTTTGGCACATTAGTCAGTATTTTAGAGTAATAGAAAAGCACAGCACAGAAGCAGGCTCTTTAGCAAATCTAGTCCGTGCCAAACTACTTAACCTGCCTACTCCTATTGACCTGCACCAGGACCATAGCCCTCCATACCCCTACCATCCACATATCTTAAACTTTGAAATTGAGTTCACATGCAACACTTGTGCTGGCAGTTCATTCCACAACTTAACAAGCTTCTGAGTGAAGATGGTTCCCCTCATGTTCCCCTTAAATTTTTCACTCCCCCCACACCTAACCCATGACCTTTAGTTGTAGTCCCACCCAACCTCTGAAAAAAGCCTGCTTATATTTACCCTATATATACCACTCAATTTTTTATACCTCTATCAAATCTTCTCAATCATCTGCGTTCAAAGGGTCACCTAAAATCCTAACCTATTCAATCTTTCCTTATAACTCAAGTTCTTCAGACCTGGAAACATCCTTGTAAATTTTCTCTGTACTCTTTCAACTTTATTTACATCTTTGCTATATGTAGGTTGCCAAAACTGCATGCACTACTCCAAATTAGGCCTCGCCAGTGTCTTATACAAATTCAACATAACATAAATTAGTACATTGATTTATGAAGGCCAATGTGCCAGAATCTTTCTTTACGGCTGTATCTACCTGTGATACCACTTTCAATGAATTATGGACCTATATTCCCAGATCCCTTTGTTCTTCAGCACTCCTCAGTACCCTACGTTTCACTATGTAAGACCTACCCTGGTTGGACCTACCAAAGTGTGACACCTCACACTTGTCTGCATTAAATTCCAGCTGCCATTTTTCCAGCTGGTTCAGATCCCGCTACAAGCGCTGATAGTCTCTCTCGCTGTTCACTACACCCTCTATCTTGGTGTGATCCTCATTTTCAGACATGCTTGGTTCTGCTTTGCTCTTGGACTTCCACTGAAGCAGGATTGATCATCTGGCTTTAACGGTAGAATGAGGGACATGCTGCGCCTCAAATATTATAGATTTTGATGTAATGCAGTTCTATTGATAGCATCTAGCAGGGGCTATGTACTATGAGAATTGCATTATATTGTGTACTATCATGCTATATGAGCTGGATCCATAGCAAATCTAGCAGCTCAAAACTAGGTACGTATCCCCTCCAAGAGGCTTAGCCTTGAGCTGCTAGATTGCTATGGATCCAGCTCGTACAGCATGGTAGTACCACAAGATGATGCAGGATGCCCTTGGTATGGAAAAAAGGACTTTGACCACAGCACAGTTCTTGTAAGGCACTTCTGTCAGTATTTTAATGTTTCTTTTGCATGAACTAGATAATTGAAAATAAGGGCCACGGCATTCATTTCTCCATTTTTAAAAAAACTGCGCCATCGATTTGAGACAATTTCTAGCATCCATATGTGCCAGGCCTTATTTTGTTAGGTCAAAGGATAGTGTCCTGGAGGATCTACAATGGGTAGTCAGATCTGCCCAATGCATCACCTACACCAGCCTACATGCCATCAAGGACATCTATGCTGAAAGGAGATGGGAAAAGTGCCATCATGAATGATCCCACCCACCCGCCCTGCTGATGGACTGTTTGTCCCATTCCAATCTGGGAGGAGGCTGCGTAGGATCCAATGCAGGACCACCAGAGTCAAAGAAAGTTACTTTCCCCAAGCAGTAAGGCTGATCAATACTGCCACTCACTAACCCACCCCTCCACACTTCCATCCACCACTACTTTATTATTTCCCGTCAGAGTCGCCTTATGTACAGATGCTCCTGTGTCTAGCGGCACCTTATGCAATCAATCTATGTATGTAAGCTATCTTACATATTTATATTTATTATTATTCTGTTCTTTATCTTTTTTTTGTTCTGCAATGGAACTGGAGTAACAGTTATTGTTTTCCTTTACACTTGTGTACCGGAAATGACGTTAAACAACTTGGATCTTGAATGTAATGATGAACCTGGAAGCTACTCATCCCCATCTGAAGTATTCACTGTGCATTTGTACTCATTCCTTAGAAGAGGAAAAATGATAGATGCTAATTAAAGCTGTCTTTGTCAGTATTTGATGCTGTGCCATTGGAGTTTGTAATGAAAAATCCCAGGCTCATTCTGTCTCTATATCACTGTGGTGCCACCTCTTGTGCCTTGCTGGTGTGAAAGGGTGTACTTGATGGTTATGTTGGTATAGTCTGGAACTTTGAGTGAAATGTATGATTCTTTGAGCTTGACTGTCAAGATACTAGCCAGTCCTTGCAATCTGCACATATTTTCCTGGTGTGTGTTTGGAGGAAATTTCAAGATTGAAATTGAATTAAGTGCCTCAATTGAAGATTGGTCCTTCAAAGATTTTTTCCCCTTGTTATTGTTTAGAACATATAACAGTATAGCATAGGTACCGGTCCTTCGGCTCACAAGGTGCTGAACTAGTTAAGTTAGCAATCGGATGCCCAACTAAACTAATCCCTTCGGCCTACACAGTGTCTGTATCTTATACATTTATGTTCCACTACCACACCAGGCAATGCATTCTAGGCACTCAGGGCTATGTGTAAAATTAAAAAAGAAAACAACTTGTCCTGCACATCTCCTTTGAACTTGTCCCCTCTCACCTGCAATGCATGCCACGCCCACATTGCTGGAGGAACTCAGCAAGCCAGACGGCATCTCGGGAGGGAAATGAACAGTTGATATTTTGGGCTGAGACCTTTCATCAACACTGGAAAGGAAGAGAAGGGATGTGAGTGGCTGGGAGGTGAAGAGGCAAAGGGCTGAAGAAGGCTTTTGATAGAGGACAGTAATAATGTAATGGAGGGAAGGAGGTGAGGAACCACAGAGGGAGTGATGGGCAGGTTGTGAGGATGGGATGGGGAAGAGAAGATGGGCGTCTGCAGCAAAATGGGAAAACAAAGGTGGGTGGGGTGGCGGGAGAAAAACAGGAGAGTACTTACCAGAAGTTAGGGAATTAGGTGTTGCCATCTGCTATTAGACAGTTCAACTCTGGGGGAAATAGATTCCTGCTGTCTACACTATCTACGGTTAAGAAAAAGTTTGAGCCCTTTGGAATAACCTGGTTTTCTGCATTAATTATTCAAAATGTGGTCTGATCTTCATCGAAGTCACAGTAATAGGCAAACACAATCTACCTAAACTAATAACACACAAACAGTTGTACTTTATGTTTTTTTTTATTTGGGAAAGGTATTCACAAGTATTACACAAACTTTTTTACATATTAAAAACCTTTTCTGTTTTTTTATGTATGTATAAATCTGTATGTATTTATACATTCACAAGTACATGTTCATATATGCTCCTACCCACAGACATACTTATCCAATCTGTGTACTTATTTACTTTTATCATTTTTTTCCCAAATCTTTTCCTTTACTTGTATTAATTCCATGTTTTCCATAAATAAAACAGTGAACATTCTAACCAAGGGAGCTTACGTTAACACTATAACTATATTGATGAGGAAATCAGTATGAACCTTAAGGAGAGTCATCTAAACTCTGCTCGCATTGGGGTTATAAGTTCAATCCATTTATTCCAAATTTGATAAAATTTTTCTTTTTGAATTCTCAGAGAGTAAGTCATCTTTTCCATTTTAAATATTTCAAAATAATTTCATGCCAATATTGTAATGTAGGTAATGTTGGATTTAGCCACTTTCTGGTGATTGATTTCTTATTGCCGCTGAAAGGGCCTGCAGCAGCTTTATATCTTTCTTCTGCTCCAAAAACAATACATGCCCCAAATAGAGAGTCTACAAGTTCAGAGGTATCTGAGTCTTAAATACCTTAACTAATGTTCTGTGTATATCTTTCCAATATAAACTTAATTTCAGGTAATCCCAAAAAATATGAAAGTGATTTGCCTTCTTGGAGCCACACCTTCTCCAACATGCCACGTTTGTGTCTTTATAGTTTTCCTGGTATGGCGTCTTGAAGTATCTTTAATATTTTTCCAGCAATGTTCTCTCCAAACTAAAGAGTTAGTTGAAGACCGCTAACAGTTGTACTTTTCATGTCTTTATTGAATATGTTTAATTATTTACAGTCCAGGCTGGAAAAAGTACATGACTCTTTGTATTTAATAACTGGTAGAACCTCTTTCAGCAAAAATAATTTCCACCAATTGTTTCTTGTAGCTGTTGACCAGACTTGCACAATGGCGAGGAGGAATTTTGGATCATTCTTCCATACAAAACTGTTTCAGTTCATCAATATTTCTGGGATACCTTGCATGAACAGCCCACTTCCAGTCATGCCACAGCACCTCAATTGTGTTAAGATCTGGACTCTTACTTGGCCATTCCTAAACTCAAATTTTGTTCTTTTTAAACCATTCTGTTGTTGATTTACTCTTGTGTTTCGGATTATTGACTTGTTGCATCATCCAACTTCTATTAACTTTCAGGTGACAGACTGCTACCTCGACATTTTCCTGTAAAAATGTCTTGATACAGTTTTAAATTCATTGTTCCCCTCAATGATTGCAAGCTGTCCGGGCCCTGAGGCAACAAAGCAGCCCCAAACCGTAATGATCCTTCCACCGTGCTCCACAGTTGGGATGAAGTTTTGGTGTTGGTGTGCAGTGCAGTGCCGTGCCCTTTTCCCTCCATACATAGTGCCTTGCATTTCTGCCAATTGTTTCAACTTTTGTCTCATCTGTTCACAGAACATTGTCCCAGAAGTGTTGTGGAACACCCAGGTGGTATTTTAT
Source organism: Mobula birostris (assembly GCF_030028105.1). NCBI lineage: Eukaryota > Metazoa > Chordata > Chondrichthyes > Myliobatiformes > Myliobatidae > Mobula > Mobula birostris. The sequence continues at coordinate 48,109,556 of NC_092375.1, read as the reverse complement.
AAACTTGAGATGTGCAGCAGTGTTTTTGGAGAACAGTGTTTCTTCTGTAGTGTTCTTCTATGAACACTGTTCTTGGTCAGTGTTTTTCTTATAGTGGACACATGAGTAGAGACTTTTTTAGCAAGTTCTAGAGATCTCAGCAGGGATAGTAGCAACAGGACTGAATTTCTGTACTGTTTCTCTTACTGCAGACTGATGAACACTCAGGTCTTTAGAAATGCTTTTGTAGCCTATTCCAGCTTCATGTATCTCTACAATTCTACTTCTAAGGTCCTCTGAAAGTTGTTTTGATTGAGGCATGGAACACATAACCAGATCTTTCTTGAGAAGAGCAGGCTCTGTTAGTAACCTGACTTTCTTTTTATAGGACAACTCACACCTCCAATCTCATCTCATTGACCGGAGCATCTGACTCCAATTAGCTTTTGTGGAAAGCATTACCCCAGGGGTTCACATTCTTTTTTGAACATCGGCTATGATAGTTTAAATGGTGTACTCAGTATTGATGAGAAGTACAATTGTATGTGTGCTATTAGCTTAGGCAGATTGTGTTTGTCTATTATTGTGACTTGAATGAAGATCAGACCACGTTTTTATACGTAATCAATGCCATAAACCAGGTAATTGCAAAGGGTTCGCAAACTTTTTTTGCAACTGTATGCCTCTCAATATTTAATAAACCTCTGTCAAATCTCCTCTCAGCCTCTGCCATTCCAGAGATGATAACCTTAGTTTGTCCTACCTCTCCTTGTAGCAAATGCCCTTTAATTTAGGCAGCCTGCACCCTCTCCAAAGCTTCAACATTCTTTCTATAATGGGACAGTCAGAACTGAATGTAATATACCAGATGTGGCCCAACTACAATTCTATAAAGTTGCAACATAGTTTCCTGACTTTTGAACTCAAAGCCTCAGCAAGCATGCTGTATGCCTTAATCACCCTATCAACCTGTGTAACACTTTCAGAGGCTTTGAACTTGGACCCCCAAGATCCTTATGCTTATCAACGCTTTTGAGGGTTTTGCCATTAACAGTGAACTCTCTCCTTCTGTTTGATCTCCCAAAGTGCAACACTTCACATTTGGCTGGGCTAAACTCTCATCTGCCATTTTCTTCCCATATCTGCAACTGTTCTATATCCTTTTGTATCCTTTGCCAGTCTTCTACACTATCCACAATACAATGAGTATTCATTTCATCTGAATACTCAGTAACCCACTTACTTATGTTTTCATCCAGGTCATTTACATGTATCACTTACAGCAGATGTCCCTATCGTTGTACAAATCCCTGCAGAACAGCATTAGTCACAGACCATGAGCCAGAATGTCCCGTCGATCACTATCCACTGTCTTCTGTGGGCAAGTCGATTCTTAATCCAAACTTTAAATTCACTGTGGATCCCATGTATCTTAAATACTTTGAGCCTCCCATATGGGTCCTTGTCAAATGCCTTACTAAAATACATGTAGACCAAGTCCACAGCTCTACCTTTGTCAATCACCCTGGTACTTCCTCAGAAACTCAATCAAGTTAGTAAGACACAACTTGCCATGTATAAAGCCATGTTGGATGTCCTTATTTATGCCAGAGTTTTCCAATTGCGCATAAATCTTAACCCAAAGAATCCTCTCCAGTAACTTCCCCACCACTAGTGTGAGACTTACTGATCTGTAGTTTCCTGTATTACTCCTACTTGCCTCCTTGAATAATGGAATAACATTAGGACAAGAAGATGTTGGTCAAGGCCCCAACAAGCTTGTTATATACCTGGGGAATAACAAATTAATCCCTGGGGATTTGTCTATCTTAATATTCTTTAAGGTACAATACTATCTCCTTCTTTATCTGGAAATGCCCTATAGCAACATACTCTCTATCCTCCACATCCCTTCTCTTGGTGAATGCTAATGCAAAGTAATCATTTGGGACCTCACCTACATCCTCTACTTCCAAGCACATGTTCCCTCATTTCTCCTAGTGTGGTCGTACCTGCTTCCTAGTTATCATCTTGCTGGTGACGTATGGATAGAATGCCTTAATGGTCCCTTCTGACTTTTCAGGTTCTTTTCTGGGTTCTTTAGAATCCTCAAGGGCTCTATTTGAGTTCAACTTTCTGAACCTTATAAATGTTTCCTTTCTCTTCAAAAAAATTCACCACCTCTCTCGACATTCAACCTTGCAATCCTTGTCCTTACTGGAACATCCCTGTCCTCTACTCTGTGCAGTTGGTCTTTAAGCATACTCCACATGTCAGATGTGGACTTGCCTAAAAACAGCTGTTCCCAATTAACTCTCCCGAGTTCCTGCCTAATAGTCTTGTAATTTGTTCTTCTCCATTTTAATACTCCTGCAAGAAACATGCTTCTTCAAAAGCTATCTTAAAACTAGAGTTATGATCACTGATAAGAGTAGTTATGAGGCTGGACTCCTATGCTGGACTGTCTGGGCATTTTTCTGGTGTCTAGAATCAATTGATCTTGGCTTTGAATATATCTCTTATAGGGATTCTAAAGATGTGAAATGCTTTTCCATAAAGACATTTCTTCTCTTAATTATCTTTGGTCATAGGGAAGAGTAGGCCTCAAGCTGTGGTGTTGCCTGTCTGCAGCTGCCCAGGGGAGCAGTGGAGTTGGTGTGCTCCACTGGTACATGGGAGATGGTGTGGTGTGATGTTCATGCTGGAGTCAGTGCTGCCCTCCAGTGTTTGCGTAGCAGAAGACAAGATGTATTGTGTTCAACTGCAGACTTCTGCAACATTCATGGACTTAGGGACTTGGACTTTTTTTTTGAATTGTACTTTATGCGCTATGTGTGCCTTGTGCTGTGCATGACAGTTAGTTCTGTGTTTTGTACTTTGATCCTGGAGAAACTCTGTTTCATTTGGCTGTAGTCATGGGTATTCATGTATGTTTGACAATTAAACTTGAACTTTGTCATGAAGCTGTGCCTACCTCATTCTAAGTTCTCTGGCTAGAAGGAATAGTCAACATTAATCCTGTTAGATTTTCTGGGAAAATTGTATCTCTCAATGAGATTTTTTTTTCTAAATTTGGTGAAAGCAGAGAATTTAGGTAATCTCCACTGAATAAATACCTCATTCCATGATTTAATCTACTGAATCTATGTTGTACTTGACACCAAAGCTCTGTAGAATTTCAAAAAGCCATCCTTCACTGTTATATCCACAAACTTGCTAAAAGATCTCATTACCGTTTGCTTACACCAATTGGATGCTGAATCTAGATCTGTGTGAGAGTGGGAACCATTGAATATAGCAGGACCTGTGGCGTGCAAGTTTCACATGGGCCAGTAAAAAGAAGGTAGGTTTAAGTGGAGCAACCATTGTGGGAACATAGAGAGTTAATGGGGAGTTAAGGCTCAAGAGGCTTCAGTGAGAAGGGTAGAGGCCACAGTCCCAGAGGCAATTTCCTATCTGCCTTGCATAAGTGGGCCAGTTTAAGGCTTTGGCTTGAGAGCTTTTGTAGGGAAGTACAGGTGAAGAACAGGTAAGGTTCTTTTTATGGTAGTTATTAAACATGTGCTGTAGCGCGTGGTCAAGTGGTTAAGGCGTCGGTCTGGTTATCTGAAGGTTGCTAGTTTTAGGCTCAGCTAAGGCAGCGTGTTGTGTCCTTGACCAAGGCACTTAACCACACATTGCTGTGCAACAACACCTTTGCCAAGCTGTATGGGTCCTAGTGCCTTCCCTTGGACAACATTGTTGGCGTGGAGAGGGGAGACTTGCAGCATGGGTAACTGCCAGTCTTCCATACAACCTTACCCAGGCCTCAGTCAAAGTCGAAAGTTGATGGACAGCCGAAGAAGAAGAAGAAGCTGTGTGGTGTGGAGCTGATGGATACCTTTGTGGTTCCTGATGACCACATCTGCAGTAAGTTTTGGTTGCTCGAGGAATTCAGGATCAAAGATGATGACCTTGAATCTGAGCCTTAAAACACTACAAAAGAAGGGTTGGGAGTGCTGGACTCAGGCTGTTATGTTTCAGTGCATGCAGCACATGAAATAAGGTAGATGATCTTGTAGCGCGTATAGAGATTAGCAGGCATTATGTTGTGGGCATTGTAGAAAGGTGTGTTATGCACTGTAAGGTTTCACTGCTAATGTAATGGCCTCTCTGTAATGTTCACTGCTCAGGTAATGGTTTCTCTGTAGCAGTAATGCTTGGGTTATTACCAGAGATACTGGGGTCTATGGAATGTGCACTATCCAATGAGAGGCATGTTCTTTCTTGTGGGGCTGGGAGCAGGGATTTTGCTGTCTTTTTTTGGCGAGAGATGAAGAGAGAAGACACGAATGGAAAGAGTTCTTAGACCGGCGGATGGAGTGGACTTGGAGCGAGTGTCTGATGGTCAGTGAGGCTTGAAGGTCTATGGGGAACGAATAGGTGAATCCATGAGCTCCAACGTGCACATTAATCTGTTTCATTAAAATGGGCCCTTTTACTTTTTATTTTCTTCACTAATCCTATAGTCAGATTAAGTTCAATCGTTTAATTGCATACAGTGTACTGTCCGATATTTTGTGGTTCCGGTTTGTAACTGGGCAACACATCACACAGCATTTGTATACGGGCCTCTGAACGTTAGGTGGGATGCAAATTACAATGGGAGATGGCAAAGACATGCAAAAAGGGCAATATTAGAATAGTCATGAACTATTTCAATATGCAGGTAGACTGAGAAAATCAGGTTAGTGATGGATCCTAAGAAGAAGCATTTTGAAGGGTGGTTGAGGCACCATGGCTGATGAAACCGGTCAGTGACAGCATAAAAGCAAAAGAGAGGGCATACATTACACCAAAAATTACTGAGAAATGAGAGGTTTGGAAAGCTTTTAAAATATTAACCGAAAGCAACTGAAAATGTAATAAAGGTGAAATGTGAAGGTAAGCTAGCCACTGGGATAGAAGGAAAATACCAAAGGTTTTTGCAGACAAAGAGTAAAAGAGAGGCAAGAGTGGACATTAGATTACTGGAAAATGATACTAGAGTGGTGGTAATGGGGGGGGGGGTAGGAAGAAATGCAGGAACTAATTTAGAATTTTGTGTCAATCTTCACTGTGGAAGGCACCAGATATTTCAGATTCTCAGCGGGAATAAGTAAGTGTAGTCACTATTATTAAGGAGTAAGTGCTTGGGAAGCTGGAAGGTCAGAGGTAGTAATTCACCTGGACCAGATAGACATGCACCCCAGCGTTCTGAAAGATATAGCTGAAGGGATGGAGACATAGTGGCAATCTTGCAAGAATTGCTAGATTCAGGAATGGTTCCGAAGGTCTGCAAATTTGCAAATGTCACTCTATTCTTTAAGAAGGGAGGAAGGCAAAAGACAGGAAATTATTGGCCAGTTAGAATGACTTCAGTGGTTGGCAAGATGTTAAAGATGAGGTTTCAGGTTACTTGGAGGCACGTGATAAAATAAGTCGAAGTCTGCATGATTTTTGATAGAAAGGAAAGCAAGTGCATTCATTTCGAGAGGATGAGAATATAAAAGCAAGAATGTAATGCTGAGACTTTACAAGGTATTAGTTGAATGCATTTGGAGTTCTGTGAGCTGCTTTCTCCATATCTATCCAGGAGAGTTTTACGACAATGGTCCTGGGAATGAATTGGTTAACGTATGAAGAATATTTGAAGGCTCTGTGCTTGTGCTCACTGAAATTTAGAAGGATGGGAAGGGGGATATAATTGAAACCCAATGAATATTGAAAGAGTGGACATGGAAAAGATACTTCCAATAGTGGGAAAACCTAGGACCACAGAACACAGCCTCAGAATGGAAGGATATTGTTTTAGTACTGAAATGAGGAATTCCTATATCCTGGGGTGGTGATTCTGTGAAATTCATTGCCTTATTCAATTATGGAGGCCAAGTCATTGGGTATATTTAAATCAGAGGTTGATAGTTTCTTGATTAGTAAGGGTGTGGGGTTATGGGGAGAAGTCAGGAGAATGAGGTTGAGAGAGAAAATGACTATGATCGAATAGTAGAGCAGACTTGAGAGGCTAAATAGGCTAATTATGTTTCAATCTCTTATTTTCTTAAGTTTATTTGTGTTTTGTGAAATGGCATACCAAAGTTCTTGTCTCCACTAAGACTTAGTTCTTTCTAATAACGATGAAAATATTCTACTTCATTGTTCCAAAAACATGTATAATTTCACATTTTTCCACACTTAGTACATCTGCTCACCTTATTCACATATTTAAATTGCCTTTATCCCTTTGCATACTCTGTACTTTGTACTTCATTAATTTCCCCTCAAGCTTTATGTGAGCTTTGAAGCTAGAAGTGCTGTGCTTCTGTCGTTAAAATAAATTGAGTAATTATGGGATCAGTACTGTTCAGATACACCACCCTAGGTGACCTGTTTATCTCTGTTAATTGATGTATAACCAATTCTCCATATAGGCTGGTGGTCATTGCAACCCCATGAACCCTCAAGGTGGTACATTTTGAAGTGTCATAGAAAATCCAATGTGTCATATCTATTGATTAGTATGGACAATGGAAGTTGCATCTCAAAAAATGTGTTATCATGTATTATTTTCTCTTCAAGATTTAAGTTTATTTGTCATGTGTACATTGAAACATACAGTGAAATGTGTTAGTTGCATTAACAGCCTATGAACCCGAGGTTGTGCCAGGACAGCCTGCAAATTTTGCCACATGTTCCAGAAACTGCATTTTGAAAGATAAATGGGAACAACCACATTTAAATTATGGCTGCTCATTGTTCATATATACCCTCTAGGAGGAGTTGTTGAGTGAATTTCCAGTTTTTCCCAAGTTCTGGATGTATAAAATATGAATTTTATAAACTCTCTGTGCTTGAGTTAGATCTTTGGCCTTCTGTCTAATGTGCAGAAGTGTAACCTACTCAATAGATTCATAGGGAGTTAACTTTAAATTCATCCAGATGATTATATTTATAAAATATGGTGTTGAATATAAATTGCTTAATCTGGTATTGGATATAGTTTGGATGTTAGTGATGAATATTGAGCCTGGATAAAGATGTAGAAGTGAGGATTGGCTAATTCCTATTGTTTTACGTATGTCTCCAGTAGCATAAATTGGAACAATTGAATGACTAAATTATTGCAAGTACAGCATTTGGTTTTGCTTTTTATCCAGTTTGTCCTTTTCTATTGTTGTTCTTTGCTGCCATAGAGCAAATTGATGAGAAATGGCAAGAAAATTGGAAGCTGTTTAAGGGTCATGCTAACATCTATGAATAATTTCACACACTTCCAATAAAATCAGGGGCAAACAATTCTAAGCCTTGTTATGCAAATACAGTTTATACATTTTGAGTAACCTTAGACTGAGCAGAATGTTGAAATGTATTTAAATATGTTTACAACATTGCTTTTTATATAAAAAAAATCAAGCGCAAGAGATTCTGTAGATGCTGGGAATATAGCAACACACACAAAATGCTGGAGGAACTCAGCAGGTTAGGCAGCATTTATGGAAAGGGATAAAGAATCGAAGTTTTGGGCTGAAAGCCTTTATCAGGACTTAAAAAGAAAGGGGGAAGAAGCCAGAATAAGGTGGGCAGAAAGGAAGGAATACAAGCTGGAAAGTGATTGTCAAAACCAGGTAATAATGTGATTATAGTTTGTGTGTGTGTGTATATGTATGTATATACAGATATGAGTCATCATGATGCTTCCTGATCTGCTGAGTTGCTCCAGGATTTTATTTTTATATATATATATATATATATATTTATTTATATATATGTGTGTGTGTGTGTATGTATGTATGTATATATATATATATATATGTGTGTGTGTGTTTTTTAATCTATATAATTCTGTGCAAAGGGACAGAATACAAATATGCCACATAAATAACCAATAGGAATATGTGTAGGTTGTATTTATTTAATACTTTTAATATTCAAACTTGCAGCTGTAGTGTGGGAAAATTTTGGTACAAACGAAACAGTTAACCAAACAATTACATTCTAATGACTGTAATTGTTTTGGGGATGCAGTTTGAGTCTTGAGGAGTTGTAGCAGCTGAGATGAATCCCTAACTATGGCTGCAGTCGCTGGAATTAAAATGATAGAGTAGAAAATAGATTTGAAGATTTCTAGCATCTGGATAGTTTTTCTTTTGTTTGGATTATTTCTGCCAAGATTTGGTACACCAAAATCTCTAGGCTGTAGGTGTGGTACAAACTTGGATTTGTATCTTTTACCCTTCAGCCTAATCTGTTGGATACAAAGGTCTGTATTCTATTAGCATTTTTATTTTCTGTGCCAGTCCCTAACATTAAATGATTGATGCAGGTGGACATGTCTCTGTGAATTTTCACAACTCTTAGCTTTTATCCATTTCTGGTTGCTCTGTTTTGTCCTTTTCAGTTCCTCAAGTGGATAACTGTATAGTAGTTAACTCACAGATCCATTTGTCATATTTTTGCATTTACTTTATTAGATAATTAATTTGTAATTTAATGCTTCCATCTCTTTAAGTGTAACATATCTTTGTAATGTGAGCAAACTTCAGATGCAGCTTATCACCTAAATTTATAAATGATTTGGAAAACAGAAAAACAATTTAAAATAAACATATAGGAGAACATATAGGAGATTATTATTAATGATTATGATATAGTTGGGATCACAGAGACATGGCTCCAGGGTGACCAAGGATGGGAGCTCAACGTTCAGGTATATTCAATATTCGGGAGGGATAGACATGAAGGGAGGGGAGGTGGGGTGGCGTTGCTGGTTAAAGAAGAGACTAACGCAATAGAAAGGAAGGACATAAGCCGGCAAGATGTGGAATCGATATGGGTAGAGCTGCGTAACACTAAGGGGCAGAAGACGTTGGTGGGAGTTGTGTACAGGCCACCTAACAGTAGTAGTGAGGTCGGAGATGGTATTAAACAGGAAATTAGAAATGTGTGCAATAAAGGAACAGCAGTTACAATGGGTGACTTCAATCTACATGTAGATTGGGTGAACCAAATTGGTAAAGGTGCTGAGGAAGAGGATTTCTTGGAATGTATGCGGGATGGTTTTTTGAACCAACATGTCGAGGAACCGACTAGAGAGCAGGCTATTCTGGACTGGGTTTTGAGCAATGAGGAAGGGTTAATTAGCAATCTTGTCGTGAGAGGCCCTTTGGGTAAGAGTGACCATAATATGGTGGAATTCTTCATTAAGATGGAGAGTGACATAGTTAATTCAGAAACAAAGGTTCTGAACTTAAAGAGGGGTAACTTTGAAGGTATGAGACGTGAATTAGCTAAGATAGACTGGCAAATGACACTTAAAGGATTGACGGTGGATATGCAATGGCAAGCATTTAAAGGTTGCATGGATGAACTACAACATTTGTTCATCCCAGTTTGGCAAAAGAATAAATCAAGGAAGGTAGTGCACCCGTGGCTGACAAGAGAAATTAGGGATAGTATCAATTCCAAAGAAGCAGCATACAAATTAGCCAGAGAAAGTGGCTCACCTGAGGACTGGGAGAAATTCAGAGTTCAGCAGAGGAGGACAAAGGGCTTAATTAGGAAGGGGAAAAAAGATTTTGAGAGAAAACTGGCAGGGAACATAAAAACTGACTGTAAAAGCTTTTATAGGTATGTAAAAAGGAAAAGACTGGTAAAGACAAATGTAGGTCCCCTATAGACAGAAACAGGTGAATTGATTATGGGGAGCAAGGACATGGCAGACCAATTGAATAATTACTTTGGTTCTGTCTTCACTAAGGAGGACATAAATAATCTTCCAGAAATAGTAGGGGACAGAGGATCCAGTGAGATGGAGGAACTGAGCGAAATACTTGTTAGTAGGGAAGTGGTGTTAGGTAAATTGAAGGGATTGAAGGCAGATAAATCCCCAGGGCCAGATGGTCTGCATCCCAGGGTGCTTAAGGAAATAGCCCAAGAAATAGTGGATGCATTAGTGATAATTTTTCAAAACTCGTTAGATTCTGGACTAGTTCCTGAGGATTGGAGGGTGGCTAATGTAACCCCACTTTTTAAAAAAGGAGGGAGAGAGAAACCGGGGAATTATAGACTGGTTAGCCTAACGTCGGTGGTGGGGAAACTGCTGGAGTCAGTTATCAAAGATGTGATAACAGCACATTTGGAAAGCGGTGAAATCATCGGACAAAGTCAGCATGGATTTGTGAAGGGAAAATCATGTCTGATGAATCTCATTGAATTTTTTGAGGATGTAACTAATAGAGTGCATAGGGGAGAACCAGTGGATGTGGTATATTTGGATTTTCAAAAGGCTTTTGACAAGGTCCCACACAGGAGATTAGTGTGCAAACTTAAAGCACATGGTATTGGGGGTAAGGTATTGATGTGGATGGAGAATTGGTTAGCAGACAGGAAGCAAAGAGTGGGAATAAACGGGACCTTTTCAGAATGGCAGGCGGTGACTAGTGGGGTACCGCAAGGCTCAGTGCTGGGACCCCAGTTGTTTACAATATATATTAATGACTTGGATGAGGGAATTAAATGCAGCATCTCCAAGTTTGCGGATGACACGAAGTTGGGTGGCAGTGTTAGCTGTGAGGAGGATGCTAAGAGGATGCAGAGTGACTTGGATAGGTTGGGTGAGTGGGCAAATTCATGGCAGATGCAATTTAATGTGGATAAATGTGAAGTTATCCATTTTGGTAGCAAAAATAGGAAAACAAATTATTATCTGAATGGTGGCCGATTAGGAAAAGGGGAGGTGCAACGAGACCTGGGTGTCATTATACACCAGTCATTGAAAGTGGGCATGCAGGTACAGCAGGCGGTGAAAAGGCAAATGGTATCCTGGCATTTATAGCGAGAGGATTTGAGTACAGGAGCAGGGAGGTACTACTGCAGTTGTACAAGGCCTTGGTGAGACCACACCTGGAGTATTGTGTGCAGTTTTGGTCCCCTAATCTGAGGAAAGGCATCCTTGCTATAGAGGGAGTACAAAGAAGGTTCACCAGATTGATTCCTGGGATGGCAGGACTTTCATATGAAGAAAGACTGGATGAACTGGCCTTGTACTTGTTGGAATTTAGAAGATTGAGGGGGGATCTGATTGAAACGTATAAAATCCTAAAGGGATTGGACAGGCTAGATGCAGGAAGATTGTTCCCGATGTTGGGGAAGTCCAGAACAAGGGGCCACAGTTTGAGGATAAAGGGGAAGCCTTTTAGGACCGAGATTAGGAAAAACTTCTTCACACAGAGAGTGGTGAATCTGTGGAATTCTCTGCCACAGGAAACAGTTGAGGCCAGTTCATTGGCTATATTTAAGAGGGAATTAGATATGGCCCTTGTGGCTACGGGGAGCATGGGGTATGGAGGGAAGGCTGGGGCGGGGTTCTGAGTGGGATGATCAACCATGATCATAATAAATGGTGGTGCAGGCTCGAAGGGCCGAATGGCCTACTCCTGCACCTATTTTCTATGTTTCTATGTAATATAACAATAGACTAAATGACCTCGGCCATATAAGGGGACATTTCAAGTCAAGTCACTTTTTATTGTCATTTTGGCCATAACTGTTGGTACAGTACACAGTAAAAACGCAACAACGTTTTTCAGGACCATGGTGCTACATGATCAATACAAAAACTACACTGAACTATGTAAAGCAACACAAAACTACACCAGACTACAGACCTACTCAGGACTGCATAAAGTGCACAAAACAGTGCAGGCATTACAATAAATAATAAACAAGACAATAGGCACAGTAGAGGACAGTAGGTTGGTGTCAGTCCAGGCTCTGGGTATTGAGGAGTCTGATGGCTTGGGGGAAGAAACTGTTACATAGTCTGGTTGTGAGAGCCCGAATACTTCGGTGCCTTTTGCCAGATGGCAGGAGGGAGAAGAGTTTGTATGAGGGGTGCATGGGGTCCTTCATAATGCTGTTTGCTTTATGGGTGCAGCGTGTGGTGTAAGTGTCTGTAATGGTGGGAAGACAGAACCCGATGATCTTCTCAGCTGACCTCACTATCTGCTGCAGGGTCTTGCAATCTGAGATGGTGCAATTTCCAAACCAGGCAGTGATGCAGCTGCTCAGGATGCTCTCAATACAACCTCTGTAGAATGTGGTGAGGATGGGCCGTGGGAGATGCACTTTTCTCAACCTTCGCAGAAAGTAGAGACGCTGCTAGGCTTTCTTTGCTATGGAGTTGGTGTTGAGGGACCAGGTGAGACTCTCCGCCAGATGAACACCAAGAAATTTGGTGCTCTTAAGGATCTTTACGGAGCAGTCGTCGATGTTCAGTGGAGAGTGGTCGTTCCGCATCCTCAGTGTGATGGTGTTGGAGATGTTGCTTCCGATCCAGAATGACTGAGGTCTCCCAGTCAGGAAGTCTGGATCCAGTTGCAGAGGAAGGTGTTCAGGCCCAGTAGGCTCAGCTTTCCAATCAGTTTCTAAGGACTGATTGTGTTGAATGCTGAACTGAGCAGCATTTGAATGTACGTGTCTCTTTTTGTCCAGGTGGGTTAGGGCCAGGTGGAGGGTGATAGCAATGGTGTCGTCTGTTGAACAATTGACACAGAAAAGTTGTTTAAAGAGTATCGTGAAGAATGGGTGGAGTATAAAAAATGCACAATAATGTCAACCTATCATTGATTATGCGGTGTCTCTAGTGGGCAAAACACTGAGCTTCATTGTGCTAGGCCTAATTCTGAATTCCCATAAGCCAGTGAGTTTAATGGGAATTCTGAAAACATAAGCATTCCAAACATCAGCTATGGCTGCAAATCCATTTATACAAAGTTGACCTTGGGAGTGTGATGTCTGGAGTTTGTGGATAACAAGGATTTAATATAATAACTGGACAGCATGCTGACCCATTAGGATTTTGATATTGGCATAAAAATTTGACAACTTCTGCATTAATGTCGACTTGAGCTAGAACATCTGTGCTTATTTATGTTACTATCATTTTCATTATGAATTCCAGTTAATGTGGGATAGAAGTACAAGTTTTAAATGAAGCATATAATAAATATCAATGTTTCTATTCTATTTTTAATTTTCAAAATATTTTTCTTCCTTTGTCAAGTTCTGAGAGAGCAGCTAGAAAGATGTGCGTGTCAGTGTTCTCTTTGTGCGGCTTCAGAGCTGTGTGTCAGACGTAGCTATAAGCAGCACTGGGGCCCCACAGGGGACTGTATTGGCTCCCTTCCGATTGACCCTATATGCCTCGGGCTTCAGCTATAACATTGAATCAGTATTCAAGGCTCTCCTTCACATGTTCTAACAATCTGTTGTTGCCAGTACAATCTTCTATGTGGTGGTGTGCTGGGGTAATGGTATCAATACGGCTGATGTCAACAGGCTCATTAAACTGTTTAGAAAGGCTGGCTCTGTTATAGGAGTCAAACTGGATACACTGGAGGCTGTGGTAGAATAAAGGACCCTACAGAAAATCCTGGCAATTCTGGACAGTGTTTCTCACCCTCTACATGCCACTTTGGCTGAACAGAGGAGGACCTTTAGTAAATAGAGGAAGACAACTGTGCTGCTCCAAAGAGCACTATATGAGGTCATTCTTCCTCTCACCGTTAGGCTCTACAATGAGACAATCTATGGCTGGGGAAGTGATGACTCCCTTCTGTTACACTGTTTGAGGTAACTTATTCTTTCTACTTCTCTTCCAATATTTGTATAACTGTGCACTTGAAATGCTACCGTGACTCTGTAATTTCCTTTGGGATCAATAAAGTAGTTATCTACCTATCCATCTATCTTTTACTATTGGGGTGTTATTTAAGACGGCAGTCATTGAAGGGTACTGATGAAATATGAGTAACATTTGGATACTCTGGAAATGCTTAAGACTGCACTCCTGTCTCGATCCTATGCATTTTCGAATTCACATTTGTATTTGTCCCCTTCATTACCTCTGAATTTAACTTTGACATTTTAACCTAGGCATTTTCTCCATAACGTTGGTTCCTATTCTGTGCTATAGGTGGTTAAGCTTCAGTATAAACTGAAGTTCTGAACTTCCTGCAATCTTTACATGACTAATACGCTGCTGGAATTCAACCCAAAAGTGCTTGGAGTAGAAAATTGCCTTTTTCCCTTTTGTTTTAAAATTGTCTGCCTCTCTGCTTTGCAGGATTCAGTGCCTTTTTAACTTCCCTTCCTATTCTCACACAGTCCTGTCTGGCCTTTGCCTTTCAATGCCTTGTACTTTGGCATTTAGTACAATTCTGGTTGATGGAGGCACAAGAGAATGGAGGTGCTGTAACCTGGAACAAACAACATCTGGAAGAACTGTGGATCAAACAATGTTGATGTTTTAGGTTGAGACCCTCCATCAGGACTGATCATGGCTGATAATTTTGTTCTCAGTGCCACATTCCTGCATATCTTGGTGCCGTAAATTCCCATAGATACTGCTCTTAAGAGGCATTTATTCATCCGTGACCTGGTTAATTGATTTTTTTGTGTGAATTCTGTCAAGAATATTTGGCTCCTGGCATATTTTGGTCCAAACATTGGTAAAAGAGATGATATTGAGAGATAATGTGGGAGTGGCTTCCTTTGGACAGCATGGCAGTGTGTGAATAAATGCGGCAACCATGAGAATGGGGAAAATTCAATACTAGATAGCCCTGCTTTTATTGTTGGAGGTAAATCATTACCTTAAACTTGAGTTCAGTGTAGTTCCGAAGGCTTTCGAGTGCTTTGTTAATTGTTTTTCTCTAGCGTTTTGCCTGAAGGTGAATGTTTGGAGATAATGCTGCTGTGTTCTGTTCCATTTAAAGTCTTGGCAAAATGGTTAAAAAAAAAAGTGGTGCATGAATGCAGCAAATTTGGCATGGGTTGATAAAGTGGAAGAAAATATTTGGGTAAAGACCAAACAAACATCTGTTGTTATATCCGTTCCTTGAAGAAGAAGAAAGCCCTTAACTCAGAGTGGAGTCATCGGGACACTGTCATGATGGCGTTTTTTTAGCAGGCTTTCTTATTTTTATGAGGTCGAGTTACTAGCTCGACACTCAACCCAGCACGGATGGAAAGTGTGCAAGGAGGCCGGCTGGATTTGAACTCGGGAGCCTTCACTCCGAAGTCCAGCGCTGATGCCACTACGCCACCAGCCGGTGAATATCGTTGCCTTGAGTTGGGTAAAAATATAGATGGGTGGGCGAGTAAATTGCAGATAAAGTTTATTCTGAGCAAGTGTGAGGTGTGGGAGATCAGGTGTAAAGAGAGAGCCCACAGGAAATGGCAGGACCCTTAAGCACTTTGTTGCAAGAAGGACTCAGATCCATAGCTCCATGAGAGTGGCTGCACAAGATGAATGGGTAGCAAAGAAAGTGTATGGCATGATTGATTGATTGAGATGTAGCACGGAATAGCTCCTTTGAGCTGTACTGCCCAGAAACCTCAATTTAATCCTAGCCTAGTCATGGGACAACTTAAAATGACCAATTAACTTGCCAACTGCTGCATCTTTGGACTGTGGGAGGAAATCAGAGCATCCAGAGGAATATAATAGAAGCATTGAGTTCAAGAGTCACAGTTTTGTAGCTTTATAAAACTCTGGTTAGACTACATCTGGAGTATTGCTTTTAATTCTGTCTGCCGTATTATCGAAAGGATTTGGATAGGGCACAGAAGAAGTTTATCAGAGTGCTGACTGGATTAGAGGAGTTGGACACACAGGTTATTTTCTCCAGAGCAATGGCCGCTGATAATTTATAAGAATATGAGAGGCATGGACAGATTAGTTAACTGGTATCTTTTTCCTCTGTATTTAATTATCTCATACAAGAGGGTGTGCATTTAAAGTGAGAGAGGTGTTCACAGATTTCTGGGGAGAGTGAGTTGACACAATGGCGGGTGCCTGGAATGCACCGTTGGGAGGTAGTGGAAGAAAATACAATAGATGTGTTTAAGAGGCCCTTAAATAGGCACATGTATATGCAGAGAATGGAGGGGTGTGGACCTTGTGTAGTAGGCATATGGGATTAGTTAGGTCAGTGTTTAATTTCTAATAATTAGTTTGGCACAATAATGGAATTGATGGCTTTGTGGCAAAAGTTTTTGGATCATATGAAGATATTAGTGAATCTGTGATTCTACCAACAATGGTTGTATCATCAGCAAATTTATAGATGATATTTGAGCTATGCCTTGCCACACAGTCATGGGTATATAGAGAGTAGAGCATGGGCTAAGCACACACCCCTGAGATATAGTCTCGAATTCTCCTTTTACTTCAGATGTAAAACTTTGGGTATGGAGTTCTTAATTCTTTTATGCTAACATGAATACTTTTTGAAGATGAATTCTGTTTTTGTTGACTGTACTTGTAAAAATATGTAATTAGTACGTTATACACCAGGGGTCCCCAACCTTTTTTGCACCGTGGAACCAGTTTAATATTGACAATATTCTTGTGGACCGGCCGACCCTGGGGGCGGGTGGGGGGGGGTGCGGGGTGGTGGTGGTGGGATTGTTCAAGTAGGGTTAAGCTCACCTCAATATGTCTTTTACAGTTTTAGGGTTGTCAACTTTCTCACTCCCAAATAAGGGACAAAGTTAGCAGTCAAATCCCGGGGCACTTGCGTTTACCCCAGGAAAGACTACCATGGCCATGAAGCCTTACGCGGGCACCTGTGTGCGCATGCGTGATGTGCGCATATGTGAAGTGCGCATGTGCGTACATGCCAATTTTTTCCCCACAAATCGGTTTTGGCTTAATCTTCCCAACTATACTGTACATACATTATTTCTACTTTATATAGGCTGTGTATTTATCATATCATTCCTACTTTTACTATATGTTAGTGTTATTTTCGGTTTTGTGTGTTATTTGGTATGATTTGGTAGGTTATTTTTTGTGCCTGGGAACGCTCAAAAAATTTTCCCATGTAAGTTAATGGTAATTGCTTCTTCACCACACCATTTTGGCACGAAAGGTTTCATAGGAACGCTGTATTTTAGCGGGGGAAATACGGGGCAAACCAATTTAGCCCAATATACGGATATCCTGGCAAATACGGGACAGTTGGCAACCCTATGTTCAAGTTCAACAGTGCGCGACAGGGAATGAGGAAAGGTTCAGCTGACTCGTAACGTTTCCTTGCGGCCCGGTAGCACATACTTTGCAGCCCGGTACCGGTCCGCGGCCCGGTGGTTGGGGACCGCTGTTATACACAGTCTACTTAAAAATGACAGCATTTCTAGTGTGCTATCTTTTATCATGCTTTGATAAACATTTTTATTTGTTGCAATGACTTATTTTAAATAGCCCAGTTGGTAGATTAAGTAGTCTGCCTGACATGCTTTCTCCACTTTTTTGTCTGGTTTGTCAATTGGTTTTGGTTTATTCTTTTCAGTGAGCAGTTGAATGCTGAGTGAATGATGTGGAACTGCACATTTATTTCACTGCTGCTTGCAGTGCGATTAAACAAGATGTTGACAAATGGCTATTATTTTTGTATTTGCATCTGGTATCTGAACCAGTGTGGGGTTTTTCTGGTATCCTAAATCACGGAACTGAAGTGTGAGCATTATGATGGGCCTTTATAGGAAGATCAGTTATGTGGTTTAATTTGTTTGTACATACGTTATTTCGATCAGGTTTCATTATTGATGAGCATTTTTTAAAAAAACTATAAACACAACAACTTGCTATGTGTCACTATGCTCTGTGGCAAATGGGATATTTGAAAATAACTACTGTAATTGCCTATATTAATTACAGGAATACCTTTATTTTTACCATTGGATTTAATACTCCTTGGTGAACCATGATCTTGTGTATTGTGCAAGCTAAATTATTTTCAAATGTTTTAGATTCAGTTGGAGTTAGAAACTTTCACAGTCCTGCTGCTGCAAACCAAAGCAGATTTTCTTTTTCCTTTCCACAAAATGTTTGTGAGGTAGGTGGCTTTATTAACATTATTAGAGAATTCAGTACATCTCCAAGAATAACTCATTAAACAATTTTGCCATTCCAAGTAGAATTAGTTGTACAAGGATGTTTTTATGACTTGGTCAACAGTTTTCTAATTGATCGCATAATTTGTGCACACAGGACCAGGGTCTTCAACGGAAGTTTCTGGGAGGAGTTGCTAGAGCATTTAACAAACTAGCAAGGGAATGGGAGAGGGAATGCAGAGAGTAAAGGTCTTAGCTTTAAAGTTGGAAACAAAAGTGAGCAGGTGCATTGTTTATTTGCAATCTGTGCTTAAGCTGCAAGTGTAGTGCAGGGCTATTATAGGATGATTTAAGTGTCATAGTGGGGGGGTGCGCTGGGAGTGGACCCAAATGCAAGACACAGACACTGAAGTAGTAGGAACTGGACTAGAGTTAGGGACGAAATCAAGGGAAGTGGGGAAGAAAGGACGCTGGACATGACACAGGCCCTGGATGAGACATGGATACAGGGCCTGGGCTAGGACTTGACTAGGATAGTGGAACCAGGACATGGGATTTGGAACTAGAAGCCAGGGCTTGGACTCCAAACCAGAGACTGGACAAGGACCCAAAACCTGGGTCTTGACTCGGGCTTGGACCCTGGATCTAGCCGAAGACATGACGAGGCTTGGGTAAGGACTCTGAACCAGAGACTGGGCAAGGACCCAGAACCTGGGTCTTGCCTTGGGCTCGGACCCCAGAACTAGGCAAGGACATGACGTGGTCTTGGGAGAGCAGGAACATGGAACACAGAGCCTCGGCCTTGGGAGAGACAGGAACATGGAACACATTGCTGGGACCCCTCCTTGGAAACAGGACGTAGGGCTGGGACTCATTACACGGAATGCAGAATTCGACGAGACGGTTCCCAACGCAAGGTAGCGGCAGATGGCCGGACCTTCCTAGCAAAGGCGTGGATACAGGCGGTTCTCAACACTAGGTAATGGCAAATGGCCGGACCTACCTAGCGAAGGCAAGGACACAAAGACAGATCCCAACACTAGGTAATTGGCAAATGGCCAGACCTACCTAGTGAAGGTGTGGACACAGACACAGTTCAAAGCAACAATAGACAGTTCCTATCTTGCTCCGGCGATGGAACTTGACAGTGGTGCAGGCTAGACTTCAGGCGAGGAAACAGAAGGCAGGGGAAGGGAAGGGATACAGATAGGGGGTAAGGACAAGAACAATCCAGCAGCAGGGGCTGAATCCTGAAGATATTTATGAAGCCAGCCCAAACGAGAATCAGCTGCCTCAACAGAAACTGGAGAAAACCGGAAAACCTGGAATAAGGAACATGGACTGGACCATGAACCGGAATGTGGATTTCACAGACCGGACTGTGACATTGGGAAAGTGTGGGAAATTTGAAATACTGATAATTTTTAAAATAAGTGACAGATTTTACTATTAAAAATTGTGCACTAAGGCACAGTTGAGAAATAGAAGTTTAAGCACCTTAGTCTTGGCATGTTTTGAATCTAGAGATCTATACTAATTAACTCATTCCAACTAAGATCCAAAATTAACCAAAATATGTTAATCTATAGCTAATTAACATACAGATGCAACTACTATGATCTCAACCAACAGCATTTCCATTTTGAAAAATGTTGGATTATGGGAAGCTCTTACCCCCCCACCCACTGGAGTGTCTGTTCTTAAAAAGAACAGTTCTATTGGCTGAGAGAAAGGGGAAGATGATCAGGATTTTCTGTTGTCTGGCATCAGATACCACAGTGTTGGACCAGAGCATTACAAACTGTTTTTGAGTAGGCTGAATGGTTTTTATTTTGCTTCAATTTTCTTACTGCTTCATATATTCTCCAGAATTCTTCAGTACAAACTTAGAGAGCGTTGTGATATTAGGCAACAAAGTAATTTAACTCCGATCTCATTGCTAATTGAATAAAGACGTCTGTTCTGTATGAAGTTTTTTTTACTATTAAGATTAGTTATCATCCTAGGTGGTCCCTTGGGATCAAGGATAATTTGCTTCCATTCTAATATTTATGAATTCTAAGGTATTTGCAGGTTTTGCATAAGTGGATGACTAGTGATGTGATATTTTATTCAGGGTTTCATTGTGCTCCTAATGCAGGGGTGCTTTCTCTTACCTTGGTTATGGGCCAGAGATTCTCCGGAGTTGGGTGGGGCTATCAAGTTTTCATATAGACATGCAGAAAAAGCTTTGTGGATCTAGCCCCTTCGATTGCTTCTGACAGGGTTTGGAATAGGCTGTTTTTTTAGGGGGGGCGGAGTCAGTTGTTGTGTGTGAGTGATGTGCCCAGTGGGCAATGGTCGGCAGAGATTGTTGCTTCCTTTATGCATCTGTAGATTTGGACGATTTGGTTGTATCCAGTGAGGGTAAGTATCTTTGTATCTGCTGTGGGCTTGGCATCAGTTGGAGGCAGAAACAAATCTGTTGGAAGAGCAATTCAATTGTTTTTTTAGATGGATTCTTAGGAGTATTTCTTTGGAGTTGGTGGTTGGGAAAGAGCCAGGTAATTGATCAAAGTTCAAAGTAAATTTTATTATCAGAGTACATGTGTCACCATATACAATCCTGAGATTCATTTTTTTTCGGGCATACTCAGCAAATTTATAGATAATAACTATAGTAGGATAAAAGAAAGATCAACCAGAAGACAGCAAACTGTGCAAATGCAAAAATAAATAAATAGCAATAAATAATGAGAGCATGAAGTAACAAGGTAAAGAGTCCTTAAAATTATATCATTTGCTGTGGGAACATATCAATAGATGGGTAAGTGAGTGTAGTTATCCCCTTTTGTTCAGGAGCCAGATGGTTGAGGCATAGTAACTTCTTGAACATGATGGTGTGAGTCCTGAGGCTCTTGTACCTTCCAGCTGATGGCAGCAGTGAGAAAAGAGTATGGCTTGGGTGGTGAGGATCTCTGATGATGGATGCTGCGTTTCATGTAGATATGCTCAGTGGTTGGGAGGGCTTTACCTATGATGTATTGGTCGAATCTACTAACTTTTGTAGGATTTTCTGTTCAAAGGCATTGGTGTTTCCATACCAGCTGTGATGCAGCCAGACAATGCGCTCTCCACCACACATCTATAGAAACTTATCAAGAGTTTTTGATGGCATGCCACATCTCTGCAGACTTCTGTTTCCTTCTCCCAAAGTCTGTAATCAGCTCCTTGGTCTTTCTGACATTCCATGAGAGGTCGTTGTTGTGATACCATTCAGGTGAATTTTCGATCTCTCTTGTTGTACTGATTCTTCTCCACCTTTTGATATGATCCATAACAGTGATGTGGTCAACAAACTTGGATATGGTGTTGGAGTTGTGCTTAGCCACTCAGTCATAGGTGTGGAGCGAATAGAGCAAGGGCTAAGCACTGTGGTGTACCTGTGCTGATGGAGATCGTGGAGGAGATGTTTTGCCGATCTGAACTGACTGGGGTCTACAAGTAAGGAAATCCTAAATTCAATTGCGCAAGCAGGTATTGAGGCCAAGGTCTTAGAGCTTATTGATTAGTTTTGAGGGGATAATGGTATTTAATACTGAGCTTTAATCGATTAAGAACACCCTGATATATGTACCCTTTGCTGTCCAGATGTTCCAGAGTTGTGTGAAGAGCCAATGAGGTGGCATCTGCTGTGGAACTGTTGCTGTAGTAGGTAAATTGGAGTGCATCCAAGTCGCCTCTCTGGCAGGAGCTGATGTGTTTCATCACCAGTCTCTCAAAACACTTCACTGTGGATGTGTGCACCTGGCTGATGGTCTTTGAGGCACATCACCACACTCTTCTTGGGCACCAGTATAATTGAAGCCTGCTCCAAGCGATCTCTGTGGTTGCTACAGATGGATTTTTCCCTTTATTTTGAAGATGGTCACGATTGCTGTATTGGAGATCCCCTGCGTCTCCTGTTCCCAGCTGGGTGCAATAAAGTTGCTGGTCTGTGAATTAAAATCTTCATCTGTAACTTGCCAAATATCATCAAAGATGCTGTCTGTCCACAAAACCTTCTCAAGAATTTGAAAGGGCATATGCCAGCTAGTGGCCAAGTTTCAGCTAAGTCAGAGAACGTGTAGTATAAGGAATTGGTTTGAGGATAAGAGACCTGATTCTTGTTTCATGGAATGTACTAGTTGATTAGTTGCTAGTTGTACCGTTCTTGATTTGACAATTCAGGAACTAAAATATCTATTCATAATACAAATGAAGAGCTTATCATTGTGCAGAAATCACCAAATTAAAACACACTTGACAGGATGATTTCCATATTGAGAAGCTTCTTCAAATTATGATGAGAGAGAATAGAAATGTAATTAAACAATACAATTGACTTGAAACCACTCATGATTTAAGTATAAAAGTTGCTGGTGAACGCAGCAGGCCAGGCAGCACCTCTAGGAAGAGGTGCAGTCGACGTTTCAGGCCGAGACCCTTCGTCAGGACTAACTGAAGGAATAGTGAGTAAGGGATTTGAAAGTTGGAGGGGGAGATCCAAAATGATAGGAGAAGACAGGAGGGGGAGGCATGGAGCCAAGAGCTGGACAGGTGATAGGCAAAAGGGATACGAGAGGATCATGGGACAGGAGGTCTGGGAAGAAAGACAAGGGGGGGGGGACCCAGAGGATGGGCAAGGGGTATATTCAGAGGGACAGAGGGAGAAAAAGGAGAGTGAGAGAAACAATGTGTGTATAAAATTAAGTAACAGATGGGGTACGAGGGGGAGGTGGGGCATTAGCGGAAGTTAGAGAAGTCGATGTTCATGCCATCAGGTTGGAGGCTACCCAGACGGAATATAAGGTGTTGTTCCTCCAACCTGAGTGTGGCTTCATCTTTACAGTAGAGGAGGCTGTGGATAGACATGTCAGAATGGGAATGGGATGTGGAATTAAAATGTGTGGCCACTGGGAGATCCTGCTTTCTCTGGCGGACAGAGCGTAGGTGTTCAGCAAAGCGGTCTCCCAGTCTACGTCGGGTCTCGCCAATATATAAAAGTCTACATCGGGAGCACCGGACGCAGTATATCGCCCCAGCCGACTCACAGGTGAAGTGCTGCCTCACCCGGAAGGACTGTTTGGGGCCCTGAATGGTGGTGATGGAGGAAGTGTAAGGGCATGTGCAGCACTTGTTCCGCTTACACGGATAAGTGATCAGTGGGGAGGGATGGGGGGGATGAATGGACAAGGGAGTCGCGTAGGGAGCGATCCCTGCGGAATGCAGGGGGGGGGAAGGGAAAGATGTGCTTAGTGGTGGGATCCCGTTGGAGGTGGCGGAAGTTACGGAGAATAATATGTTGGACCCGGAGGCTGGTGGGGTGGTAGGTGAGGACCAGGGGAACCCTATTCCTAGTGGGGTGGTGGGAGGATGGAGTGAGAGCAGATGTACGTGAAATGGGGGAGATGCGTTTAAGAGCAGAGTTGATAGTGGAGGAAGGGAAGCCCCTTTCTTTAAAAAAGGAAGACATCTCCCTCGTCCTAGAATGAAAAGCCTCATCCTGAGAGCAGATGCGGTGGAGACGGAGGAATTGGATAGTGGAGGAAGGGAAGCCCCTTTCTTTAAAAAAGGAAGACATCTCCCTCGTCCTAGAATGAAAAGCCTCATCCTGAGAGCAGATGCGGTGGAGACGGAGGAATTGGATAGTGGAGGAAGGGAAGCCCCTTTCTTTAAAAAAGGAAGACATCTCCCTCGTCCTAGAATGAAAAGCCTCATCCTGAGAGCAGATGCGGTGGAGACGGAGGAATTGGATAGTGGAGGAAGGGAAGCCCCTTTCTTTAAAAAAGGAAGACATCTCCCTCGTCCTAGAATGAAAAGCCTCATCCTGAGAGCAGATGCGGTGGAGACGGAGGAATTGGATAGTGGAGGAAGGGAAGCCCCTTTCTTTAAAAAAGGAAGACATCTCCCTCGTCCTAGAATGAAAAGCCTCATCCTGAGAGCAGATGATAGTGGAGGAAGGGAAGCCCCTTTCTTTAAAAAAGGAAGACATCTCCCTCATCCTGGAATGAAAAACCTTATCCTGAGAGCAGATTCGAGAAGGGAATGGCGTTTTTGCAAGAGACAGGGTGAGAAGAGGAATAGTCCAGATAGCTGTGAGAGTCAGTAGGTTTATAGTAGACATCAGTGGATAAGCTGTCTCCAGAGACAGAGACAGAAAGATCTAGAAAGGGGAGGGAGGTGTCGGATATGGACCAGGTAAACTTGAGGGCAGGGTGAAAGTTGGAGGCAAAGTTAATAAAGTCAACGAGCTCTGCATGCATGCAGGAAGCAGCGCCAATGCAGACGTCGATGTAGCGAAGGAAAAGTGGGGGACAGATACCAGAATAGGCACGGAACATAGATTGTTCCACAAAGCCAACAAAAAGGCAGGCATAGCTAGGACCCATACGGGTGCCCATAGCTACACCTTTAGTTTGGAAGAAGTGGGAGGAGCAAAGGAGAAATTATTAAGAGTACGACGTCTATCCACGGCCTCCTCTACTGTAAAGATGAAGCCACACTCAGGTTGGAGGAACAACACCTTATATTCCGTCTGGGTAGCCTCCAACCTGATGGCATGAACATCGACTTCTCTAACTTCCGCTAATGCCCCACCTGCCCCTCGTACCCCATCTGTTACTTATTTTTATACACACATTCTTTCTCTCACTCTACTTTTTCTCCCTCTGTCCCTCCGAATATACCCCTTGCCCATCCTCTGGGTCCCCCCCCCCCCCCCCCCCCGTCTTTCTTCCCGGACCTCCTGTCCCATGATCCTCTCGTATCCCTTTTGCCTATCACCTGTCCAGCTCTTGGCTCCATCCCTCCCCCTCCTGTCTTCTCCTATCATTTTGGATCTCCCCCTCCCCCTCCAACTTTCAAATCCCTTACTCACTCTTCCTTCAGTTAGTCCTGACGAAGGGTCTCGGCCTGAAATGTCGACTGCGCCTCTTCCTAGAGATGCTGCCTGGCCTGCTGCGTTCACCAGCAACTTTTATGTGTGTTGCTTGAATTTCCAGCATCTGCAGAATTCCTGTTGTTCATGATTTAAGTGTTGTCTTTTATTATCATTTAAATGGGATGAGGTGCGTTTTGGGTTTGTGTTCCTTGGGGTGACCTGGTAAGTACAGTTAGGGCAGAGGTATCAAAATCAAAAGGGCATGTATCTCAGGTGAGAGTGTTTAAGCTTTTAGGGGATTTGAGGAATAAGTTTTCTATTTAGTGTGGTTAATATTTGGAATGTGCTTTTTGTATGATGAGTCACATTCCACCATCATGTTTGAGCTACTTAGACACTTAAATAGGCAAAGCATGGTGGGATTTGGTTCTAATGCAAGAAACGAGGATAGAGTAGATCGGCAAAAAGTTTGGCATGAGTGTAGTATATGACTACGATGTCATTTTATCCAGGCGATGATTATTGTTAGTAGCAATCAATTGGCTTATCAGGGTAGTAGTAATAAAACTCTTGTAGGTCCATTGTTTTTGAAGAATGGAACTGTCTGACAGTGTTCATCACCCTGTCTCTGCAAACTTGGTTCAGTCTGTTGCATTGAGTGATAGGAGTCTTAGGTGCTACCTCGTTGATAATAAGGTGGAAGGGGAAAGAAATGGAAAATGCTAGAAATTTTTTAGTGGATTAAACACCATCTTTAGCACCTGCGGTTTTTAAAATATGTTTATTTACTGTTGTATTCACTTGCCTTTAACTACTGATGAGGTCTGAAGACTGGAGATAGAACAAAGCTGGAACTCCAAATAGACCTTCAGTCAGTAAAACCACACAGCGACAGAACTTAACAGTATGTCGCAAAGCACAACTATTTAAATAGTTTACCCAGGAACAATCAAGACTTTGATAGGAACAATGACAGTCATTGAAAGTCAGCCTTGCAACCCTTCAGTGGGTCTTGGCCTGAAACATCAACTGTACTCTTTTCCATAGATGCTGCCTGGCCTGCTGAGTTCCTCCAGCAATTTGTGTGAGTTGCTTGGATTTCCAGCATCTGCAGATTTTCTCTTGTTTGTGAAAGCCAGCCTGGGAGTGGTTGTCAGCAGACTAATAGGCTGTAACTTCTCCCTCTTGAAAATGTCTACCTGTAGGAATTGAACTAAGTGTTGACTTGGATTGGAACAATTGGCTTATGCTAGTCATCAGTCCTTGGTGGTTGCAGGCTGTCACTTGCAGTAAATTGAACTCTTCCAGGAGGAGATAAAGGTCCAGCTGTTTGATGATCTGCTAAATGAACTTGTTCCTCCGGGAGTGCCAGGCTGCAACTGGTTGATGTGACGACACCAAGGATATCTGTCCACAATAATGTAGCACTTTTCCCATTCATTTGACAACCTGATCTGGTACTGCGGGGTCTTGACCATTGTGGTACTATCTGTCCCACGTCGCAGTTCTGGACTTGAATGACTTCGTCCATCAACCAAAGTCTGTGTGGGTCCGTTTGTGCACCTGTCCATCTGCTGTCATGGATGTTTGGTGCAGCATTGCATCCAACACTGCAAAAGCTGGAGGCTTCCCCTCAAGGTGTGGATGTGGTGTAATTCAATAATGTAGTAACGTGTTGAGAGCCTTGACCAATGCTATTTCTCCTCATGAAGTGACTGTCTGAAGGTGTACATAAACCTCTCTGCTTGGCTGTTGGATTGGATGATGAGGGGGAGGGTGGGTAGCGCTGGGGATAAGGGTGAGCGGATGTGGATAATTCTGCTGTTCTGGCAGAATGCTGTGAAGTGAATTGGGTGTAGGAGTTGTTGAATGGTAGCCGTTGTCATTGTTGACTTCATAGATAATACCTAATCATTTGGATTAGGTCCAAATCATTTGGCTGGTGAAGTCAATGTATACTTGACTCTAAGGTTTGCTAGCCTGATGCTATGGGTGTGGATCAGCTGTACTTGGATTCTTTGCTGCCTTAGAGCACCGAGTACACTGATTGCATACGGATGTGATACCTTTGTCTGTGTCTGGCCAGTACTCAAAACTTCTTGCCAGAGCTTTCATTCGATTGGTGCCTGGGTGACCATGTTTTTAGTTGTTTCTGTATTTTTGGTCGACGTGTTTGTGGAATCACTATTCTGTCTCCAAACATTAGGCAGCATTTCACAGTTGTGAGCGATGTATGATGTTGCTTAAAGGGGATGACATCTTCCTCAACCTTGACTAGTCATCTGTCAAAGAGTTATCTGGAGATAGGGTGAACAAGAGGATCTGCAGCCATTTCTCCTGTGATCTTGTTGACTGACTGGAAGACCTTCAGCAGCATCCGATGCAGCCTGGTAGACTTCGCAATCAACTAAAATTACAGCCGTGACTGCATCTTCATTTTCATCATCTGTTGATTCTGAAGTCTGAAATTGACATCTGCCTGACTAAGTTCCTGTGTTGATGTATACTTGATTTCAGAAATCATAGCCCACCTTTGTAGGCGGTTAGCTGTATATGCCAGGATGCAGTTCTTAGAACCGATGATAGACAACAGTGGCTTGTAATCAGTAAGGAAAGTAAGGCATTTGCCATAAAGCATCTTGTGGAATTTCTTCACAGCAAGGATGATTCCCAAGGCTTCCTTTGTGATTTGTCCATAGTTCCTTTTTGTTCTGGTTAGTGATCTGGCTGCATGCATGTCAGCTTTTTCGGAACCATCAGTGAGGATGTGTGATATGCTAGCTTTGAATGGTAACTCTGGGTTGAAGTGCATCAAGAGAAGGTCAGATGACAGCACATTCTTCAGCTGATCAAAAGTCGCTTGGCATTGTTTGGACGATGGCACCCTTGTTGGAACAGGGCTTTGAGTGACTCCCTCAGCCAGTGATCATACCCAAAAATGATCATAAAGTGCTGACTTATGATAGTGGAGGCATCTTTAGGATAGCAATGATATTTTTGGGATCTGGGTGATGACTATGCTCATCTATGATGAATCCCAGATATTTGATTAAAGATAATAGAGGGCTGTATTTTGATGCCCAAAGTCTTGTGTTCAAATTGTGGCATAGTTCTGTCTGGTCCAAGCCCATTACAATGATGCTGTCGAGGTAAGTGGCAGCACCATCAATACCACTCAGCATGATGTCCATAAGCTGTTGGAAAATTAAAGGAGCTGCCCTTACCCCAAACGGCAGAAGGAGGAAGGATAACAACCCTATATGTGCTGTAATGGTGAGAAGCTCCTGTGAATTTTCCGCCACTTCTACCTGGAGGTAGGCTTCAGCCAGGTCCAACTTTGCTAACTAGCAACCATGGTTCAACTTTGTGAAGAGATCTGCCAGTGCTGGTAATGGGTACCGGTGCGTCTCCAGAGTTGCATTGAGACCAGTTGAGAAGTCTGTTCACAACCTCACTGTACCTTTTGGCTTTCTTGATGATGTCTGTTAGAGCTGCTCAACATATGAGTAGCTTTGATCACAACAGCTTGTTGCAGGTGATCAAGCTCTTGCTCCACAATTGGTAAGGCTGCATATGGTGTCAACCTTTTGGGACAGAAGACTGGCTTCGTGACTGGATGGAGATGGAGTCCTACTTGCAGTTTGGTGCAGCAACCTGAGCCTCCTTGAAACAATGCTGTGTAGCATTGTTGCAGTTGTTGTATGGTCTCATTTACTGATGGCATGGCATCGATTTGAACAGCCATTGTCTTTGTACAGACCTCATCCAGAGATCACGCTTGTCCATCCAGTCAACGCCAAGGACGTTCAGATCTTACTGGTCCGTTAGGCAACACACACTGTTGACTTGATAACTGTTAAGCTTCACCATGCAGTGCAGTTCACCAGTCAGCTGGAGGGTTCCACCCGATGCACTCACCATTTGCAGTCTGCATCGGCAGGTGATTCAAGTCCGCAAATAAAAATCAGATATTGAACTGTGATTCAGCCATGTTACCCATATCGAACTTTTCACATTGACGACTGATGACACCAGTGTATGTGATGAAGTCATTGGCGTCATGTTTAGTGAGCTTTAGGCAATGGTAGTGAACAGTGAAGAGAGACTGCTCTTCGTGCTGTAAACTTAACTCCCGAAGTGGCATCAGATTGGAAGTTGGTAATGGAAGCAACAGCTGATTCATTTGATGTTCAGTGTTTGATACTGACATCATTGTATTCACTGGTAATCTAAGGCAACACACACAAATGCTGAAGGTCAGGCAGCATCCATGGAAATGAACTAACAGTTGACATTTTGAGCCGGAAAGGACTGGAAACGAAAAGAAAGCTGCCAGAATAGAAAGGTGGGAGAAGGGGAAGGAGGATAGCTGGAAAGTAGTAGCTGAAGCCAGGTAGGTGGGAAAAGTAAAGGGCTGGAGAAGAAGGATCTGATAAGAAAGTAGAGTGAAACATGGGGAAGGGGAAAGAGGAGGGGCACCTAGGGAGGTGATAGGCAAGTGAGAGGAGATGGGTCAGATTGGGGAATAGAAGAGGGGATGGGGAGGGAGAAATTTAAGGAGAAATTTATATTCATGCCACTGGGTTGGAGACTACCCAGAATGAATACAAGGTGTTCCTCCTCCACCCTGAGAGTGGTCTCATTTTGACACAAGAGGAGGCAATGGACTGGAATGGAAATGAGAATTAAAATGTTGGGCCACTGGGAAGTTCTGATTATGGTGGTTGGAGCCGAGGTGCTTGATGAAGCGGCCCCCGCCCCCAATATGTGACTGTTCTCACCAGTGTAGAGGAAGCTGCATCAGGAGCACTGGATGCAATAGACAATCCCACCAGATTTGCAGATGAAGTGTTGCCTCACCTGGAAGGACTTTTTGAGACCCTGAACAGAGGTGAGGGAGGAGGTGAATGGGCACGTGTAGCACTTAGGTTGCTTGCTGGGATAAATGCTGGGAGGGAGAATAGTAGGATTAGACAAGAAAATAATGGAAGGAATGATCCCTGTGGAAAGCGGAGAGTGAGGGATGGTGGCGGTAAAGATGTGTTTAGTGGTAAGAGTTGGCAGAAGTCAAGATATCTAACTTCTGCTGGGCTGCCTTAAATTGAGCTTGCTGCTGTTGTAGAATGACACTCTATTCTATGTTGTAGAATTATGCTAAGTATTCTGCTGAAATTGCCATGTGGATATAGCACAACACCAAGTCGCCAATTTGTGTTTTTTCGCCTATAACTCCTGGTGAGACCTGAAACCAAGAGAGAGAACAAAGTTGGAACTTGAAATAAACCTTTATTTCAGTGCAACCACAATATTTCAGAACTCAAAATGACATTCCTAAGCACGGCTATTTTAAATGGTTTACTTAATGTTAGAAACATCAATAGGAATATGACCAATTAGTGAAAGTCAGCCTGGGATTATTCGTCAACTGACCAATGGGTGTTTGTTATTTCTGGCTCGCCATAACATTTACCAGTGTTGTGCAGCTACAACATGAACTGCTCACTCTTCAAACAAGCTTGCTAGCGCTTGATTGACATGGAGCTTCTTAGGCAGGCCTTTTAATGGAACTTACACTGAATAAGAGCATAGCTGAGAAAAGTTATCATGGTTTCCACAGAAGCAGCATGTACCTTTTCAAAAAAGCAACTTGGCAGTCTGCTTTGCCCTCCTTTAAAATGCATTGACATTTTGTCCACCAAGACTAAAATAGAGCATTGTATTCCTTCCAAGTGCTACCATTCCTCTTGAGCACCCCCTGATCATGGAATCCATGTGCTCTCCTCTCCCCCACTTGAACCCTTTTCCTTACAAGATCTTACTCATTCTGAGGCCTTGTACCACTTAGTAATCCTGGAGAATTGAAAAATCTTGGTGGAGTCTGGATCAGTAAAAGGAAAGGCTACCTTTCAAAAGTATGTGTATACCACCATATGCTACCCTGCGATTCGCTTTCTTGCAGACATTCTGAGACCTTGTACCACTGAGTAATCCTGGACAATACTCAAGGTGAGGCCTAACCAGTGCCTTATAAAGCCTCAGCATCACATCCTTGCTTTCGTATTCTGGACCTCTTGAAATGAATGCTAACATGGCATTTGCCTTCCTCACCACTGACTCAACCTGCAAGTTGACCTTTAGGGCAGTGGTCCCCAACCACCGGGCCACGAGTATGTACTACCAGGCTGTGAGGAAACAATATGATTTGGCGATATGAACCGATATGAGTCAGCTGAACTTTTCCTCATCCCCTGTCACGTCCACTGTTGAACTTGAATGCACGCGAGGTCTGCAAGAATATTGTCAATATTAAACCGGTCTGTGGTGTGCAAAAGGTTGGGGACCCCTGGTTTAGGATGTTCTGCACAAGGACTCCCAAGTGCCTCTGCATCTCAGATTCCTGAATTTTCTCCCTGTTTAGAAAATAGTCTGCACATTTATTTCTGCTACCAAAGTGCATAACCATGCATTTTCCAACATGGTATTTCATTTGCCACTTTCTTGCCCATTCTCCTAATCTAAGTCCTTCTATATCCCACCTGTTTCCTCAACACTACCTGCCCCTCCACCCAGTGATGTACTGCGCTGTGTCCACTATTTTTTATGTTACCTTTTTCTTTCAGGCAAAGAGATTAAGCTGGTAAGCTGCTGGTTAAAAGGTGGCTCAGGATATCTGGTCAGTTATCTTTGCTTGCCTTCTGTGTAATGGTTCATTTCTCTGTTTACAGCATATCAAAATGCTAAATGAAGATCTGACAGTAGAATTAAAAATAGTTGATCCCATTCCTCTTTCATTCAGATTTGAAAAGCTGTTCATAAATTGTATGTTCTCCCCATGGCCGTGTGGATTGCCTCTAGGTGCTTTGGTTTTCTCCCACATTCCAAAGATGTATGGGTTAGTAGGTTAATTGGATGCATGATGTAATTGTGCAGCTCAGGTTCGTTATACTGGAATAGCCTGTTACTGTGCTGTATCCCTTAATAAATAAACATTGGCTGATGAATTTCCTAGCATCTAATTTATTTGTGAAAGTGATTAATAGTATTTCAATGCTGCTGCATTGATTGTTGACCTTTGTGAAGGCAGGGTATTGGCAGTGGGATTGACAGTCTACAAGGACAAAGCAATCAACAATTTTTGCTCCAAGAGGAATTTTGAAAGTAAGTGAGAAGGAGGGACTGTTAATTTTGCCAGCCAGTCTGGCATCAGGAAAGGAAGGTAAACTGTCAGCATGTATGTGGTAACTGAGAACAAGTCCAACAGATGACATGCAAGTTTGCAAATGAACACCGGGAATGGATGATTCAGAGTCATGGAGAGATGAAACATGGAAACAAGCTCCTAATCTCACTGAGTGCATGCAAGTCAAGACTCTCCCATTTTACATTAATCCTACACGCATTCCATATTGTCAGTAACTGCCCCCTCTTTACTGCCTCTCCCTGCACACCTTCACTACTACCAGATCAGCACCACATATGAGGTGCAATTTACAGTGCCAGTTAACCTACGAGCTTTTTACTCTTTGGAATGTAGGAAGCAATAGGAACACCTGGAGGAAATCCATGGGAAGCAAGCAAACTCCATGAAGGCACACCAAATATCAAGATTGATCCACAGTGATGGTGTTGCAAGGGAGCGGCCTAACCACTGTGCCGCTCTTTTCACTGCTAATTTGAGTATTAACAAACAAAATTGTCATTGCCCTTAATAGGCTGTATATTAGTGACCCAAAGAAGGTATGGCAGAGGTTGGGGAAGAAATTTTGTAACTTAGAACTCTAGCATCTAAAGGAACAAAAAATAAAAAAGAAATAAAAGAAGTTTTTAAAAAAAATGAGAATGAAGTACAGCTGTAGGACATAATTGGAAGACAGTTTCTTGTGGTTAAGGCTGACTTCCTTCTACAATGGTTCTGTGTGTCTTTGGTTAAAGAGGTCTATATGGAATCTGTAGATTCTACCACAGGATGAACATTAGAGTTTGGGATAGGCAGTGAAATGCATCGAACCATAGAACATTACAGCACAGAAACAGGCCTTTTGGCTCTTCTTGGCTGTGCCAAACCATTTTTCTGCCGAGCCCCACTGACCTGCACCTGGACCATATCCCCCCATACACCTCTCATCCATGTTCCTGTCCAAGTTTTTCTTAAATGTTAAAAGTGAGCCCGCATTTACCATTTCATCTAGAAGTTCATTCCTCACTCCCACCACTCTGTGTGAAGAAGCCCCCCCCATGTTCCCTTTAAACTTTTCCCCCTTCACCCTTAACCCATGTCCTCTGGTTTTTTTTTCTCCCCTTGCCTCAGTGGAAAAAGCCTGCTTGCATTCACTTTATCTATACCCATCATAATTTTATATACCTCTATCAAATCTCCCCTCATTCTTCTATGCTCCAGGGAATAAAGTCCTAACCTATGCAACCTTTCTCTGTAACTCAGTTTCTCAAGTCCTGGCAACATCCTTGTAAACCTTCTCATAGTCATAGTCATACTTTATTGATCCCGAGGGAAATTGGTCTTCGTTATGGTTGCACCATAAATAATTAAATAGTAATAAAACCATAAATAATTAAATAGTAATATGTAAATTATGCCAGGAAATAGGTCCACGACCATCCTATTGCCTCAAGGTGTCTGACCCTCCAAGGGAGGAGTTGTAAAGTTTGATGGCCACAGGCAGGAATGACTTCCTATGACACTCTGTGTTGCATCTCTGTGGAATGAGTCTCTGGCTGAATGTACTCCTGTGCCCAACCAGTACATTATGTAGTGGATGTGAGACATTGTCCAAGATGGCATGCAACTTGGACGGCATCCTCTTTTCAGACATCACCGTCAGAGAGTCCAGTTCCATCCCCACAACATCACTGTCCTTACAACTGAGTTTGTTGATTCTGTTGGTGTGTGCTACCCTCAGCCTGCTGCCCCAGCACACAACAGCAAACGTGATAGCACTGGCCACCACAGACTCGTAGAACATCCTCCGCTTCGTCCGACAGATGTTAAAGGACCTCAGTCTCCTCAGGAAATAGAGACTCTTCTCTGCACTCTTTCAGCCTTATTAATATCCTTCCTGTAATTTGGTGACCAAAACTGTACACAGTACTCCAAATTGGGCCTCACCAATGCCTTATGCAACCTCACCATAACATTCCAACGTACCAAAAGCTCTCTTTAGGACCCTATCTATCTGTGATGCCACTTTTAGGAAGTTTGTATCTGTATTCCCAGATCCCTCTGTTGTACTGCACTCTTCAGTGCCCTACCATTTGCCTTGTTTGTTCTACCTTGGTTTGTCCTTCCAAAGTGCAGTACCTCACACTGTATTAAACTCCATCTGCCATTTTTCAGCCCATTTTTCCAGCTGGTCCAAATCCCTCTGCAAGCTTTGAAAACCTTCCTCACTGTCCACTACACCTACAGTCTTTGTCTCATCAGCAAATTTGCTGATCCAATTTACCACATTATCATCCAGATCATTGATATAGATGACAAATAACAATGAACCCAGCACTGATCCCTGTGGCACACCACTAGTCACAGGTCTCCACTCAGAGAAGCAATCCTCCACTACCACTCTCTGGCTTCTTCCATTGAGCCAATGTCTAATGCAATTTACTACCTCTCCATGTATACCTAGCGACTGAATCTTTCTAACTAATCTCCCACACGGGACCTTGTCAAAGGCCTTACCAAAGTCCATGTAGACAACATCCACTGCCTTCCCTTCATCCACTTTCCTGGTAACCTTCTCAAAAAACTCTAATAGGTTTGTTAAACATGACCTACCACACACAAAGCCATGTTGACTCACCCTAATAAGTCCCTGTCTATCCAAATACTTGTAGATCCTATCTCTTAGTATTCCTTCCAATAATTTACCTACCATTGACGTCAAACTTACCGGCCTATAATTTCCTGGATTACTTTTGATTTGTATGGTTTTGCATGGTTTGTATTAAATCAACAGCTCCAAGGGACAGCCTGCTAACGTCACCACACATTCCAACACCAAAATAGCATGCCCACAATGCTCAGCAAAAACAGCACAACACAACAAGTAACAAAACAAAAGCAAAACAACCTCCCGCTCCTCCCTCCCACCCTCATGTGTATTCCTTAAACCCAAAGACAGTCCATATTCTTAGGCCTCCAACGGTCCCAGATTCAGACTTGTATTTGGATGATGACATGCAGACATCGGGTTGTCGGCTACTCCAGCGGATTTGCAGATGTGGGACTCTGGCCCACAGGACTCAACTTCCTGACTTTTGATTCAATCCTTGTGCTTTGACCTTTGGTATTGTTCAAAAGACCTGCTGATCACTGAACACCAGGCCTCAAGCTCTAGACAGGGTCCCGAACATTAGGCTGTGAACTCTGGTCTCACTGATTTGCAAACCCAAGTAAGTGGTCATCAGACCATATTTCTCCCGCCTGCCAACAACTCACTGACCCTAGGGAGCTACCAGCCTTTGTCCATGCTGATCTGTTGGCTGAACATCCTAGCCCAGTCCGTGGATGTCCATGTCCACCTCGCTGTCCTTTGAATGAGGAGTGGAGACTTACGACTCTGGCTTGCCCTCTAATTCTCCATATCCTGGTTCTTTAACACCTTAACTGGACTGCTCACTCACCTCTTTGTCCCCAAAGCCATCCCCACGATCCAAAGAGAAATACTTTTAAAGAAAAAAGACAACTAAAACTGAGCCATGACCTCAACAGAGTTCATAGTTTGGCACCTCCTCAGACATCCCACCTCTCCAGGAAGTTCCGGGAGTCTCCCGCATATTGATAGTGACTCCCTGATGTCCGCAAATTATATACAATATCACGGAAATCAATTTTTTTTGAGAGAGAGTGCAAGAGCGAGAGAGAAAGCAAGCGAGAGCGAATGAGAGTGCGTGAGCAACCGAGAGAGAGAGAGACAGACAGTGCGCTATTGCAGAGCGTTCCAAAAAAAAATAAAACGTACGTCACCTCACACTACACTAAAGTGTACCCCTGCCTAATAGGGATCAAAAATAGTGACAGCGTTGCTCGCTGTACTGTTTGCAACAGTGACTTTTCTATTGCCCATGATGGGTTAGGACTGTAAAAGACATGTTAAGGTGAGTTTAACAGGTGCCATTTGTTCATTAGCATAGCTAACTTTATTTAAACTAGCTGGCCAGCTGCTAAGGAGCTACTCTATTGCAGACATCCCACCTCTCCCAGAAGTTCCGGGAGTCTCCCGCAAATTGATGGTGCTACCTCCCTGAAATGAGTTTTTGCAGCATGGGATGTCTGCCATCTTGAGATCTCAAATGTATTCTTCCACAATGTGCACTTGACCTGCATGTGATCACTCAAACTGCTCAGATCTTGCCGAGTTGCTTCTCCTCTATTTAGGGCAGTTTTGAACATAGAACTCCAATTTAACAATGAAGATTGTTTTGATTATTGTGAATAATTTGGCCAGGATCACATCTTCACGTTGTGGAATAGATGGAGCATGGTGACAGATTCTTGTGGATAAGTTTGAATAGTATCCTACATAATTCTCTATTGATGGAGTTGAAGGCTTTTGTGAGGTCAGGGAAGGCCATGTATAGTGGTAGTCCAATGTGTAGGATGATCGACTGCATTTATTGTCATTTTACTTCATGAGCCTTTTGAGCAAATTCCACAATCTACAATCGAAAATTGGTTAGGATGAGTTCTGGGATCTCTAGAAGGTAATAAAGGAACCTTTAGTGGTGTGGATTGGGAAGATGCTGCTAATGACTGAGGTCATGTGCATGCTTTCCTCTCTTCAGTTAAGAGAGATGAAGTCATGCTGTTTAATACTTAAGCTGGCATTCCGTTGCACCATACACCTTGACTTTATATTAAAGGATTTTTTTTTTCCTATCTCTAACTAAGGGACAGAAAGTAGATTGTGGAAAGGAGTTGAGAACACTTGCATCAAATAGTCTTCAGAGGATAAGGAACTCTTTAGAAGGCTGCTTCTAGTGGCACTGACTGTCTTGCTGCCTTGATACCCTTGTATTTGACTTCTAGTCATGTGGGTACTTGGATGTTTGAGCTGCTGTAAAGAATTTGAGTATTTATGGTTGCTGGGATCCCTTCCACATTTCCCATCAATCATCTGCTTTAATTTTTTTTTGTTGGACCTCGACTTGCGGATATCCATAATTCTTTTACCTTTGTTTGCTGTGATGCCTTGCATTCACAGTTTACTAGTTCCCCCATCTCCTGCTAGTAGAACAGTCCTGGGGGAGACCATGTGTTTTGGACATTCTGTGGTCATTAAGGAAATATCTGAAATCAAGAATGGGAAAGTTAAAATTAGACATTGCTTATTTGGAGTCAACATAAGTTAATTGTAGTTGACTAGAACTCTTAAAAAGAACAAAAGTTTTAGGTGACTTAAGGGCAGTAAAAGGAGCAACCACAGACACTTAAGTACGTAAATATGCAAGAGATTGGAGGTATAAGGATCATTTGCAGAAATCCTTGTGTCATTAGCTTAATTAGTTCTGCAGAACATTAAAGTTCAAAATAAGTTTATTGTCAAAGTAAACGTCTGTCACCATATAGCACCCTGAGAAAATGTGTTTTCAGTTAATCCAATAATCATAATCTAATTAATGAAGAACACCACCCATTAGGAAAGACAGCTAGTATGCAAAGGGTAACAAATTGTGCAAATTCAAAAGAAGACTGAAGTGTGTGCTGTACTGTCCTGTGTTTGAAAAGCCAAGACATTGATAAAGTATTAAGTTCCAGACCCTGTTTTGTTTCTGTTCAAGAACAAAACCCAAAAAATATTTTAACTGACTGAAACCAGAAATCATTTCTGTTTTCCGTGACAACATTTTGAACATTTTATACGTGGGCTTATGCTGTGATGGTGGAGAGTAATAAGCTTGTATGTGTACATTAAATATATTGTTGTGTTATGGGTTCATAACTATTGCATAGCAAGATTGTGCTTCATGAAAACATAACTGCAGATCTGTTTATATCATATTGCTTGTATTTCCAGAGATAGGATGTGCTGCAGTGATGTAGCCCAAAAGTGCATCTGTTCAACTATGGGCTTTCTATCTTACAATTCGTTTGTTTTTTTTAGGCTGTTCACTGCTTTGAGTCAGTGATAAAGAAGTGTGAAGGAAAAGTTGACCCTGAATTGTTTTGCCAGCTTGGTCATTTCAACCTTTTATTAGAGGACTATCCAAAAGGTAAGGTTTTTTTTGTGTACTTACATTTCTGGTGTGCTTTTTTAAAATTTCATTAAACTGCAAGCTTACAAAGAATAATGGACAACAAGTGATAGGTGCCTTGCATTCACAGTTTACTAGTTCCCCCATGATGCTATTGTCTAAAATGTCAAATGTTAGAGGGTATAATTGGATAATTTTATGTTTCTTTTTGTTTTGGAGCTTTGGTCAAAGTAAAATGATTTAAATTGGTTGAAACACAAAATTCTGGAGAAACTCAGCAGAGCAGAGAGCATCTATCGAGGAAAATGAATGGTTGATGTTTTGGGCTGAGACCCTTCATCAGATCCTATAAAGAAATGTAGAATTTGTGCGATGGGGAATGGCTGGAATGGTATGGTTCAGGTTCTTATACTAAGAAGTTAGACATTCCATTTTTATGAGAAATGTCCCAAAACAACTGCAGTAAATTTTACATTAATTTTTCAATAATTGATATACCTGTTTTGATTTGATTCTGATTTAGGGTGTTTTTACTAAAGACTTTACCATTTCAAATTTGGCCATTCCTTTTGATAGTTTAGTCATCAATTCCTCTTGCAGTGAGAACAGCCTCCTAGTATCCACTCTGTCCAGACTTAAATCTCCTCTCAACCACCTAATGAAAACAGTACCAGTCCTTCTGTTTGTAATTTAGTCCCCTGTTCCAGAATTCATTCTCAAATATCTTTATTGGATCCTTTCTAATGCCCTTACACCCTGCAAGTAGTATGGAGTAACTCTCTTACATTTATGCATTGGTTCTGCTTGGAAAACATAAAAATCATCTATCTAGGATTTTGCTTTAGCAATTATTAAAGATTTTTTTATGCCTTCAGGCATACAAAAATGATTAACTATTTTAATCCAGTACTGGGACAGAACATGATGTGAGTTCAGTATGGTTTTTCAGATATTTGGTTTGGATCATCTTTATGTGCTGACTGAATTTTCCTGATTAATGACATATAGTTGACAGAAAATAAAGTTATTTGGAGTGTTTGCCAAAATTATTTATGTAAAAAGTTTTTGTTTTAGTTATTCTTGGAGAAAGTGGAAAATAACATTCCTGCACTTATATCCTAAAAGGGCTGATTTACTAACATACCTTTAAATTTCAGTTTCGTTTTTTGTTCATAGACAAGCTGTCCTATAAAGTTTATCAATTGCTAGCTGACTGTATATCTTAATGACTTTATACCTTATTAAAATTGTCTCCTACATCAAGATCTGTTCTTTAGATTACCATGCTTGATTTCACTGGAGACTTTTTGCTGCCTTGTCCGGACTATTTCCTGAAGCCTTATTGACTCAGTTGTAGAGTTCAGACTTCATCCAGCTATTTCATTTCTTCCTGAGAGTTCCAAACTTTGGCCCTTGTTACTTTCCTTATTGGCCTCAGCCACACTTTAGACCTTCAGTTTGATTGTTCATCTCTGCATCTTGACAAAGCTTCTAGATATGTCAATATTCAATTTGGCTCAGCAATAAAGTACTTTTGCATTTCAGTGGATTTTTATTTTTTAAGGATCCTTTCTGACTCTGCTCAAGCCCTTACCCCTGTTTTCTTATGTGACTGAGGGAAAGGGATGAAAATGGATAAAGACAGTTAATGAAAGTTGGGGATTAAATTAGTAAAAAATATATTTGAGAAGACATTGGACTGACAAGATATGAGTAGTATACAATCAAAAACAGTTGCATTAAGAAGTCTTGTCAAATCAAATAATAGAAATTGTAAGGTGCAGTTTTATGATGCCTTTAGGGGTTTTTCACTGCCACTCACCTTTTTAAGTTGTGTGATTCTTGGTTTTAAACTATAAGAGGTGGTAGTTATTCGTGGAAAGGATCCTGGTGATGAGATGGATAATATCAATTCACATAATGTTTCTTATGGCATTTTAAATTCATAACTGATATTTGTTTTATCTAAACCATAAGAATACATTTTAATAACTTGCGAGTATTTCATTTTGAGCAACTGTCCAATTGTAAGAAGTAGCATGAAGCAGTCTAAATTCAGTTTATTAAATATTCAGTGTAGTGAGTTAAATGCTTAGCAGATAGATTGAAACAAAATGTAAATTAATGGACGATTTTATGGACATATTTTTAATTTAATTGCTCTGCACTGTTATTAATATTTTGAGGGAATGTGCAACTGACGAGTTATCTATCCATTTGTCATTTTTGAACATGTGTTAGTTGATGCAATCAGGTTCTCTTTCTAAAGCCACCATTCTGCTTCAATTTATATCTGCACCATGACTTACACACCTTTGTGTGATTCTGTCTGTACTCTCCTTCTACTTGTGCATTCTAATTTGTGTTATAACTTACCTATTCTTTGCCCTTAAAGGATTCCATTTGAAATCTCCAAGCGTTTTGTAATGCATCAGCAATTGCTCAAGGAAAAGTTGTGAATGTGACCCTGAGACTATGATCTTTTGATTTTCCCAGTCGTCAGTCAGTTAATGTGTTACTACAATCCAACTTCAGTTCATAATTCTTCAGTTCAAAATTCAGTTCTGTGGGAGGTCCTTACCATTTGTAATGTATTACAGTTCGTTCTGTTCCTGACCTTTTACGTCATCTCAAGCCTCCCACGGATCTTTCCATTTTTGTTTTGGTCCCTTATCTTCAGAATGCATGGTGCCAGATTACACTACTTGGCTAGTTGATCTATAACTTCCCACTAATGTGTTAGACTACCATGAACTTAATTTGAAATATTGAGTAAATCAATATTATATAATGCTTTAACTGTCTTGGTCTTGATGCTCTCAATTCTGCAGCCCTGTATCTGATTCCCTTGCAGCCACTTCTTTCCAACAAATACTTTGTTTTGGGATATGGGTATCTCTGACATAGCTGACATTTAATGCTTCTTCTTAACTTCCCCTGAACTGAGTAACTTGCTAAACCATTTCCAGAGGCATTTAAAAGTCAACCACTTATAATCTGGAGTGGTACTAAATATGACATTCCTTCAGGATTTTGATCAATCAGATGGGTTAATATAATAAAACAAAGGCCATCATTACTTGTGACTTTTTTTAAAATCACAGATTATTCTAAATTAATTCAGCTGGCTGGTCTTTAGAATGGTAGACGTCCATTTACTAATATCGCTGCACTACCATGTGTTCGCTGCTTTTAGGTTATACAGGAATGTGAGCTTTCTCACATTTCCTCTGCCTTGTAAATTGTCTTCCCTTTGTTATTTGTCACTGCAGGCAGATTTTATTTATTGTTGATCATGCTGTTCTTCTTTTATCATTAGATCTTTGGATGGGTCCTTATCTGGAATATCTTGTCTGTTTCCTACAGTTTTTGCCCAACCTGCTGAAACTGGTTTCTGCATTGTATTTTTATTGGAATTTTATTTAATGAATTTTCATTTTTCCCCCCCTTTCAGCATTATCTGCATACCAGAGGTACTACAGTTTACAGCCTGACTACTGGAAGGTTTGTATCATTTGATGGATATTTAATAGAATATTAATTAGATTGAACTTAATTGATTATATTTACTGTTTTTATTTTAACATATCAATTCCTCTGCTAAAAATATGGACGCTATAAAATGGGAAGAGACATTGTCATCATGCTAAAATGCTAGCAGTTTTATTTTGTTTGCATGGATTTGTCTCGTGTGTACAGTGACTGCATTTGTATTGTAAACAATTGAAAATAATTGTCTAGTATGAACCTTGTGTTCTGAATTGCTAGCTAGCTGCTTGCTGTTATACTCTTATCAGTTCACCCAAACTCTGCTGCTCCCTTTTTCTGTGTTACATCCAAAACAGTTCAACAGTTGTCTGATTTATGTTTGACAGCCGCCTGTCATTCAATATTTTTGAGTATGATGAACTTATTTACTCACAAGCTTTAATGATTACTTGTCACTACTATTAACTGTAATTTCGAAATTACCAAAAGACATAGGAGCAGAAGTAGCCTCTTTGGCCCATTGAGTATGCTCTGCCATTTCATCATGGCTGATTTGTTATCCCTTTCAACCTTATTCTCCTGTCTTCTCCCTATAACCTTTGTTGCCCTGACTAATCTAGAACCTATCGATCTCTGCTTGAATATACCCAATGAGTTGGCCTCCACGGCCACCTGTGTCAAATAATTCCACAAATTCACCACCCTGTCTAAAGAAGTTCTTCCTCATCTCTGTTCGAAATGGACTTACCTCTATTCTGAGGTGGTGCCCTCTGGTCCTGGACTTCCCCACTATAGGAAATATTCTGCTCTATCTAGCCCATTCAGTATTCGTTAGGTTTCAATGATATTTCCCCTGTCATTCTTCTAAACTCCAGCGAATACAGTCGACCCGAGTTCAATTCCTGCCACTGCCTGTAAGGAGTTTGTATGTTCTCCCCGTGACTGCGTGAGTTTCCTCCGGGTGCTCTGGTTTCCTCCCATAGTCCAAAGACGTACCGGTTGGTAGGTTAATTGGTCATTGTAAATTTTCCCACGATTAGACTCGGATTAAATCGGGGATTGCTAGGTGGCATGGCTTGAAGAGCCAGAAGGGCCTAATCTGTGTTGTATCTCAATAAATAAATAAATAAACCCAGCCATTTCTGCAATCATTCTCTGCACCCTCTCCAGTGCCAACATATCTTAGATAAGGTGCCCAAAACTGCTCACAATACTCCCAAGTGCAGCTTGACCAATGCTTTATAAATCCTCAGCATTACATACAGGCTTTTATATTCTCGTCCTCTCGAAATGAATGCTAACATTGCACTTGCCTTCATTACCACCGACTGAAGCTGCAAGTTAACCTTCAGGGAATACTGCACAAGGATTCCCAAGTCTCTTTGTACCTTCGACCTTTAAATTTTCACCCATTTAGAAAATGGTCTACGTCTTCTACCAGAGTGCATGATGTATACTTCCATACACCATATTTCATCTGCCACTTCATTACCCATTCTCCTAAGCTGTCTTAAGTCTTTCTGCAACTTCTCTGTTTCCTAAACACCGCCTTCCCTGCCACTGGTTTTCGTATCGTTCGCAAACTTGACTACAAAAATCAATTCTGTCATCAAAATCATTGACATATCTGTGTGACACAAAAAGAAGACCACTCTGGAACACCACTAGTCACCAGCAGCAAACTAGAAAAGGCTTCCTTTATTCCTGCCAATCAGCAAAGCTTTTACCTATGCTAGTATTTTTCCTGTAATACCATGAGATCTATTCTTATTTAGCAGCTTTATTTGATGTGCCTTGTCAAAGTCCTTTGGAATATTAAACAACATCCTTTGACTCTCCTTTGTCTATCCTGCCTGTTATTTCTTTAAAGAATTCCAATAGGTTTGTCAGGCAAGGTTTCCCCTGAAGGAAACCATGATGACTTTGGCCTGTTTTATCATGTGCCTCCAAGTACCCTGAAACCTCATCCTTAACAATAGATTCCAATATCTTCCTAGCCACTGAGGTTAGGCTAACTGGCCTATAATTTCTTTTTTTTGCCTCTCTCCCAACTTGAAGGGTAGAGTGACATTTGCAATTTTCCAGTCCTCCGGAACCATTCCAGAATCTAGTGGTTCTTGAAAGATCACTATCAATACTCTTACAGTCTCTTTAGCTTCCTCTTTCAGAACCATGTAGTGTAGTTCATTAGGTCCAGATAACCTATCTGTTTCCCAAGCACCACCTTATCTCTTTATTAATATCTCACTTCTTCCCCTGGCACTCTCAAATTTTTGGCATACTGTTGTCTTGCACAGTGAAGACTGATGCAAAATGCTTAAGTTCATCCTTCATTTCTTGTCCCCTATTGCTACCTGTCCAGTGTTGTTTTCCAATGGTTTAATATCCACTAGTGCCTCTATTTTACTCTTTATATATAATCTACAAAGACCTTTGGTATCATCTTTTATATTATTGGCTAGCTTGCCTTCTCACTTCATATTTATCTCTTTTTTTTGTTGCCTTCTGTTGGTTTTGAAAAGCTTCCCACTAATTTTTGCTGTATTATATGCACTCTCTTTTACTTTTCTGCTGGCTTTGAACTCTCTTGTCTGCTGCAGTTGCATCATCCTCCCTTTAGAATACTTAACTGTCAGGGGGATGGATTATGGCAGTGGTTATTATATCTGATCATCAGCATTAATTCAGTGGAGAATTTTACTCTATGTTTCAACAATTTGTTATTCTGTCATACTGCACAAGTTCTGTCCAACAGATGCAATATCTTTGCAATATTTTAGAGTTGTAAATTTGTACAGCACAGAAGCAACCCTTTAAAGCATCCTGTCTGTGCTGACTGTGGCACTTATCTCTGTGAACCCTCTTTGCCTGCATTGTCTCTACTCCTCTAGTTTCTATTCTTAATTTTTTTTTAACTTCTGCTTTCCTACTTGTCATCCCATTAAAGCCAGTTGCATCTTGTGTGTTTCAGTTTCAGTTTGGAATTCTCTCCCAAACCCTATTAGCTTGTTTCCCATTTTTTTTTGTAAGGTTTCTTTAAAACTTGTGTTTCTGACAAATATTTTATGCCTCTCAGCTTATTTTTTGTTGATAATTTGTAGTTGTGTGAAACAGTGGAGTAATTTTTCAAAGCAATGTTTATTTATAATTGCAAATTGTGATGTCTGTAATCTTTATAACCTTTCAAAAAATTGCATATAATTAGCCATTGGCAATGTAGTTCAAGCTATTGTTCAAATAAAATACAGGTGTCCCCCGCTTTTCGAATGTTCGCTTTACGAAACCTAGCTGTTACGAAAGACCTACATTAGTTACCTGTTTTCGCTAACAGAAGGTGTTTTCGCTGTTACGAAAAAAGGCAGCGTGTGCCCTAAGCAGCCAAGCTCCTCCCCTGGAATTGCATTCTAGCCAGCATTGCTTAAACACGTGCCTATGAGCAGCC
This sequence comes from Mobula birostris, assembly GCF_030028105.1. Classification (NCBI taxonomy): domain Eukaryota; kingdom Metazoa; phylum Chordata; class Chondrichthyes; order Myliobatiformes; family Myliobatidae; genus Mobula; species Mobula birostris. The sequence continues at coordinate 48,064,617 of NC_092375.1, read as the reverse complement.
GTTAGCAAGATGAGTTCTAAGGTATCAGAAAAGCCTAAAAGAGCTCGTAAGGGTGTTACACTTAGCGTAAAACTAGACATAATTAAGCGTTTTGATCGTGGTGAAAGGAGTAAGGACAGAGTGAGTTTGGCTTGGGGAAGTTGACGAAGATGATGTTGAAGAGATTTTGGCATCCCATGACCAAGAACTGATAAATGAAGAGCTGATGCAATTGGAAGAGGAAAGGATAACAATCGAAACTGAATGCAGTAGCCAACGGACCGAAAGCGAAGTCGTTCAGGAACCGAACATGAAGCAACTGCATGAGATAGAAAAATGCGTGAGGCTAAGCAGTCAAGCATACTGTCGTTTTTCAAGCCTTCCACAGCAGACGACGAACCTTGACCTTCGACATCGAGGCGGGCAGATGTAGAAGGTGATGACCTGCCTGCCCGGATGGAAACAGACGACGATGAGATGACACCCCAGTGTCCCACCACCCCAACCCCTGGGCTATGGACTGATACACTGCCGCGGAGAATGCAGCGGTAGCCAGGACGCACCCAACACATCTTTAAGAAAAATGCCGAAATAAACAAGCTAATTAATTAGGTGCCACCCGGTATGTAAATGTCAGCCCAGATCAGAGGCGATTGCCGATTGCGTCGCCTCTGATCTGGGCCAACATTTACGTGCTGGGCGGCACCTAATTAATTAGCTTGTTTATTTTGGCTTTTTTCTTAAAGATGTGCTGGGTGCTTCCCGGCTACCGCTGGACCACTGCATTCTTTGCGGATCAGTATCGGTTGGTGGCTTGGAGGTTGGGGTCCACTGCACCACCCTAACCTCTGACGACTCAGCCTAACACACCATCATCAGTGTGCTCGGCGCTGTCTTTCCAATTCCGGTAAGTGATACTACACTGTACGTACATTATTTCTACTTTATATAGGCTGTGTATTTTTATGCGTTATTTGGTATGATTTGGCAGCTTCATAGCTTAAAGGTTACTGGAGAGAGTGTTTCTGCCGAGAGAGCTTGCGCCGTGTTTCTGCCGAGAGCTCTTGTGTGAGATTTTCGCTATGGAGAACAGTGCGGCAATGATTGTAGAAAAGTATTTCTACTTTATATAGGCTGTGTATTTATCTTATCATTCCTGCTTTTACTATATGTTACTGTTATTTTAGGTTTTATGTGTTATTTGGTAGGTTTATTTTTTGGGTCTGCAAACGCTAACAGATGTTTCCCATGTAAATAAATGGTAATTTTTTCTTCACTTTACGACATTCTGGCTTACGAACTGTTTCATAGGAACGCTCTATCTTCGAATGGCGGGGGAAATCTGTATTGGACTTTTGCACAGAAAGTACTACCATATGGATGAATGCAATAACCAAGTTAACATGTTCTCACTCATTGGTCTGTTGTAATAAATATAAAGATAGTTATTGGAGTTCAATACAGTATTAATATTTAAAAATTTGCTTCCCCCTAGAATGCTGCCTTTTTATACGGCCTTGGTATTGTCTACTTCCGTTATAATGCATTTCAGTGGTGAGTAAAATGATTATGCAGTTTCTTAGTTGGAAATTAATGTGTATTGTGGTATGTATGAAATGAATTTACTGTATTTGTGGCAATGTTTTGAACTAAATTAGGCTCCTGTTTACTTAAGGATGGCAGAATAATTTGCCTGGTGGACTTATTGCAAAATATAGAAAAGGGTTGATAGATTTTTCAGTCTATTTACTGAGTTGATAAATGTTTTTTTTTAACATAATACCAGGTTTTCTTGGCCAATTTTGGCTTACTGGATAAGAGATTATATCCATCAGCCTGTTAAAATAGGAAGAGGTGCTTACTGCAATCTTTCCCTCCTCTTTTTCTTACAAGTTTCCCTTTCAATCTCTGAATTTCGAACATGCTACTACTCTTGTCTCTTGTCATTCAGTCACTCCGATACGCCATTTCCTTTTAATTCTGAAGTAAATGCTGCACTTTGCATGGTGTCTAGTTTAAAATAGCAGGGAATAGCTAAAACTAAAAATCATATATGTAGATGCAAAAGAATAATGCACGTCGGGGAATTCATTTTCAATGCAGAAGGAAAAATACTTAAAAATAGGGTTTGAGTTAACCTATAACTGTTAATAGTAACTTTTCTCTTAACTGACAGAATCTCAAAATAGCAGAACTTGTTCTCTAATGTCATGAAAGATTTGATATAGTTATTAACATTTTTCCAATGGCTAAATTTTTAAAATAGAATTAATAAAATAGTTTGTTCTTTACTTCTGAAAATTTTACCTTTCTTGGCTGCAGAGAACATTTGCACCCAAATTTTATCTATCTATCTAAGCAATATTGGTGATTAAAGAAATTTGTAAATGGTTAGATCTCGGCCAAGAAATTCTGTTGTATGACACATTGCTTCAGTGCAGTGTAAATGAAAGTTTGTTTCTTCCAGAATGGAATGCCGTTGCAATGTCTCCAGTTGCAAATTGAACTAGTGCTAATAATGTTATTTCCTTGTCAGTGATGGATAGAGTCATTTCCCGTGTAATGCTCCTTCATTGCATTGCTTGATAAATAAGATTACATTCCTGCAACAACCAGATTTTAACAACACTTACTCAATTTAAGTGGTCTCTTCAACAGCTCCCAGCACAGTTCTGTCAATTTAACTCTGGGAGACCTCTTCAGTATTACTTGATGGTTTACTACAGCAGTATGGGAGTGGTGCAGGCACCTGTCAAGGTGATAAGCCTCGGTGGATTTCCCTTCGCCCAGCAATCTCTTGACTTCCATTCTCCTCACCACCAAGTCTGTTGGACATTCAGCCGTTGACTGGAACCAGATATGCCTTCAAGATTTTCTTTGCAATTTGGATGCTGTGCCATTGTGGAGAATGCAGTGTGTGTCAAGGGCTTTGAATATTGCCTGATGATTTGGGCTACTACTAATCTGATTTAAAACCAAAATACCTGTTGGTGAACTGTGCATCATTGGGTACTCTTTGGTTAGTTATTTTTGGGACCATGGTGTTTCAATGTTTATATTATAAAACTACAAAATCTTTATTTAATTTCTTGTGAGCCAAACAAGAATGAGCCTAGTTCATTTGAAAGGTTAAATTTGATATAATTGTGCTGTACTTGTTCAGTGTGTAAGAATGCTCAAATAACTGTATGAATCTGTACAGAATCTCCATTTTAATATATTGGAGAGAGAAGTAATAAAGATATGCTAAACTGTAGTTATTTCACTAGTATTGTTTCTGAGATAGGTGGTTGGTAAACTATTTTACTGCTATCTCAATTTTGTGTTGATTTCATGTGAGTAAAATGTAGCTCTCGTAAATTGGGTAGGTGCTTTAGTTTTGGGTATTCTGCAGTTAGGCATTTACAGTTCGGGATACAATTTATAATCTAAGAACTGTTTGTTCTTTCTGACAGCCATTCTATTGAAGCTTGTGGTAACAGCGATAACTTTGCATAGTGTTGCGTTTTCGAGAACTGCCAGGATTGTGGCTTGCTGTTTTTGACAGATAATGTTCTTCAGAATAGAAAATTCTGACACCCACCCAGTGGAGTGCCTTATTTCTTTTTAGTGGTTGAAAACTTTGTAGAGTTGTTTTGACCACAAGAGGGGTGACAGCGGCACAGACCTAACAACAGAGTGTATAAAACATTGGCTTTCATTTTAACAGAAAAGCAGTGTAGATTCATGCATTAATCACCAGCATGCTTTTTCAAAAATTGTTTTTCTATATGTTGTATGCAGAACAATAAATGACTTTACAGGTTGGTATTACAGCCCTATTTAATTTGTGTTGTTGAATGCTTTGTTAAGATATTTATTAATTTGAATCAGTTTGATTTGTTACCATAGCATTAACTGCTGATACTTAAAATTAATTTCAAAGAAACCAAATAAATGTACTACTTTTTGCACCAAAGTATGTCATCTGCTTCAGGGTGAATCATTTTATAGGGTGTATTTTATGCATTTCCTATTTTCAAGCTGTTGTCTTGAACAGGAGAGTCCTTTGTAAAAGTATTTTGCATTTATGGTGATAGATAATTGTGATATTTGGGCAAAGTGAGTTCCAATATTGTATTGTAAAAGCAGTAGCTTCAAAAGTGTGCGAAACTTTGTGGTTCTCCATTGACTTTACCTATGAGCTTTGCTGAGTTCACTGGAAGATGACTTGATCTGTAATACATTGTTTAAATTAATCTGTTCTACTATATTGAAAAACATTGTGAACACATTGAAACAATGCTGTGGTGGATAAGGAAGACGTTGCTGGAATGCTCATGCCTTAGTAGGCAACGGTTTGTCTCCTTGCACTGTGCTGGCCTATGAGGGACTGATATGAAAAGAAATGAGACAGAAACCCATCTTTCGTTTATTTAAATAAAACTTAAATGTTTTGTAATCCACAAGGCTGCAGATTGAGATTTGGAAATGGGGTTAATCTGAACAATTTGGGTGTTATGAACACAGTATGGTAATTTGCATTCTTCTGTGCTATAAGTTGCTATGGTTCTATAACTGTTGAGAAGAGAATGTGGAACTTGAGCATTAGAACAGTGGGAATGAGAGCGGTTTCTGTATTACATACATTGCAAATACATTTGAATTTGAAGGTGTAAAGACTTGGCTATGATGGTTTGTGTGAAGTAAGCTTTGATTGTTGATGCAAGTGTAATATCTAGAAGATACGAATGCTGACATTGTGTATCTAAAGTTTTCAAGACAATTTGCCTGTTTGATAATGTGCTCATTAAAAGTAATAACTTAGTGCAAGTTTGCATTAGGTCACGCCTTTTGAAAGAAAAATGCTGGTGTGATTTCCAAGGGATACAGATCAGGAATGTATTTCTGCGATTAATTTATGTTTTAGTCATAATTGTATTTTTTTTTTCTAAGTACAGTTCATCAAACAAAGGAAACATTAACTGTGTGCTGGTATATTTATTTTAAAATGTCTCAGTCCCTGGGTGAAACTACTTCCGAGTTGAAGAAAAGGCACTTATAAGAATAGTGACATAATATGAGTGAGAAGCAATTTGGATGGAGCTGAGACTGAGTAATAAAAGTGTAATTACACTGGGATTAATGCTGTCCCCCCACCGCCCCCCATAGCCAACAAAAGGTAGAGGAGCAGATATGTCGACTATGGAAAAGTGTAGAAACAACAGGATTGTCATATTGGTGAACCTTAACTTCCTCATTATTGATGGGTCTTCCTTCATATAAGCGACTGAGATGGGATGGTATTTCATAATATCCAAGAGGCATCCTTGAAGCAGTATGTGGAGCGTTTTAATTGAACGTTTGAGAAATGAGCTAGGTCAGGTGATTAAACTTTGGTTATAATTCCAAATGTGCACATAATGATTCATGGGCCTGTGGATTTGTTTCCATCTGCCCATTACCTCTTCCTTAATGGTATCTGCTACTGGATGAACTCCATGACAAGTGATCAGTCAATGATTTGAATTGAACATTTCATCTGAGTGATGGAGATGGTCTACACCCTCCCTCCCTCCCTCTCTCCCTCTCTTCAGCCCCCCCCCCCCCCCAACAGCAATACTGCCTGACCGGCTGAGTTCCTTGTTCCTGCAGTAGCATATGTTTTGTTTTGCCTCCCTGTCTGCCTCCTTACACTTAGTACATTCTGTCTCCCAACTCCACTCCTACCTGGCTCCATCTGATAGATGTGGTTACAGGCCCAGGAATTCAAGCTGGGCTTGTTTGAATTACAGTAAGCCAAGGATCGGGAGTTTAGTGGAGGGGTAGAGTAGAGAATTAAATTGTCAGAAGCTCAAGTTCACACTTGAGGATTGAACAAAGATCCTTTGCTAAAAGGTTCAATATATACCATGTCCCATCAAATTGAAAGCCAAAGTAGAGGTGTAGTGAGTGATTGAGACAGAAAATGGAAAGCTAGTCAGAAAGATATAATAAATATAAGAGGTTTTAGAAGCAGGATTGAAAAAGTCTTATTGCAATTGTATAGGACCTTTCTGAGACTTCAGGTATGTATTGCTTATGGTTTTAGTCCTGTAATTTAAAAAGTGTACTTGTCATTGAAAGAGCATGGCAAAGATTTACTTGAACGGGAAGGCAGGTTTACCATATGAGGAGCGGTTGTGCTAATTGGGACTTTGGCACAAAGCCATAGTACAGAAGAATGAAGCATCTAATTGAAATATGTTATTTTTTTCTGGGTTGACAGGCTGGATGTAGGAAAGGTGTTTTTCTTGCCTAAGGAAGTCTATGGCCAAGGGACATTGTTAATAAGAGAGAGGCTGTTTTGGACTAGGATGAGAACTTTTCTGATGGTGACAACACTTTGGAACTATCACTGAATGTGTTGCATTCATTCAAAATGGTGATTGATAGAATTATGGACATTAAGGAACTTGAAAGATGGTGCTGGGAAAAGGCTTTGAAGTAGGGGATTAGTCATAATCTTAAAAAAAAAACTGTGGACAGGCTTGAATGCCTTTTCCTCTTATTTTTTATATTCTTGTGACTTAGTGGTGGCAATGTTGGATGATATGGTTAGGTGGTTAGACTGTTCTGTTGGAGGTCAACTCTTACCTGACTTACCTATGCTTGCAAGCACAATCAACTTCATTTGCTGAGAACTTGCAAGTGGAATTAAATGTTGTGTAATCATCCCTATGTCTTGCCTTTTGATGGAAACAAGTTAATGATGGATTATAGTTTAAATCTGTAGAGTAGAGAATTAAATTGTCAGAAGCTCAAGATCACGCTGGAGGATTGAACAAAGATCCTTTGCTTAGAGGTTCAGTATATACCATGTCCCATCAAATTGAAAGCCAAAGTAGAGGTGTAGTAAGTGATTGAGACAGAAAATGGAAAGGCGTAAATCATAAGAAAAAGGAACAGAATTGGGCCAGTCAGCCCATTCAATCATGGCAGATTTTTTTAACCCTGTTATTCTCTTACTTTCTGCCAGAAACTACTGACCCCTTTTACAATCGAAACCTATCAACCTCTGCCTTAAATACACCCAATGACTTGGCCTTGGCATAGGCTGACGAATGAAACATTAGGACAAGTGACCAAAAATGTGGACAAAAATTGAATTTTTAAGGTAACATCTTAGATAAGGAAGTTGTAGGTACAATTCGATGGATGATATATATAATTGGGTGGGAGCGAGATGTAAGGGGGCTGCAGAGGTATAGATAGTGAGTACATTATTTGTCAAGGAGGAAAGTGGGGAAGTGATTTCCCAAATTTTTTAAAAACTAACATTGATAAATGCTGCTATTAAGAGGAATTTGGGTATGCCTGGGTAGGCATTGCAAAAAATTAAGGTAGGTTAAATTTGTTGAAAGGTGGCTCCAGCTGCAGTTCTGACAGCCCTGGACACCTCTCGACCATAGATACCATCACTGCCAACTGCGGCTCCAAAGACCCCAGATGACTCCAGACTGTGGAACCCATCATCGTCAGCTCCAGTTCCAACAATCCTGCATGGCTTTAGACCTCAAGTTAAGCGGCCACTACTGTGGCTCCAGCTTGGACCTTAGCCAGCACCACCTCCAGAACGAGATCTTCCTGCCCTCAGACTCCCTGTCCTCCACCACTTTCCAACACTGGGTCTCTCAGGTTCTCCTGTCGCCTCTTGGGTGCTCAGAGCATCCATCTTCCTCCCACCTTGCCTTCTCTGAACACCTTAACCATTGCCTCCTCCCTCCTCCCTCCCTCCCTCCGCTGATGCTACCAGTTCGTCTCCTCTTCCCCCCTCCCGCCTGATCCCTGCTGTAATCCCTGCCATGTCTTCACCATTCCCTCTGACCTTCCCCTCTCTGAGGTAGAACATTCTGTCCTCAGCAGGGGTCTTGCCTTTGTTCCCCTTCGCCTGCGCCTCATGAGTTCTCTGCCCACCATGGCACCAAACTCTTCCATTGCCTCCGTCTCCAAGCTCACTTCTTTGACAAAAGTTCCCCACCCCACACTGATGACCCCTTCTGTCTCCAACCCTCCTCCTATTCTTGGACACCCTGCTCAGGTTCTCTGAGAGGAGATCTTATATAAACTTAAAATTATGAAAAGGGTAGAAAAAGTTGAGGCAGGAAAGTTGCTTCCACTGATAGGTGAGACTAGAGCTAGGGGACATAGCCTCAAGATTTGGGAGAGTAGATTTAGGATGGAGATGAGGAGGAACTGCTTTTCCCAGAGGGTGGTGAATCTGTGGAATTCTCTGCCCAATGAAGCAGTGGAGGCTACCTCAGTATATATATTTAAGACAAGGTTGGATAGATATTTGCATAGTATGGGAATTAAAGGTTGTGGGGAAAATGTAGGTAGGTGGAGATGAGTCCATGGCAAATCAGCCTTGATCTTATTGAATGGCGGAGCAGGCTCGACAGGCCAGATGGCCTACTCCTGCTTCTATTTCTTGTGTCCTTATGTTCTTCCTGCTCTGGATCTTTTCATCTCCAATTGCTGACGTCAGTTAACAGGCCCAACTTTAGCACTCCTCTCTCTCCTCCTCAAATCGTAACCCCTCTGAATGCACTGCCTCCACTTTCCACACTAATCCCAACCTTACCATCAAACCTGCAGAAAAAGGGGTGCTGCTGTTGTGTGGTGTACTGACCTCTACCTTGCTGAGGCTAAGTGACAACACTGACACTTCCTCTTACTTGCCCCTTGAAAAGGACCCCACTACGGACTCAGGTCACTGTCTCCTGCACCATCATTAACCTCTTCAACAATGTAGAACTCCGATCCACTGCCATCTACCCTTACCCTGCACTGCCTGTTTCTACCTCCTATCCAACAACCACAAACTTGAATGTTGAGGTAAACCTGTTGTCTCTGCCTGCTCCTGCCCACTGTCCGCATACCATGACCCCATTCTGTTCCCCTTGTTTCATAGAAACATAGGAAATAGGTGCAGGAGTAGGCTATTTGGCCCTTCGAGCCTGCACCGCCATTCAGCATGATCATGGCTGATCATCCAACTCAGAACCCTGTACCTGCCTTCTCTCCATACCCCCTGATCCCTTTAGCCACAAGGGCCATATCTAACTCCCTCTTAAATATAGCCAATGAACTGGCCTCAACTGTTTCCTGTGGCAGAGAATTCCACAGATTCACCACTCTCTGTGTGAAGAAGTTTTTCCTCATCTCAGTCCTAAAAGGCTTCCCCTTTATCCTCAAACTGGGACCCCTCGTTCTGGACTTCCCCAACATCAGGAACAATTTTCCTTCATCCAGCCTGTCCAATCCCTTTAGAATTTTATATGTTTCAATAAGATCCCCCCTCAATCTTCTAAATTCCAGAGAGTATAAGCCTAGTCGATCCAGTCTTTCATCTGTCCAGATCAGATGCTTTCCTAGGATTCACCTTCCTGAAGGCACCTCGCACATCACATTCAGGTATTGAGATCCTGAAATCTCCTAAATTCTTAATGAAATATCATGCCTTCTTTGTAACTGCACCAATATGTTGGGTCCAGGATAGATCCTCAGATGTTGACACCCAAAAACTTGATATTGATCACTCTTTCCACTTCTGATCTCTCTGAGGAGTGGTTTGTATTCTCTTGTCTTACCCGGTCTGAAGTCCACGATCAGTTCTTTGGTCTTACTGACATTCAGTCCTTTCCCACCCATATCTGCGGCACTTCACATGGTCTTAATCTCAACACCTTTCAATCCTTGGCCCGGACTGCCTCATTTTCACCATAGGTGTCCAGTTGCTATATACTTCTATCCCCTATCAAGAAAGCCTTAAAGCTGCCAATTTTTGGGTCTTCAAAAGACCCAAACATTTCCCCTCCAGCAGCACCTTCCTCCATAGAACATAGAAATTTACAGCTCATTTTGAGCTTTTTGGAGCACAAAGTTGTGTTGACCATGTAACCTACTTCAGAAACTGCCCAGAATTTCCCTACCGCGTAGCCCTCTATTTTTCTAATCTCCATGTATCTATCTAAGAGGTTCTTAAAAGACCCTATTGTACCTGCTTCCACCACTGCCAGTGGCAGTGCATTCCACGCACCCACTACTCTGTCTGGAAAAACTTACCCCTGACATCCCCTCGGTACCTATTTCCAAGCACCTTAAAACTATGCCTTGTTAGCCATTTCAGCCCTGGGAAAAAGCCTCTGGCTATCCACATGATCGATGTCCCTAATCACCTTATACACTTCTATCAGGTCACCTCTCATCCTCCGTCGCTCCAAGGAGAAAAGGCCAAGTACACTCGACCTATTCTCATAAGGTACGCCATCCAGTCCAGGCAACATCCTTGTATATCTCATCTGCATTCTCTCTATAGTATCCACATTCTTCCTGTACTGAGGTGACCAGAACTGAACACAGTACTCCAAGTGGGCCCTGACTAAGGCCCTATATAGCTGTAACATTACCCCATGGTTCTCAGTCCCACAGCTGATGAATGCTAACCTGCCTTAATAACACTGTCAACCTGCGCAGCAGCTTTGAGTGTCCTATCGAAAAGGACCCCAAAATCTCTCAGATCATCCACACTGCCAAGAGTCTTACCGTGTATATAATATTCTGTCTACAAATTGGACCAACCAAAGTGAGCCACTTCACACTTATCTGGGTTGAAATCCACCTGCCACTTCTTAGCCCAGTTCTGCGTCATATCGATGTCTCGCTGTACCCTCTGACGACCCTCTAGACTATCCACAACACCCCTAACTTTTGTGTCTTAAGCAAACTTTCTAACCCATCCTTGTACTTCATCGTTCAGGTCATTCATAAAAATCACAAAGAGGAGGGGTCCCAGAACAGATCACTGCAGAACACCACTGGTCACCAACCTCCATGCAGAATATGAACCATCTACTACCACCCTTTGCCTTCTGCGGTCAAACCAATTCTGCATCCACAAAGTAAGGTTTCCTTGGATCTCATGCCTCCTTACTTTTTGAAGGAGCCTTGCATGGGGAACCGTATCAAATGCTGTACTGAAATCCGTATACACCGCATTCACTGCTCTACCTTCATCAGTGTGTTTTGTTACATCCTCAAATAATTCAATCAGGCTCATAAGGCACAGCCTACCCTTGACAAAGTCATGCTGACTCTCCCTAATCAGATTATATGTCTCCAAATGCTCATAAATCCTGCTTTTCAGCATCTTCTCGGACAGCTTGCCCACCACTGAAGTCAGACTCAATGGTCTGTAATTTCCTGGGTTATCTCTATTCTCTTGAACAAGGGAGTGACATTTGCAACCTTCCAATCCTATACTTGTCCCGTCCCTATTGATGATGCAAAGATCATCGCAAGAGGCTCAGCAATTTCCTCCCTTGCTTCCCACAGTAGCCTGGGGTATATCTCATCCAGTCCCGGTGACTTATCTAATAATGCTTTTCAGAAGCTCCAGCACATCCTCTTTCTTAATGTCTGTATGCTCAAGCACTTCAGTCTGCCATACGTCATCCCTACAATTGCTAAGGTCTTTTTTCCTGGTGAATACAGAAGCAAAGTATTCATTAAGTACCCTGCTATGTCCTATGACTTCATGCACACGTTTCCACTATCGCACCTGGTTGGGCCTATTCTCCCACGGCTGATCCTCTTGCTCTTCACATACTTGTAGAATGCCTTGGGAGGTTTTCCTTAATCCTGCTCACCAAGGCTTTCTCACGTTCTCCTAATTCCATTGTTAAGCTCCTTCCTAGCAACCTTGTAATTTTCTAGAGCTCTAACAGTACCTAGTTTCTTGAACCTTTTGTAAGCTTTTCTTTTCTTAACTAGATTTTCTTTGTACATCATGGTTCTTTAACCCTACCATCCTTTCCCTGCCTCAATGGAACGCACCTATGTAGCACCCCATGCAAATGTTCCCTGAACATTTGTCACATTTCTGCTGTGTATTTCCCTGAGAACATCTGCTTCCAATTTATGCTATCAAATTCCTGCCAAATAGCATCATATTTCCTCCTACCCCAATTAAATGTTTTCCCAGATTGTATGCTCGTATCTCTCTCCAGCACTATGGTGAAGGAGATAGAGTTGTGGTTACTATCTCCAAAATGCTCTCCCACTGAGAGACCTGACACCTGACCAGTTTAATTTCCCAATACCAGATCAAGTACAGCTTCTACTCTCATTGGTTTATCTACATATTGCATCAGGAAACCTTCTTGAACACACCTAACATACTCCACCCAATCTAAAACCCTTGTGCTAAGGAGATGCCAGTCAATATTAGGAAAGTTAAAATCTCCCATCACAACAACCCTATTATTATTGCATTGTTCCAGAATCTGCCTCCCTATCTGCTCCTTGATATCCCTTTTACTATTGGGGGGTCTTAAAAAGAACATACCCAGTAGAGTTATTGCCCCTTTCCTGTTTCTGACTTCCACCCACACTGACTCTGTAGACCTGCATGACTTCCTCCTTTTCTACAGCCGTGACACTATCCCTGATTAGCAGTGCCACACCCCCACCTCTTTTGCCTCTCTCTCTCTTCTTTATGAAACATCTAAAGCCTGGTACACTCAGCAGCCATTCTTGCAACTGAGACATCCAAGCCTCTGTCATGGCCATATCGTCATATTTCAACGTATTGATCCATGCTCTAAGTTCAGCTGCCTTGTTTATGATGCTCCTTGCATTAAAATAGACACATCTTAAACCATCAAGCTGATTTGCCTATCCTTCCTCACAGACTCCCTGCAAGCTGTCTCTACTTGTGTTCCCACCCCCCTCCAACTCTAGTTTAAACCCTCCCCAATAGCATTAACAAACCTCCTCGCCAGGATATTGGTCCCCCTGGGAATCAAGTGTAACCTGTCCTTTTTGTACAGGTCACACCTGCCCCAGAAGAGGTCCCAATGATCCAGAAATCTGAAGCCCTGCCCCTGCTCCAATCCTTCAGCCACACATTTACCCTCTGCTTCATTCTATTCCTGTACTCACTGTCGCGGGGCACAGACAGCAATCCCGAGATGACTACCTTTGAGGTCCTGCTTCTCAGCTTCCTTCCTAGCTCCCTGTATTCTGCTTTTCAGGACCTCCACCCTTTTTCTACCTATGTCATTGGTACCAATATGTATCACGACCTCTGACTGTTCACCCTCTTATTTCAGGATATTGTAGGCATATTCAGAAACGTCACTAACCCTGGCATCTGGGAAGCAAACTACCATCCTGTTTCTTTTTCCGCCCACAGAATTGCCTATCTGTCCCCCTAACTATAGAGTCCCCTATTACTGCTGCCCTCCTTGTCCATTCCCTACCCTTCTGAACCACAGGGCGAGACTCAGTGCCAGAGCACGGCCACTGTCGCTTCCCCCAGGGGGGTTCTCTCTCTCTCCCCCCCCCCCAAACAGCACTCAAAATGGAGTACTTATTGTTAAGAGGGACAGCCACAGGGGTACTCTCCACGACCTGATGCCCTGCCTTCCCTCTCCTGATGGTCACCCATTTATCTGTCTCCTGTGCCCCTGGGGTGACTTCCAGTCTGTAGCTCCTGTCTGTCACCTCCTCACTCTTCCTAACAAGCCAAAGGTCATTGAGCTGCAGCTTCAGTTCCCTAACTTGGTCTCTAAGGAGCTGCAGCTCGATGCACCTGGCGCAAATGTGGCCATGAAGGAGGCTGGACATCTCCCAAACATCCCACATCTGACACCCCGAACAGAAAACTGGCCTCACAGTCATACCCACTATTCTTGTTAGTGGATGCTTGGCAGGACTAGTCCTTGCCCTCAACAATTTTCTCCTTTGGTTCATCCCACTTTTGCTAAACTCAAGGTATAGCCAAGGCCACCCATATGTGGCCTCGGCTATACTTGCCTTTTTGTTGGCGCCGTGGAACAATCCACGTTCCAAGCCTTCCCTGGAAATACTCCACAATTCTTCCTGTTCTGTATTGGTGCTGCTTCATGCATGCATACTGAGCTCATAAATTTTTATCAATTTTGCTTCTAACTTCCATCCTACCCTGAAGTTCACTTGGTCAATTTCTGACATATCTATCTCTCTCACTCTCTCACTCTCTCACTCTCTCTCTCTCTCTCTCTCTCACTCTCTCACTCTCTCACTCTCTCACTCTCTCACTCTCTCACTCTCACTCTCACTCTCTCTCTCTCTCTCTCTCTCTCTCTCTCTCTCTCTCTCTCTCTCTCTCTCTCTCACTCTCTCACTCTCTCACTCTCTCACTCTCTCACTCCTCTCACTCTCTCACTCTCTCACTCTCTCACTCTCTCACTCTCTCACTCTCTCACTCTCTCACTCTCTCACTCTCTCACTCTCTCACCTCTCTCACTCTCTCACTCTCTCACTCTCTCTCACTCTCTCACTCTCTCACTCTCTCTCACTCTCTCACTCTCTCACTCTCTCACTCTCTCACTCTCTCTCACTCTCTCTCTCTCTCTCTCTCACTCTCTCACTCTCTCACTCTCTCACTCTCTCACTCTCTCACTCTCTCTCTCCTCTCCTCTCTCTCTCTCACTCTCTCACTCTCTCACTCTCTCACTCTCTCACTCTCTCACTCTCTCACTCTCTCACTCTCTCACTCTCTCACTCTCTCACTCTCTCACTCTCTCACTCTCACTCTCTCACTCTCTCACTCTCTCTCTCCTATCACCATTCTCATTCTGACATGTTGGTCCATTGCCTCCTCTTTTGCTGCAATGAAGCCACCCTCGTATTCTGTCTAGATAACCTCCAACCTGATGATATGAACTTTGATTTCTCCTTCCTGTGATATTTTTCTTATCTCTTCTCATCTATTCCACACTCTAGCCTCTTACCTCTTCCTTTCACCTGCCTATCGCTCTCCCTGGTGCCCCTCCTTCTTCCCTTTCTCCCATGATATACCCTCATCTCCTACTGGATTCCTTCTTCTCCTTTCTCGCCCACCTGGCTTTACCTCATTTAAGATGTATGAGCAGAAATAGGCATTTGCCTGGTGGCCACTGATGGAGTAGCAGCTCTCTGCTGGTGCTCCTAACTTACTTTTGTCTCTGTACTGTTAGACGAGTTATTATATTACTATGACTACCAAAACAGCTTTGGAACCTATTCAAAAGCTCACTGAGGAGTTTCAACAGTTTAGAAAGGAAGCGTTGGCCGATTCGCAACAAATCAGCGCTGAAATTAAACAAATAGGTACGAAATTAGACTATATTCAAGTAATTCTAACCGAGCGTGATAAGAAGATAAAGGAGCATGAAGAGGTTATTACTATATGGACAAGAGAATGGATGATTTGCAAAAGCTGTATGAAAAACAATCCAAGTCCAACGAAATACTGAGAAAATTATTGATTTGGAAAACAGGAGTAGAAGAAACAACTTAGGAATCTTGGGAGAAAGAGCAAACGGAAGGAGATAATCCTGAAGAATTCTTTGCAAACCTTTTGATGGAATTATTCCCTGATATTATAAAGTCTCTGCCTTTGATTGACCGTGCTCACAGATCGCCTATCTACGGATCGACTTCAAAATCAAAACCAAGATCAGTCATTATATGAATTTCAAATAAAGGACCGTCTGATTCGTGATGCCCGTGGAAAAGGTATGATTGACTACCAAGGTCAGAAGATTCGTATTGTTGAAGATTTTTCACCAGAAGTTATGGCAGAATGTGTTAAGTTTTAAAAAAAAGTTATGGCGGAGCTATACAGCCAAAATTTTAAGCCTTTTTGTTTTCCGACTCGTCTGAGAATCACAATGGAAGATGGATCATTTAAATGGTTTTGTACGAAGGAGCAGGCGCAAAAATTTTTAGTCTCAAAAAAATGACTGTGTGTCTGTGTATATTAGATTAAAAATCTTGCAAAAACAAATACTATAAAAGACTGTTTAATATTTTTCAGTATGAATAATTGCTCTTTCTGTTTGATAAACCTGTCTAAGCTTGTGTTTTTTTTACTGTATATTATTTAGTCTTGGTTGGAACAGTAAATAACCTTGAATTCTTTGGAGTAGTTCCAACAGGCTTTTTAAGGGGATGTTTTTAGTGGGTGTAGATAGCGGTTGTTCTTTGACCGATTTTCTCTCTTTGGGAGGAGGGAGGGGGATGGGGAGTTTTTTCTCGAAGCTGATTTGGGAATCTAGTCAACTCTGTTGCTTAGTTAATATATCTCGAGGTATATTATTTGGATTTAATATACATTTCTCTAATTGCTAGTTTAACCTTTCTTATAAATAGTTTAAAAATGGATCAAAGTATTAATTTACTTAGTTTTAACGTGAAAGGGCTACATCACCCTGTGAAAAGATATAAGATTTTGCCTATATTAAAAAACTTAAGGTACCAATTGTTTTTCTTCAAGAAACCCATGTATGTAAGTGTGACAATTCACGCTTTTTTAATCAATGGAGAAGATCTCATTTCCATTCCTCGTTTCAGGCCAAAGCCAGAGGGGTTTCAATCCCTATAGATAATAAAGTTCCCTTTTTTCAACAGAGTAATTTCTGATACTAATGGATGCTTTGTTATAGTATCAGGGAAACTAAATAACAAACTAATGGTATTTGCCAATGTGTATGCTCCGAATATAGATGACCCAGGTTTCTTTGAGCGTTTCTTTTTCATTTTTGCCAGATCTAAGTCTGTACTTATTGGTGATGGGTGGACACTTTAATTGTTGCTTAGATCCAGCTTTAGATCGTTCATCTTCTAAACTAATGATACCAAAAAAATCAGCTGTGTTTACCTCTTCCTAGAGATGCTGCCTGGCCTGCTGCGTTCACCAGCAACTTTGATGTGTGTAGCTGTGTTTATTAAATCTTTTTTTAATGAAATGTAGTATTGATGCTTGGTGTTTTTTTTCATTCTATAGACAAGGAATATTCATTT
Organism: Mobula birostris; assembly: GCF_030028105.1. NCBI lineage: Eukaryota > Metazoa > Chordata > Chondrichthyes > Myliobatiformes > Myliobatidae > Mobula > Mobula birostris. The sequence continues at coordinate 48,047,787 of NC_092375.1, read as the reverse complement.
TTCTCTTATGTCCATCATACACATTCCAGGATTGATTTTTTTTTAAATTGATAGCCAAATGATTCCATCAGTTCGATCCTGTGAATATAAAGAGATTGCTGTCTCAGATCACGCTCCTGTGCTCTTATCTTTAAATCTCCCTGGTCTTCTTCAAACAAGGGGTTTTGGTGATTTAATTTAACTTTGTTATCTGATAAAGATTTTTTGAAGTTTATGGAGAGACAAATAACTTTTTTTTTGAAGGGAACACATTAGAGGAGACTTCTAGTCTTATCAGATGGGATGCCTTTAAGGCGTATATTAGAGGACAAATTATTTCTTATACTGCAAGTATTAAGAAAAAAGCTAATAAAGAGAGAAGTGATTTAGCTAATCAGCTGAAACAATTAGACCAAGAGTATGCCTTGGCTGCAAAACCTGCCTTATATAAAAGACGTCTTGAAACTAATGCAAAGCTAATGGTGATAGGGCAACTGATTATTTAGAAATACATGATACTTTTAGAGAACTTTATTCTAAACTCTGTTGTTCTGAATCTTCTAAGGGTAATACTAATGAACAATTTTTTAGATCAACTAAACATTTCTACAATTTCTGCTGATAACAAAAAGTTGTTGGAACAACTTATTTCTTTTGAGGAAATTGTTGAGGCTGTGCGCTCATTACATTTGAGGAAAGCTCCCAGTCTAGATGGATTTTCTGGAGAGTTTTACAAGATCTTTTCCTCACTGCTTATACCTCATTTATGTTCAGTTTTTTTCGGATTCATTCAAGTCGGGCAGACTCCCTCAATCTTTTTATGAGACTTCTTTTTACTTATCCTTAAAAAGAATAAGGATCCAACTGAATGCTCTTCTTATTGACCAATTTCTTTACTTAAATGTTGATACTAAGATCCTATCTAAAGTTTTGGCCCATAGGATTGAAAATATTTTACCATCTAGTCATTTCCGATAACCAAACTGGATTTATCAAAAATCGATATTCTCACTTTAATATTTGTGGGTTATTAAATGTTTTTTATTCTGCTTCTAACATGATATCAGAATGTGTGGTATCCCTAGATGCTGAGAAAGCTTTTGACCGAGTGGAATGGAATTATTTATTGAAGACTTTAGAAAAATTCAATTTTGGACCCATTTTCATTCAATGGATTAAATTACTTTCTTTAGCTCCTTCCGCTAGGGTTATCACTAATTCTCATAATTCCAAACTATTTAAGCTTCAACGTGGTACTAGACAAGGCTGTCTGTTGAGCCCTTCGCTTTTTGATCTGGCCTTAGAACCTTTAGCCATTGGCTTTCGAGAATCCAATGATATCACTGGTATTTTAAGGAGAGAGACTATTCACGAAGTCTCGCTGTACGCTGATGATCTGCTGCTATTTATTTCTAATGTTGAGACTTCATTACCCCAATACACTTTCTTTACTTTCCTGTTATAGCCAGTTCTCAGGTTATAAATTAAACTTACATAAAAGTGAACTTTTCCCTTTGAATAATTTGATACCAACAAATACTAACCTGCCTTTTAAAATTGTAGGAAACCAATTTACCTACTTAGGTGTAACAATTACTAAAAACTATAAGCGTCTATTTAAAGAAAATTTTCTTACCCTATTGAATCACGTAAAAAGGATACTAATTGTTCACCTCTTTCGTTATTGCTGATTGGCCGAATTAACTAGTAAAATGAATATATTACCTAAATTTATGCATCTTTTTAGGCATTGCCTGTTTTTATTCCTCACTTTCTTTGATTCTCTTGAGTATTATATCTTATATATGGAAGAATAAGCGTTCTAGATTAAGTAAAATTCATCTTCAGAAAGATAAAAAGAATGGAGGATTAGCCTTACCAAACTTTAGATTTTATTATTGGGCAGTTAATATAAGAAATCTTACATTTTGGTTACATTACATTAATCGTGACGATTGCCTCGTGGGTTTTTTTTTTAGAAGCTAACTCTGTCAATAAATTTTCTATTATTTCTCTTCTTGGATCCTCACTTCCTTTGAGTAAATTAACTGATAATCTGGTAGCTTAACACTATGAGAATTTGGATACGATTCTGAAAATATTTTGGCTTATTGAGATTTTCTCCTTTGAGTCTCATTTTTTCTAATTTTTTTTAAAAACCCTCTATGATTGATGTGGCTTTTAAAGAATGGGATAGATTAGATATTAAATGCTTTCAGGACTTGTTTGTAGAGGGAAGTCTCTTTTTGTTTGAGCAACTGTCAACTAAATATAGTTTACCCAAAACTATTTTTTTTTAAATACCTACAAATAAGAGATTTTTTTTACAGTCTCAAATAAGTACATTTTCTGAAAGTCCTGATAAGAATCTATTAGATATAACTTTTAATCTGATATCTTTTTATAATGGATCTATATCTAATATTTATACTATGCTGTTGGGAATGAGAAGTGTTCCTTTAGATAAAATTAAAAATCTTTGGAAACAAGATTTACAGACTTCAATTTCTGAGGAAACTTGGAATCAAATTTTTTAATTGGTTAACACTTCATCATTATGTGCCTGCCACTCTCTCCTATAATTTAAAGTGGTCCATAGGGCTCATATGACCAAGGATAAGTTGTTTCGCTTTTATTTAGATATATCTCTGTATTGTGGTAAATGTAATCATGGAGAAGCTTCACTCATTCATATGTTTTGGACATGTCCGAGTCTTGGAAAATATTGGAAAGAAGTATTTCAAACTTTCTCAATATTTCTCAATATTTCAAACAATCTCAAGGTAAACTTTAAGCCTAATCCTTTGTTTGGTATTGTTGGAGGAAAGGATTTTATTTTGGAGTCATCTGACTTGCACATTTTGGCTTTTATTTCTCTTATGGCCAGAAGGACACTCTTGCTTAAATGGAAGGATGCGGCCCCTCCTATTCCCGCTCAATGGTCATATGATGTGATGTCATGTTTAAATTTGGAGAAGATTTGATGTTCAATTTCTGAATCTAGCCAAGACTTTCAAACATTGTGGGGACCTTTTTTGAATTATTTTCAAAATCTTTGATTTGCTGTTAAAGCACAGATGATGACTAATATTTTTTTTCCTTTTTTCCTTTACTAATCAGCTTCGGTCTTGGCAGTGGGTTAGAATTTTTTTATATAATAAAATTACTATATTTCAATGTTACAAATTAATTAATGTGTATGAATACAGGGTAAGGAGTCTATATGCGATTTAATGTATTGATATTTTTTCTTGTACTCTATATGTAAAATTAATAATAAAAATATTGGAAAAAGAAAAAAATAGGCCATTTGGCCCATTGTGTCTGCTCCACCATTTCTTTATGGCTCGTCCAGTTTTCCTCTCAGCCCCAATCTCCTGCCTTCTCCCTGTATCCCTTCATGCCCTGAGCAATCAAAAATCTATCAACCTCTCTCTTAAATATACATAAAAACTCAGCCTCCACAGCTGCCTTTAACAAAGAATTTCAGGTTCATCACTCTGTGACTGAAGAAATTCCTCCTCATCTCTGTTCTAAAAGGATGCCTCTCTATTCTGAGGTTGTCCTCTGGTCTAGGACTCTCGCACCGCAGCATCGTCCACTCCACATCCACTGGATGGCTTTTCACCATTCAATAGGTTTCAATTAGGTCACCCCTGATTCTTTTGAATTTCAGTGAATTTAGGCCCAGAGCTGTCAAATGTTCTTCATATGAGAAGCCATTCAATCCTGGAATAATTTTCATGAACTCCTTTGAACCCTCTCTAGTTCAGCACATCCTTCCTAAAGTAAGGGGCCCAAAACTGCTCACAATACTCCAACTGAGGCCTCTGCTGTATAAAGTCTCAACATAACGTCCTTGCTTTTATGTCCTAGTCCTCTTAAAATGAATGTTAACATTGCTTTTGCCTTCACTCCACAGACTCAACCTGCAAATTAACCTTTAGGAAATTCTGCACTAGGACTCCCAAGTCCCTTTGCATCTCATTTGTTTGTATTTTCTTTCTATTTAGAAAATAGCCAACCCTTTTATTCCTTCTACCAAAGGACATGATCATACACTCCCCAACACCATATTACCAAAGAACATAAGAGCATAAGAAGTAGGAGCAGGAGTAGGCCATCTGGCCATAGACTTGTCTCCATCTACCTGCCTTTTCCCCATAACCCTTAATTCCCCTACTATGCAAAAATCTATCCAACCTTGTCTTAAATGTATTTACCGAGGTAGCCTCCAATGCTTCATTGGGCAGAGAATTCCACAGATTCACCACTCTCTGGGAAAAGCAGTTTCTCCTCATCTCTGTCCTTACTCCCCTGAATCTTGAGGTTATGTTCCCTAGTTCTAGTCTCATCTACCAGTTGAAACAACTTTACTGCCTCCATCTTACCTATTCCTTTAATAATTTTATGTCCTTCTATAAAATCTCCTCTCGTTCTTCAGAATTCCAGCAAGTACAGTCCCAAGCGACTCAATCTCTCCTCATATCTAACCCCCTCATCTCTGGAATCAACCTGGTGAACTTCCTCTGCGACACTTCCAAAGCAGGTATATCCTTCCTCAAGTAAGGAATCCAGAACTGCATGTGGCCAGGTGCGGCCTCACCAGTACCTGGTACAGTTGCAGCACAACCTCCCTCTAGTAATGAAGGCAAACCTTCCATTTGCCTTCTTGATAGCCTGCTGCACCCGCAAACCAACCTTTTGTGATTCATACCCAAGTCCCTCTGCACAGCAGCATGCTGCAATTTTTTCCTCAAATTTATATAATAATCCGCTCTTCCATTTTCCTTCCAAAGTGGATGACCTCTCATTTACCAACATTGTTCTCCATCTACCAGACCCTTGCCCATATATCTCTCTGCAGACTCTCTATCTTCTACACAATTTACTTTTCCACTCAATTTAGTATCAGCAAACTTAGATACATTACACTCGGTCTCCTCTTCCAGATCGTTAATGTATATCGTAAACAGTTGCAGGCCCAGCACCGACCCCTGCGGTATACTACTCACCACTTATTGCCAATCAGAGTAACACCCATGTATCCCAACTCTCTGCTTTCTATTAGTTAACTAATCCTCTATCCATGCTAATAATCACCCCCAACTCTATACATCCTTACCTTATGGATAATCTTTCATGTGGCACCTATCGAATGCCTTCTGGAAATCCAAGTAAATAACATCCATCTGTTCCCCTCTATCCACTATGCTCGTTATATCCTCAAAGAACTCCAGTTGTCAAACAGGGCCTGTCTTTGCTGAATCCATGCTGCGTTTGCCTGATGGATCCATTTCTTTCTAGATGCCTCGCTATTTCTTCTTTAATGATAGCTTCAAGCATTTTCCCGACTACAGATGGTAAACTAACTGGCCTATAGTACCTTCTACCTACATGCATTTTTGGACTTCCAATCCACAGGGACTTGCCCAGAGTCCAGATAATTTTGGTAAATTATCACCAAAGCCTCTAGTATAACTTCCGCCATTTCTTTCAGTGCTCCGGGATGCATTCCATCAGAATCAGGGGACTTGTCTATCTTCAGGCCCGCAAAATTTGCTTAGCACTCCCTCTTTTGTGATAGCTATTGTATCGGGGTCCTCATTTCCCATTGCATCCATAACATTGTTCTTTGGCGTCCTCCACCATAAAGGACTGACAGAAAATAGTCATTCAAAGCCTCAGCCATTTCTTCTTTACCCAATAATAATTCTCCCTTCTCGTCCTCCAAGGGACCTACATTCATTTTGGCCACTCTTTTCTGCTTTATAAAATTACAGGAACTTTTACTGTCTTTTATATTTTGTGCTAATTTATTTTCATAATCTAGCTTCCCTCTCTTTATTGCTCGCTTAGTGGTACTTTGTTACTTATTAAAGTTTTCCCAATCTTCCAGTTTCCCTACTGCTCTTGGTGACTTTCTGTGCACTAGCTTTTAGTTTGATGCCTTCTTTTATTTTCTTAGTTATCAAAGGCGAGACTTCCTGTTGGCGGTGGATAGAATAACAGCATTTTACAGCCGCTCCTAGTTTACTTTACTTTTCCTACTTTCCAACCTGATCTGACACTATGACTACAAGAACTGCTAAAGGTAAAAAAGTTGATTTTTCTACATCTTTGCATTCTATGATTGAATTGAGGTAAAACCACAGAAAAGAAATGTCCGAGGAATTTCAGCGATTCAGAAAAGAATCCTCTGAGGAACTTCAGTGATTCAGAAAGGAATCCTCCGAAGAGTTTCAACAACTTGGCTTTGAAATTAAGCAATTAAGCACAAAACTGGATTCTGTTCAAGAAACCATAACTGAGCACGATAAACGAATAAAAGAGAATGAAGAAATCCTGTCGATTCTGGATGAGAAAATGGACGACCTGCAAAAGTGTTTTGGAAAACAATCCAAGGTTAACGACGAACTAAGACAGAATATTATTGATTTAGAAAACAGAAGTAGAAGGAATAACGTACGAATTCTTGGTCTTGAAGAGTTAACTGAAGGTGACAGTCCTACGGAATTTTTCGCAAACCGTCTGGTTCAGCTATTTCCTGATATTTTAAAATCGACACCAATGATTGACCAAGCGCATAGAATACCTGCGAACAGAATGTTCACAAGCAAACCTCGTTCAGTGCTAATCTCTTTTCATGAGTTTCAAACAAAGGACCATATAATTCGTGAATCTCGTCAGAAAGGTATGATTGACTTTAATGGAAAAAAGATTAGAATCGTTGAAGATTTCTCAGCAGATATTATGAGGGAACATGCTAAGTTCAAAAACATCATGTCAGAATTCTGCAAAAAAGATTTTAAACCTTCTTTATGGTCCCCTGCGAAGTTCAGAATTATACTGCAAGATGGATCGCAAAAATGGTTCCGTTCCAGTTTCCAGCCTCAGGAATATTTAAGAGTCAGTAAAATGACTGCTTATTTGCTACATGAATAACTGTTTATTACACCTTTGCTAAACTTTGTACTTAACTCTTTCCTTTTGGACTTTTCAAGGATTTATTCTGAGAATGAACTTTAATGTGCTATTACTTCGTTAAGTTTAAAAGTGTCATGTTAGAGCTGTTTAACAAAACTTACATGAATAATTGTGTATTTTGCCTCTGGTGAATCTTGTAGTCAATTTTCTTTTAGAACGTCTTAAGGTCTTACTTTGAAATTAAGATTTTAATGAGTCAATATTCTGTTTCTCTATATTATTATATATTATACATTTTGAGAGTTTTTTTTTGATACCAGAATTAATTGTCTCTTTACTATCTGTTGTTTTGACTAGGTTGGAATATTCTAACCTTGTAACTTATCTGAAGCTAAGCCAACAGGATTTTTGGGGGGTTGCCGTCATTAGTTGTATGCGTCAACCTTCTTTGGTCGACTTTCTCTCTTTGGGAGGGGGGAGGGTGTTGGTTTTTTTTTTCTTGGAAGCTGCTTGGGATTTTTAGCCAAACCTGTTGTTTGGTTTTCTTATCTCATAGGTCATTGCTTAGTTTTATTAATCTTCTTAGGGATTATCCTTTTAATTTCTTTTTAAAACAATGAAATGGATTATAATACTAAATTACTTAGTCTTAACGTGAAAGGATCAAATCATCCTTTGAAACGAAATAAAATTTTTGCCTATATTAAAAAACTTAAGGTCCCAATTATTTTCTTACAAGAAACACACGTATGTAAATTCTGATAATTCATGCCTTTATAGCTGATGGTGAGGCTTAAACTTTCACTCAAGTTTTCAGGCCAAAGCTAGAGGTGTCTTGATTTTTATAGAAAATACAGTTCCTTTTGTTCAATACAAGGTTGTTTCTGATACTAATATAGTATCAGGGAAACTAGAGGATAAATTGTTGGTACTTGCCAATGTTTATGCCCCAAATATAGATGATCCAGGATTCTTGGAGCGATTTTTTTTCATTTTTGCCTGATCTGAGGTGTGTATTCATTGGTGTTGGCAGGAGACTTTAATTGCTGGTTAGACCCAGTTTTAGATTGGTCCTCTTCTAAACCAGTGACACTTAATAAATCAGCTTCATTTATCCATTCATTTTTAACGAAATGTGGTATTATTGATATATGGTGTTTCTTAAATCCAACAGATAGAGAGTACTCGTTTTTCTCCCATGTTCATCATACATATTCCAGAATTGACTTTTTTTTTGATAACCAAATGATTCCATTAGTTCGATCTTGTGAATATAAAGAGATTGCTATCTCTGACCATGCTCCTGTGCTTTTATCCATAAATCTTCCTGGTTTTCCTCAGACAAACAGATTCTGGCATTTTAATTTAACTTTGTTATCTGACAAGGATTTTTAAAAAGTTTTTGGAGAGGCAAATCACTCTTTTTAGTCATAGTCATAGTTTTTTGATCCCGGGGGAAATTGGTTTTTGTTTCAGTTGCACCATAAGTAATAAATAGTAATAAAACCATATATAGTTAAATAGTAATATGTAAATTATGCCAGGAGATAAGACCAGGACCAGCCTATTGGCTCAGGGTGTCTGACCCTCCAAGGGAGGAGTTGTAAAGTTTGATGGCCACAGGCAGGAATAACTTCCTATGATGCTCTGTGTTGCATCTCAGTGGAGTGAGTCTCTGGCTGAATGTACTCCTGTGCCCAACCAGTACATTATGTAGTGGATGGGAGACATTGACCAAGATGGCATGCAACTTAGACAGCATCCTCTTTTCTGACACCACCGTCAGAGAGTCCAGTTCCATCCCCACAACATCACTGGCCTTACGAATGAGTTTGTTGATTCTGTTGGTGTCTGCTACCCTCAGCCTGCTGCCTCAGCACACAACAGCAAACATGATAGCACTGGCCACCACAGACTCGTAGAACATCCTCAGCATCGTCTGGCAGATGTTAAAGGACCTCAGTCTCCTCAGGAAGTAGAGACGGCTCTGACCCTTCTTGTAGACAGCCACCGCATTTTGAAGAGAATATGGTGGAGTAGACTCCTAGCCTTGTCATATGGGATGCCTTTAAAGCGTATATTAGAGGACAAGTCATTTCTTTACTGCAAGTGTTAAGAAAAAATCTAAAAGAGAGAATTAATTTAGCCAATCAGCTGAAACATTTAGATGAATATGCTTTGACCTCAGATCCTGCTGTATATAAAAGACGGGTTGAAATTAAAGCTAAATATGATTTTTTATTAACATACCCTATTGAAACTCAACTTTTAAAGGATAAAAGTCAATTTTATATCCATGGGGATAAGACAGGTAAATTATTGGCTAACCAAATTAAAACTTATGGTGCTAAATGACAGTTGAAAGAAATTTATAAAGCTAACGGTACTAGGACAACTGATCATTCAGAAATAAATGATACTTTTAGAGAATATTATTCTAAACTTTATAGCTCTGATCTTCTTAAAGATAATACTGTAATGGATAACTTTTTAGACCAAATAAATATCCCTACGCTTTCTGTTGATGGCCGAAAACAGTTGGATCAATGTATTTCTCATGAAGAAATAGCCAAAGCTGTACGTTCGTTGCATTCAGGGAAAGCTGCAGGTCCTGACAGATTTTCTGGAGAATTTAAGGCTTTTTCTTCTTTGCTCATACCCCATTTATGTTCAGTTTTTTCAGATTCTTTTAAGTTAGGTAGGTTACCGCAATCCTTTTACGAAGCTTCTATTTTGCTTATCCTTAAAATGAATAAGAATCCAACTGAATGTTCTTCATATTGACCAATTTCTTTACTTAATGTTGATGCAAAAATTTTATCTAAAGTTCTGGCTCGTAGGATGGAAAATATCTTGCCATCTGTCATTTCTAACTATCAGACTGGCTTTATTAAAAATCGATATTCTCATTTTAATATTCATCGATTATTAAATGTTACTTATTCTCCTTCTAAAGAGATATCGGAGTGTGTGATATCCTTAGATGCTGAGAAGGCTTTTGATCGGGTTGAATGGCATTATTTATTTAAAATTTTAGAAAATTTTAATTTTGGGTCCAACTTTATTCAATGGATTAAACTACTGTATTTATCCCCTTTTGCTCGGGTTCTTACTAATTCTCAGAATTCTAAGCCATTTAAACTCCAACGTGGAATCAGACAAGGTTGCCCTTTGAGTCCTTTGCTCTTTGACCTGGCTTTAGAACCTTTAGTTATTGCTTTTTGAGAATCTAATGATATCACTGGTATTTTACGGAAGGGTACTATCCATAAAGTTTTACTTTATGCAGATGATTTATTGCTTTACATTTCTAATGTTGAAACTTCATTACCTTCTGTGCTTTGTTTACTATCTTGCTTTAGTCAATTTTCTGGATATAAGCTGAACCTACAGAAGAGTGAACTTTTTCCTTTGAATAATTTGCCATTAACTGATATTAACCACCCTTTTAAAATTGTAAGAAACCAATTCACTTATTTGGGTGTAATAATTACTAAGAATTATAAATGGTTATTTAAAGAAAATTTTCTTACTTTATTAAATTATATAAAAATACCATTATCAAATTGGTCGCCCCTTTCGTTATCATTGATTGGCCGAATTAACTCTACTAAAATGAATGTTTTACCTAAATTTATATACCTCTTTCAGGCATTACCCGTTTTTATTCCTAAATCCTTTTTTGACTGTCTGGTCTATATTCAGTCGAGGACGCTTGTTTTTCCATATGTAGGAGGATAAAATAAAATCCATCTCCAGAAAGTTAAAAAGAATGGAGGTTTAGCTTTACCAATTTTTAGGTTTTATTACTGGGCAGCTAATATAAGGAATCTCACATTTTAGTTATATTATATTAACCACGAGGACTGTCCTGGGTGGGTTTCTTTAGAAGCTAACTTGGTTAATAAATTTTCTATTATCTCCCTATTGGGATCTTCACTTCCTTCATCCTTAAGTAAGATAACTGAAAATGTGATAGTCAAACATACTTTAAGGGTTTGGATACAATTTAGAAAACACTTTGGTTTATTTAGATTCTCCCTTTCTAGTCCCATTTTATATATAAAAAAAATAATTTAAGCTTTCTATGACTGATATAGTCTTTAAGCATTGGGAAGGATTGGGCATTACATGTTTCTGGGATCTGTTTGTGGGAGGAAGTCTTCCTTCATTTGAACAATTGTCAACCAGATATAGTTTACCAAAAATCCATTTTTTTTGGTACTTACAAAGTAGAGATTTTCTGCAATCTCAATTATATGCATTTCCTAATAGACCTGATAAGAACATATTAGATGAAATCTTTAATATGAAACCATTCTATAGTGGTTCAATATCCAATAGTTATGATATTTTTTTGGGAATGAGAAATGATTCTTTAGATAAGATTAAAAATCTTTGGGAATAAGATTTACAGACCTCAATTTCAGAAGAAACTTGGAATGAGAGTTTTAAATTGGTTAGTACTTCATCGCTATGTGCTCATCATTCCCTCCTACAATTTAAAGTGGTTTATAGGGCTTATATGACCAAGGATAAATTATCTCCTTTTTATAGAGATATATCTCCCTATTGTGATAGGTGTAACAATGGAGAAGCTTCACTTATTCATATGTTTTGGACTTGTCCAAGTCTTGGAAAATATTTCAAACTTTTTCTATACTCTTTTAAAGTAGATTTTAAGTCTAATCCTTTGATTGCCCTATTTGGTATTGTTGGAAGTAAAGATATCATTTTGAAGACATCGGATCTGCACATTCTGGCTTTTCTCTCTCTCATGGCTAGAAGGGCGCTTTTATTTAAATGGAAGGATGCTGTTCCACCTAACCATGCTCAGTGGTTACGGGGTGTTATGGCACGCCTAAATTTAGAAAAGATTTGTTGTTCAATTTCTGAATCTAACCAAGATTTTCAAAATTTGTGGGGGCCGTTTTTAAATTATTTTCATAACCTTTGACCTCTTGTTAAAGTACAGAAGTTGGTTAATAGTATATTTTATTATCTGATAATTTTCTTTTTTCCCCAAAACAGCTTCGGCTTTGGTAGTGGGTGTAGATCTTTTATTCTTCTTAATAAAACTGCTTATATTGTAATATGCAAACTAATCTAATCCATATGAATATAGACTAAGGAGTTCGTTAATGTGGTTCAATATACTGTATCTGGTATTATATTTTGTTTTTTGTTTTATAATATGTATTCTCTCGAACTCTGTATTCTATATATAGAAATCAAAATCAATAAAAATATTGAAAAGAGTTATCAAAGGCTGTCTCTCCCTATCCTTACTATCCTTGCTTTTAATTGGAATATACTTTTGTTGGGCAGAGTGGAAAAATTTCTTTGAAAGTGTTCCACTGTCCCACCATATAGTTTGTGTTCCCAGTCTACACTAGTCAAATCCTTCTTCATCCCACTGGTTTCAAATTGAACTATTGCACCCTCCATTTGTATGAGAAATTCAGTCATACTGTGATCACTTTTTCCAAGAGGATCCCTAAGTACAAGATCACTAATTTTACCTGTTTCATTGCACAGGACCAGATCTAAGACAGCACGTTCCCTTGTAGTCAGTGACATGCTGTTCAAGAAAGCTATTACATGTTCCATTTCGGAGTACTTCATCTGCCATTTCTTTGCCCATTCGCCTAATCTGTCAAGGTCCGTCTGTAGCCTCTCTACTTCCTCAAAACTACCTGCCCCTCCACCGATCTTCATTTGTTGGCAAACTTTGTAACAAAGCCATCAATTCCATCATCTAAGTCAGTGACATATAATGTAAAAGGAATCTGTCCCAACACAGACCCCTGTAGAATACCAGAAGTCACTGGCAGCCAACCAGAAAAGGCTCCATTTGTTCCCACTCTTTGCCTTCTGCCAATGAGCCACTGGGCTTGTAGCTTGTTAGCAGCCTCATGCGTGGCACCTTGTCAAAGGCCTTCTGAAAATCCAAGTGTACAACATCAACTGATCCTCATTTTGTTTATCCTGGGTTGTTATTTCTTCAGAGAATTCCAATAGTTTTGTCTGGCAAGATTTTCCCTTGAGAAAACCATGCTGACTGTGGCATATTCTTTAATGTTCCTCTAAGTACCCCAAAACCACATCCTTAACAATAGATTCCAGCAACTTCCTAACCACTGAGATCAGACTTCCAGAAGCATTCCAGAATCTAGTGATTCTTGAAAGATCATTGCTAATGCCTCCACGATCTCTTCAGCCACCACTTTCAGAACCCTGAGATGTACACCATCTGGCCCAGGTGACTTATCTACCTTCAGACCTTTCAGTTTCCCAAGAATCTTCTCTCCAGTTAAAGTAACTTCACATTCTTCATGATCCCCGATACCTTGAATTTCCACCATACTGCTAGTAAAGACGGATGCAAAATGCTTATTCAGTTCGTACACCATTTCCTTGTTTCCCATTACTATCTCTCCAGCATCGTTTTCCCCCAGTCCAATATCCACTCTTGCCTGTTTTACACTTTCGGTATCTCCTTTAAGAAGGTACAGATGGAATATGCCAATAATATTAATGACTTTTTTAGTTGCCTTCCGTTGGTTTTTAAAAGCTTCCCAATCCTCTTCCCACAAATTTTTGCTCTATTATATGCCCTCTCTTAAGCTTTTATGTTGGCTTTGGGTTCTCTTGTTGACACGGTTTTGTCATCTTTCCTTAGGAATACTTCTTCCTCATTGGGATGTATGTACCCCCTGAAATTCTGGCCATTGCTGCTCTGCCACCATCCCTAACAGTGTTTTTTTCCATTCATTTCTGGCCAACTCCTTTCTTGTGCCTCTGTAACTCCGTTTACTCCACTCTAATACGGGAATATTGGAATTTAGCTTCTTCTCAAATTTCAGGGTAAATTCTATCATATCACCTTCTAGCTTATCCTCCTTCCCCTCCACCCACTTTTTTGTTCTGGCGTCTTCCCCTTTCCAGTCCAGATGAAGAGATTTAGCCCAAAACGTGAACTGTTTATTCATTTCGGTAGATGCTGCCTGACCTCCTGAGTTCCCCCAGCCTTTTTTTTTTACGTTGCTCCACTTATGACTGCAGACTACTGTCGAGCTCAATCACAGTGTACCCAGAAATTTAGGATAAGGACCTAGCAAGTGTCAGTTTGTGGTTCTGTCACAAATTGTAGACAGGAAATTAATTATGCAAGAGGAAAAGATACAGCAAGTGAAGAAGGCAGGTTGCAAGTTGGCCTGTATAGCAAATGTTGCAGGGAATGGATGTTAATCTGCAATTATATGGAGTTTTAGCAAGAAAATACATGGAGTTCAGGGTTTATTGTTTAATTTGGCTAAGAATGGATACAATGTTGCAGTTAAGCCCCACTTTGTGAAATTGAATATAGGATTGTGTCCTACAAGTTTACAAAATTGTGGAGAGTCATAGTTTTGGAATGAAGTCTTATGATTGAGATGAGAAGGTTTTTCATCAAACAATTGTGAATGTAGGAAAAATTTTTGGGCCACTGTGTGCTCAGTCATTAATGATTTATTTTGGCTTATAAGGAGAAATTAAGGAAAATGAGAGTTGATTAAGAAATGTTGATCTGATTGATTAGTAGATAGAACTGAAGACACCAGAAGACATGCTATTGCTTTTGTTGTCTAAGTGACTTTAAACTTCAAGTAAACAATGTAAAAATAATTTCCATTTCTTGGTGAACGTTAACATAGCCATTTAAAGATCTAGTGATGTATACTAGCACAAACTAGATCTTTGACCACCAGTACTGTATATTCATACCTGCACTCATCCTGTGCCTGTACATTTCATACTTTCTCCACTATGCACTCCCCGCAGCCCTGAAAAAGTGCCTTGTTTTATTTCTCAGGCTTGTCCAGAATCTGCTAGCTATTTAATAATTATTGTTATGTTTACTGTACCCATTATTGCTGTGATAGGTTAGCTCCAAGTTAGGCAATGCCTTTTTAAGTAAAGTAGTGCAATCTCAATGACTGTTGCTCCCTGTTTTGTTAATCTCCAGGATATTTTTAACCCTATGGGAAAAGCTGTGCTGCTCTAATTCTGGCCTCTTGACCATCTTCGAATGTAATCATTGCACGTTTGCCCATTCTCTAGGTTCTGGAATACCTTCCCTCAACAGCTACCTTTCTTTCATCTAAGCTGATGCATGCGGCTCGCTGACTACATTAATGGTATTGACGCAAGTTGCTTTGGTAATAGATTCATGGAATTATACAGCACAGAAGGAGGTTTTTGGCCCAACTTGTCCATGTTGAGTAAACCTCTTGTGTACGTCTACTGCTTTCAACGTTGTAATTATACCTATCTCAATTGATCATTCCATATTTGGACCATGTGTGTGGGGAGAAAAGTCCGTCCTCGAGTTCCTTTTAATCTTTCTCCATAAAACTTTAAATCTATGTCCTCTAGTTTTAGGCTCCCCTCTCTTGGCAGAAGAAAACTTGACCATCCACCTTATCGACATCCCTAATAACTTTATTGTATCTCTCATCCCTCACCCCTCAACCACCTGCGTCCCAGGGAAGAAGGTCCCAGTCCGTCCAGTTTCTTCTTATAACTTGGGCTCTCCTGTCCCAGTGACATTCTCTTGAATCTTTGCTGCATCCTTTCCAGCTTAGTGCCATCCTTCCTCGAACTGGGTGATCAGAACTGCACACAATTGCCTGACTCATACAATTGCAACATGTTGTCCCAATTTTTATACTCGCTGCCCTTCCCAATGAAGGCAAGCATTGCCAAACATACCATCTGAGTTGTCACTTTCAGGGAACTATGTACCTTTACCTCTAGGGTACCCTCTTTGTTCTACAAAATTCTTGGGATGTACCATTTATTGTGTAAGTCCTGCTGTGATTTAATGTCTCACTCTTGTCAAAGTGTATCTTCTTTTCCTTGTGACACTTATCCAGTTTGTCTAGATCTCTTCAAATGTCAGATGGCCTTCATTGTCCACGGTACCACCCAAATTCCTTACGATGTTGTGATCCTAATTATTAATTCAGATGATAAGCAACAGTGGACCCAGCACCAATGACACTGGTTACAGGCCTTAAACTGAATTGCAACCTTCCTCTTCCACCCTTCCTTCCATCAAGCCAATTTTATATCCAGTTGGCCAGCTGAGCCTGGATCCCGTTTGATATTACTTTCTAGCCTAGCCGACTGTAGCGGTTACTTGAAAACCAACCAAAACTGCTGGGAGACTAAGCCAGAGTAATCAACACTTTACGATGCACTCCAAGTAATGAATTTCTGAGTCAAAAAAGGTATATTCAATCCTTTACTATGAAATGAGCAAAGCCTAATGGGCTTGTAGCAATTAAAAAAAAACTAACAAAACTAAATTAGCAATATATCTGTCTAATTAGTGGTCCAATTGCAATATTACACTTTATACTTTATTGTCACCAAACAATTGGTACTAGAGCATACAATCATCACAGCGATATTTGATTCTGCTCTTAGTGCCCTCTGGAGTACAAATTGATAGTAAATATTAAAAATTTAAATAATAAATCATAAATAGAAAAGGGAAAGTAAGGTAGTGCAAAAAAACTGAGAGGCAGGTCTGGATACTTGGAAGGTACGGCCCAGGTCCGGGTCAGGATCCGTTCAGCAGTCTTATCACAGTTGGAAAGAAGCCGTTCCCACATCTGGCCATACGAGTCTTCAAGCTCCTGAGCCTTCTCCCAGAGGGAAGAGGGACGAAAAATGTGTTGGCTGGGTGGGTCGTATCCTTGATTATCCTGGCAGCACTGCTCCGACAGTGTGCGGTGTAAAGTGAGTCCAAGGATGGAAGATTGGTTTGTGTCATGTGCTGGGCTGTGTTCACGATCTTCTACAGCTTCTTCTCTCTTGCACAGGACAGCTTCCATAGCAGGTTGTGATGCACCCTAGAAGATTGATTTCTACGGTGCAACTATAAAAATTAGTGAGGGTTTTAGGGGACAGGCCAAATTTCCTTAGCTTCCTCAGGAAGTGAAGGCGCTGGTGGGCCTTCTTGGCAGTGGACTCTGCTTGTTTGGACCAAGTCAGGTCATTTGTGATATTGACCCCGAGAAACTTGAAGCTTTTGACCTGTTCCACTTGCGCACCACTGATGTAAATTGGGTCGTGTGGTCCACTACTCCTTCTGAAGTCAACAACCAATTCCTTCGTCTTCCTGACATTGAGGGATAGGTTATTGTCTTCGCACCATGCCACCAGGTTCTTAATTTCCTCTCTGTACTCATCATTACCCGAGATTTAGTGATATCAAGCAGTATAATAGTTTAATTAGCATAACTAATTAGGCTATAGCATTCCAATTAGCAAAGTAACAAAGTTAGCGGTCATTAAAATAAATATTCCCTGTGGTTTACCCCCTCTCTACTAGGCTAAAGAACTAACTAAAGCAAAGCATGAAGATGTTACTACGCTCATTTGTTCCTACCACACTCCAACCCATGTGACAGATGGTTATAATAAATGTGGTGTAAAATACAATACAGACAGAAAATAGATACATGGCTCCTACACTGATCCGGGGAGGGGGGGCAGTGGAGGTGGAGGGGTGAGATCTCCTCAAATTCAATGATTATACCTCTTCCCGTACTTTCACTTGCAAGAGTTCTATTCTGTTCTCCCAGTTCCACTTTCTCCACAACACCTTTCTCATGAGGAGCATTTCCATTCTAGGGTAACCAAGATGTAATAATTTTTCAAAAAGCAGGGGTTCTCCTCCACTGCTGTCAATGCACCCCTCACCCGCATCTTTTTCCTGCACAGCTGTACTCACTCCATTCTACCTTCACACCCCCCCCCCCGATAATCAGGAGTAGGGTTTCCCTTGTGTTCACTTATTACCCCATTGGCCTGTATCCGACAATTTTCTACCCCCCCCCCCCCACAGAAATTTGCTGTCACCATGACTCTCTTGTTTGCCGGTTTCTCCTTACAGTTTTGGGCTCCAGGCACTTTTCCCTGCACTCATACTAAGTGTTTCATTTATCCCTGCACTTGCTTGCTCACCAATATTCAGGGCCCTAAACAGTTCTAGCAGGCGAAGCAGCATTTCTATTATGAATCCGTTGGTGTTATTTATTTCATCTGTTGCTCTTGATATGACCTGTCTATATCAGTAAGACTTGAAGCAAATTGGGGGATACTTCGTAGAGAACCTTCACTCTGTACATTGTAACCAGTTAGGACCTCCTGGTGGCCAGCCATTTTAATTCCATTTCCCATTCTCACATTGACATATCTATCCACTGCCTCCTCTACTGCCAAGTTGAGGCTACATGCAGATTGGAGGAACAATTCATATTCTATATTGATTGTTGCCAACTTGATGGTATCAACAATTCCAATTCTAATGGTGTCAGCATGAATCTTTCTAACTTTCTATAAACACTCCTCTTTCCCCACTTTGTTTTCTTTGGCCCCATTACCCTTCTCTTTCCCCTCTCCACCCTCACTTTTTTCCTTCTGATTCCCCACCTCGTTCTTTTCATTCCATGGTCTACTGAACTCAAGAGATTCCACCTTGTTCAGCCCTTTGCCTTTTCCATTTATCACCAATCAACTATACAGCCGCGCCCCCCCCCCCCACCACCTACCTTCCTCCTCTTAGCTGGATTCACCTATCACGACCAGCTCATTTTCCTCCTCTCCACCCTTCACTTCCAGAAGAGTTCATTGTCTCCTATGCTTGCTTTGATGGTCAACACATTGAGGAACCATCACAAACTCCCACAGGAGGGTGAACCTGCAAAAAACTACCGGCCCAGATGTGGTACCTGAGCAAATACTGAAGACCTGTGCTGATCAACTGGCTGGAGTTTTCACTGAGACTGTTGAAACAAGTAGTTAAATATGTGAGGTACCCACCTGCTTCAAGCAGGCTTCAGGTATATCAGTATACCAGAAGAATGTGGTAATCTGCCTCATTGGCCAGTGGCACTTGCATCCACAGTGAAGAAGTGTTTTGAGAGGTTGGTGATGAAACATCAACTCCTGCCTGAAAAGTGACTTGGATTCGCTCCAATTTGCGGGTCCACTGCAGATGCTGATGGGGCATTCAGCCCTGGAGCAGCTGGACAACACAAAGGTGCATACACCAGGATGCTGTTTATCAACTACAGTTCAGCATTCAATACCGTCATCCCCTCAAGATTCCTGGATCTTGGCCTCAATACTTCCTTCTGTAATTGGATACTTGATTTCCTCACTTGCAGACCCCAATCAGTTCAGATTGGCAGCAACATCTCCTCCATGATCTCCGTCAACACGGATGCATCACAAGACTGTATGCTCAGCCCCCCCCCCCCCCCGCTCTACTCACTTTACACTTATGACTTGGTGGTTAAGCACAGCTTCAATGCCATATTCAGATTTGCTGATGACACCAGTAGGCTGAATCAAAGGTGGTGATGTATCAGCATACAGGAGGGAGATTGAAAATCTGACTGAGTGGTGCTGTAACAGCAACTTCTTAGTCAATGTCATTAAAACAGAGAGGCTGATTATTGACTTTAGGAGAAGGAAACCAGAGGTCCATGAGTCAATCCTCATCAGAGGATCAGAAGTGGAGACAGTCAGCAACTTTAAATTTCTTGTTATTATTGCAGAGGACCTGGCCTGGGCCCTGCACGTAACTGCAGTTACAAAGAATGCATGGCAGCGCCTCTACTTCCTTAGCGGTTTGCCAAGATTCAGCGTGACATCCAAAACCTTGATCAATTTCTATAGATGTGTAGTGGAATATATTGACTAGCTACATCACAGTCTGGTATGGGAACACCAATATCCTTGAATAGACAATCCTACAAATTGTAGTTGATATGTTCCAGTCCATGACTGCTTAAGCCCTCTCCACAATTGAGCACATCTACGCGAAATGCTTTTGTAGGAAAACAGCATCTATCATCAGGGATCTCCACCATCCAGGACATAACGTGTCTGTGCTGCTGCCATTAGGAAGAAAGTAGAGGAGCCTCAGGACTCACGCCGCCAGGTTCAGGAACAGTTATTACCTGTGAACCATCAGGTTCGTGAACCAGAGGGATAACTTCACTTGCCCCATCATTGAAATGTTTCCATAACCAATTGGCTCACTTTCAAGGACTCTTCATCTCATGCTCCCGATATTTATTGCTTATTTATTTATTATTATTTTTTGTATTTTGCACAAGTTGTCTTTTGCAGACTGGTTGAACTCTCAACTTGGTGTGGCCTTTCATTGACTCTGTCATTGTTTTTATTTAATGGATTTATTGAGTAAGCCCACAATAGAATGAATGCTAGGGTTGTATATGGCGACATATATTTACTTTGGTAATTTAGAGGGCAGGAGCATTGCTTTCATTTCAGTGTGAAAGTTTTTTTTATTCTCAATGGAAATTCACTTGCATTTTTCTGTCCTGCATGCTTTTACCACACGGTGTCACTAAGTTGCACTAATTCCTGACTGGCAAGGATGGATTTACATGTATATTTATTGTATTTTAGGATTTTAATCTGTAAGTACTGTTGTATTTAAGGTAAAGATAATGTAGGTCAGTGGGAAATTCTAAAACCATGCACCCAGCTGAGGGTATCCTCAGCAAAGTTGTACCAACCATAAAATATGAAATTTGATTTATGTTCTTCTGTTACGACTTTTTCCTCAAAGGCATTTTTGAAATTAATGTTTTGTGCGGAAATGGTATCTTTCGTTCTTTGTACTAAAGTGTTAATCCTACATCACTTATACTGTAAGAATAGTATATTGAATGGGATAATGCCACTGAAAAAGGGTAAAAGGAATTGAATTAAGAACAAGGTATGACACTTGAAGGATTAAAATGACAGTCAAAACAGAAGTAGTCCATTCAGCCTGGAGCCTTGAAATCATGATAATACATTACCTTGGAATAGTATTAGGTCTTCATAACTATTTTCACATTTTACTCTCTCATTTTCTAAATGTAAAATATATTCAAATAGGCTTTTTGAGCTAATCTACAAAATATTGTGTATCATGTCAAGTCAAACAAAAATTTCCAAAACCTGTCAACTGTTTACTAAAGTTAAAAACCAAAATTGTGAGGCATTATTCATTCTCTTTGTAATTACTGTGCTAACATTCATCAGGTGCAGTACTGTACATTACGTTACCAATTTTTTGATTTAAAAAATTGGAGGATCACCAGTTTTCAATGAATTCATGAGTAATACTGCCCCTACCACCCCCTGTAAGGTCCAATGGTATGATAGATAAAGACAAAAGAGCATTCAAGACAAACCAGGGAAATGAATGTAGAGAAGCACATATCTGCCAAGGGTACAAGACCACCTCAAAGGCACTGAACATGCCTCAGAGTTCAGTGCAGTCCATTGTGGAGAAACATGAAGCCATAGCCTCACTGCCTAGGTCAGGCTGCCTCTCTAAACCTAGTCACTGGAGAAGAAGAAACTTTTAAGAGCAGCTACTGTGATGCCAACAGTCACCGAGTGAGCTGCAGAAGTCAGTGGCTTGGAGATGAAGTTCATGGCGCCACAATCTCTAAAGTCTGGCACAGAAAGGGTATTTATGGAAGAGTGGCAAGGAAAAAGCATAGGCTAATAAAAAGCATATCCTTGCCCATAAAGGCCTTGAAGTGGATCGTTTAGAAGATACTGTAAGGATGAGAAAGATCTTGTGGTCAGAATAATCTGAAGTGGAACTTTTTGGCCTCAACACTAAGTGGTATGTGTGGCTTAAATCTGTATCAGCCAGGTAGCAACATCCCTACTGTAAAGTATGGTGGAGGTGGCATCATGCTGTGAGGATACTTTTCAGAAGCAGGGACTAGAAATCTTAAATACTATACTGCCAAATGCAGAGAGATCCTGGATAAAAGCCAGCTAGCCTCTGCCAGGAAACTTAAACTGGAGAGGAAGTTCACTTTTCAGCTGGACAATGACCCATGGCACACTGCCAAAGCAACCATGGAATGGTGTTATATGAAGAAAATTGATGTCCTTAAGTGGCCTAGTCAGAGTCCTGACCTCGATCCTGTTGAATATCCCAAAACCTCAAGATTGTTGTCCATCGGCACTCCCCAACTAATCTGGCACAGATTGAGCAATTTAGCGAGAAGGCATAGGCAAATCTTGCTCCATCATGTTGTGCAAAGCTAATAGAGACTTGTCCAAAAAGATAATTGGCTGTAATAGCTGTGAGAGATGGCGCAACTAAGCACTGATCAAAGGAGATGAATACTTCTGAACTGCTGACATTTCAGTTTTTGAATTATTAATTTTTCATGCTCTACAATGTTCTGTGTTTTGGGCATTACTGTGAAAAAAGGAGCATGTGATTCACAAATAAAAATTCTCAGTTAAATTGATCAAAATACCTGGGTTTATTTATTTGAACAAAGGGTTGGGGCTGAATACTTCAACAAGACACAGTATCTAAAGTCTGTTTGTTTTTTCAGAGACCAAAGTGACAAAAAAGGGCAAATTGAAGGGTAATCCAAGCCTTTGACAAGAAGCAGGAAAGGTGATGAAATCTAGAATTACACAGTATAAAGGAACAGAATATTGGAGGATAGGAAGAAGACAAGGCAATGATGAGAGAAGTGGAAGTGATTTATTCGTCCAGTTAATTTGCAAAATTGCAATGCTTCTGTATGTGCAGACAAAGTTATATAATTTGATAATAGAAATGTATGCAAAATTCTGATTTGAAGTACATATGAGATTGATAAGAGATTATATTGGAAAGAAAATTTGAATTAAACTTGAGGGTCACAACTAATGTATATTGCTGATTTAATTGTGCATGGTGATCAAAGAACTATTGATAATTCCACAAATGCCATCACTCCAATTGTTGAAGGGACCATAAAAATAGTTTTATTGTAAGTGATAGATTCCAGCTGAGAGGAGAGGGGTAAAAAAAATCTGAATTCTTAAGTTGTTACTCTCAGAAAATTGAAAGTCATCATTTAAGTTACTTGTATCAATTTTGTTTTCTTATTGTGTATTCTCGTCTTTCTGCAATCTAATTTGCATGGGTCCACTTTAGAAATATCCAAAAGGCACAACGTGAACGGGAACTAAGATTGTGAAGTTATCTGTCATAGTGGAGTAAATACTTTGGCATTACTCTAAGCAGTTTAACCTTAAAGTAGTGACTGATTAGAGATGTGAGACAATCACTGATGATGAATGATAATTTTAAGTTACAATGGGAGCAAAGCAGCACTTGGCAGCTGATAAAACCGAGGATGAAGTAGAACAAAATACAGTTGTCTCAACCAAAGCCAGCTTACTCTTTGTTATCAAACAAATACAACCAGAATTCCAAAACACGTGTAACGAGCAACACACATCAAAGTTGCTGGTGAACGCAGCAGGCCAGGCAGCATCTGTAGGAAGAGGTGCAGTCGACGTTTCAGGCCGAGACCCTTCGTCAGGACTAACTGAAGGAAGAGTGAAGGAAATGTGTAATGGGCACATTGTTATGGAAGTTCTACTGCCCTTGCGCTGGGGATATATTAAGCTATGCAGTGAGTTAAACATCTTAAAAATCACCTGAGATGGAAGATTCCTTTAGGGTTTTTAATGATATCTTACTTGTGAAGCTGTGGAAAGTCAAGTAAAACATGTACTAAACTCAATACAGAATTGCTGTGTGCCTGAATATACTAATACCATTAATTATTCTTGCAATTGATGTTTACCAAGGTAATACACAGACATAACATTCCATAACCATGCTGTATAAATAAGAATAAACTCATGGCACAACAATATCTTAAAACTGATAGACATAATACTTCCTTCAAAATGGATTACTAAATGTTTTCTGATATTAACAAAACCTAAAGCTCATAGGTATTGCTGTTTCAAGGGCAAGTAAAGGGGATGGAGATGGATGTTTTTCCATCATGTGTGTTTCAAAATGAAATTCAAGTTAAACTGTGCAGGAAGTGATGTTCATACAAAACAAACGGCACTTCTAGAGACCAGAACAGAAGTTATATCCTATCTCTACTCAGTTTCCCGAGGCTTGTTTCTTTTGTATCTCTAAAAGATACCCCATAATTTAAACTTTTTCTCTTTATATCAGGTATCAAGTTTACTCGTATCTAGATAACTTTATATATGATACTCACTTAACTTCATACAATCATAATACTTGAGTAATCCCTTTGAGTATTGCTTTGCTTTCAGCAAAATTATGATTGATCTGATTGTAACTGCATTACCACTTATCTGTGGCTTTTCAGCCCTATCAAAAATTTGTCAACTTCTGCGTTAAAAATATTCAACAATTTTGTTTCCATTGTGCTTTAAGGGAGAGATATCCAGCTACTTCTGTAATTGTGAGGAAAAGATGCCCATTTCTATCTCAAAAAGGGTGATCCTTTCCCTTAAACCAGTTTTCCGACCTTTTTTTAGCCCAACACCTCGCCCCCTCCCCAGCAGCTTCATACTTGTCAAAGCCCCTCTCTTAGGCACAGAAGACTTTATGGCACTCCTGTAGTGTAAAAACATGTCTACCATTTGCTAACTTGAGAAAAATGATTCTTTAAATTTCTATTTGTCTTTAAACCTAGCTTACGCAGTACCTGAGTGCTGTGCAACAGCTTTGACCTCAGTGTGATCCTTGAGTTTGGTTTTCAGCAAGAGTTGAAATATCTGGTTCAAATTGAGACAGCAAAAGCCTTAAGTCCCCACATGTAACAGTGTCCAAGCGGTTTCTGCTTTTTTTGTGAGCATGTGGTTCACTGCACTGAAGCCTCTTTCAACAAGGTAGGAGATGGAAATGCAATGAAGAGCAGTTTGGCTCTTTTCTGAAGACCGGAAAACTTTGTATGGCAGTGTAGCTGTCTAGGTGTTCTTGTACATCAGTCACTGAAAGCAAGCATGCAAGTACAGCAGGCAGTGAAGAAAACTAATGACATGCTGGCCTTCATAACAAGGGGAGTTGAGTATAAGAGCAAAGTGGTCCTTCTGCAGTTGTACAGGGCCCTGGTGAGACCACACCTGGAATATTGTGTGCAGTTTTGGTCTCCAAATTTGAGGAAGGACATTCTTGCTATTGAGAGAGTGCAGTGTAGGTTCACAAGGTTAATTCCCGGGATGCTGGGACTGTCATATGTCGAAGGATTGGAACGACTGGGCTTGTATACTCTGGAATTCAGAAGGCTGAGAGGAGATCTTATTGAAACATATAAGATTATTAAGGGATTGGACACGCTGGAGGCAGGAAGCATGTTTCCGCTGATGGGTGAGTCCAGAACCAGAGGCCACAGTTTAGGAATAAGGGGTAGGCCATTTAGAACGGAGTTAAGGAAAAACTTTTTCACCCAGAGAGTGGTGGATATATGGAATGCTCTGCCCCAGAAGGCTGTGGAGGCCAAGTCTCTGGATGCTTTCAAGAAAGGGATGGATAGAGCTCTTAAAGATAGCGGAATCAAAGGTTATGGGGATAAGGCAGGAAGTGGATACTGATTGTGGATGATCAGCCATGATCACAGTGAATGGCGGTGCTGGCACGAAGGGCTGAATGGCCTACTCCTGCACATGGAAATCTCTTACTAGCTCTTCCTTCAGTTCGTCTTGACGAAGGGTCTCGGCCCAAAACGTCGACTGTACCTCTCCCTAGAGATGCTGCCTGGCCTGCTGCGTTCACCAGCAACTTTGATGTGTGTTACTCCTGCACCTATTGTCTATTACACCAAAAGCCAACAATTTTGAAAAACATTTTTGTTTCTTCATTCCTAATTTCATTAATTTCTTCTTGCAAGCTCTCTTCCAGTTCTTCTATCTTGCAAAGGAATGGGCTAACTACCCAGTTTGGAACTTCTAGATTGTTCAAATCCTTGAATTGATTATGAAAATCCTTCTTCAGTGACTGCAGATGTAAGCAGTGCTCTTGCAAATCAGTCTGTGAAAGAGAGTGCCATACTTTCCATGCAGGGAAACTGAGAATATTCTTCTCCCAATGATTTGCTTAAATATTTACAATTTTCTGATAAAATTGGACACTCACTTTTTGCCTAGATTTAATTGAACTCTGCAGTTTCACGTTTAGAATATTTATTTTGTCATACAGATCAGCTAGGTCTCTGTGTAGAATTTCAAAGACGTTTTAAGCAGTTTGACAGCCATCACACTTCAGTGTGAAGAAGCAAGCATTCAAACTCTTCATTGTTATCTTGGCATAATTGGCGAAATATTCTGCTGCTTAATGGATGAGCTTTAAATGTGTTGATAGCAGATATTACAGGAGTCATGCTTGAAAAAAGTCACTGGCTGAGGTTTTTGGCCGTGAGATGTTGACAATGAATTAGACAATGGATTGCAAACAGACTTGGAATCTTTTTTTCATAAATGCCACTAAACCAGCATGGCGATCTATTGCATAAAAGATCATGTTCCTAATCAGAATACTTTTATTCTCAATGTACATTTTGAGTTTGTTGTAGATTGATTTGTTTTCAACTTTTTATGAAAGAAAATCTCTTCATAAACTTTTCCATTTTTGATAAACCATACACATGTCATTAGCAATGCCTTGTTGTCCTGCAGTTGTCCCCAAATTCTGTTGTCTGTAGCTCTGCATGGAGTTGATACTCAATGTCTTCACTCATTTCGTCAATACAATGAGCTACAGAATTATTACTCAAGATGAATTGATTTTAAGATATTGACATTCATTTTGAGAATGGTTGTGAGCACTTCTGATAGATCAGGCATTAATAATCTTTCACCAATTATGCGATTTTCCACATGAGAAACTATGAGATTGAGTAAAACCATAAGTAGCCTTTTCAGGATGTCCTTTATGAAAATGTTCCTGCAATTTTGATGGTTTCATGGCTTCATTAGACAGTGCATTATTACAAATAGGACACATGGGGTGTTGCTGATCTGACGGGAATGGAATAAAAACCGTATGTAACATTGTATTGACACAAGTTCTGTAGTTTCTGTTTCTTAGCAGGATTAGAATTCAAGGCTTCACTGCCTTCGGACTCAGATTGTGTTGTATATATTTATCCATCATTAATTAAAGTTAAAAATTAACACAAACTGGGAATGCCTATCAGATGTTGACAATAGCAGTGAGTTGACACAGATGCAATGATGGTAGTGGCACGTAAAGCAATGGGAAGGAGATCACAACAGCGAAAATTAAGTTGACAGGGATTCAGATTGGAATCTGAATGTTAGTCTGAATAGAGCTGGTGTTTGGCAAGCTAGCTTTATACTATTCCCGTTAACGCAATTGTCCAATCACGTATGGTCTCATAATCCCCAAAGATGGTTCTTGACCGCATATATATAACGGAGGTTGCTTTGAACACCTCAAATGGAACCCTCAGGGTCAGCAAGTTCACTGATTAGTTCTATTTCACTGCTTAGTTCCAGCCACTGCTGTATCACTGCGCAACCTGTTTTTCGTAGATCTGTAGAAAAAGTTGAGAGGGTATACTTGACTTACCAGCTGTTAAATTGCATGGACTTGTGCTGTACTGTGAGTCAAGGGGAACTGCTGGGCACCTTGGTTGCTAATTTATGCATCCTCCCAATAATGTCCGTCTGGTTGGTAAGGTTGGATGAGATTTCTGAATTTCAGACATGTTGTGATGATGAGTGCTCACCACCTGCAGACCTATGGTTTTTCTTGTGTTCCAGTGCCTCATCCATGTTTTTTTTGGAAATGCCTGCTCTACCAAGGTTGATCATGTCTTGTGCCTCAAGTTCGGGTCCTGCTTATCTTCCCTCTTCGCGCCTCCCCCCCCCCCCCAATGACTTGTGTTTTCCCCTAACAACCCCTTAGGACACATAACCACCCCTGTTGGGAATCACTGCCTCACTGTCTTAAACTGATGCTAGATTTTACCATGAGGTGGCACGCTCTTTACATCCATTCTGTAAAGATGCCTAAGAAGTTGTAAGAGTACAAAGAAGGTTCACCAGATTGATTCCTGGGATGGCATGACTTTCATATGAAGAAAGACTGGATGAACTGGGCTTGTACTCGTTGGAATTTAGAAGATTTGGGGGGGATCTGATTGAAACGTATAAGATCCTAAAGGGATTGGACAGGCTAGATGCAGGAAGATTGTTCCTGATGTTGGGGAAGTCCAGAACGAGGGGCCACAGTTTGAGGATAGAGGGGAAGCCTTTTAGGACCGAGATTAGGAAAAACTTCTTCACACAGAGAGTGGTGAATCTGTGGAATTCTCTGCCACAGGAAACAGCTGAGGCCAGTTCATTGGCTATATTTAAGAGGGAGTTAGATATGGCCCTTGTGGCTACGGGGGTCAGGGGGTATGGAGGGAAGGCTGGGGCGGGGTTCTGAGTTGGATGATCAGCCATGATCATAATGAATGGCGGTGCAGGCTCGAAAGGCTGAATGGCCTACTCCACCTATTTTCTATGTTTCTATGTTTCAGTCAGCACCTCTTTCTTCTGAACTCCAGCACATACACGATTAGTCTGCTTAATCTATCTTCAAGGCAATGTGCCCATTTCCAGGTATTGGTCCAGTAAACTTTCTTTGCAATATAAATGAATGTAATTGTCATACTTTTTCATTCAATTGGCTTTGCAATAAATTATAACATCTTGTTAATTCAGGTAGTAGCCAGGATATAAAATATACTTGGTGTGCTAGTATATAAAGAAGACTGAGTATAAAGTATGCTCAGATAGTGATGAGAAGGTGAACAGGAGTGAGATATATCAGTTAGTTGAGTGGTGTCACAGCAACAGCCTTGCACTCAGTGTAAGTAAGATCACTGAATTGATTGTGGACTTCAGAAAAGCTAATAGTGCAACTGTACTTCCAGATAATACCTGTAAAATTTCATGTGCGACATCCAATGTGCAAGTCTCACTTTCAATTTTTAAATGTTTATTTCTGTATTAATTCTTGTAGGTTTGGAGAAATATAAATGTTTCCATCAGCTTTTAACTGTTGTAATTATGTTTGAAATCCTGTTGATCTGATCTTAATGTGTGGTCTCATCCTGAAACATTAGCCTTTAGAGATGTTGCTTTCTCCACTTGCTTTTCTTGCTGCTGCCATCAGAAAGAAGATACAAGTGCCTCAGGACTCACCACCACCGGTTACTACCCCTCAATCAGCGAGCTTTTGAACAAAAGGGGATAACTACACTCATTTAAACACTTTTATCTTGTTAGTTCATGTTTGTTATTTATTGCTATTTATTTGTATGTGCATTTGCAGAATTTTTCTGTCCATTGATCCTGTTTTGAGTTTCTGTTCTATAGATTTGCTAAATATGCCAGCAAAAAAAGAACTGATCTGTTACCTAGCTTATGGAAAACAGTTAAGTGTCATCTTTGAATTAATATGGGACAAGAAAACTGAATTAATTTTCTCTCTGTTTTCAGGGCAATTAAAGCATTTCAGGAGGTGCTTTATATTGATCCTAGCTTCTCTCGAGCCAACGAGATTCACTTGCGTCTGGGGTTGATGTTCAAAGTGAACACGGACTATGATTCGAGTCTTAAGGTAGGCTTTAAGAATGATGCAGCTGCAGAGCATTAACAACATTTTTTTCACAATCTATGTTCCTTTATGCAATAGACTCCATTAAATTTGTTATATCAAATACTTAGTTTAGCAGAAACAGCCATTTTTGTTTCTCCATTCATCAAGCACTAAGAGTGTTTAATACAGGTTGAGCTCACTGTAGGAGACGTGTATCTACTTTGTATTGTGTCTTGTGTTGTGTGTTTATTATGAGTAATTTGTCACATGGGTTGGGGTGTGGTAGAAGGAAAGGGCATACTTACATATTCACGCTTCGTCTTAGATCAGTTTTTCGTCTGGTTAGAGCAGGGAGTAGATTGGGGAATGGGATATTTTGAATGTTTAACATTAAAGTTTAAGTATGTTTGAATATGCTTAGACTACTTATTTTGTTTTATCACTAGTTTTAGTTTCCATTGTTTTTTTTATCATTACAAGATTGTCTTTGCTGGTTTCTTAGTAAAGGGTCCAACGTACTTTCTTCGTTCGCTATTCGTGGATATATACACACATGCACGCGAGCACTGATATGACACCACAAATGGAAAATTCCGCAAGGCGCTGGGAACGTTCCCAGGAGATGCGCAGGTGTCTGCGTACCCCAGACAGTTCTGAGAAGTGACGTCACATATGTAATGAACAGAAGTAAATGAAAAATATAAACATAAATATCTTGATCCTATATTGAAAGAGCAAACTTGTCAGCATTTGGAGTGACACATATGCCACTTAACGTTATGTTGATCTATCAAACAAAGATCTATCACGAAAAACTGAAAATTAAGGTAATTGTAAATATTGAACAGGCTGGTTGCAGAAATTTAAGAAAGTCATGGCATTAAAATTTTAAAGATTTGTGGTGATAAAATTTCTGTTGATCACAAAGCAGTAGAGATATTCATTAAGTTTGCCAAGATCGTTGCTGACGAAAATCTAACATGCTGAGCGACTGCATGAGTACACATGTGTGATGAACAAATGTAAGACAAAGACTGCTTACTGTTATCACATAACTTCAGAGTCTGGAATGATGGCAATGCCAAACAGACTGACTGTTCACCTGGGCGGCCGAGGTGGTGATAGCTTTCCCTTTCTGATGGTTCAATGTACACATTATTGTTCAGTGCAGAACATTATTAAAATATTGCGTAAAGTTACCATTTGGGGTATATGTATAAGTTGAAAATGTAATGTAAACGGGGTTTCATCCTCAAAGTATCTTACTACATTGATCAAAATATTCCAAAATCTGAAAGCTAAGGCACTTTCTATGTTGTCAGAGGGTTGGTATTAGTTTTTCATGATTACATTGGCTTTTAGTGACCTGATGGGGACATGCATATGATGGGGGTAGGCATATGATGGGGATAGTGAATTTGCATTGTATGGAGGTAGAAATGAATTGCCCCTGTGTCTCATGCTTCTTTGCCTGTGGTGGTCTCTTCACTATATTTCTCAGTGCATGTAATAGTTTCATATTAACGAGTACAGGTTTCCCTGCTATCCGAAAGTAGACCGTAGTTGTGAAACCTTTTGTAAGCCGAAATGGCATAAAGCGAAGAAGCAATTACTATTAAATTATATGGGAAAAATTTTTGAGTGTTCCCAGACCCAAAAAATAACCTACCAAATCATACCAAATAACACTAAGATATAGTAAAAGCAGGAATGATATGATAAATACATAGCCTATATAAAGTAAAAATAATGTATGTACAGTGTAGTTTCACTTACCAGAATTGGGAAGACAGCAAGCTCACTGGAAGGTTGAGAGGTGGTACTGGTGGTGACGATGGTGTGTTAGGCACTCAAAACATCCTGCAAACCTGCCCTAAACCTTTGTGCCCTTTCAAAATTAAAGTCATACTTTTCTGCAACCATTGCAGCACTGTCAATCGTAGTGAAAATCTCACGCAAGTGCTTCACGTTCAGATCCTGGACGACTTCACTTTCGGGCCGTTCGCTATTGCATTCGGTTTCGATTGGTATTCTTTCCTCTTGCAATTGCATCAGCTCTTCATCTGTCAGTTCTTGGTCAGATGAATAGTAACCAATAGTAACATCGGCAGCTTTCAAGATTCTTTCTCTCCCTTACGAGCTCTCTTGGGCTTTTCTGATACCTTAAGACACACCTTGCTAACGGATGCACGAAATAAATTGAGTTAAAGCACAGATGCTCACAGACACAGTTCAAGGCTATGGCGGCTTGATGCTGAGTGTAGTTCCCAGGGAAGGAGCTTGGTGGCGCCACTCTCACTGCTCGGGGTGCGCGCTGCCTCTATAACGGCTCGCTACAAAACAAACGCTGAATGCTATTTTTGCTTTTCACCTTTTTTCGTAAAAGCGAAAATCCTCTTCAGATTTCTTTCGGTTAGTGAAAACAGGTACTAATGTAGGTCTTTCGTAAAAGTGAAGTGGCATAAAGCGAACTTTTGAAAAGCATGGCATACCTGTACTACTTAAAGGATACCCAAATGCTTTATTTGTGTCACATTTTAAAGTAATGCAGCTAGTGGGCCTGTCTCACAGGTTCAGCTTCACTTGCCTTTGTGATTGTGTGGATTTCTCCCCAGGTCCTTCAGTTTCTCTACACGCCCATTGCCAAAGATGTAGTTTGATAGGTTAATTGTCCCCAGTGTGCAGGTGAGTGGGAGAGCCTGAAGGCCGTTAATGAGAATGCAGGGAAGTGGATGTGGACTTTGTGTGACCAAGGGCCTGCTGCTATGCTGTATAACTTAAAATTTGATTGTCATACTCTTTGAAACTATTTTTTTTTTCTTATTTATAGTATGTATTTCTGAAATTTGTTCACCTTTATCTAAATTGATTATCTGATTTGTAAATATGAGCAATATAATTTTCTGTTTGCTGATACCAGAATCCTACTGTGCCTGCAGTAGTGTGGTGAGATGGAGATGTGTCTCTACCAAAGAAGGTGTAAGGTGCTCTTTCCTTCTGCTAGTCTTGGGCAGGGTGTAGTACCTGCTTAGCCTCCTGATCAGGGTCAAGGTACGCCACGGAGCAGGTGGTGGATGGTCGTATAAGCAGCTGGTGCATATCACAAGTCGTGGTTATGCGACCACTGGTGCCAGGCAGACTGTCTCTGAAGAGCATTGGTAATGGCTGGGGTCACCCATCTTGTAAAGACACTGCCCAGAAGAAGGCAATGGCACACTATTTCAATAGAAAAATTCACCAACAATCATGGTGGAGACTATGATCGCCCATGTCATGTGACATGGCACATAATGATGATTGCCTGTATATAAGACCATAAGGTATAGGAGCAGAATTAGGCCATTTGGCCCATCGAGTCTGCTCTGGCATTTCATTATGGCTGATCCATTTTTTCTCTTGACTCCAATCTCCTGCCCCCCACCACCCATATTCCTTCATGCCCTGAGCAATCAAGAATGCCTTAAAAATACACAAAACCTCTGCAGCTGCCTGTGGAAATGAATTCCACAGATTCACTGCTTTCTGGCTAAGTAAATTTCTCCTCATCTGTTGTAAGACTGTGTCCTTTGGTCTTAGACTCTCCCACACAGGAAACATCCTCCACATCCATTTTATCAAGGCATTTCGCCATTCGATAGGTTTCAATGAGATCACCCCCTCTTTCTTCTGAATTCCAGTAAATACAGACCCAGAGCCATCAAACCCTCTTCATATGACAAGCCAATCAATCCTGGAATCATTTTTGTGAACCCCCATTGAACCCCCTCAAGCACATCCTTTTTAAACTGCTCACGATACTTTCAAGTGAGACCTCACCAATGCTTTATAAAAGTCTCAACATTACATCCTTGCTTTCATATTCTAATCCTCTGGAAATAAATGCTAACATCACATTTGCCTTCCTCATCACAGACTCAACCTGCAATTAACCTATAGGGAATCCTGGCAAAGACTCCCAAGTCCTTTTTGCCTCAGTTTTTCGTACTTTCTCTCCATTTGGAAAATAGTCAACCCTTTCATTCCTTCTACCAAAGTGCATGAACATACACTTCCAGACTCTGTATTCCATCTGGCATTTCTTTGTCCATTCTTCTAATCTAAGTCCTTCTGTAGCCTCTCTACTTCCTTAAAGCTACCTGCACTGACCTTCATGTTGTCTGTAAACTTTACAACAAAACCATCAATTCCATCATCCAAATCATTGACATACAGGTTTCCCCTGCTATCCGAAGGTAGAGCATTCCTGTGAAACCGTCCATAAGCCAAAATCACGTAAAGTGAAGAAGCAATTACTATTAATTTATGTGGGAAAAATTTTTGAGCGTTCCCAGACCCAAAAAATAACCTATCAAATCATACCAATTAGCACATAAAACCTAAAATAACACTAACATATAGTAAAAGCAGGAATGATATGATAAATACACAGCCTATATAAGGTAGAAATAATGTATGTACAGTGTAGTTTCACTTAACAGAATCGGGAAGATTTAGCCAAAACCGATTTGTAGAAAAAAATAGGTATGTACACACGCGCACACACCTGCCTGTGCAAGGCTTCACGGTCATGGTAGTCTTTCTCGGGGTAAACACAACCTTTAAAGCGGGTGCTTTTTTTCGTAAAAGCTAAAACAGGTACTAATGTAGGTCTTTCGTAAAAACGAAGTGGTGTAAAGCGAACGTTCGTAAAGCAGGGGATACCTGTATAAAAAGAATGTGTCCCAATACAGACCCCGGTAGAACACTACTAGTCACTGGCAGCCAACCAGCAAAGTCTCTCTTGATTCCCATTCTTTGCCCCCAGCAACCAGCCACTGCTTTATCCATGTAATACCATGAGCTTATGGCTTGTTAAGCAGCCTCGTGTGGTACCTTGTCAAAGACCTTCTGAAAATCCAAGTACACAACATCAACTGATTCTCCTTTGTCTGTCCAGCTTGTTATTTCGTCAATGAATTGCAACCGTTTTGTCAGGCAAAATTTTTCCATGAGAAAACTATGCTGACTATAGGCCTATGTTATCATGTGCCTCTAAGTGCCCAAAACCACATCCTTAACAATAAACTCCTCCATCTTCCCAGCCACTGTGAGATCAGACTAACTGGCTTATAGTTCCCTTTCTTCTGCCTCTCTCTCCTCTTGAAGAGTAGAGTGACATTTGCAATTTTCCATTCCCATGGAACCATTCCGGAATCTTGTGATTCTTGAAAAATTGTTATTAATGCCTCCATGGTCTCTTTAGCCATTTCTTTTGGTACCATCTGGTCCGGGTGACTTATCTACCTTCAGACCTTTTAGTTTTCCCAAATACTTTCTCACTAGTAATAGTAGCTTCTCACACCTCATGACCCCTGACACCTGGAAATTCTACCATACTACTAGTGTCTTCCACAGTGAAGACTGATGCGAAATACTTACTCAGTTCGTCCATCATCTCATTGTCCCCCATTACTACCTTTCCAGTATTGTTTTCCCAGCAGTCCGATATCCACTCTTGCCTCACTTTTACACTTTGTGTACCTGAAGAAACTTTTGGTATCCTCTTTAATATTATTGGCTGGCTAGCTTTTGTATCCCATCTTTGCATTCTCAATGACTTTATTACTTGATTTCTACTGGTTTTTAAAAGCTTCCCAATCCTCTAATTTCCCACTATTTTTTGCTCTATAATATGCCCTGCTTTTATGTTGACTTTGATTTCTCTTTTTAGCCACATTTGTGCTATATTTCCTTTAGAATATTTCTTCCTCATTTGGATGTATATATCCTGTGCCTTAGGAATTGCTTCTAGAAATTCCAGCCATTGCTGCTCTGCCATCATCGGTGGCAGTGTTTTTTTCCAATCAATTCTGGCCACCTCCTCCCTCATGCCTCTGTAATTCCCTTTGCTCAATTGTAATACTGATACATCTGACTTTACCTTGTCCTTTTCAAGTTTCAGGGTGAATTCGATCATATTATGATCACTTGCCCCAAAGGGTTCTTTCACCTTGAGCTCGCCAATCAATTCCAGTTCATGGCACAGCACCCAATCCAGAATAACTGATCCCTTAGTCAGCCTATCCACAAGCTGCTGTAAAAAGCCATTTTTTAGGCATTCTAGAAATTCCCCCTCTTGGAATCCAACTCCAACACCAATCTACTTGCATTTTGAAATCTCTGATTATTGTAACATTGCCCTTTGGGCATGCATTTTCTATCTCCCTTTGTAATTTGTAGAGCACATCTTTACTACCGTTTGGGGTTCCGTATACAACTCCCATCAGGGTACCCTTGCAGTTCTATAGCTCTATCTATAATTATTTAACACCTTCTGACCCTTTCTCACTTCTTTCTAATGTTTTGATTTCACTTTTTACCACCAGAACAACCCCACCCCTCTGCCTTCTTGCCTGTCCTTTCAATACAATGTGTATCCTTGGACATTAAGCTCCCAGTTATAATCTTCTTTCAGCCATGATTCAGTGATACCTACAACATCATACATGCTGATCTGTAACTGTGCTTCAAGTTCATCTACGTTATTCTGTATACTGTGCGCATTCAAATACAACATTTTCAGTCCTATATTCATCTTTTTCGAATTTGTCCACCTTTTATGTTGGAACTCATCCTGTTGACTCAATTTTTCCCAGTCATCATCCTCTCCTTGCTAGGAATCTCACTGCACATTGCCTCTGTTTGTAAACCAACTAGCTCATCTTTAGCACAATCACATCTGGTTCCTGTTCCCCTGCCAAATTAGTTTAAACCCACCTGAACAACCTGCCTGCAAGGATGTTGGACCCCCTCGGGTTCAGGTGTAACCCACCCCTTTTGTACAGGTTGTACCTTCCCCAGAAGAGATCCCAATCATCCATAAATCTGAACCTCTGTGCCAGTTCCTCTGCCACATGTTCACCTGCCAAATCATCCTCCTCTTACTCTCAGTGGCATGTGGCACAGCTACCAATTTAGAGATTACCACCCTGAAGGTCCTGCTCATCAACTTTCAACCTAGCTCCCTAAAATCTCTTCTCAGGACCTCCTCACTTTGTCTCCGTCTGTCAGTGGTGCCAATATGTATGAAGACTTCTGGCTGCTCGCCCTTGCGAATGTCACGGACCAGATCCAAGACATTCCCGATCCTGGCACCAGTGAAGCAACATACCATCAGGGTGTCTCTTTCATACCCACAGAACCTAGTCTCTGTTCCTCTGACTAAGGAACCTCCTGTCAACACTGCAGTCCTTTTCACTCTTCTGAACCACGTCACCAGACTTGGTGCTGAGGACCAGGTCACTAAGGTTCCCCCTGGTAGGTCAGTCCCCTCAGTAGTATCTAAAGTTGTATAATTATTATTGAGAGAAATGACCACAGGTGTATCCTATACTGGCTGTGCACTTTCTCTCCCCCTGACAGCGAACACTTCTTTGGAAGGCACTTACAATGATTTTGTTTTTTTTTAAAATAAAAAGTTAAATCTTTCAAGATTACATAATTATATTACACATTCACGTGTTTCTTTTTGATATTGTACTCTCAGGTACAAAATGCAGAAGCCACCCCAACATTTATTTTATTTCTGTGTGGATTTGCAGACTGAGGTGAAGCTAATGAATTGACTACATTTTTCTATGGGGATGACATGATGAAATTGCAATTAATTATATTATTACTTCAATGTTCAAAAGAAAATTAGTAATCAAAAATGCATATATGTCACCATATTAAACCATGAGTTTTTTTTTTGCAGATATTCACAGTAAATACAAAGAAACACAATAGGATCAATGAAAAATGGCACACAAAGACAGACAAACAACCATGTGCAAAAGACAACAAATTGTGCAAATACAAAAAAAAAGTAGCAATCATAAATAAGTAATGAATATTGAGAACATGAGATTTTGAGTCCTTAAAAGTCAGACAGTTGGTTGCAGAATCAGTTCAATGTTGGGGGTGATCCACTCTGGTTCTGGAGCCTGTGATGGTTGAAGGGTAACTGAACCTGATGGTGTGGGGCGTAATGTTCCTGTACCACCTCCACAGATAGCAGTGGTAAGAAGAGAGCATGGCCTGGGTGGTGGCGGTCCTTGATGATTAATGTTGCTTTCCTGTGACAGTGCTCTATGTAAATGTGCTCAATGATGGGGATGGCTTTACCTGTGATGTACTGGACTGGGCCATATCTAATACTGTTTGTAGGCTTTTCCATATAAGGGCATTTGTGTTTCCATACTAGGCCGTGATGCACCCAGTTAATGTACTCTTCTCCATACATCTAGAAGTATCTCAGAGTTTTGGATGTCATGTAGAATCTTCGCATACTCCTCTAATTAGAGGCAGCGCCTCTACTTTCTAAGGAAATGGAGGCATTGCCGTGTTTTCCTGTAGAAAGCTGCAAGCAGTGGGGAGGTAAAGATGTATTTGGTGGTAGGAAGTTGTGGAGAGTGATGTGCTAATGGGGTGGTATGTGAGAATAAGAGGAACTGTATCCCTGTTAAGATGACAGGAAGATGGGGTGAGGGCGTATGTCCCAGAAATGGAGGAGATGCAGGTGAGAGTAGCATCAATGGTGGTGAAATGGAAACCTTTCCAGTACACCGAAGATGTCCTCACCCTTCAGCGAAGGTGGTTTTTCTTCATAATTAATGCTGCTCTTACCAGCATAGTAAACCACTATATCAAGCCAGCCAAACATTTCCTTGAAGTTAGTTTCATTAGCTCTTTAGCCACAAACCTGTAGCTCTTCAAATGATCATCTATTTGAATAATCAGTCAATGTTTTAGAACCTGATGAAGGATTTCAGCCCAAAATGTTGGCTCTTTATTCCTTTCCATAAATGCTGCCTGACCTGCAGAGTTCCTCCAGCAGTTTGTATGTGTGTTACTATAAATTGCATCCTTACTGTATTTTGACTAGAATGGAATGCAGTCATTTTCCTCATTTCATAAGAACATAAACCTGACAAATTTAATAAATCTTTTGAAGATTTGAATAAAGTAATGCACAAGGGAATGCTCTTTATGATCTTTAATTTTTAATGGGTGCCCAGATTTGTAATACAAACTTCAAGAAATTATAGTTGCTCCTTCACAAACAGATCAGAATGAAAGTTTATAATTTAAATTTCTTTAATAGCCTGAGTAACTTTTAGCTGTTGGGATTATGGTGTGATGCTTTTTGTCAGTTTGGATATTCAAGCAGTCATGGTGTTTTTAAAAACCTGTGCTTCAGTGTTTTGAGTAGTTTTGTTGATTGATCTCACATGCACCACTCTGAAACGTTTCAACTTGCCTCCTTCCTACCTCTCATTTTTTTTTGAATCGTTTTGACATTATTTACAAAATATTAATTCCTCTTAATAACTGTTAAGAATTACAAGCAAACTTTGGAGAAACTACAAATTGCATTCTGCAGACAAGGAGGTACTCAATCTAGTTGTAAATTGACAAGTAGGACCTCCCTGCTATGCAGCAGTGCTGCCACAAGATATTGTATCCCTTCTTTCTTATTTTGTATATTATTTCTAATGGCTTTCACCACCTTCTTAATCTCACATTAAAAACAGATAAAACAGCTAATTCCTACACTTGGCGCTCTCAATATAACAAGTAGTGATATTGTCA
The DNA here is from genome assembly GCF_030028105.1 of Mobula birostris. NCBI lineage: Eukaryota > Metazoa > Chordata > Chondrichthyes > Myliobatiformes > Myliobatidae > Mobula > Mobula birostris. Next base: position 48,008,774 of record NC_092375.1, on the reverse strand, counting down.
ATAACACAATCATGCAAAGAGGCACAGCCCAGTATTAAAGTTACAAAGCCTAAAATCTCAAACACGAGGAAATCTGCAGATGCTGGAAATTCAAGCAACACACATAAAAGATGCTGGTGAACGCAGCAGGCCAGGCAGCATCTATAGGAAGAGGTACAGTCGACGTTTCGGCGGAGACCCTTCGTCAGGACTAACTGAAAGAAGAGCTAGTAAGAGATTTGAAAGAGGGAGAGGGAGATCCAAAATGATAGGAGAAGACAGGAGGTGGAGGGATGGAGCCAAGAGCTGGACAGGTGATTGGCAAAAGGGATTTGAGGCTGGAGAAGGGAGAGAGTCATGGGATAGGAGGCCTAGGGAGAAAGAAAGGGGGAGGGGAGCCCAGCGGATGGGCAAGGAGTATAGTGAGAGGGACAGAGGGAGAAAAAAAAGGGAGAAAATAAATAAGGGCTGGGGTACGAAGGGGAGGTGGGGCATTAACGGAAGTTAGAGAAGTCAATGTTATATACCATTTGTCAAGTATGGTGTTAGAATCTTGAGTGAACTTCCCAAACTGTTTTCTTGGTGTATTGTAATTGAATAGGGAAAGGGGATAACTGATTTTTTTTTTGCTGTGCGGGATTGTAACTTTTTGCTAGATCCATTGTGGATAACCTACTTGCAGTATCAACCTGCAAGTTTAACTGCTGGAATTGAATGAAAAAGCTGCTTTGAAAATGGCTTTGCCTCAATGCTGTGAGACCTTGATCTATTTTTCAATGTTCACATGGCTATACTACCTCCACCTGTTCCTTGCAAGACAAACAAATCTTGATCTGTGAGGAAATAGGAGAGCTCAATGAGATGATACTGCTGCACGTGCTCCACATCCTCCTCCTCCCACTAATGAGCTTGCTAATAGAATTTGGCTGGCTTCCAGTGGTTTGATTAATGAATAGCTTTCAGTGGACTAGTTATTTGAACAAAGAACAATCTACAAAAGAAAGGGACTATCACTCTGTACTAAATATGCAGCGGTAGCCTTCTCTTGTATCATATTCAGCCTCATCCAACCCAGTGGTAAGTTTGAATAAAGTCCGTTTGCATCTTGACTTTTATTTGTATTCTTTTGTTTGCTAAATAGCCACATTGGAGTTGCAGTATCAAACCTGATATAACTGTGGTAAAATTATCTGTAGAAAATATTTTCTCTATTAATATATGGAGTTGATTTCCTGGAAATGAGGTACGTTAGTAGGTATAATAACAGTTCAGTGATCTGTTTATGCATTTTTCTCAGTATTTAGTTCCAACAAAAAACCTTGTTTGAAAGGTATGATTTGCATATTCTGAAGATAAGCATGTAAAAGATGCATGAGGATTATATTTGCTGAACAGTTTGCTCACAGGGCAAGGTGTTAAAGAAGATAGAAAGCGCACATGAAACTAAGAGATAAAATTATAATGATTAGGCTTCATTCAACAGCTTCGCACTAGAATTAAATTTTAAAGAATGCTTGCAACTCTATGTAACATTTTTTTACCTTCCTCACGAAATATTGCAGATGGTTTCCATCGTGTGAAAAGAGTTCCCTGTTTATGTGGAAAAGTGAACTGTTGATCTGGTAATTTGTAACTTCTTAAAGTTCTTTGTGAAAAATTGTGCTAATTTATCCTGGGGATAATTGCATCCGCTGAACAGTTGTATATTAATCATCTTCTTTTAATTATACAAGATAATTTTAACCTATTTTGATAACGTTTTTGTGGACATTTATGGTAGTTAAAAATCAGTAAATTTCATTTGTTACATTTGTTCAGTGAGTTTGATCTCTCTTCTTCCCCCCCCCCCCACCTTTTACCTTGGTGAAGTCTTATTTGACCAGAAAATGACCTACTAGCATTAGACTAAAGATCAAAATTCAGTTTTAATGGAACCCAGGGAGAACTAGTTAAGTGGATTCAAAAGTGGTTCAGGGGTAGGAAGCCGAGGTGGAGGTTGGAGATTGAAGGTTGTTTCTTGGAACTAGCGTCAGTGCTTGGGCCTTTTTTATTCACTATTGTTGTAAAGATTGAAATGCAAAACATTTGTTCGGCAAGTTTGCAGCTGGCATGAAGTTAGGAACCGTTTATGTCATCATAGAGTACAAGGGGTTCTTGATTAGTTAGGGCAGTGGGCCCAGATGTGGCAAATAGATTTCAGTACCAGTAAGTGTGAAATGATGCATTTTGGAATGTGAGATTAAAGAGATTTGTCACAAGTACATCAAAACATGCGTTAAAATGCATTGTTTGCGTCAGCAATCAACACAGTCGGGGATATACTGGGGGCAACCCGCGTGTGTTTCCACGCTTCCAGTGCCACCATAGTACACCCACACTTACTAACGCTAACTTGGACGGTGTGAGGAAACTGGAGCATCCAGAGGAAATCCACATGGTCACAGGGAGAATGTACAAACTCCTTACAGACAGTGATGGAAATTGAACCCCAATTTTACAGCTGGAGTTGTAAAGCGTTACATTAACCACTATGCTACCATGCTGCAGGATGGAAAGTAAAGCCAGCAGAGGACTTGTAGAATTCATTCAAAGAGGCATCACTGGTAAACAAGGTATGAAAACGGTGTTTAGCACGCTGGTCTTCAGCTGGGAGGGCATTAGGAATATGAGTCGGGACATTATGTTGCAGTTGTGCAAGTCATTGTTCATCTTGTATAGTGACTATGTGGTCAGTCTGGAAAGAACATACCCAGGATTAGAATTGAAAGGAGAGGTTGGCCGTGCTAGGTCTTGATTCCTTGGAACACAGAAGAATGTTTAAAATGTTGAAGCATAGATAAGGTAGACCATACGCTTTTTTCTTAGGATAGAGGAGTCCAAAACCAGGGACGGAGATTTAGGGTAGGGGTTGGGGGGGAAATTTAATAGGACTCGAGGGCAGTTACTTCAGAGCGTGGTGAGTACATGGTATGAGCGACTGGAAGTAGTTACAGCATCATTTTTAAAGCAATTAGGTGAGTCTGCAGAGAGTCAGAGCTTAGAAGGATATGTGTGGAATGCAGGAAATTCAAGAAATTGGACTAAGGGTAGGCACTGAAGTTAGCATGGACTTGTTGAGCTGAAGCACCTATATTGGTGCTGTATGTATCTGAGAATGAACAGGCTTGCTGTATGTGACTACTAGCAACATCAGGCAACATTGGAAAGAAAATTGTAACCATATCTGGCAAAATTTCAGTCTATTTCAAATATAGTCTTGCTTGAATTATGGCGTTGCGTCATTCTGTTATTGCCTTCCGCCTGAATGTAAGAAAGAAATACCTATCTCTTTGAAGGGACTATGACGAATATAGATCAAGCTCAGTGCCTTCTATGCTTACATTGACCATCAAAACATGGAGGAACTTTCACAAACTCCCACATAACCTGTGATTTCAGCCTGTGATGCTGGGGCTGGGGTGAGAGCATCCTTCAGGAGAGCTAACCCACAGAAAACGTCTGGCCCAGATGGGTACCTGGCCAAGTACTAAAGACCTGTGCTGATGAACTGGCTGAAGAGTTCACCGATATCTTTATCCTCTTGCTCCTTCAGTTTGAGGAACCCACCTGCTTTAAGCAGGCTTCAGTTATACTGGTGCTTAAGAATGTGGTAACCAGCCTCAATGACTATTGTTCAGTAACACTTCCCACAGCGATGAAGAGCTTCGAGAGGTTGGTGATGAAACATATCAACTTGTGCCTGAAAAGTGACTTGGATCTGCTCCAGTTTGCCTTCTGGAGCAACAGGTCCACAGCAGGTGCTATTTCACTGCCTCTTCACTTGACCCTGGAACATTTGGACAGCAAAGATGCATACATCAGGATCCTCTTTATCAACCATGACTTGGCATTCAATACTATCGTTCCTTCAAACCTAAACAATAAATTTCAAGATATTGGCATCAATACCTCCTTGTGCAGTTGGATCCTCGATTTCCTCACTTGCAGACTCTGGTCAGTTCGAACTAGCAACAACATTGCTCCACGATCTCCATCAGCACTTGTGCACCACAGGGCTGTGTGCTTAGCCCCCAACCCCCAGTTTTATCCACTTTATACTTATGACCGTGAGGTTAAACGCAGCTCCAGTGCCGTATTTAAGTTTGCTGAAGACACTACCGTCGGCTGAATGAAAGGTGTTGATGAATCAGCATATAAGTGGGAGATTTAAAAAAAAAATTGTGGCTGGTGCTATAACACAAACTTCACTCAATGTCAGCAAGTTGATAATTGACTTCAGGAAGAGGAAGCCAGTGGTTTCATGGGGGGAATCAGAGGTGGAGAGGGTCAGCAACTTTCAGAGGGTCTCTCCTGGGCCCAGCATGTAAGTGCAGTTATGAATAAAGCACAGCAGTGCCTCTTCCATAGAATCTTATGTGGATTTGGCATGACATCTAAATCTTTGTCAAACTTCTATTGATGTGTGGTGGAGAGTATATTGTCTGGTTGCATTATGGTCTGGAATGGAAGTACCAATGCCCTTGAAAATCCCACAAAAAGTAGTGGGTACTGCAAGTAATATTTTATTGAGTATGCCCTCATGAAAATGAATGCCAGGGTTCTATATGGTGACATGTGGGTTTCCTCCAGGTGCTCTGGTTTCCTCCCACAGTCCAATGACGTGCTGATTGGTACTGTAGGTCAGCTGGTCATTGTGAATTGTCCTGTGATTAGGCCAGGGTTAAATCAGGGGTTGCTGGATGGCATGGCTGGTAGGCCTTGCTCCATGCTGTATCTCAACATAATAAAAATATCCTGTGCTTTTCTATTAAATCAGATAAATGCTGGTGTTGAGAGTAGTACTGGAATAGCTTGGCTTGAGATGGGGTTTGTTTTGGAGCACAAGTGTTAAGTACTACAGCCATGATGCAATATTGTCTCCATGGTCTTTGCTATATATTTGAATGTATCAGATTGGCTGAAAATTAGAGGTGTGGTTTGAGACACTGAGATCGATTGCCCACTTGTCACTTGTAGGTGGGCCATGTGCTATGCTTTTGCATTTCCTGTTGATTGATGCCTATTTTTAAAAATAGAGTAGCAAACACAACATCTAAAAAGCATTCTGCTAGTTATGCATAAATGCTGTTCTTTTGTACAGTGAAGAAGTTTTAAAAATGAGATGCACAACTTTAAAAAAAAAGTAAGAACCCTGATTTTCATTGTATTTTGAATGATTTGGAAATCAAGTTAAGAACTTTGTTTAACGCTATTATAAGCAAAAACTGCATGTTATTATTTCATTGGGTAATAATTGTTGCCTTGCAATCAATAATTGCAGGTAAACCATGGGATTATTACGGAATTCTTTGTGTCTATTTTCACCTCTGGGAATGGGGAATTCAGATTAATATAATTTGATTCTTGCATATAAAGAAAATAGCATATCCCAGCTAAAACAGCATTAACTACCTTTGCACTTCCAATGGGATTGTGATTTTAGGGAAAAGAGAATTCCTTTTTAAGAGCAATTAGAAATTAAATTTTAATTGATTAAAATTGTCTGAATCACCTTTTCTCTTGATTTCTTAGGTAAATGGTATTATCAAAATGAAAGTCCCATTGGCTAGGTAATATGATTACAGATGTAGCTTGCATAGTGTGATAAGTCTTGTTGCTGTGTCATGTTAGACCCTGACAACAATAGGTTTAGCATTATTGAATGGATAATGTGTTGACTGAATAAGTCTTGACACACAGCCACAATTTCCATTTTAAATCGACCTTTGCCCTACCAGTCATGCACATCTCAGATTTCCAATTAGCAGCCATCCCACCCTGCAAAAACTCATTTCAGGGAGGTAGCATCCTCCCCCTGGTGGACCTCCAAGGGTGTATGTAATACTTTGTTTAGTGATTTTTGTCTAATCTGTAAACCAAGTTGGGTATATGCAGAAAATATGACATTAAAATATGTACTTGTATTATCATGTTTATTCTATTACAACTTTGAGCAAGTCTACGGGGAGTTTGTCCTCACATCAATAGCGCAGCTCCTTAGCAGCCAGCCAGCCAGTTTAAATAAAGTTAGCTATGCTAATGAACAAATGACACCTGTTAAACTCACCTCAACATGTCTTTTACATTTTAACCCACCATGGACAACAGAAAAGTCACTGTTGTAGACAGTGCAGCGAGCAACACTGTCGTTATTTTTGAGGTCGACTGTAAAGACCGCACACAGAGAAAACTGATAGGTCTACTCAGCAGGGGTCCCCAACATGTTTTGCACCGCGGACCAGTTTAATATTGACAATATTCTTGCGGACCGGCTGACCGTGTGGGGGGGGGAAGGGTGGTTAATCACGACCGGAATATAGGTGATAAGTCAACTATAAGTCACTTATAAGTGGCTAATGCACTCAATTTCGTTCCTAGAAGGGTTCATCTAACGAATTTAATATTAAACATGCAGCGCATATTTTCCTCGCATGAATATAGTGATAACTCAATTATAAGTCACTTATAAGTCAATAGCATCATAACATTTTAAGTAACGTTTGGACATTAAACACAAAGTGCATATTTTCCTCGTATGAACATATAAAATCATTGCAACACACCAATATGGCTGAATCAGTGGGAGCCCTGGGCTTGTTTCCCTGCAACAAGACGGTCCCATCGAGGGGTGATGGGAGACAGTGATACTCGAAGGGGGTTCCTTATGTCCAGTCTGTTCCGCAATTTAGTTTTCGTTGTATTCATTGCGGAAAACCTCACTTCGCAGAGATATGATGTTGGAAATGGAAGCAACGTTTTCAGTGCTTCCGTGGCTATCACAGGATATTCAGCCTTGTCTTTGATCCAGAATGCCGGCAAAGATGTTATGTCAAACATACCTTTCAGCCCACCGTCATTTGCAAGCTCGAGGAGTTGATCTTCCCACGCTGACATGGATGATGCGTGGGTAATGACCTTGCATGTGTAATGACCTTGCGTGCAATGACCTCAGTGTGTGACAGGGAATGAGGAAAGCTGCGTCTGACTCATATTGTTTCATATCGCTAAATCATATCGTTTCCTCGCGGCCCAGTGGTTGGGGACCACTCTTAGCACGAAGAGAGACCAGTCAGGATGCTCACTCTCCCTCTCCTTCTCAAAAAAAAATCTATTGTATATAATTTCTGGGTGTCAGGGAGCCACTATTAATATGCGGGAGACTTCCGGGAGAGGTGGGATGTCTGAATTAGTTCCAATTTGAAACCTTGCTATTTTATATATTTTGGCTGTAAGATGTGAAAGTGCTTTAGTGAACAAAGTCCTTTGCTCTGAGATAGCATTCTAAAATCTTAACAATTTACAGTTTGATTGTTTGGAGATCTGGATGGTTTTGTCCTCTGGTTCCCTGGTTTGTCTGGAACGTGGGCCAGCTCTGTGTCCAGAGCCAGGGTTAGGGTTTTAAAACTAGGGATTCAGGAAAGAGGGAAGGTTTGCAGCAGAAGGCAAGGTCCAGAGAGCCTGTCTGTAAAGCCGGCACTGAAGTCCCAAAAGTGATTGATTACTGGAGTTTCACTGTACTACTGCAAAGTTATGATCAGCCGATCCTGATGAAGGGTCTCGGCCTGAAACATTGACTGTTTATTTTCTGTAGATGCTGCCTGACCTGCTGATTTCCTCTACCATTTTGTGTGTTACTCTGGATTTCCAACACTGCATAATACCTTGTTTCTGATCATTATTTAATCATTTTTTATCAAATTTTATCAAAATCAAAGTTGAACTGACATTTTAGTTACACATTTCTGGTATTTCCTGTTGTGCAATATGTCACTTTCTGTTAATGGTTTCTTATCCTGTAACACTACAAGTAGTTATCAACATTAAATGAACATTGTTGTAATTATTGTAAAATTTATGGATAAAACAAACAAAATAGGAAGTTATCTAATTATTTGTTCTATGTCTCGGGTATGTCATATGGCTTGCATTCAACAAGTTTACGTGTGCATTTATGTTTCACTGGTAAAAATTAAGCATTTTAAAGAAATCAAGCCCATAATGAAAGATTAATAGGGAAGAGTAAGGACTCCAGAGGGAAATTGCAAAAGAGTAGAAAGTTTGACATGGTAGAAGCCCTAGCCTCAAACTTTAAAAATAGTGTTGGCTCTTTTGAGGGGAGAAAAGCACATCTGGCTAACAATTGCTAACATAAATGAGTAAATTTTTTTAACACTAAAAACAAGGAAAACAGATGTTAATTAAAAAAAATGCAGTTTAGTTTTAAGTTAAAGCAATAAATGCCAGAAATAATTAATGGAGACTTTTGTGGAATTAATAATGGAAATATGGTGCAAAAATATCTGCATATCAACCATGGATGGCAACAGAATATATTTGCATAAGCCAATGTAAGAAGAAAACGTGAAAAGTGACAATGCAAATTCATTTTTCTGGACTGATGGATTTCCATTAAATTCCTTATGATATCATCATTGGTATATTGGGAAACTGTTCTGATTTATCAGAAGAAAGATGTTAGTCCATGTTAAACAGATTTGTATTCTGTTAATTAGTGTTATTTGTTTTCAGTGTGAGAGTCATTGAACCATGCAGAATAGAATTGAGCTCTTTGATGCTCATCCCATTTTTCAACGGGAAAGTATCTGCCTTCACCAGAACTTTAGATACTGGGTTCCAAGTTTCAACTGGAAAATATCCCACCTATAAAGCAGAAATATCCCACCTATAAAATAGAAATAATTTTTTTAAAATGGGTTCAGTGTCCATTTATGAATCATGTGGCAAAGGGAAGAAGCTGTTCCTGACTCACTGAGTGTGTACCTGCAGGCTTCTGCACCTCCTTCCTGTTGGCATGTCCTGGGTGATGGGGTCCTTAATGATGGGCACTGACTTTCTATGGCACTGCTCCTTGAAGATAGCTTGGATACAATCTTCATGTTATGTGCAAATTCACTAATTATTCCTACAATTGCATCTGTTGTTTCATGTATTTAACAGCAGCAACAATCCTAAAGATACATGAAATATTTTAACCCCAATACTTGTCTGAACTACAGTTTATTACTTCACACAGTTCCAATTCCAGCTGGGAAATACTGGATGCCGAAGTTGGTGCTTGCCGAGGAGGAGAACATTTGAGCCAGATTTGTGCTGATTTAAGATTAAATTGTTCTTTTTTCCCCCAAGTGAAATGAAAATTAGTTTTAGGTTTGATTCAATGCCCTGCGCAGCCCTCTCCTTACCATATATCATCCAGCCTTTAATTACATATAGTAGGTTTGCTGATCAGCAGTGTCTAAGCTAATAGAAATGGGAGTGGGCTTACAAATCTTTTGAACCTTGAAATCAGTCATTGTGACTTAGCTTAGTAGAAGTTGATAGTATCTTGGTCATGAAACAGCATGCACAGGTAGAATGCTAGGGTTCCACTACTAGAGCACAAGTCGCAGCTGCTTGAATTATGGAACCATTCTTCGGGTGATGCCAAGTAAGCCGTCATGGTTAGCAAAATCCACTAAAAATGGAGGCTTTACAAATTGAATGCTTTCTCTTTTGCTGATTGGAGTTACTTCTTCCAGTGATTCTTCTTTGTTCATGTTTGTGTGCTATGTAATTCTCTGGAGAAGTTTCCATTATGCACCTGTCGCAGAGGCTACCATGGTAATAAGCATGTTTAATTAGAAAACCCATTGACACTTGGGCATTAACAATTGCATACTGTAAATGGAATGAAGCAATCAAAACAAGGGATGCATTGTATTAATATACTCTTCAGGTTGTCTTGTGTCTGGGTGTTTAGCTGATGAGGAAAACAGCTGCTTTGGATTTTATTTTGTGTATTGAGAAAAGATTGATCATTTTATGAAGCAGCCTTTGTGGAAGAGTGACCATTATATGATAGAATTTACTTGATGAGTTTGAAAGTAAAGTAGTTCAATGTGAAATTTGTCTCTCAAATGGGAACAATGGAGAGCTGGATCTGATTGACAGAACGTGATGGTACATCTGAGTTTCTTATCCTTCAGTAGTTTGAATTTGAAGAAGTAATACATCATTTGCAAATGAAGTGTTCCTTTTAATATTCAAAAACAAGGAACAGCAATTCATTGGTGAATGATGAGAAAACAGAGGTAATGTTAAATTTAACAAAGTGGCTTATAATGTTGCTTAAAATAGTAGTGGCCCTGAAGATTGGGAGTAATTTAGAACTCAGAAAATGAGGATCAAGGGCATGATAACCAAAGGTAGGATAGATATGAGAGTAGAGTGGGAAAATTGCATAAGCACACTGTAAGAGCTCTTATGAGGACATGACAAGATAAGGATTAGCAAATGTGAGCTCCTAACGAAGAAGGAAAGGATAATTCATAATGGAAAATAAGAAAATGGTAGGAATTAAGCAGTTATTTTACATCTGTCTTCACATGTATTAGATATACTCTGTGACCTCTTTTTTGGGTAGAGGAGTGGCACCAAGTGTGGTTTTCGGCTACTGTAGCCTATCCACTTCAAGATGTGACGTGTATTCAGAGATGCCTTTATCTGAGTTGGAGGTGCATGAGTCTCAACTTCCTGTCAGCTTGAACCAGTTTGATTCAGTGGGCCAAATGGCCTAATTCTGCTCCTATCTCTTGTGGTCTTGGCCGTGATCTTAGTGACTTTGATCGTGGAATGTTTATTGGTGCCAGATGGGGTGTTTTCAGTATCACAGAAACTGCTGATCTCCTGGGATTTTCATGCACAACTGTCTCTAGAGTTTATAGTGAATGGTGTGAAAAACAAAAAAAAACATTCAGTGCATGGCAGTTCTGTGGGCAAAAAGTCCATATTAATGAGAGGGGTCAGAGGAGAATGGCCTGACTGATGTATAGATCTACCATTTTCTTATTCTGGTACATCTATAGAAGTTTTCGAGTGTTTTAGGTGTCTTGCCTTCTCTTTAGCTGCATCGATATGTTGGGACCAGGCTAGATCCTCAGAGATTTTGACATCTAGGAATTTGAAATTGCTTACTGTCTCCCTTTCTGATCCCTCTGAGGATTGGTTTGTGTTCGCTCGTTTTACCCTTCTTGAAGTCTACAATCAACTCTTCAACTGATATTGAGTGCAAGATTGTTGCTGCATCACCACTCAACTACTTAGTATATCTCACTCCTGTTATGTCCTCTCATCATCTGTGTTTCTACCAACAATGGCTGTATCATCAGAAAATCTATAGATTGTATTTGAGCTATGCCAAGCCACACAGTCCTTGGTATAGAGAGAGTAGAGCACCTGTGTTAATTGTCAGCGAGAAGGTGATATTAACACCAATCACCAAATTTTGGAAAGTTTGTCGATATGATTAAAGCAAGTTCAAGTTTATTGTCTTCTGACTGTATGTATATACAACTAAATGAAACAGTGTTCCTCCAGAAAACAGTGCATTTGCATGGAGCATGTTGAATTATTGGAGAAAATTGATTATTGAATAACTTTATCAGATCGATTGAGAGAAAGCGCAAGTGTGCCAGTTGACTATGTGATTAATTGATAAGGCTTCCTATGTGCGTAGGCTTTCTTTTGGCATGAGTTTTCGAATGCGCAGATCTTTTCACCTTGGCAGGATCAGTTTGTGGCTTCCGCGCTGCAAGTCGTCCGGCAGGTACCATTACTGACACGATTAATTAAAAATATTTAATCATACTATATTGTTCTTGTTCTGCACATATATAACAATTGGATACATAGCAAAAAAGGAAGGAAATGGACTGGCGTGCTTTACTTAGTGTCTGTCATAGTGGTCTTGTTATTCAGAATATGTATCTACAATTTGGATGAAGGGACTAAATCAGCGGTCCCCAACCACTGGGCTGCAAAGCATGTGCTACTGGGCCGTGAGGAAATAATATGAGTCAGCTGCAGCTTTCCTCATTCCCTGTCACGCACTGTTGAACTTGAACATAGGGTTGCCAACTGTCCTGTATTTGCCGGGACATCCCGTATATTGGACTAAATTGGTTTGTTCCATACGGAAACACCCTTGTCCTGATTTCCCCCGCTAAGGTAGAGCGTTCCTATGAAACCGTTCGTAAACTGAAATGGCATAAAGCGAAGAAGCAATTACCATTAAATTATATGGGAAAAATTTTTGGAGTGTTCTCAGACCCAAAAAAAACCTACCAAATCATACCAAATAACACATAAAACCTAAAATAACACTAACATATAGTAAAAGCAGGAATGGTATGATAAGTACACAGCCTATATAAAGTAGAAATAATGTATGTACAGTGTAGTCGGGAAGATTAAGCCAAAACTGATTTGTGGAAAAAAATTGGCATGTATGCGCATGCGCACGTCACACATGCGCACACAGGTGCTCGCGCAAGGCTTCATGGTCATGGTAGTCTTTCACAAGTGTCCTGTATTTGACTGCTACTTTTGTTCCTTATTTGGGAGTGAGAAAGTTGACAACCCTAACTGTAAAAGACATGTTGAGGTGAGTTTAGACCTACTTGAACACTGCAGTGCAAAAAAGGGTTGGGGACCCCTGGACTAAATGATGTATTTCCCAGATTTGTGAATATGCAGGAGAATGCAAAGGGGTTTCAAAGGGATATGGGTGCAATATTGTTATACATAAAAAAAACATGACAATGAGGCAAAAATGTAAATTTACTTGCCTTGGTGAACAGAAAAGAGCATTTCTGTAATGATGATTGGTGTTCTGATGTTTAAAGTGACTTGGGTGTACTTGTTTATGTCACTGAAGGCCAACATTCAAGTGCAGAAAATAATTACAACAAATGGTGTGTTGTGAGATTTGGATACCCGGAAAAAGTAAATCATTTTGCATTTGTATAGGGTTTTGGTAGGACTAAATTTGCAGTGTAGTGTACAGAAAACATCATAGAGGGATTGCGAGGAAGGCTAACTCATCTTGTTCCAGGGACAATGTATTTGCCATATGAGGAAAGTTGAGTAGATGAGATCTATTAGGAGATGTTGATAATCCAAAAAATCTTAAAAAGCTTGCAAGCTAGGTGAATGGACCATCTTTCTTCTGAAAGAAGAGCCCAAGACACAAGTTACTTGAATGAATTTCCAGCATCTGCAGATTTCCTTGTGTTTGCATGCCCAAGACACAAGTTACTGTTTGCAATAAGGATTAGACTGTTCAGAACCAAGATGGGGAATTAATTTACTTGGGCTTGGTGAACCTGTAGAATTCTCTGTCCTGGCAATCTGTGGAGGCTCAATTGCGGTGTTCCTTTAAAAGAGCGATTAATGTGTTTCTACATATTCAGGAATATGAAGAATATGATGTCTGTCCTATTTGCAGCTGGTTTTCAGTGTTAAGAATAAAATTACTAGTTTAATGTTTTCATACCAACATGATAGCATTTATTTTAAGTTCACTTTTTGCTATATTCTGCTGTTTGATAACTGTTTACAGTTTTTATTACAGGTTTTTCTTCTGTTGCTGTCAGAGGAGAAAGTGTTCAATTGTCTTCATCTGCCTTTCCATGAAATAAAACTAATTACATAAAAATAATTAGATCAGCAATTGTTCACCATGAATTATAAATTTGTTGAACTTTTGAGCTGTGGATGCTATTGTATTCTTGAATATGGATTTGCTACATTGATTTAAATATAAGCGTTATACAGACAAATTCTATTTTCTCACTGTCTGACTACACCAAGCTTATAAGTTTGGCACATTGAACTCCAAGTAAATTTGTGACTTTGCCAATTCTTCATTGAAATAATGTCCATAGATTGATTATCAAGGAATCTTATTATTTAAGTGGATCTTGCACATCTTAACTTTGTAAATATGTTGTATAATGTCGAGCTCAGGGTGCACTTCAAGAACCTCCTTCCCACCTTTTTATTCTGGCACCTTCCCACCTCCTTTCCATGAGAAACAGGTTTAGGTAACAATTGTGATGTTTCAGTTGGAGAGTTAAGAAATTGGTCAGATATGATTGCTCTGCTACTGAGTATTTTTTGGTGATCCTTAGTAGAGGCTTTTTTTCTTATTAGGAAATACTTAAAGCTCTGTTTCAATATTGCTACTGTTCCTATCAGCACTTGTTTTGACAAATAGCTTCTTGCTTGCCTGTTCACTCTGTTTATTTGTATAGTTTGGAAGGAAATTGCCTGCAGAGGTTAAAGAAAGTGCTTAGCCTAAGTGGTCATCAAACCCAAATTAACTAAATCCAAGTCACCTACCAGTGAAAGCTGTTCATTGGGTATATTAAATAAAGGCTGAAACAGTAACCTGCATTAATGACATATTAAGAACAAAAATACCAAAATTCGCTGGACTGTGGGCAGAATGGGTGGATTGGAAGACAGTGAAAGTTATAACAATGTTTATTAAAAAAAAAAGATGAGTATCTACAGTGACATGCAAAAGTTTGGGCACCACTGGTCAAAATTTCTGTTACTGTGAATAGCTAAGAGAGTAAAAGATGACTTGATTTCCAAAAAAACATGAAGTTAAAGATGACATATTTCTTTAATATTTTAAGCAAGATTACTTTTTTATTTTCATCTTTTACAGTTTCAAAATAAAAAAGTAAAAGGGCCCGAAGCAAAAGTTTGGGCACCCTGCATGGTCAGTACTTAATAACACCTCCCTTTGGCAAGTATCACAGTTTGTAAATGCTTTCTGTAGACAGCGAAGAGTCTCTCAATTCTTGTTTGGGGGATTTTCGCCCATTCTTCCTTGCAAAAGGCTTCTAGTTCTGTGAGATTCTTGGGCCGTATTGCATGCACTGCTCTTTTGAGGTCTATCCGCAGATTCTCGATGATGTTTAGATCGGGGGCCTGTGAGGGCCATGGCAAAACCTTCAGCTTGTGCCTGTTGAGATAGTCCATTGTGAATTTTGAGGTGTGTTTAGGTTCATTATCCTGTTGTAGCAGCCATCCTCTTTTCATCTTCAGCTTTTTTACAGACGATGTAATGTTTGCTTCCAGAATTTGCGGGTATTTAATTGAATTCATTCTTCCCTCTACCAATGAAATGTTCCCCGTGTCGCTGGCTGCAATACAAGCCCAAAGCATGATCGATCCACCCCTGTACTTAACAGTTGGAGAGGTGTTCTTTTCATGAAATTCTGCACCTTTTTCTTTCCAAACATACCTTTGCTCATTGCGGCCAAAAAAGTTCTATTTTAACTTCATCAGTCCACAGGACTTGTTTCCAAAATGCATCAGGCTTGTGTAGATGTTCCTTTGCAGACTTCTGACACTGAATTTTGTGGTGAGGATACAGGAAAGGTTTTTTTCTGATGACTCTTCCATGAAGGTCATATTTGTGCAGGTGTCGCTGCACAGTAGAACAGTGCACCACCACTCCAGAGTCTGCTAAATCTTCCTGAAGGTCTTTTGCAGTCAAGCTGGGGTTTTGATTTGCCTTTCTAGCAATCCTACGAGCAGTTCTCTTGCAAAGTTTTCTTGGTCTTCCAGACCTCAACTTGAGCTTCACCGTTCCTGTTAACTGCCATTTCTTAATTACATTACGAACTGAGGAAACGGCAACCTGAAAACGCTTTGCTATCTTCATATAGCCTTCTCCTGCTTTGTGGGCATCATTTACTTTAATTTTCAGAGTGCTTGGCAGCTGCTTAGAGGAGCCCATGGCTGCTGATTGTTGGGACAAGGTTTGAGGAGTCAGAATATTTATAAAGCTTTGAAATTTGCATCACCTGGCCTTTCCTAATGATGATTGTTAATAAACCATAGCCCTAACAAGTTAATTCAGGTCTGAGACTTTGGTAAAAGTTATCTGAGAGGTCAAATCTCTTGGGGTGCCCAAACTTTTGCATGGTGCTCCTTTCCTTTTTTTTCATTTAAAAATTGTACAAAACAAAAATAATACACTAATCTTGCTTAAAATATTGAAAAGAATGTTTCAATATTCTTTATGACTTTTGGAGATCAGTTCATCTTCTACTCACTTAACTATTCACAGTAACAGAAATTTTGACCAGGGGTGCCCAGACTTTTACATTCCACTGTATAGGCCAGCTAACTTGATATCTGTAGACAGTAAAATGCCTGAAGCTATCATTAAGGAAGAAATAACCAGCATTCTGGCCATCAGGCAGACGTAGCATGGATTCATAAAGGGCAGGTCTTGTCTGACAAACTTATTGAGTTCTTTAAGGACATAATGAGTGTAGTGGATAGAGGGGAACAAGAGGATTTCCAGAAGTATTAGGTAAGGTGTGGCATAAAAAGACTTGTCAATAAATTACCGATGCATGAAGTTGGAGGTAATATATTAGCATGGATAGAGAATTGGCTAAGCAATAGAAGGCAGAGAGTTAGGATAAATTGGTGTTTCTCTGGCTAGCATTCAGCATTGTGCAGAGTTCTGCTGGTTTGGCGTCAGGCTGTTCACTTTATACATTAACTAGACAACGGGGTGACCTGTTGGGGCACCCTTTGAGAGAAGGGTAGTGCAGTTTGATGTGACCAGAATGAGCATTAAATTTTCCTGAATGCTATTGCTATCTCTTTGATTTGGAAATTAAAGAAGAAAAACTCAGCTAATAAAGAAGAAAGACGCATAGCAAGACAAATACGTGACCAGAATGAACATTAAGTATCCATGAAGTAATCGGGCTTGCTGGGTCGGGTCTGGAATTAAATGTGCGATGTAAAGATGGATTTGGCCTTGAATAATCACAGAAGGATTCCATCGATTCTTAGTTGGATTGACTTCTTTTGGCGCCAAAGGATGTCATTTGGAAGAGGCAATTGTATTGTCTGATGTTCTTCCTGAACTCGTTTGCAATAGATTCATCATTGCTGTACAAATTGAGGAGTTCATTAGGTAGAGGCTGCAAATTGCCTATCCTGACCTGTCCCTTCATACAGCAGAAATGTGCGGTTTCTCCAGTGAACAGGAAGGCACGACAGTGAGGGCATACTCTGGTCATCGAACCAACATCAGCAGAAATGTGACGGCATGCGAGTGGTGCATTTGGCTTTGCTCTTTCTCTGTCGAGGTATTGTCGTTGAAAGTGGCCATTGTCATCTTCAGCAACTCCCGCAATAATTACTCTATGCCGCATATTCTCGAGTTGATCTTTCCTTTTCTCCTCCATCTCTTCCTGTCTCCTCCTCCTCTGCCTGTTTTGGTCATTCAAGAGACGCGCAGCCCTTTCATCCTTTGTCTCTTCATCTCTTCTACCATTTGTTCTTTCTCTCTGATCCTGGAGTCGTGCGGCCCTGGCCTGATTGGGTTCTTGTTCCCTCTTCTGTCTGTGCCTGTTGTTGTCATTTTGGAGATGTGCATGCTTGTCCTCCTCTGTCTCGTCTTCTCTCATCTTTTTTTGTCCTGATTCTTTGATCGTGCGGCCCTGACCTCATCCGATTGTTGTTCCCTCCCTCTCCTTGCCACTTCCCGACAACGTTTGGCATCATCTCTTGACCGTAATGTCCCCCTTCTCTTTCTACGCGACATAATTAGGCTATCCATATATTTTTACCCTAATGCGTGATACAAGCTAGGAAGCAGTAACACCAAAGCTTCCAAGCTACTGAGGCTGGTTGTGCGCATGCGTTGGGCTGTGGCGTCATGGTCTCCATGGAAGGTGGAAGCGGCTCTGTGAGCATTCTGAGACACTGCTAGGGCTGGCCGTGCGCATGCGTTGGGCTGTGGTGTCCCGATTTCCATAATGGCTGATCGGGTCTCAGGTGAAAGGCAGCCTGTTGGTTTTTGGCGAATGAGCAATTTTATACGAATATATAACCCTGAACTTTGCCTGCATTCTGTAAGTTAGCGCATTTTAATTTGATTTAGCCAAAAAAAAAGTGCCGCTGTAATGCACCGTTTGCGCTAATTGGAGGTCACAGACAGAGCATGAGAGTTTTAGTAGTATATAGATGACTTGATAGAAGGGACTGAATGGTTGTTTGCTTTAGGACGCATCTGGAAATTCCAGTTGGCGGACAATTTCCCTCCACGCTGCTCTAACATATTGGGAAATCATGTACTCGGCAGGTTTACAGCGGTTTGCCTTTACCTACTGCCGTGTGAGTTTAAAGTGATCACCACCTCTTGCAGTGGATGACCAGGACGTCTAAGTGCCTTGTCGTTCTCTTAGCGCTCCACTAACGCCTGCTGGCCTGCCCTCTTGACTGTTGGACCATTAATCAGTCTCCTCCGCTCAATCTGCCAGGGCCAGACTTCACACGCTGGGATAGGCAAATCCCCTACCTCACCGAGGGTCAAAGACCCTCACCTGGTTTGGCCTGTCTGCCAAGATGGTTTACTGGGGCGTGGCTGCTGTGCGTGTTACAGCTACTTGGAGCCACAGGTGAGGGGTGAGAGCTGAGCGCCAGGTGGGGACCAAAGGTGGAAGAGCTGCCCTGAAAAAGGGCATGGTAGGCCCCCCACCAGAGGTGCTACCCTTCCCTAGACACCGCATACACCCCGACTAAACGGTAGTGGATCTAAATTTGCTGATATGCTAAATTGAGTGAAAAAGCAAATTGTGCAGAGGATGTGGAGAGTCTGAAGAGAAGTTTAGATAGGTTAAATGAAAAGGCAAGTGTCTGGCATATTGAGTGCAACATTTGTAAATCTGAGGTTTTCAACATTGGGAAGGAAAAGTGGAAGATCAGGTCATTGTTTAAATGATTTTTGATTGTAGCATGCTATTGTGCCACGAAACTTCAGTGCTTGTGAATGAATAGCAAAAAGCTGATTTGCAAGTGCAACATGTTATCACAAATGAAAATAGAATGTTGGATTTGATTGCTAGAGGGTTGAATTTAAGAGCAGGTATGTTATGATGCAACCTTACAGGGTATTACTGGGGCTGCACCAGTGCATTTCTGATTTCCTTACTTGAGGAAATATGAATTGGCCTTGGAGGTGGTGCAGAGTAGGTTCACCAGGTTGATTTTGGAGATGACCTGTTTAGCCCCTTGGGAGCGATTGCATTGCCTGAGACTATACTCTCTGCAATTCAGTAGAATGAGAGAGGACCTTATAGAAATGTATACACTTATAAAGGTGTTAAATAAGATGGAGGAAGGAAAGTTGTTCCCACTGGAAAGTGAGACTAGAACTAGGGACATAGCCTCAAGGTTTAGGGAAATAGATTTGGGATGGAGGAGAAATTGAGTTCAAGAGCTGAGAGGTAATTTTGCTGCCCTATAAATCCCCAGTTAGACCACACTTAGAATATTGTTTGTTTCTGGTTGCCTCATCATAGGAAGGACGTAGTATCCTTGGGGTGCAGAGGAGATTTACTAGGACGCTGCCTGGATTAAAGAGTATGTCTTAGGAAGATAGGTTAAGTGAGTTGGGGCTTTTCTCTTCGGAGTGAAGGAGGATAGAGGTATATGTGATAAGAGATGTAGATAAGTGGATAGCCAGAGTAGCCAGAGACATCTTTCCAGGGTGGAAATAGCTAATATGAGGGCGGGGGGGGGGGTAGGATTTTTAAAGTAATTGGAGGATAGTTGGGGGGGGGGGAGGTGTCAGGTTTTTCTTACACAGAGTGGTGGCAGTGTGGAATACCCTGCCGGGGTGGTGACAGAAGCAGATACATTAGGGGCATTTAAGAACCTTATAGGCACATGGATAACAGAAAGTGAAGGGCTATGTAAGAGGGAAGGTTTATTGATCTTATACTAGATTAAAAGATGGGCACAACAATGTGGGCCAACGAGCTGGATTTTTTTGCTCAAACTATAAAACATCTCATGGAATACTTTTGAATGGTACTGTTTCCATGTTCCCAGAGGGCAGTGATTCTGGAATTCTCTGCTAAGGGAAGTAGAAGAGGCTACCTCAAAATATATTTGCACGTAGATTTTTGCATAACGGGGAATTGAGGGTTATGTGGAAAAGGCAAGTTGGCAGAGCTTAATCCACGGCCGGATCAGCTATGATTGTATTGATGATGGAGCAGACTCAGTGGGCCTGATGGTCTATTCCTGATCCTGTTTCTTTGGTTCTTATGTCAAAGAAGGCTTTTGGGAATCCCAATTTAAATGAAATGAAAATGCCTGGGTATATGTATGTTTTTTTAAAAATTCTGGAATTTTAATTGGTGTTTAAAGCATTTTCGTATGCGAATACTTTTCGCTGATTTTTAAAAATATTTGTAATGTGCTTGCATAATTTCAGGTAACTTAGTAAAGCAGATTCATTTGGAATGTTTCCAGTATATGCTCTAGATATTTTACTGGAATTATTTGCTCAAACCAGTTCAAGGAATACTTTTAAATGGTATACCTTGTGAAGCATTTTGAATGTGATTACTAAAAGTTGCACTTATATTTGTAGCGTGTTCATCTTAATCCTGTCAGTTGTGAAGAAGATAGAACTTCACTTTTTATCTTGTTTTAATTAATGTGTCCAAGTGTTGTGGTGGTATTAATTTAATATTTTTTTCCCTTTCTCTGGCAGCATTTTCAGTTGGCATTGATTGATTCCAACCCATGCACTCTGTCTAAAGCAGAAAGTAAGTAATTTTTTTGTTAAACTTCTTAAAAATATCACATTGTGCAATTGTTTAATTGTTTATTTTTTATATGACAGTGTCAGATTTTTGTGCACATTAATATCTATTTAACTTGCTGGTTTCTTTCTTAACATGTTTAATAGTATTTGTTAGTCTAATTATAGAATTGTTAGAGCAAAGGAGACCATTTGGCCCAGTGGGTCTTACCAGTTCTTTAAGCTATCCCACTATTTTTTCACTCCTTTTACATAGGTCTGCTAATTATTTCCCCTCAAACCCCTATCCAGTTCAGTTTTGAATGGCATAATTGATTCCATCCCCTTGTGACCCATAACCCCTGTACCCCTGGCCCTTGAGCAATCTGGTGATGAAAGTGACAGGCCTCAATTCACTCGCTTTTAAATTAGTCTGCCCTGTATTATTAATAATAATTACTTTATTGATCCTGAGTGGGAAATTATTTTGTTACAGCAGCAACACTGAGCAATAATAATAAATATAATAATATTAACTAATAAAGTACATCATAATATACACAATTTATCAATCTGCGATACTGTGCGACAGTAATGTACAAAATAATAAAACAGAAACCATTGTACTATGATGTGTGTTCTCGTGTCACACAGAGATGAACTCTTGTATATGCTTATTGCATTTGGTGGGAAAGATTTTCTGTAATGATCCTTGTGACAGCTCAACTGCTTATTCAGTAGGTTATGGAGAGGATGTGCCAGATTGTCCATAATGGATAACAGTTTTTGTTCAGTGACCTCCTCTCCACCACTTACTCAAAATTTTGAGTCCGGGTTGTAGCCAAGGACGGATCCAGCCTTTTTGATGAATTTATTTAGTCTTTTTGAATCACCAGCATTGATGCTGCTCCCCGCATAAAGCTGCAAAGAGGACTGCACTCGCTGCAGCAGGCTGGTAAAAGATCTCCAATATCCTGCTGCACACAATGATGGATCTCAGCTTCCTTAGAAATAATCTGCTTATCCCTTTCTTGTAAACAGCCTTGATGTGGGTTTTCAAGTAAAGTCTGTTGTTGAGGTGATCACCCAAGTATTTGTACTCCACCACTGCAACTACTTCTCCCAGAATATATGCAGGACATGTCACAGTCCTCTTCCTCCTAAGATCAATCATCATCTCCCTGGGTTTGGCTACATTCAGGAGCAGGTGATTCCTCCCGCTTCACTCCACAAACTTGTCCACCAGTCCTGCCCATCTCTGATGTACCCAACCACCGCAGAGTCTGGTGCCGCTCAGCACCATCTCAGACAGAGAACTGTCCAGCCATACAAACTGGGGTCTATCTGTCAGGTAGTCAGTAATTCAGGAGATAGCGGATTTGTCTATGTCCATCCTTTGCAGCTTCTCATTCAGAAGAAGTGGCCGGATTAAATTACAGAAGCTGTTGTATTCCTTCCACTGCTGTCTCCTCTCTGCAACTTAAGTGCATGTTTGATTTCTATTTTTCTCTATTTCTGCTGAGAGTTCATTAATTGGAGGTGTTTACTCTGTTAATTTCTGAACGGATGTTGCATGGTTTATTATTTGCAATGTTCTGTTTACCTGATCTATACATGATCTTGTACATTTCTGTAGCATTTCTTAACTTGCTGTGTTCGGAGCAAAACAGATCCAGCTGCACGAATCTTACGTGGTAGTTGCAATTCCTCATCCTTGGAATCATTTTGGTCAAGCTTCTTGGCAACCAGTTTGATGACTTAAGAGTTAGATGTAGCAGTCTAATCTTATTGTTTATAAAAGATTTAGCAAGACTATTTTTCAGAAGAAATACTTGCCAGGTAATGCGAAAGGGCAAAATGTGAACAACGTGAGGCAATGAACTTCCACAGCTCTGCATTTACCTTGTCAAGGATGATGCCAAACTAAAATTGGAAATCCTTAAGTATTACCAGGCCAGAAATGTTAGCTATCCTTCATTTCTATTTTATTAGCTAATGATTGCAATTGTATAGTTTTTCTCAATAAGAAAAAAAAATGTTGTTCCTTGTAGTGTAGGCTTAGTTTGATTGTTAGGCTATCATGTCTCACCAAGGTGGGGTAGATGGTAACAAATAATACAGTATAAACACTGGAAGCACTTGCTGTCTGGGTGAAGTTACCAAAGGCTGATATTTAGTTGCACATGATTGTCTCTCAACATAACCAGGAGACCTTTCAACACTTACGCATTCATATTCATTTACAGATTTTATTTTTCTCTCAAACAAGGACTCCAAACTAAATTGTAGCATTTAATTGTGCAATATTCAGGAGCAGGAATATTTTGAGTTTTGACTGATACTTTTAAGTTACAAATTGCATCCTTACCGCGTATCAGCGCAAAGCCGTTGTACAGCTAGCTTGTTGGAGAAGTGCCCTTATAACTCGACTGTGCTTATTCTTTTTTTCCAACTTGTTTTCCATTG
This sequence comes from Mobula birostris, assembly GCF_030028105.1. Lineage (NCBI taxonomy): Eukaryota > Metazoa > Chordata > Chondrichthyes > Myliobatiformes > Myliobatidae > Mobula > Mobula birostris. Next base: position 47,985,871 of record NC_092375.1, on the reverse strand, counting down.
CCAGCTTGAATGTATTTGGCAAAGCCCCATAGCTAATTTTTCCATGATACTTTTGTGTGAGCTGTCTAATTGAGCTGCTGCATTTAGTCTAGTGAAGAGAGTTCGGTAGTGGTATTGAATAGGGAATTTGAAAGCTGGAATCTGCAGAGGAGAGGGAATGACAATGTGTTACCATCTAGTGTGACCTGTCAAATTGAGCTGCTGCACTCAGGCTTGTGAAAACAGTGGAATAATGTTGTTGGATAAGGGGTACAAAGCTGGGATCCATCAGTGGTGAAGAAATGGCAGCTTTGGAAAGTGTATAAACTGTGGGTATTGTTGGGCATGTGCATATGTGCCCTCGTTCTCCCTTGTCCTTGCAGGTCTAAGTGCTGCCCAAGAACTTATGACAAGTTACTGCAATGCATTTTGTATTTGGCGAATAATACAGCCAATATGCACTGTGCGGGTGACTCCCTCATTATGGAGAGCACAGGTGACTCTGTTCCTAGAAAAGACAATGTCATGGTGTTCCATGCATGGCTTTACAGCCAGTTTGTCCTGATGATGGAAGGAATGAAAGCTTATGGGATGGCAGTCAAATGGACAGTTTTGTCTTGGATGTTGTGTAATTTATTCATTGCTTTTGGTACTGCACTCATCCAGGTATATGGAGTATATTCTATAGTTCTTCTGACCACTGTAGATATTCAGGAGACTTGAGGTTGGCAGAAGATGAGCCAGTTCTCAGTATACAGCTTCTGGCTTGCTGATACTGTCACTGCATATCTAGTTTGGTCCGTTTTTGAACATTGGTTTTGAACACTCAACACATTGAAGGCAAGGGTCTTGGTATTTGTTATTCTGTTATATATTATTCTATCAATGGTTTGACCTTCTCAGTGATTATCAATGATATAATATGAATGTTAATTGTAATTTGCATGTCTGTGTATTGTCCAGTAACGTTCCAAGTGCACTGACACATCTCACTAGTCATAATTTGACTGCCGTGTGCCCCAAAACTTGTGCCGATGGGACCGTCTTTCATATTGATCCCATTGGTTGCCTGCACTCTTGAATCATGTGGTCAGATGCAAATAACAACTTGCCTTCTGTGTCATTTGTTGTAGTCTCGGCTCCTTTAGTCTTTAACTGAAGGGAGAGCTGGGATTGGAATTTGGCCTTGTGTCAAAGGAGGAGGTGACTTTAACGGTTTTAAAATATCTCTTAGTAATTTAAAAACTATAAAAGTAAAACTACAGTATATTTGAAAATAGAATAATTAATAGAAACACTTAAGATATTTCAAGGAATTAAGGACTTAATAAAATAATAATGGATTTGAAAAAAAAATTGCCTCCTTCACTTTATCCAGAGACCTACAATCCCCTTGAAATAGAGTTACAGATCCTTTACGCGTTCTGATATGGAGCCATCGGCCACTCGGTGCATGAAAGTGTTGCGCTATGTTCTATTTAAGTGGTTAAATACCACAGCTTTCCTTTGGAGGCAAGAGCCACAGCCAACAAAATCTATCCTGTTCTCTGCGACATGTAAATTGAATGGAACATCGGTGTAATCATTAACAAACGTTTCTACTTAAGACCTTTTGGTGATTTGAAGAAAAGTCATTGATGATCAGCTGAAGATGGTTGGGTTGAAGACTTTCCTTAAGGAGTTTGTCTGCTTATGGGACTAATGAATGACCTCCAAAAATCTGAAAGTTTGTGTTCTAAATAATATTCAAGCCAGTGGACAAGTTTCCCTTTAATTAACCAATTTTACCAGGATTGCTTGATTCCTAATCAGTTAATATTTGCTGTATCTTGGAAAATCTTGGATTTAGGTGACTTCATGTACAATAAATTAATTTCAAGTTTAATGACTAGTCTGATGTTGGTGCAAACAGCAGCTAGAGTAGGATTCTAATAATCCTGTACCCAATTTATTAGAAATCCCAAAGGTTCAGCGACTGGCTTTCCTGATTGGTTTTCCCATACTTCCTAATAACGTCAGTAGGGCCCTGTTCCCATGCTTCCTTTAAAATCATTGGCTTTAAATTCGATAAAGGAAATCTGCTGAAACTTACAACGGGTTACGGGTTTTGGCCCGAAATGTCGACTGTACTTTTTTCTACAGATGCTGCCTGGCCTGCTGAGGTCCTCCAGCATTTTGTGTGTGTTGCTCGGATTTCTAGCATCCACAGATTTTCTGTTGTTTAGATGATTACATTTATTTCTTTATTGCTCCAGAAGATCAAAAGTTATTTTTGTATGCAGTATTCTACTGGTGTTTCAACTACAGCAGTTGTAATTGCCACATTTAGGTGAATTTCTGGAGATCCTACATGCACTTGGAAATCAGCTGGCAATGCTAGAGATGAAGAGCTAATTGGATAGGATGCAATTTTTTGAGAAAAAGGCAGATCAAAATCTGATAGTAAAATTCCACTGCAATATTTAATGTGGGTATTTTTATTCACGTTCTTAAACTATTGGTTATCAAAATAATCTTACTGGGATTCACAGTTGTACCACTTTTAGTGTTGATGACACTTGGTTCTTGTGTATTTAAAAAAAAATCTAAAATCTACATTATTTGCATTTTAAGATCATAAAATAAGCGTGTTTTGTCTAGTATAAAGATGGAAACTTGCTTTATGACTGAAAAGCATTGTTTATTTAGCACGAATGAGACTAAATGTGCTGAATTAGTTTTTGGTGACATCAGCAATGAAAGGGTTCACATTTCCATTGCTAAATATTGTGAGTTAAGATGAAGTAAATTTATAAAAGAGGTCTAATGAAATTTTGCTACTACTTTGGTAAATAGTAGATTTTTGATAATGGGTGTCAAATAATTCCACAATTATTCGATACCTTTCTGAGGTGTGTTCCAGAATGTATACAATCTTAAACTTCTGGCCACACCCTTTGTCCACTTAAATTCATGCAGAGGTTCAAGAAAGCTGCATGCATTTTGTTTTTAGAGAAGTTGGTGGCAGGTAGTGAGTGCTGACAGCAAGGGTGGGATTAACAAGATTGTTCCACTAAGGAGCTGGTTAAATGGCTTCCTAAACTGTATCAGTCTATGATTGATACATTTTGGTTGGTCACCTGAATAGTGTCTTGTCCCATATAGATACTTTGTAAATACATGGAATTGCAATTGCGAAGGTACAAATTAGTCCAATAACATTTAATGTGTTGTCATGTGAATCACTTAAAGCAGGGGTGGCCAACTTTTTACATTTCATTTGTCAATTTTTTCGCGCATGAGTTCAGATGCACCATATGACTCTTGTATCCCCATTCAATTCTTGTAAAAACATGTTAATATAGACATATTTTTACATGATATATTGATTTAATATAAAAACAAGATAAACTTTACTTACCTTAATGAGACTTTTGAGTCTGTTTTGATTTCACCAAGCTTTTAATGTTTGGAGTTAAATTAGTTACTGAGAGCAGCGGGGAATTCTTCAAATTTGAATCAGTCAATCGCGACCTTGTTTTGTTTTTAATCAATTTCATGGCTAAAAATGCTTGTTCACGTCTGTACGTCGTTCTGAAATTATATATATCTATATCGGCAAATTTTCTTAGTTCTGGAAAATGTTCGCTCTTATTATCACTTAATGTTTTTCTTTTGCTCATTTTCTTTTGCACTGTGATGGGAACTGAATGTAAAAACAAGGCTTAATTTTCGAAAAAGTTCAAAACTGCAAATGTTCACAAAGGACGAACAAAGCACAACTCCGTAGCGCACGCGTGTCAACTGTAAACCGACTGGCAAAAACCTGTGACACACCAGTAGTGCAGACGCCTGGCGTCTCAGGATCAAACAAGTATCAAACGTGTATAGAACAGTTATGGAATGTTGCAGAACACAAGTCCTTCTTTCCTAGTTTGACTCATTGAACATTTAAAAAAAATCGTAAAAGATTAATGTGATAGAAGATAACATTCGCCAAAAGATGTGCACAAAATAATAAAATCGCCAAAAATAGTTGCTAAGTTTTAGATTTATTCTCAGTGAAACCCATTTCTAGCTCTAAGCTACTTGAATTCCTGTCATAAATTTTTTTTCTACAAATCGGTTTTTGCATGAGTAGGCTTTTTTATTGTTATCACTGGGGAGCAATGCGCCACTTCTAATCATCCAAATCGCCACTTTTGGCCATCCCTGACTTAAAGCTTAAAATAGATCTATCATCCAATCATTGGAGCAGGACTATTTGACTCAATCATTGTAGATAATGCACTTAAAATGTTTCTCTTGCCTTTCATTTTTGTAGCATAAGGGAAAAGAGCTTAATTTTTTGGTAGAAATCGCGCTCTGTGTTATGACCTGACTTCAACATTTGCTCTTGCTTCATATGCAAACTAACATAGATGCTAGAAGTTTGAAGCAAAAACAGAAACTGGGTGAATACTCAGATACTCAACCCTAGTTTCAGTGTCTCAAGGATTATAAACTAAGTTTTTTTCTGCCATGCAGAGTGAATATGTAATCTCTCAGATGAGAAGGTGAACTGAGGCTCTGTCCATATGCTTGGGAAACATTCTCTGACTCTGAAGATGAGCAGGTCATTTGTTCTGGACTTCTTAGGCTATGTCTTAACCATGGCCAGCATTATTAAGCTGAATACTCTTTGTGGGAGCTTCCGTGTAAGCTGTTGTAGTTGCTATGGTGCAGCAGCAACTTCGGATGTATGCCATTGACGAGAAGTAGTTTTGATACCGTGTATATAATGTTAGTGGATAAAAACACACTATAACGCTGTTTAACTGAATTCTTACTACATAGGTTGAAGATGATTAAAACAACTGCTGTTTATGAATAATTGAGTTTCATTAGATGATTTTGTAAGACGGACTTAAATGACAATTTGAAGTTTGTGTGGATGTAACTTTGGTAGAATAGTAAAAGCAGTTTCCCTTAGTCCATACTTAATAACTGTAATCATTTACTTATTGTTTGCATACTCTGAATAACGACGACATTTAACATTTACATGAGTTTTGAATTTTCTCTTAACAGTAGAGTAAATTACAATAAAAAGTAACCACTGTTAAGCATATTATTTTTACACAATTAAATGACACCTTAAAATTTTGTGATATCTAATACAAGTCTTTTATTAAGTACTTTTTGAATACAATGATATAGATAGCAGTGAAGTACACATTTGAGTATTGCCGATTGTCTCACTGTTTTAATTTCCAGTTTAAATGCTTATACTACATTGCCTGTTTTTGGGTGAATGCGAGAATAAATATGAATTCCAGAGCTGCTAGGTAAAAACAATAGTATCACATCTCATAAAATAGATTTTGTTTGTAAATAATCCCTTTTGTGTACAGTAAGTTTCAGCCAGTGTTTTTGTTAGGTTTGACTATGGTCACTTTGGTAAGAGGCGCAGACTTGTGTACCTACCTTGCCACTTCTGCTTCTCATGCGTCCCTCCATTTATGCTAATAAGACTTAGTGAACTTGGAGTTTGTTTCTCTCTGTATGATAGTTCAGCCAGTTGCAATTGAGCCTAATAACAATTCCACTCATTTGCACTTCTGCCCTTTGCTTCTCTTTCTAATTTTGTGATGATCTTTCTCTCTGCAAGAGTATACTTCTGTACCCTCAGTAGAATTAATACTGAAGCAAAAAGACCCAAATCAATTCCTGAATCTGGCTGTGAATATGTTTTCTGTCATACAGATTTGCTGAGGTCAAATCAAGTCAAGTCACTTTTTATTGTCATTTTGACCATAACTGCTGATGCAGTACACAGTAAAAATAGACTGTTTTTCAGGACGATGGTGCTACATGAAACAATACAAAAACTACTCTGAACTACGTAAAACAACACAAAAACTACACTAGACTATAGACCTACCCAGGACTGCATAAAGTGCACAAAACAGTGCAGGCATTACAATAAATAATAAACAAGACAATAGGCACAGTAGAGGGCAGTAGATTGGTGTCAGTCCAGGCTCTGGGTATTGAGGAGTCTGATGGCTTGGGGGAAGAAACTGTTACATAGTCTGGTCGTGAGAGCCCGAATGCTTCGGTTCCTTTTGCCAGATGGCAGGAGTGAGAAGAGTTTGTATGAGGGGTGCGTGGGGTCCTTCATAATGCTGTTTGCTTTGCGGATGCAGCGTGTGGTGTAAATGTAATGGCGGGAAGAGAGAACTCAGCTGACCTCACTATTCGCTGCAGGGTCTTGCGATACGAGATGGTGCAATTTCCGAACCAGGCAGTGATGCAGCTGCTCAGGATGCTCTCAACACAACCTCTGTAGAATGTGGTGAGGATGGGGGCGTGGGAGATGGACTTTTCTCAGCCTTCACAGAAAATAGAAATGCTGCTGGGCTTTCTTTGCTATGGAGCTGGTGTTGAGGGACCAGGTGAGATTCTCTGCCAGGTGAACACCAAGAAATTTGGTGCTCTTAACGATCTCTACTGAGCAGTTGTTGATGTTCAGCAGAGAGTGGTTGTTCTGTGTCCTCCTGAAGTCAACAACCATCTCCTTTGTTTTGTTCATATTCAGAGACAAGTTGTTGGTTCTGCACCAGTCTGTTAGCCACTGCACCTCCTCTCTGTATGCTGACTCATGGTTCTTGCTGATGAGACCCACCACGATTGTGTCATCGGCGAACTTGATGATGTGGTTCAAGCTGTGTGTTGCAGCACAGTTGTGGGTCAGCAGAGTGAACAGCAGTGGACTGAGCACACAGCCCTGGGGGTCCCCGTGCTCAGTGTGATGGTGTTGAAGATGCTGCTTCCAATCTGGACTGACTGAGGTCTCCCAGTCAGGAAGTCTAGGATCCAGTTGCAGAGGGAGGTGTTCAGGCCCAGTAGACTCAGCTTTCCAATCAGTTTCTGAGAACTGATTGTGTTGAATGCTGAACTGAAGTCTATGAACAGCATTTGAACGTGAACGTACGTGTCTTTTTTGTCCAAGTGGTTTAGGGCCAGGTGGAGGGTGATGGTAATGGCGTCGTCTGTTGAACGGTTGGGACAGTATGCGAACTGCAGGGGGTCCAGTGAGGGGGGCAGCAGGATCTTGATGTGCCTCATGACACGCCTCTCGAAACACTTCATGATGATGGATGTGAGTCGTTGAGGCAGGACACTGAAGATTTCTTTGGCACGGGGACGATGGTGGCAGACTTGAAGCACGTAGGAACGATGGCGCTACTCGGGGAGATGTTGAAGATGTCAGTGAGAATATCTGCTAGCTGGTCTGCACATCCTCTAAGCACTCTGCCAGGAATATTGTCTGGTCCAGCAGCCTTCTGTGGGTTGACCAGCCGTGTTTCGAGCAGCCAGTCAGTGTGCTCAAAGCAGTCTTGAAGAGCAGAGATGGCTTCTGCTGGCCAGGTTTTCACCTGCTTCTGAACTGGTCTGGAGCACCTGACGAGCAGTCTGTATGCTGGGATTAGCATAACAGAGATGTGGTCTGAGTAACCAAGGTGGGGGTGGGGCTCCGCCCGGTACGCATCGGGAATGTTTGTGTAAATAAGGTCCAACACGTTCTCCGCTCTCGTTGCAAAGTCCACGTTCTGATGGAATCTGGGGAGCACTGACTTAAGGTTCACGTGGTTAAAGTCTCCGGCGACAATAAACAGTCCATCAGGGTGTGCGTTTTGCAGTTCGCTAATAGCCCCATACAGTTCACAGAGCGCCTCCTTAGCATTAGCGGTGGGGAGAATGTGGACACCGACTATTAGGACAGTGGTGAATTTCCGTGGTAAATAAAATGGCCTGCATCAAACAGTCACAAACTCCACTAGCGATTAGCATTATCTGGAAACCAGCACCATGTCGTATTGATGTAAACACACAAGCCACCACCATGAGTCTTACCGGAAAGAGCTGCATCCCTGTCTGCTCGAAACAAGACGAGCCCTTCCAGCTGAATGGCGGCATCCGGGATTCCATCAGTGAGTCACGTTTCCGTGAAAACACGCACAGCAGACTCTGTACTCCTGCTGAGTATTTCGTTGAAAAAAAACCTTTCCAAATAAAATAACTTCTATTATACAATAAAGTGATTAATCTGCCCTCCATTTTTTTCAGTACTGCTGATAATTTGGCATCTGGCTTACTTGCTAGTTTACAGTGAGAGATTATGGTCCAGTCTACAATTGGGATGTATGGCCAAAGCAGAGTTCAGAGTGTTGCCAGGGTCCAGACAGTGAGCCATATGTTTGGCCAGAACTCTGGTTGGAGTTCAGAACTTCAGCGATATGGATGTGTTTGCTTTCACCTGGATCACTTGTTTAGAGTTTTTAATGTTTCCTATTTTCTTTTAAATTCACCAGTGCACTAGAAAAATTATACTTTATTGTTTACATAGCAAAATGTGAAATGTGTTCAGGTATCCACTAGTCCTAAAATTCTGGAGTTTGGCATCTCTCAGGGTGCTGGATTACCAGGGATCTACTGCAGTAGAATTTTGTACCAGCTTTGTTCTCCATCCATACTATGTATCATTCATGTGCTTCACATTCTGAAAACAGCACATGCCTTTTCCATTCTTAGTTATCTCTGACGTTTTTGGTTAATGTTTTCTGAGTGTTGTTGGCAGTCTTTAGTTACTTAGTAATTTTGCTTCACACATACCCCTATAACATTGGTCCCCAACTACCGGGCGGCAAAGCATGTGCTACTGGGCCGTGAGGAAATTTGGCGATATGAAATGATATGAGTCAGCTGCACCTTTCCTCATTCCCTGTCACGCCCACTGTTGGAACTTGAACACAACTGAGGTCATTGCATAAGGAACTCCCTTCGAGTATCGCTGTCTCCCATCACCCCTTGATGCAACTGTCTTGTTGCAGGGAAACAAGCCCAGGGCTCCCACTGATTCAGCCATATTGGTGTGTTGCAATGCTTTTGTATGTTCATACGGGGAAAATATGCGCTGTGTGTTTAATAGCCAAACGTTACTTAAAATGTTATGATACTGTTCACTTATATAAGTGACTTATAATTGACTTATCACTATATTCATGCAAGGAAAATATGCGCTGTGTGTTTAATATTAAATTCGTTAGATAATCCCTTTTAGAAACGAAATTGAGAGTATTAGCCACTTATAAGTGACTTATAGTAGACTTATCACCTATATTCTGGTCGTGATTAACACCCTCTCTCCCCCCCCCGTGCAAAAAAGGTTGGTGACCCCTGCCCTACAAGAGCACTGCCCATGATATTCTATCTCTGCCACATGAACCTTGCCCAAATAAGCCACTGATTATAATCAAGATTTTTGTTTTTAGTAGTTTGCTTTTCTTACAGAGTAAAGACATGGCTGCCAGCTGACTGTACTGCTTTGCCTTTTTTCTAAAGCTCAACACCTTTCCCACTGCTTTGAGAAAGCCATTTGTGAATATGCAACAAAGTCCTGCCACTAATTGCATGTTACTTTCACACTTAAAACCTACCACCTAGCTTCCATCTCATTACATTTACCATCTCCTCGTACTCCTATTAAAACCTTGAAGCAAAGAAAAAAAGTGTAATCGTCACCAAGCATCTGCACACGCCTGCCACATTTATTAGTAATATGTTCCAAATTCTGAGGCACTTTGGTATGATGTGACATGTGATTTTAAAAAGGCTAAGCCTCTGTGTAATTTGTGAACTTTTTAATGTATGCATAGAAATAAAAACTGGTAAGTATGTAAAACAAAAATTTGACATGTAGCTAAACAAGTGAAAAATTGTAGAAATAATTGGGTGTAAAATACTGCTTGCCATTGCATAATAATTTGAAATGAAAATCTTTCTTGAACGGCACTGACTTATGGTAATATTACATAATGCAGTTTGAAGAGTGATATTGTCCCTGACTCAATGATTATTATCCTGAAAAAAATCCATGTGAAAGTTTTGATGTGTCATTTGCATGAATATATCTATGCTGGCATTTAGCATTTGAATGTACAAACATTTGTATTTTTCAGGAAATGTATTTGCAAATTCTTTACATGAGTGAATTTCTGTGACTTTGAGCACTTTTCTAGATTTCCAGTTTGATATTTGTCACGTCTTTTCAAATAAATATATGTACATTGTTTTAAGTTCAAAACCAATCTTTCAAGTGTCAACTACTAAAATTATTAATTTTTGTTTGCAGTTCAGTTTCATGTTGCTCACTTGTATGAAATTCAGGTAAGTCATCCTCTTATAACCTACCTCTTTCATGGTTATTTCAGTTTTCTGGAAGAATTTGTGTGAATAATCACTGCAATGAGGGTATTTATGTTTATCTTAGTGAACTTAACGAGAGGGTATGAAAGGCTGCAAAGGGGTGCATTGGAGCATCATCTGTGAGGATGTCTGATTCGAACAAATGAGTAAGGATGTGTGGGGAGGGAGAAAAGAAAGTGTCTGAGAAATGGGGTATGAATGATAATCCTTGGGGAATGAGACATACAGGGAAAAGCATGGACTTGACAATGCTTTGAGGATGATTAGTGGGAGAGAAGATGTATGAGGGTGATTGGAGTGAGTCTGACCATGCAATGGGCAAGTAGGCATCAAAAACAGTGATGTTAAATGAAAGCAGGCATCATGGGCATGGTGAGTGAGTGAAACGTGTGGTTGGAAAAGCATGGCTATGATTGCATAGCATGAATAAAGAACAGGCTCGGGTAGAGAAAGCCAATTTGATCGAGGAGAGCAGGTTTGGAAGGAGGGTAAACTGGGTTATAATTGCCACTGTACAGGACCACTGGTAAATTCAGTTAGCTCTCTATTTTAAAAATAGAACATAGAACAGTACAACACAGGAACAAGACCTTCAGCCCACGATGTAGTGCCAAACCAATTTAATCAGTAAACAAATAGCTAACCAGACTAATCTCTTCTGCCTATACAATGTCCGTATTGTTCTGTTTTCCTCACATTCATGTGTTTTTTTTTCTAAACGTCTCTTAGAAATCTGATGTTTTCTGCCTGTACCACCACCCCAAGATGCGCATTCCAGGCACCACCACTCTTTGTAGAAGAGAACTTGCCACTTACTTCTCCATAAGATCATCTCCTTTGAAGTTATCCCTTCTCACCTTAAATACAAAAGGGGCAACATAACTTCCTGGCTTCTGAATTCAGGGCCTTGACTAATAAAGGCAAGCATATCATTTGCTGCTGAACCATCCTAACAATCTGTGTAGCCACTTTCAGGGAGCTATGAATTCGGACCCATGAATTCAGACCCTGAGATCCCTTGGATCTTGCTCTTAACAGTGTACTGTCTTTTTGCATTTTACATACTAAGGTGCAATACTTCACATTTGGCTAGGTAAAACTCCATGTGCTTTTTCTCTGCCCATATCTGCAGCTGATCTATATCCCATTATATTCTTCGCCAGTCTTCCACACAATATACTCCACCAATCTTTGTATCATCTGCAAACTTTACTAACCCACACATCTATATTTTCATCCAAGTCATTTATGTACATCACAAACAGCAGAGATACCCGTATAGATCCTTGTGGAACACCACTAGCACTAGTTCCTTCGACACTACCCTCAGTCTTCCATGGGCAAGCTATTCCTGAACGCAAACGGCTAATTCATTATGGATCCCATGAATCTTAATCTTCTGGATGAGCCTCCCATGAGGCACCTTATCAAACGCCTTTTTAAATCCACGAAGACAACATCCACGGCTCTACCTTCATCAGTCACCCTCACCACCTCATCAAAAAAACTCTCAAGTTAGTGAGACACAGCTTGCCCCGCGCAAAGCCATACTGGCTCTCCTTAATTAGGCTATTGTTTTCCAAATGTTCATAAATCCTATCCTTAAGAATTCTCTCCAGTAGCTTCACTGCCACTAACTTGACCCTCACCAGTCTGTATTTTCCAGAATTATCCCCTGTTCCCTATTTGAACAATGGAACAACAGTAGCTGCTTGCTAGTCCACCGAGTCCTCTCATGCGGCGGGAGAGGACACAAACATTTTGGTCAAAGCCCCAGCAATCTCTTCTCTTGTCTTAATAACCTGGGATACCCATCAAGTCCTGGGATCTTAACGACCTTAATGCTCTTTAAGAGTCTCAACACTACCATCTTCTTTACCTTGAAAAGTCCTTGCAAATCAGAATGCTCAACACTGTTCTCCCTATCCTCTACATCCTTCTTGGTAAATACTGATGAAAAGTACTCATTAAGGATCTCACCAACATCCTCTGCATTCAAGCAGATGTTCCCCCATTATCCTTGAGTGGTCCTATCCTGCTCGATGTATGTATAGAATGCCTTGGGATTCTCTTTAATGCTACTTGCCAAGAATTTTGCATGGACCCTCCTGGCTTTCCTAATACCCTTTGAGTACTTTTCTGGCTTCTTTATAACACTAAGAGCTCTTTGATTTGAATACTTTTTCCTTTTTCCTTTTGACTAAATTCATCACCTCTCTTGACATCCAAGGTTCTCTCCCCTTGCCATCCTTGTACGTACTTCTTACTGGAACATACCTCTGTACTCTGTGCAGTTGGCTTGTAAATATCTTCCACATGTCAGACGTGAACTTGCCCAAAATTAGTCCTATTTAACTCTCCCTAGTTCCTGCTTAATGCCCTGCTTCAATTTTATACTCTCCTGCAGGATGCATACTTATCTATATCTATCTTAAAACTTAAGGGGCTGTAGTAGTCATGTTCCCTTACTGTTCACCCACTGAAGGACCAGTCACCTGACCACGCTCATTACCCAACATGAGGTTCAGTACAGCTGCTCCTCTTGTTGGACAATCTACCTATTGATTTAAGAAATCCTACTGGATGTGCCTAATAAATACTGCCCCATCTGAACCTCTTGCACTTAGAAGATCCTAGTTTATATTCGGAAATTGTTTAGTTGTTCTTGCTGTATTTCCATGGAAAATAGCTGCTCCAGTTAATTCTTCGAACTCTTTTATCACAGAAATTTAGCACCGTTGCATATGTAAGATCATAAGTTTACCCCTGTGGTTCTTATTTAAGAGTATTGTATGTGGATGAGGTTTTGAAAAATCTGTAGTAGACCAGATTTAACATTAATTGCCTCATTTTTACATTTGGTGATATTTTACTTCACACATATGCAAACGCTTCCTTTTTCCCCAGATTGTTATACTTAAATATAATCAGTGTCATTTGTTTGCTAATTGAATGATACATTTGTACATTTGGTACACATTTTGGTCATTTTTCTGAAATCAATTTCCAAGCAACTGCCATGAAGCAAAGGGTGAATTCTGTCTGCAAATGTTTGCATTGGCTTGAAATGTGTTTAGTTTTAAGTACTTGACATGGTATTTAAAAAAAATGGTAGTTTATTTGTTTACCGCTTGACTGTTTTGGAGTAACATTATCAAGGCTGACATTTGGAGTTTGTATTAATTTAGGATATAAAAAAAATAGGTCTCCAAAACGTCTCTTTGATACTGATTTGCTTTTTTAAGATAATTTAAAACACACCTCATGGTGTTTAAAACATTCAAAGAATTTATATTCATTACAAAAATATTATTTAAAAAAATGGTTGATTAATGCATATTTGTTTTCATTCTCCTTTCAAATGGATGCCTTATTTTATTCTGTTAGTATTTGCATGTTGGAGCTATATTTGTTGAAGGTCTATTTAATCAAGGAGGTTTGTTTACCAGCACTTGAGAAAAGATAGATGAGCCATCATTGTTACAGAATAATGGAATAACTTTATGGCAGTTGAAAATCTTAATCATTGCACTGTCTATGTGGCTATAAGTGCTGTACTAGGCAACAAAATCTGGAAAATGTTGCAGACATGCACTCTTCCCTTGATAATATCAGTATGAAAGTCCATATTTAGAAACAAAACAAAGCAATGATTGATGAAAATGCCTGATTATTTTTTGCGTTTTGTTCACTCTTTTCCTCTTAGAATGGCCAGTTTTAATGATGCATTCTTAATTAAAATTCAAATAAACCTAAAATTTTGGGATTATCATTGCTTAATGTGTTTAGCAAGTGTCATAAAAATAGTTTCAGAAAAACCATTACAGGTACTGTAAAAATGTTTCTCATATTCCCAATGCAAAAATAATTTTTTTGAGAAGAGCAGGATAAAAATAATCTTTAATGTATGTATGGGATACATATGAGTTTTATGTTGTTAGTTATCAGCATTGAACTATCATTGTATAAAATACTTGGTGATTAAAATCAAAATTTGAAGACTCAACCTTTGTAATTATGCTCTTAAACTTGATGCGTGCTTGACATCAGATTTTGACTTATTGATGGTGTGCAGTTCCACAAGTATTATTTACTCTTGGAAAAGTTAACTAAAACTAAAGTAATCTTTTTATGTGTGAAAGTGGAATATGAAAGTTAAAAGGTGATACAGTTTTGTTTGGTCTGATTTAATATGTGGTCCTTCATGAAGGAAAGACTGCTGATTGGCAGTCAGAAACAAGTAATTTTGTTTTATATATTCCAGGATAAAATACAGCAGCTTAATGCTAGCTTCCTTGAAATCAGTTTTGCTGATCAGCTGTCTAAGTCACGAGGCAAAGTTTATCTCACTGACTTCATTTAATGTGTTTCTAAATTCAATAGACTCTTCTTGACTATATTGTATATGGTTCAGAAAATAAATGAGTGTAATAAATAGAATAGCTATGTATAACCTATTGAACCATTCTGCTCTACTTGTGTTGGGAAACAATTTGTATTCTGTATAGAGTGGTAGTGACTTAAGATTTCAAAGTCATAGATATTTTCAGAGACTTGTAGAAACATATACTATCCTTTTCCACAATGCAGTAATTACCCACTGCCTAATAGGAAATGAAGGCAGACAAGATGATAAGTGTAGAATCTGTCTTGTCTAACTGCAGATGCTTGGCTTTGCATTGTTTGTAGAATAACAAAATTGTATTTTGAGAGGAATATTCCGTGACATTCCAGTGGTTGGAACAATTACCCAATTTCATTTAGGATTGTATAACAATGAAAGTGATAGATATCTTATCAAACCTTAGCAGAATTGGGCCACTCAGTCTATTAAGTCAGCTTCACCACTCCATTATGTCTGATTCATTTGTTTTCTCTCAACTTCGTTCTTCTGCTTTCTCTCTGTAACCTTTGCTGGCCTTAGTAATCAAGAACTTATCAACTTTATCTTTAAATATACTCCATGACTTGGCCTTCACAGCTGTCCAGAGCAATGAATTCCACAGATTCTGCACCCTCTGGATAAAGAAATTCTTCTTCATCTGTTTTAAAGAGGACACTCTTCTTTTCTGAGGCTGTTTTCTCTGGTCATAGTCTCTCCCACTTTGGAAACATCTCCATGTCTACTCTATCAAGATCTTTCAATATTCAACAGGTTTGAATGAGATCCCCCTCATTACTCTAAACTCCAACAAGTATAGGCTCAGAGCCGCCAAATGATCCTCTTGTGTGCACCATTTCATCCTCAAGATCGATCTTGTAAATGTCCTCTGGGCCCTCTCCAATGATTTTCTTAGATATAGAGACCAAAACTTCTCACAATACTCCAAATGTACTCTGACCAGTGCCTTATAAAACCACAGCGTTATATCCTGGCATTTATATTCTGGTCCTCTCGAAATTAATGCTGACATTGCATTTTTCCTTCCTTGCTACCGAGTTAACCTGCAAGTTAACCTACACAGAATCCTGCATGAGAACTTCGAAAACCCTTGCACTTCTGATTTCTATATTATATTCTAGCTGCCACTTCTTTGTCAGTTCTCCTAATCAATGAAAATCCTACAGCAATCTCTTAGCTTCCTCAGTACTATTTGCCCCACAACCTACCTTTGTATTGTGTGCAAACTTGGCCACAAAGCCATCAGTCCTGTGGTCTAGGTCATTAATGTATAATGTGAAAAGTAGCAGGCCACAACACTGACCCCTGTGTAACATGACAAGTGAAAGGCCTCCTTTATTCTCACTCTTTACTTCCTGCCAGTTAGCTAATGTTTTGTCCATGCTAGTACCTTTCTCCTGTAATACCAAGGCCTTCCGAAAATCCATTGATGCTCCTTTGTCTATCCTGCCTGTAATTTCCTCAAAGAATTGGAGCAGATTTGTTTTATCAACCACCTCTCCATCCATCCATCCACCCACCCACCACAGGCCCTTCCGATCCTTCGAGCTGCACTAACCAGCAACTTCTATTTTAACCCTAGCCTAATCACAGGACAATTTACATTGACCAATTAACTTGCAGTATTAACTGTTATTCCTTTGGTTATGGAAAGAAACCAGAGCACTCAGAGGAAACTCACTTGGCCATGGGGAAAATGTACAAACCCCTTACAGACAGCGGTGGAAATTGGATCCAGGTTGCTGGTACTGTGAAGCATTGTGCTAACCAATTTGCTGTCCAGCCGCCTTAAGGAAATCATGCTGACTTTGGTTTATTTTATTGCATGCTTCCAAGTGCCATGAAACCTCATCCTTAATAATGGACTACGATGTCTTCCCAATCATTAAGTCAGTCTAATTGGCCTGTAATTACCTAAGTTTTGCCTCCTTTCCTTAAAGAATAGGATGATATTTATGATTTTTCAGTCCTTGTGAACCAACTCAGAGTCTAGTGACTCTGGAAAGATCACTACTAATGCTTCCACTGTTTCTTCTGCTACCACTTTCATAACACTGAGGTATGATCATCTGGTCCAGCAGACTTGTCTACCTTCAGACCTTTCGACTTCTTCTTGGTAATTGCGACCACACTTCCTTCTGCCCCATGACACTCAAATTTTTGGCATGCTGCAAATTTTTGTCTTCCACAGCGATGCAAAATGCTTGTTCGTCCAGTATTTCTTGGTTTCCTATGACTACCTGTTCAGCATAATTTTCCAGTAGTCCAATGTCTGCTCTTGCCTCTTTTCTCCTTATACTGCATACCTGGGAAAAAAAACAACTTTTGGTGCTCTTTTTATATTATTAGCTAGCTCTCCTTCATATTTCATCATTTTTTTAGTTGCCTTGTGTTAAAGTTTCCCAATCTTCTAGCTTTCCAATAATTTTTGGCTATATTGTGTGACCTCTCCTTTGTTTTTATGCTGTCTTTGACTTGCTTTGTCAGCTTCGGTTGCCTTATCCTCAGTTTAAAATGCTTCCTTGGGATGAAATGATCCTGTGTCTTTTGAATTATTCTGAGAAACTCCAGCCATTACTACTTTACCATCATCCCTGCAAGTATCCCCTACCAATCAACCAGCTCTTCTATCATGCTCCTGTCGTTGTAACTGTAATGCCGATACATCTGGTTTTAGCTTCTCCCTCTCAAACTTACAGGATGGATTCTGTCATATTACGTTCACCATTGTTCCTAAGATTTCCTTTACCTTAAGCTCCCTGATCAAATCTGGTTCACGTGGGTTTCCTCCGAGCATTCCAGTTTCCTCCCATATGTACTGATTAGAAAGTTAATTGGTCATATGGGTGTAATTGGATAGCATGGGCTTGTAAGGCCAGAAGGGCCTGTTATGTGCTGCTTCTTAAAGTAGATCAGTGATATATTTAAATTGTCCAGTCCAGCACTGCCTTTCCCCCTAGTGCTGGATCCCAATAGATGGAATATGTTGAATGCCTAAATCATTCAGCATATTCCATTTATTGGGATCCAGCACCAATTTGATTTTCCCTAACTACCTGTATATTGAAATCCCCAGTGACCATCATAACTTTGCCCCTTTTACATGCTTTTTATATCTCTTATTGTAATTTGTATCCCATGTCCTGGCCACTGTTCAAAGGTGTGTATAACACCTTTAGTCCAGTAATCACCATCTTATTCTTTTCAATTTTGTAGCCATGTTGCAAGCAGATATCTTTTTGTAAACTTTTTTTCCTTATTGGAATTATCAATAACCTTGCCTCCCTTTTATTTTATCCATAGTGTTTCAAGCTATTGAGTCCCTCCCCCCTCCCAATCTACTGTTCTGTTTTAATCTCTACCCACAGCTCCAGTTATTTGATTCGTCAGGATGTTGGTCCATGCATTTTTCAGGCGGAGCCCCTCCTTTGGAACAGCTCCCTGCTTTCCCAATATTTGTGCCAATGTCCCACAAATTCACACCCAATTTTGCCATATCAATCTTTGAGCTATGCATTTAATTCTCTGATATTATTAACCCTGAGCCAGTTTGTTCAGGTTCAGGTTTGTTCGTTACCTTTTTGGCACTGTTTTAATTTAGTCCCTAGCTGCTTAAATTCCTTCAGCAGAACTTCTTTCCTCCTTCTTCCTATGTCATTAGTACCCGTATGGACCACAATGATTGGATCTTTGCCCTACCAATCTAAATTCCTCTGGTAGATGAGATACCCCGAACCCAGGCAGCAGGCAGAAAATGCAACCTCATAGACTCTTGATCCTTGCAAGAGAGAATTGTGTTTATTTCCCTGACTGTACTAGCCGCAATCACAATTACATTCCCCTTCCCCACCCCCCAAATGGCTCCCTAACCATGGTGCCATGGTTCGTTTGCTCATCTTTTCTACAGCACCTACTCTTATCCTCACAGAGAACAACAAGCTTACATTGTTGGGCAAGCTGAAAGGGTGAGCTGTTCAAGCACTAGCTCTTGCATCCCACTACCTGTCTCACTTGCAGTCTCACCTCCTTGGCTTTGGCTCCAGACCGAATTTGAAGTTGTTAATCTAATGGGTGTGACTTCCTCCTGAAACAGTGTCCAACGAACTTGCACCCTTGCTGATGCATTGCAGTGTTTGAAAGTCAGATTCCAGCTTCTCAACTTTGAGTGAGAATTCCTCGAGCAACCTACATTTACTGCAGATATAGTCACCAGGAACCACTATTGGGTCCACCAGCTCCCACACTTCACCTGATTCTGCACCCCCACTTTATTTAATTATTTGTAATTTCATACCCTGTTAGTTATGCAACAAGATGCAATTTTTTCATTTCATTGATTTATGTTGGTCAGCTTCAGAAAAACACCAGCGGGATGGTCTGTGTTTAAAACTAGGTACCATTGGTGATTTTGAATTGTATAGCTGCAGTAATTTGCTGTCAGTTTCAGAGTACTGCTGAGTAATATTGACACTAAATGCCAGTGCAGATTCTGGGCCAATTAAAGTGCCCTGAGGATTGTGGAAACAAAATATTTTGTTGCATTCAGAGTTGCTGTAACGTAGTTCAATGTATGAACAAGTCTTCGTGCAGTTATTGAGTAGGACAATGTTCTTGCTCGCTGTCAATCTGCAGTTTTGATATTTTGAAATTAAAATCTTGATTGATGTATTGTTTTAGAATCGCTCAGTGATTTGGACAGTTGTATTCATTTTCAATATTTGGAGCCTGTTTCACTTTATTAATCTGTCAGTCAGCCAGAGGCTGTTCATAAAGTAGTTTCTTTGCTGGCTGTACTTTGTACCATTTTGTGGCCCATTATGTAATTGGTTTATTGAGGATCAGATTTTTACAGGAAAATGTTTGAATTTAAACTATTTGTTAAATCATTTTGCCTGAAAATATAAAGTATGTGATTAAAAAGCTTATTTCCATCCCAAACAACAAAGAGTTTATGGGAGTTGTATGGCTGGAGGTGGCAACAGAAATAGGGAGGATTGAGGCTAAAAATTAATTGAAAGATGAGGACGAGAATTTAAAATTTGGATAGGACTGACAATTATATAATACTAAGAACAGTGATGATTAGTAATCATGACTTGATACAGTATTTTACGTGACTGGAATATTGTGAAAGGAGAATGGCAAGCCATCAAAGAGACCAATCATATTATTAGGTCAAAAGCTGGCTGAGGAGTAATGAAGTCAAATGGAGCAGGATTGGTAGTGGAACAACATTAAAGTTAAAAAGGGGATAATGGAATTATTTTATTATGACTTAAGGATACTGCACAGTAATAGGCCTGTCCAGCCCAATGAGCCCACACCACCCAGTAACATCAATGTAAACTTCCTACTGTTGGAGAGTCTAGGATTAGGTAAGAGTGTTAACAATTGAACCCTAGTCTTATGCAATAAATCGAGCGCATTAAGTCATAAATCTTCCATAATGCATATTCAGGAGTCTGATGAAATACATTTCACTTGACTGGTTGAGTGCATCCCAAAATTTGACATCATTTGGGACAGAAGAGCCAGCTTTTAGCACTCCATCCACCATGTTAAACATTCATTCCTTTCTCTACCTGGCTATACTGGATGTCATCTACAGAATGCACAGGAGTTACTCATTTAGACTACTCCAAAAGAACTGATTCTGTAACTTCTACCACCAAGTAGGACAAAGATATCAGTCAGAAAGGTACCCCATCATCTGGAAATTGCCTTTTGTACCACATATCACTTCAGTCTGGGGGTATAAGTCTGTTACTAGTACAGATGAGAAGGGCAATAAATGTTGCCCATGCCTGTGATGCCAGCATTTTGAAAAGTGGAGAAATTAAAAATAAGGAAATTGAGATGCAGTGTCTGCATGATGCAGTGTCTCCTGTCCCATGATCCTCTTGTATTCCCTTTTGTCTATCACCTGTCCAGCTCTTGGCTCTATCCCTCCCCCTCCTGTCTTCTCCTCTCATTTTGGATCTCCCCCTCCCCCTCCAACTTTCAAATCCCTTACTCACTCTTCCTTCAGTTAGTCCTGACGAAGGGTCTCAGCCTGAAATGTCGACTGCACCTCTTCCTACAGATGCTGCCTGGCCTGCAGCGTTCACCAGCAACTTTGATGTGTGTTGCTTGAATTTCCAGCATCTGCAGAATTCCTGTTGTTTGCAGTGTCTGGTCTTGTTTTGCAAATCATAGTTTAACAGCGAAAAAGTAGTTAACAAATGACTTACAGTTGCAAAGATAAGTTTGTGAAAACTTTGCAGTTACCTGATTTTCTGCATTAATTACTCATAAAATGTGGTCTGATCTTCATTTGTCACAATAATAGACAAACATAATCTGCCTAAACTAATAACATGCAAACAGTTGTACTACTAATCAATACTGAGTACAGGTGTCCCCCACTTTATGAAAGTTCGCTTTACGCCACTTCGCTTTTATGAAAGACCTACATTAGTACCTATTTTCGCTAGCCGAAAGAGAATTTTCACTTTTATGAAAAAAGACGCCCTCTTTAAACTTGTGTTTACCCCGAGGAAGACTACCATGACTGTGGAGCCTTACGCGGGCAGGTGCGTGCGCAGGCGTTTACGTGCCGATTTTTTTTTACAAATCGGCTTTGGCTGAATCTTCCCGATCCTGTTAGGTGAAACTACACTGTACATTTTTTTCTACTTTATATAGGCTGTGTTTTTATCGTATCATTCCCGCTTTTACGAAATGCTGGTGTTATTTTAGGCTTTATGTGCTATTTGGTAGGTTATTTTTTGGGTCTGGGAACGCTCAAATTTTTCCCATATAAATTAATGGTAATTGCTTCTTCGCTTTACATCATTTCAGCTTACGAATGGTTTCATAGGAACGCTGTACCTTCAGATAGTGGGGGAAACCTGTACACTATTTAAACAATCCCAATCTAGGTTCGAAACAGAATGTGAACCTCTGGGGCAATGCCTTCTACAAAAGCTGTTTGGAGTCAGGTGTTCCATCAATGAGACGAGATTGGAGGTGTGGGTTGTAGAGCTGCCCTGTCCTATAAAATAGACACACATTGTGAAGCTACTGACAGAACTTGCTCTTCTCAAGAAAGATCTGTTTATGTGCACCATGCCTCAATCAAAACAACTTTCAGAGGACCTTAGAAGAAGAATTGTTGAGATGTGTGAAGCTGGAAAAAGCTATGAAAGCATTTTGAAAGACCCGGGTGTTCATCAGTCCACAGTAAGAGAAATTGTCTACAAATGGTGGAAATTCAGTACTGTTGCTACTCTCCCTAGGAGGGGGTGTCCTGCAAAGATCGCATCAAGAGCACAATGTGAAATGCTGAAGGAGATGAAAAAGAACCCAAGAGTAACAGCAAAAGACCTGTAAAAATCTAGAACTTGCTAAAGTGTCTGTTCACATGTCTACTATAAGAAAAACACTGAACAAGAATGGTGTTCATGGAAGGACACCATGGAAGAGACCACTGCTCTCCAAAAAAATAAACAACATTGCTGCATATCTCAGTTTTGCAAAAGATCGCCAGAGTGTTCCATCACACCTCTTGGTCAATGTTCTATGGAGAGGTGAGACAAAAGTTTAACCTTTTGCCAGAAATGCACTCTGCTGTGTTTGGAGGAAAATGGGCACTGCACACCAACACCAAAACCGCATCCCAATTGTGAAGCATGGTGGAAGGAGCTTCATGGTTTGGGACTGCTTTGCTGCCTGAGGCTGGACAGCTTGCAATCATTGAGGGAACAATGAATTCCAAATTGTATCAAGGCATTTTACAGGAGAATGTCAGGGTAGCGTTCTGTCACTAGAAATTGATATTAGTTGGATGATGCAACAAGACAATGATCCAAAACAAGAGTAAATCAACAACAGAATGGTTTTTTATAAAAAAAGAAAATTTGTTTTGAAATGGCCAAGTCTGAGTCCAGACCTTAACCCAATTCAGATCATGCCACAGCATCTCAAGAGGGCTGTATCCCAGAAATATTTATGAACTGAAACAATTTTGTATAGCGGTATGGTTTAAAATTCCTCCTCATTGTTGTGCAAGTCTGATCAGCAGCTACAGGAAATATTTGGTGGAGGTTATATGGTTATAAAGGGGGTTCTACCGGTTATTAAATACAAAGGTTCACATACTTTTTCTAGCCTGGACTGTGAATGATTAATCAATCTGTTTAATAAAGACATAAAAAGTACAATTGTTTGTGTGTTATTAGTTTGGGCAGATTATGTTTTTTTATTATTGTTACTTAGAAGAAGATCAGACAACGTTTTGAGTAATTAATGCAGAAAACCAGGTAATTGCAAAGGGTTCACAAACTTCTTGCAACTGTATATATTTCATAGAATAATGGGCAGTTGTGGAAAGTCATATCAAAAAGCAACTCAGATTATCTCTAAATTGGCAAGCATCTCAAAGTGCAATGAAACCATACTTTCATAATATGCAGTGAACAATGTTGCAGGAGAATTACTTTCTTATATAATAAATACATGCCTATTTACTTGAAACCAACGCACATTAGAAAATCGTAACCATGTAAGTGTTTTTTAGCAGCTTGTATTGGAACCTATGAGGGAGAAGGCAATTCTGGATCTAGTGTTGTGTAATGAACCGGATTTGATAGGGAACTCGAGGTAAAGGAGCTATTAAGAGGTAGTGACCATAATATGATAAGTTTTAATCTACAATTTGAGGGGGAGATGGTAAAATCGGAAGTGGCAGTGTTGCAGTTGACCAAAGGAGACTGTGGAGCCATGAGGGAGGAGCTGGCCAAAGTTGACTGGAAAGAGACCCTAGCAGGGATGACAGTGGAACAACTACTGCAGGTATTTTTGGGAATAATACAGAAGGTGCAGGATCAGTTCATTCCAAAGAGGAAGAAAGATTCTAAGGGGAGTAAGGGGCGATTGTGGCTGACAAGGGAAGTCAAGGATAGTATTAAAAATAAAAGAGAAGAAGTATAACATAGCAAAGATGAGTGGGAAGCCAGAGGATTGGGAAACTTTTAAAGAGCAACAGAAGATAACTAAAAAGGTAATACGGGGAGAAAAGATGAGATATGAAGGCAAGCTAGCCAAGAATATAAAGGAGAATAGTAAAAGCTTCTTTAGGTATGTGAAGAGGAAAAAAATAGTTAAGACCAAAGTTGGGCCCTTGAAGACAGAAACGGGTGAATTTATTATGGGGAACAAGGAAATGGCAGATGAGTTGAACAGGTACTTTGGATCTGTCTTCACTAGGGAAGATACAAACAATCCCCCAGATGTAATAGTAGCTGGAGGACCTAGGGTAATGGAGGAACTGAAGGAGATTCACATTAGGCAGAAAATGGTGTTGGATAGACTGACAGGACTGAGGGCTGATAAATCCCCAGGGCCTGATGGTCTGCACCCCAGGGTAGTTAAGGAGGTGGCTCTAGAAATCGTGGACGCATTAGTAACTATTCTCCAATGTTCTATAGATTCAGGATCAGTTCCTGAGGACTGGAGGGTAGCGAATGTTATTCCACTTTTTAAGAAAGGAAGGAGAGAGAAAACAGGGAATTATAGACCAGTTAGCCTGGTGGGGAAGATGCTGGAGTCAATTATAAAGGATGAAATAGCAGCACATTTGGATAGCAGTAACAGGATCAATCCGAGTCAGCATGGATTTATGAAGGGGAAATCATGCTTGACTAATCTTCTGGAATTTTTTGAGGATGTAACGATTGAAATGGACAAGGGACAGCTAGTGGATGTGGTGTACCTGGACTTTTAGTAAGCCTTTGATAAGGTCCCACATAGGAGATTAGTGGGCAAAATTGGAGCACATGGTATTGGGGTTAGGGTACTGACATTGATAGAAGATTGGTTGGCAGACAGGAAACAAAGAGTAGGGATTAACGTGTCCTTTTCAGACTGGCAGGCGATGACTAGTGGGGTACCGCAAGGCTCGGTGCTGGGACCGCAGCTGTTTACAATATACATTAATGATTTAGATGAAGGGATTAAAAGTAACATTAGCAAATTTGCAGATGACACAAAGCTGAGTGGCAGTGTGAAATGTGAGGAGGATGTTGAGATAATGCAGGATGACTTGGACAGGTTGGGTGAGTGGGCAGATGCATTTTAATGTGGATAAATGTGAGGTTATCCACTTTGGTGGCAAGAACAGGAAGGCAGATTACTATTTGAATGGTGAAGTTAGGAAAAGGGGAAGTACAGCGAGATCTAGGTGTCCTTGTTCATCAGTCACTGAAAGTAAGCATGCAAGTACAGCAGGCAGTGAAGAAAGCTAATGGCATGTTGGCCTTCATAACAAGGGGAGTTGAGTATAGCAGCAGAGGTCCTTCTGCAGTTGTACAGGGCCCTGGTGAGCCAACACCTGGAGTACTGTGTGCAGTTTTGGTCTCCAAATTTGAGGAAGGACATTCTTGCTATGGAGGGAGTGCAGCGGAGGTTCGCGAGGTTAATTCCCAGGATGGCGGGACTGTTATATGTTGAAAGATTGGAGCAACTGGGTTTGTATACACTGGAATATAGAAGGATAAGAGGGGATCTTATTGAAACATATAAGATTATTAAGGGATTAGACACGCTAGAGGCAGGAAACATGTTCCCGATGTTGGGGGAGTCCAGAACCAGAGGCCACAATTTGAGAATAAGGAGTAGGACATTTAGAACGGAGTTGAGGAAAAGCTTTTTCACCCAGAGAGTTGTGGATCCGTGGAATGCTCTGCCTCAGAAGGTAGTGGAGGCCAATTCTCTGGATGCTTTCAGAAAAGAGTTAGAGCTCTTGATAGCAGAGTCAAGGGATATGGGGAGAAGGCAGGAACTGGGTACTGATTGTGGATGATCAGCCATGATCACAGTGAATGGTGGTGCTGGCTCGAAGGGCCAAATGGCCTACTCCTACACGTATTGTCTTTTGTCTATTTAAATACAAAATATAGTGCAACTTTTTGGAATACCCATTATCTTTTACTTGTTAAATAATATGACATACAGTAGGTTGCAGTGCAAATATTGTTTCAGAAATGTATTTTAACAGTTTATATTTTGCAATTTTTGGGGATCTTAAATTGAGAGTAGCAATAAGAATGGATATCTATATAATTTTAGAAGGCTAAATGTATAGCTCTGAACATAAGAAGTAGGAGCAGAATTAAGCCATTCAAACTATTACTGTTTCATTCATGAGAGAAGTGAGACAATGTAAGCAATTGTATTTGCAAAAACACAGATCCATAGCATTGATAGTCCAGTATCACTGATTTTGGGTAAAATCCTGACCAGATCCTGCATTATTCAAGTATTTTATTTATTGTGTTCAAATATCATTCTCCTCTCTAGGACAAAGTTCATTTACTTGATATTTTTTCCATCAACCTGAGTACTCCGTTGTGTAGCAGTTATTGCATCAGATGATTGTTCCTCACTCTTTATTGCACAGAAGCAAGTATGAGATTATGTGTGTCTTGACCAAAGAGGACAAAATCTGCTGAGATCATGTAGAAAAAAAGTATACGTAATATATATAATTCTAGTCTAATTTAACAACAGAGCAACATTTGGTGGGGATATCAAATATTTACTGCTTTGTTGAATCATACCTGGGAATTGTTTGTGGAACAATCTATGTTCCGTGCCTATTCTGGTATCTGTCCCCCACTTTTCCTTCGCTACATCGATGACTGCATTGGCGCTGCTTCCTGCACGCATGCAGAACTCGTTGACTTTATTAACTTTGCCTCCAACTTTCACCCTGCCCTCAAGTTTACCTGGTCCATTTCCGACACCTCCCTCCCCTTTCTAGATCTTTCTGTCTCTGTCTCTGGAGACAGCTTATCCACTGATGTCTACTATAAGCCTATTGACTCTCACAGCTATCTGGACTATTCCTCTTCTCACCCTGTCTCTTGCAAAAATGCCATCCCCTTCTCGCAATTCCTCCATCTCCGCTGCATCTGCTCTCAGGATGAGGCTTTTCATTCTAGGACGAGGGAGATGTCTTCCTTTTTTAAAGAAAGGGGCTTCCCTTCCTCCACTATCACCTCTGCTCTTAAACGCATCTCCCCCATTTCACGTACATCTGCTCTCACTCCATCCTCCCGCCACCCCACTAGGAATAGGGTTCCTCTGGTCCTCACCTACCACCCCACCAGCCTCCGGGTCCAACATATTATTCTCCATAACTTCCGCCACCTCCAACGGGATCCCACCACTAAGCACATTGCATTCCGCAGGGATCGCTCCCTACACAACTCCCTTGTCTATTCGTTCCCCCCCCCATCCCTCCCCACTGATCTCCCTCCTGGCACTTATCCGTGTAAGCAGAACAAGTGCTACACATGCCCTTACACTTCCTTCCTTACCACCATTCAGGGCCCCAAACAGTCTTTCCAAGTGAGGCAACACTTCACCTGTGAGTCGACTGGGGTGATATACTGCGTCCGGTACTCCCGATGTGGCCTTTTATATATTGACGAGACCTGACGCAGACTGGGAGACTGCTTTGCTGAACGTCTACGCTCTGTCCGCCAGAGAAAGCAGGATCTCCCAGTGGCCACACATTTTAATTCCACATCCCATTCCCATTCTGACATGTCTATCCACGGCCTCCTCTACTGTAAAGATGAAGCCACACTCAGGTTGGAGGAACAACACCTTATATTCCGTCTGGGTAGCCTCCAACCTGATGGCATGAACATCGGCTTCTCTAACTTCCGCTAAGGCCCCACCTCCCCCTCGTACCCCATCTGTTACTCATTTTTATGGACACACTCTTTCTCTCACTCTCTTTTTTCTCCCTTTGTCCCTCTGAATATACCTCTTGCCCATCCTCTGGGTCCCCCCCCCGTCTTTCTTCCCGGACCTCCTGTCCCATGATCCTCTCGTATCCCCTTTTGCCTATCACCTGTCCAGCGCTTGGCTCTATCCCTCCCCCTCCTGTCTTCTCCTATCATTTTGGATCTCCCCCTCCCCCTCCAACTTTCAAATCCCTTACTCACTCTTCCTTCAGTTAGTCCTGACGTAGGGTCTCGGCCTGAAACGTCGACTGCACCTCTTCCTAGAGATGCTGCTTGGCCTGCTGCGTTCACCAGCAACTTTGATGTGTGTTGTTGGGAATTGAAGTGTAGGTTTTTGCAAATAAAACAAATGAGACGTTTTATGTCTAAGAAAAAAAATGTACAGCTCATTTATGAAACTCCAACAAACTGAACACAATGCACGGTAAAAGCCCTTAACATAATTACATGATCACGTTAGATAACCAACTTCAATCGAAGTTGCTTGGAGTTAGACAAATAAAAAAAATCTTCCTCAGGAATAGGATGTAAAATTAGTGGTATATAACCAGCATGGGTAGTTTCCTGTGCCAGATATTGTGATAATCCCCATCTTCCACTGCCCACACCTGTCTGGAGGTTACTGAATTTGTACTGTGGGTTGGGTCACCACTGCCACTCATTCATTCTTTCCATGGAACATAGAAAGAATGTTATCTTCCAGCCCTCTCAGTTGTAGAGTACTGCATACAGTTAGGCAAAGGAACGCTCTAGAAGAAAGAAGTAACAGGAGAGGTATGAAAAGTTAGACAAGGCAATTAGAGTTTTAAAAACACTTGTTCTATTCTTGCAAACCAGATGCATATTGAGGCTTTGTGAACAGTGTATATGGCTAAACTGCTTTGTCTACTTTGTTCATAACTTGCAGATGAAGTTTTGACTGGTTTTGTGAAATAGTTACTCCTGCACATTGGAGGAAAAACCACAATTAATTTTGAAAACACTAAGATAGAATGAGGATGTGACACTATAATTAGATTTTTGTCAGTGTATAACTCTCTCTATCCTAATTTTTTTTTACCTAACTGTATTTGAGTACATTGAGATAATACATCAATGTAATAGATATAAATTATTCATGAGTCACTTTGTTTAAACCAGTCTAATTTCCATGTAATTTTAAGTGTGTGACCATGCAGTCGTCTTTTTTCTAAGTAATTATGTTTATAAAAATTTTTTTAAATTAAAATTCTATCCTCATTCATTCTTCCTTTATAGAAAAGTGATTACTGTCTGTGGCACTGTCTCACGAAGGGCAGGCAGGACCCTAAATTGTATCCCATTGTAGGAAAACTTGTAGCCTGTATTCCAGTTCTCTCATAAAGTTCACTGGCTGTCATCGGTGTTATCACAGGGGTTTTGCTAATTTTCACCAGTTTCTGAATTTTTTTTTCTTGTTTGGCTCCATTTGAAAACATTTGTAAATATTCAGTTATTTTCAAAATCTCATTTTGCTGGAGTTAATTTTCTTTTCCTTGAGCCAACCTGTTAGCTGTTGCCTTATTTTCTACTTAAAGCTATGAGTAACACAGTGATGAGCTCCAAGTAGTTGCGAAATCCCTTTTTGTTGGCAAGTGTCCCCTCCCCCCTCCTCTTCCATGTTTTCTGTGGAACCCAGTTTTCCGGTCTGTACAATTGATGTTGTCATTGCTGTCACAAAGAACCCAAGTAAGTGTTCAAAAAGCATCTTTAATTCTTGTATGTGTATAGTTCTAGCCGTAAGAACAAAAGTTGTAAAAGTTTGTTGCCAAGTGTTATAGGGTTGTTTCAACTTGCTTTAGACCGTTTTCCTTTCTTTCCATTCCTCACAACTGCAGAGAAAGTATCGTGCTGCAAAGGAAGCCTATGAACAACTTTTGCAAACAGAGAATCTTTCTGCACAAGTGAAAGCAAATATTTTACAGCAGCTGGGTAAGTGTTCTTTTGATTTCAAATCCCTCCTAATTGGGAATTGATAAATTTCTGATACATTCAAAATATGAAGTATACATTTAAAGTAACACAAACTGATGCATGTTGACAAAAATATTCAGAAGTGCAATAGCACAGGAGGAACTCATTTGGTTTAATCTAGTTGCGCACAAGATCTTTTTAGATTAATTCTAGTTATGCATAGAATTTTCAGTAGAACTTGAGCTATAGCTACAGTATGT
Source organism: Mobula birostris (assembly GCF_030028105.1). Lineage (NCBI taxonomy): Eukaryota > Metazoa > Chordata > Chondrichthyes > Myliobatiformes > Myliobatidae > Mobula > Mobula birostris. The sequence goes on along the minus strand of NC_092375.1, from coordinate 47,956,274 downwards.
TACTAAATTTTGAAGGTTTTGTATGTTATGCCAGTTGTAGAATCCATTATATTCACAGCCTTGTTTTTCGTGGATTAAAAAAAAATCTATTTAAAGTCTTTTTGTGAACTGTGAAATTGTTAAACTGAATATACTATAATATTGAGTGATCCCTATGAGTAGTTTTGGAAGATCCAGGACAGCAAAGTTATTTTGTAACCCTTTCCTTGGGCCTCTATATGACCATATTTATCCTGTTCTGCTACCTTAAATTACAATTTAAGTGATTTACAGCTATATCCAGCTTAGTTACAACTACCAGTTAAGTTTGGTTAAGAGGAATAAAAACGTTTTCTTTTTCAACAGTTAAACTTTCTTTCATTTTCAAGACTCAAGATTCGAGATTGTTTATTGTCATTCTCCAGTGCACGAGTTTACTGAATAATTTGAATATTATTTTAGGTAAAAGTATAAATTTGAATAAATGTTAGACTCTATCTTTGGAAAAAATGTGTGTACATGCACTGGGAGACCCTTCCTTTGAAATAAATCTGCAAATATTTTTGATTTTTGTAAAAATGTTCTCTTCAAATACATATTGTTGATTTACATGTTGGAGAATTTCATTTTGTAAAATTATAACAAAAATTTGAAATTCATATTTCATATCAAGAGTACCCACGTTTTTTGCTTCACTTGTGCATTTAATATTGCCATTGTGCTGAAAATTTTATGTAGCTAACTTTCTAATGGTAGCATAGGTCTTAATTTTAAAATGGGTGCTTCTGTTATGAAAAGGAAGGTACACAGCATACATGAACTAAAGTGAATATTCTACACAAGTTTTTGCATGTTATGAGTATTAGGAGGATGGTGTTTTTCATGATTGGCTAACACCAATGTTTGTTTCAGGCCGTTTTCTTGAAACATTTGATTTTAATATTGAAATATGATGTTCAGCTGTGGCTGATAATTGTTTTTTTGTGCCCTTGTTATAATGTAGGAAACACAAGAAGTGTTTTGTGAAAAATAATGGATTTAGTTTCACTGATGTTTGTCATAAATTTTGTTAAGTTTTGTTAAGCTTTGTTTACTTTCAATGTCAGACAAATTATTTCCCATATATAATGTGCTTACTGTCTTGCTGCATGCTTTAAATTTCTTCACACTGGAACTTGATTATAATGCATCAGTATTTTGAATGTATCACATACTTGTATCTTTGACCACAAGTTGTGGATTGATTACAGTTTCCATTAACTGGGAACTAATCACACCAGTGTGGTGTCCTGTCATAAATCTATTCACATCGCTTTTGCAGCTAGTTTGCTGACCATCCCTGCCATGTTGCTATGGCAATTCCTTTGTTGACCTCTTACTACAGGTGCTAAAAATCCTAGCTTCTCATTGAAGTTGTATCTTCCGAAGGAACTTGGGAAGCATTTTATGTCCAGTTGCTGCCTCTGTTCTCTACCCCCTGTGTTTTAATGTCTGCATCACAAGATGGATTGTTAAACCAATCTAATTACACAGTATAGCAAAAAAACTTCCATACTGATATGCTTTCATGAATGTAATTCAGCAAAGATTATGTGCTAAATAGTTTTGTCTTTTATAGTCTTTTTCCCTTCTAGGTTCTCTTGTAATATTTTATTTCTTTAAAATATTGTTCTGAATTTTGCAGTAAAGTTCACCCTTTCTCGTATTGCCTACTATGTACACCAAGAGTTACAGAGATTTGAAAGTTTAGGTGGATGGATTTCATTGTTGTTTACACAGAATTTAGGTGCACCATATGCTCATAATGATTAACAATAATATTTAAAGAATTATGCAATTCATGAAAAAGAATTCCGCTATTGCTTTTTTTTTGTGAAATTTGCATCACAATTTATACTGATATGACACTTCTAAACTTTGATTCTAAAAATATTAAGTAGGGTGTATAATTTTGTAGACCCCCATTCCCTCCAAGTAATCTTCTGATTTGATTCCAAAGAAAGTGGTATACTGGAGGTTAAAATATATTTGAGCTGATTTGTTTCTTTCGTTCATCCATTCTCTTTTGTTATTTTGCTTATTTATTTATTGACATACAGTGTAGAATAGGCCTCCTGGCCCTTCGAGCCACACCACCCAGCATTCCCCCAATTTAGTTTTAACCTAATCATGGGACAATTTACAATGACCAACCAGTATTTCTTTGGAATGTGGGAGGAAACTGGAGCACCCAGAGAAAACCTACGTAGTCATGGGAAGAATGTAGAAACTTCTTACACTGGTACTGTAAAGCAGTGATTCTCAACCGTTTTTTTGGCCACGGCCCCCTTAGGAGCTCTTCTCAGGTTCCAGGGTCCCCCTTTCAGCATTGGCCTTCTCTCAAAATTATCTTGAAGGTTTTTGAAGAAATCTAAGTGTTTATCCTTCTTCTCTGGATGCGAGGTATCCTAATTTTTTTTTCCCAGTTTGCTTGGCCTCATGCTTTCATTTGACAATGTAGTCATGCAGTTCAAACACATGGGCAAAGATGGGTTTTGCAGAGATGCAATGAAACCATAGGATAAGTATTCCACTGAATACTGCCGACATGTTTTTTTCGCTAAGGAACTCATGGATAGAATTATTTCTGAAAATAATAAGTGCACGAAATACAGATACATTACTGACCAAAAACTGCTGTCACCCGGCGCCAGGGATTTTTTTTCGGTGACTTCATATGTAGTAATAGGCACTTTTCACAACCTACCTTAATGTGTAATATATCCAAACACGTGTACTTTAAAGTTACTAGGCTAAAAAAGACCTAGCAAGACACGCTGATCTTCGGAGAATGAAGTATGGTGATAATGGATGCGAAAACCCTTGATTGAATACGTTGACCCAGCCCAGTGCAGTCTGATTCGCAACTGACTCTGAAGTGAGGCTGTGTGGGAGGAGCTTTAGCAGTGAATTTACCAGGTGCGCTGAATTCAAATAGGGTGTTGGAAAGATATTATAATTAGGAGGGAAACTATTGACTCCAGTGAAGGCTGCTGCTTGGGTATTTCATCGGTTCAGTTACCAGGGCCCCCATAAACCCTTGGGGCTCCCCTTTTCACCGTTTTCAGTCAGTGGCCCCCTTTCAAATGTGCCATGGCCCCCGTTGAGAATAGTTGCTGTAAAGCTTTGTTCTAACCACTACACTAGTGTGCCACCTCCCATTCAGATGGTTTCTTTTCACACAGTTCTTGGGTTACAGCTATTTACATGAATCCTGTTCCTGGAATTGGGTACCATCGAGTCACAGAATAGTACAACATTAGAAAAAAGGTTCATTCTGACGAAGATGTATATTCAATCTAATCCCATTTCCCATGTCCCATGTCCCTATAAAGCAGGGGTTCCCAACCTAGGGTCCATGGACCCATTGGTTAATGGTAGGGGGCCATAGTGTAAAATGGTTGGGGACCCGTGCTCGAAAGTTTTGTCACTTATATATGTAACTACAAACTACTTAAAAAATACATTTTTATATATACATACCCACACATAAAAATGCTGCCCCTCAGGTTCTTATTAAATCTTTCACCTCTAACCTTAAAATTATGTTCCCTATTTTATTATAATCCAACACTGGGAAAATAGATTGCTCATCATATCTATGCCCCTCATGATTTTATATATTTATATGAGATTATTCATCAATCTTCAATGCTCCAAGAACCAGCCTGTCAAGTTCAGGTGACAATCTTGTTAATCTTTTTTGCTTGCTTTTCAGGAAAGCATGCAAAAGATGAGCAAACTGAAGGCATGTATGAACACAAACTGAGCACAAGTATGGCCTCACCAATGTCTTGTACAATCACAACATAACCTCCTAACTTCTAATATAGTGTCCTCACCGATTAAGACCTGCATGTTAGAAGTCCTTAGAGGCCTTTCTACCTGTAACTCTATTTTAAGGGAACTATGCACCTATACTCCAAGGTCCCTCTGTTCTACAACAATACATTACCCACTGAAATTCTTGATATCCCTCTGTCGATGACAAAACCTATTTTGGTGTCATCTTTAAAGTTACTGACTGTTCCTTGTGTACTCTCATCCAAGTTATTAATATAGATGACAAATAACAAAAGGCCACCACTAAAATCTGGGGCACACCACTTGTCACAGACCTTCAGTGTAAGAAATAACCTTCCATCATTACACTCTGTTTTCTGTCATGCAGCCAATTGTGTAAGTAGTTTGATAGCTCTCTTTCGATGTCATGTGATCTAACCTTTCAGAACAGCCTGCCATGTGGAATCTTATCAAAAACCTTGTTGAAATCCATATATGCTATATCTACTGCTCTCTCCTTGTGAGCCTTTCTTATGAAATGACTTAGTCAAACTTGTGAGACGATCTCCCACATCCAAAACCATGCTGGCGAATCCGAATCAAACCTGCTGTTCCAATTGTAAGTATATTTTAACCCTCAATGCTTTCCAGCATTTTGGCTACCATGGATGTTAGACTAACAGGATTTCCAAGTCAATCCTTGCAGTCCTTCTTGAATAAAAGAACAATATTTGCTATGTTCCAGTCTTCTAGCATCTTGCCAGAAAAGTACTGTGGCAGATATCTTAGAGAAGGTTTCCACAATGTCTTCTCTAGCTTCTCGCTGCTTTTGGATATACCTCATCCAGAACTGGAGGTTTATCTTCCTTCATATTTCCTAATACATGCCACACCTCGTCAACTGTAATATGGACTTCAGCAAATCTGTATTAACTTTGCCATTTTCCCAAGTCTTCACATTTTTCTTCATGGTTAAGACAGAGGAGAAATTATTATTGAGAGCTTTTCCCGTATTCAGCAGCTCCATGCAAGATTTCTGTGTTGCTTTTTGAGGGGCTCTATTTTCTTCCTGGTCATTCTTTTTCCTTAATATACTTAAATAAAAATCATAGGAATGTGCTTAATTTTCTCTGCCAAAGGTATCTCATGCCCCTTTTGTCCCTGTAATTTTCTCCTATACTTCAGCATCCTCCATATATCTTCAGTGATTAATTTGATCCAGGCTGCCTTTATCTTACCCAAGCCACCTTTTTCTTGACCAGTTACAATATCCCTTAATATACAGAGTTCCCAATTCCCAGTAGTTCTGCTTTTTATTACAACAGGAGTCTGCTATGCGTATGACACGTCCGGTCCAGTGAAGCTGGATCTTTAAAGATCATGGCGTCAATACTCGTCTTTCCTCTATTGAGGATTTCCACGTTTGTAATACATTATGCCTGCAGATACCCATAATGGATCTTAGGCTGTGCAAGTGGAAGCGCTGTAGTAGGTTGGTTGCCTTTTGTATACAGTCCACGTTTCACCACCATACCAGAGGTTAGTGAGGACAATTTGATCATAGAGGACATCTAGATATTGTGCTGGCTTAGCACGTGATCACAGGCAGTCCAGGCTCTGACTAGCCTTGCAAATCCTGGCATTGATTTCTTTATCCAAGGAACCATCACTGGAGATGACACTGCCGAGATATTTAAATTCCTTTGCTACCCTCAGTGTTGTGCCTTCAATGGTGATGGAAGGTGACACAACAGTGGATCCAGGATCAGGCTGAAATATGGCCTCTGTTTTGTCCAGACTAATGGTGAGGTCAAACAGACATGTAGCTTCTGCAAACCTGTCAATAACCAGTTTGCAGATTAGACAACTTTCCTGCTCCAAAGAGTGCTATGTGATGTCGTTCATACCCTGGGCCATTAGGTTCTATAATGAGTCAACCTATAGCTGGGAAGTGATGTCCCCCCCCCCCCCCCCCCCGTTAGACTGTTTGAGGTAACATATTTTATTCTTCCTTCTAATATTTGTATATCTGTGCACTTGTAATGCTACTGTGACACTGTAATTTCCTTTGGGATTAGTAAAGTATCTATCTATCTATCTTGAGTGCAGTCATCCACGTACAGTGCTTTGAAGATGACTCCTTTAACTGTCCGGGATTTTGGATTTTAGGTGATGCAGATCAAGCAATGATCTATCAACTCTGTACTGTAGGTACAGCCTGTGGACAAGGTTGAATACACATGTGAAAAGAAGGTTGAACAGCACGGGGCCAGCACATAGCCTTGATTTACGTGATTTGGGATATTGAATGGCTCTGAGGCTTCCCCATTGAAAAGACAAGGCCAGTCTTGTCATAATGGAAGAGATGAGTAGGATTGATGAACTTGTGTAGGCATCCCAACTGACAAGTTTGTCCAGAGCACTTCTCTGTTAACCATGCCAAATGTCTTTGAAGACAACGTACAGATCCAGGTTCTGCTTGATACATTTTTCTTGCACCTGACTGATAGCGAACGTCATATTGATGGTACTTGGGTGGAACCTGCACTGTGTCTCAGGCAGGATTTTCTCTGATGTGGTAGTGATAATGCTGTTGAAATGATGTGGGCTAGAGTCTTTATGTCAATCAACAGCAACGAGATATTACCGTAGTTACCATTGTAAGCTTTGCTCCCTTTGTGAAAATGGGGTACAATCAAAGCTTCTCTGAATTCATTGGGCATGACTTAGTCTTCCCAAAATGTCATGCAAGTCCCTTTAGGTCAACTAAACCTACTGATTTCAGGATCTCTGCAGGTATTCCATCCTTCCCAGAGGCTTTTCCAGAAAGTGAGTAAAGGCTTTGTTTGCCTCAACTATTGTAGGAGGGAGGGTAGAGGCTATTGGCAGCAGGTGTCTGGGGGATCTGATCAAGTGCAGCCTGGTCTGTAGTAGGGGGTCTGTTGAACAAGTTGCTGAAGTGTTCTCTCCACCTGTCATTAATGCTCTTTTTCTCTCTGGGCAGGACTATCCCATCTGCTGATAGAAGGGGTGTGGTGTGTGGCTTGTGTGCTTTGATGACAGTGAAGAGTATCTTTTAAGTTTTTGGTGTCAGTGTAGCACTGGATTTCCTCTGCCTTTCTCTCCCACCATTCAGTATGCGCTTTGCAGTATGGGCTCGCATCGGAAGATGTTTGAACCGATTACTTTTCGGGTTGGAAGAAATGTCGTTCTGCCAAGCGACAAATGCCTTCTGCTTCTCCTCCAGTATCCTGGTGATATTTTCTTCAAACCAATCCCAATAAGTTCTTTATTGGTCCAAGGGCTGACTTTGCTGATTTCATCACTAACGTCTTGTGTTCACCCTGCTTCCATGCCACACTTCCATTTAGGGGCCTGTGGGATGCCTAAACAGTGCATCAGACTGTTTGCATGTTGTCCCTGATGTTTATGGTGCTGCAAATTGTCAGTATCAAGAGGTTGATGGATTACTTTTGGTTTCCTTTGGTGCAGTTGGACAGTGTGCAGTGAGAGGATTGATCTAATGAGGTGATGATCACTCCAGCACTTCGCTTTATACATGGCTCTAGTGATCTTGAAATCATCGTGCCCTGTCTGCAACAAATGATGTAGTCAGTCAAGTGCCATTGCTTGAATCCATGTTTTGTATTTGTCAGCTGGTCTAAATAGGGTGTAAGTGATAGCCAAGTTGTTTTTGGCACAGAAACTGAGCAGCAGTAGCCATTGGTGTTGCGTTTACCAATACTGTGATTTCCTAGTATCCCTTTTCAAAATATGAATGCTTTGAGTTCCAACATGTTGGCAGAAGTGCTGCGTTTCTCCCACTCCTTTTCAATGCACTGGGATGTTTTGTTTCCCATGTTCCCTTTTAATGCACTCAAGCTCCCCATTGCAGCATTCCCATTAAACTGACTTGGTTTACTGGAGAATTTATTATTTTAATGTCAAGCATATTTAGGATCAAAAACATGAATTAAAAATGTGTTGGGATATTGATAGGAGAAATACACAATAATCTGGAAAATCTGCCAGTCTAGTACTGTTAAGTTCTGAGAATGCCAGATAATTGTAGGGAGGAGTCCTTTGCAAAGTGTCACCATAATTTTCTAGAATATTCTGTTGAATTTGAGTGATGTTGTTCAAACTGAAATTAGTGTCTTAAATTTAAACAAAGGAAACTGAGGGAAGGAAGGGAGAGTCAGCTTTGATTAATTAGGAAAATGAATCGCAAGGACTAATGATGGACTCACAATGACTACATAATCCTTTAAGGCACAGAAACCATCAGAAAAAAAGTGGTCCATCCATCATTGGCGGGAGATATTTGAGGTAGTATTAGATTTACATATAAAGACCTGTAAAGCTGTTGTACAAAGCAGTTGGCCCAAAAATTGGAAGCATTTTAGAACTATGAAAAGGAAGACCAAGATCTTCATATAGAAAGAGAGAATCAGGTTTATTATCACCGACTTAAGTTGTGAAATTAGTTGTTCTACAGCAGGAGTACAGTGCGAAGATATAAAATAGTGCAACAATAAAGGAATAATGAGGTGATATTCATGGACTGTTCAGGAATCATGGTGGAGAGGAAGGGGCTGTTCCTAAGTCACTGAGTGTGGCTCTTCAGGCTCCTGTACCTCCTGGCCATTGGTAGGAACAAGAAGGCAAGTCCTGGAGGATGAGGCTCCTTAAGGATGGATGCTGCCTTCTTGAGGCACTGCCTCTTGAAGATGTCCTCAAAGGTGGATGAGGGTTATGCCCATGATAGAGCTGGCCGAGTCTACAACCCTTTGCAGTCTGTTATGATCCTGTGCATTACAGCCCTATATCAGACTGTGATACAACCACTGTTGCAGGAGTCTTTAGTGACATACCAAACTTCTTCTATGTCCTAATGAAGCAGAGCTGCTAACCTGCCTTCTTTGTGATTGTATCAATGTAAAGTCCACAATCAATTTCTTGGTCTTGCTGATGCTGAGTGTGTGACTAAAGAATATAGAAATAAACTGATGAAAAGCATAAATGTGGACTGCAAATGCTTCTGTATGAATGGAAAATCAAGGGAAAATATGGAACTTACACTGCAGAATAAGGAAATAGGAAAGGAATCAAATTACCAACATGAGAAAGTTTGTAGATGCTGGAAATCCAAAGCAACACACACAAAATGCTAGAAGAACTCAGCAGGGCAGGTAGCATCTATGGAAAAGAGTAAACGGCTAATGTTTCAGGCTGAGACCCTTCTTCAGGACTGGAAAGGAAGGAGGAAGAATACGACTTTTGTCTTTACTGGCAAAAATATAAAACCCGTGCTAGAAATACCATAGAATCATAAAAAGGGTCTGGAGGAATTAAGTACCAAAGCAAAAACTACAGAAGTTAGCGATTCTAAAACCCTTTTCTAAAATCATAAGCACCTTGATGATGAACATCTCTGAATTTTAAAAGAGATGTCTGTGAGATTGCACCTGGAGTATTATGTTCATCTTTGGTCTCCTTAACCAAAAGCAGTTTTCTTGCAGTAAAATATATGCAGCTTGTTCAAGGGATTGAGGAAAGATTGAGTAGTTCTACATTATGCTCTCTGGAGTTTAGAAGATTAAGAGGAAAAACTATTGTATCTATTGAGGTACAGTAAAAAGAGTTTTGCTTGCCATCTACACAGATCATTTCTGTATAACAGTGTAGTGAAATAGTACAAGGTAAAACAATAGCAGAATGCAAAACAGTTTTACAGTTGAAGAAAAAGTGCAATGCAGGTAGACAATAAGGTGTAAAGCTGTAACAAGGTAGATTGTGAGATCGAGAGTTGGAAGGTCATTATAGAGTAATCTTATAACAATGGGATGGAAACTGTCCTTGAGCCATGTGGTAATTTTTTGTATCCTCTGCTTGATGAAAGTGGGAAAGGAGAGAATGGCTGAGGTTGGTTGAGTCTTTGATTATGTTAGATGCTGCAAATAATGAAGCTGATAAAAATCTTAGAACTAGCAGGCTAATGGTGGGGAGGGTATGGACAAAGTCTGAGGAGGCTAGTACCAGGGATCACAATCTCTGAATGTGGGCTAGGCTATTCTGAGAAGTTTCTTGATTCAGGGTGAAAATCATTGATTTTGTTCAAAATAGAGATTTCTGAATGAAGGAATAATCAAGGGACAGTGCAAAAGAAGATGGCACTGAGATAGTGCACTGCAATCAAGTATGGAACATGCTACCAGTTCTGTATTTGATCTGCCTGTCATCTTTCAACACCGACACCATCCCTCTTGTCGCTAAGGATGTTTGAAATATCTCTGCTAGGTTATCGGCAGTTTCTGCACTTGCCTCCCATGTGGTCCGAGGGAACACCTTGTCAGGCTCTGGGAATTTATGTACCCTGATTGCCCCAGGATGGCAAGCATTGCCTCCTCTGTAATTTCTACAGGATCCATGAAGTTGATGCCACTTTGCCTCGCTTCTATAGACTCTTGTGTCTGCCTCCTGAGTAGATACAGATGCAAAAAATTATTTAAGATCTGCTTTGGCTCCTCACATGAACTACCATTCTGGTCTCCCAGAGGACCAATTTTGTTCCTTGCATTCCTTTTGCTTTTAACATATCTGTAGAATCCCTTTCTGCTAGAGCAATTTCTTGCCTTTTTTTGATGCCTTGATGCCTTGTGTCCTCTTGCATTTCTTATATTCCATAAACACCTCATTTGTTCCTAACTGCTTATGCACCTTTTTTCCTGAACCAGGTCCTCGATATCTCTTGAAAACCAAGCTCCTGCCTGCCCAGGTAGACCCATTGTCTCAGCTTGCTCATGCCCCATCAAACTTATTTCTGCATACCTCAACACTGTTTTATCCCCCACTTGTTCAATCCCTTGCCACTATATTCGTGACACTTCTCATGCTCTGAATCTTTTCAATGATTTTAAGTTCCCTGGCCCCCACCGCTTTATTTTCACCATGGATGTTCAGTCCCTATATACCTCCATCCCCCACCAGGAAGGTCTCAAAGCTCTCCACTTCTTTTGGGATTCCAGACCTAACCAGTTCCCCTCTACCGCCACTCTGCTCCGTCTAGCGGAATTAGTCCTTACTCTTAATAATTTCTCCTTTGGCTCCTCCCACTTCCTCCAAACTAAAGGTGTAGCCATGGACACCTGTATGGGTCCCAGCTATGCCTGCTTTTTCGATGGCTTTGTGGAACAATCCATGTTCCAAGCCTGTACTGGTATCTGCCCCCCTCTTTTCCTTCGCTACGTCGACAACTGCATTGGCGCTGCTTCCTGCACGCATGCTGAGCTCGTTGACTTCATTAACATTGCCTCCAACTTTCACTCTGCCCTCAAGTCTAGCTGGTCCGTTTCCGACACCTCCCTCCCCTTTCTTGATCTTTCTGTCTCTATCTCTGGAGACAGCTTATCTGCTGATGTCTACTATAAGCCTACTGACTCTTACAGTTACCTGGACTATTCCTCTTCCCATTCTGTCTCTTGCAAAAATGCCATCCCCTTCTCGCAATTTCTCCGTCTCCGCCGCATCTGCTCTCAGGATGAGGCTTTTCATTCCAGGATGAAGGAGATGTCTTTCTTTTTTAAAGAGAGGCTTCCCTTCCTCCACCATCAACTCTGCTCTCAAACGCATCTCCCCCATTTCACGCACATCTGCTCTCACTCCATCCTCCTGCCACTCCACTAGGACTAGGGTTGCCCTTGTCCTCACCTACCACCCCACCAGCCTCCGGGTCCAACATTTAATTCTCCGTAGCTTCCGCCACCTCCAATGGGATCCCACCACCAAGCACATCTTTCCCTCCCCGCCTTTCTGCTTTCCGTAGGGATTGCTCCCTATGTGACTCCCTTGTCCATTCGACCCCCCATCCCTTCCCACCAACCTCCCTCCCGGCATTTATCCTTGTAAGTGGAACAAGCGCTGCACATACCCTTACACTTCCTCCCTCACCACCATTCAGGGCCCCAGACAGTCCTTCCAGGTGAGGCGACACTTCACCCGTGAGTCGGCTGAGGTGATGTACTGCGTCCAGTGCTCCCAGTGTGGCCTTCTATATATTGACGAGACCCGACACAGACTGGGAGACCGTTTCGCTGAACTACTACACTCTGTCCGCTGGAGAAAGCAAGATCTCCCAGTGGCCACACATTTTAATTCCACGTCCCATTCCCATTCTGATATGTCTGTCCACGGCCTCCTCTACTGTTACGATGAAGCCACAATCAGGTTGGAGGAACAACACCTTATATTCTGACTGGGTAGCCTCCAACCTGATGGCATGAATATTGACTTCTCTAACTTCCGTTAATGTCCCTCCTCCCCTTCACACCCCATCCCTTATTTATTTAATACTTTTTATTTTTCCCCCCTTTTTTCCCCCTCTCTTTTTCTCCCTCTGTCCCTCTCACTATAACTCCTTGCCTGCTTGCCACCCTCCAGGCTCCCCTCCCCCCTTCTCTGTCTCCCCAGGCTTCCCGTCCCATAATCCTCTCCCTTCTCCAGTCTGGTATCCCTTTTGCCAATCAACTTTCCAGCTCTTAGATCCACCCCTCTCTTGTTTTCTCCTATCATTTCGGATCTCCCCCTCCTCCTCCTACTTTCAAATCTCTTACTATCTCTTCTTCCATTTAGTTCTGTCGAAGGGTCCGGGCCCGAAATGCCGACAGTACCTCTTCCTATAGATGCTGCCTGGCCTGCTGCATTCCACCAGCATTTTTTGTGTGTGTTGCTTGAATTTCCAGCATCTGCAGATTTCCTCATGTCTGCGTTCCCTACGCCTATTATATTTTCCTTTTATTCTGACAGGTATATGCAAGCTTCGCATTCTCAAAATTTTACTTTTGCACTCCTCCAACTTACCAAGTAGACTTTTGCCAGGAAACAGCCTGTCCCAGTCCGCACTTGCCAGATCATTTCTGATACAATCAAAATTGGCATTTCTCCAATTTCAAATCTCAGGCGATGGATCACACCTATCTTTTTGCATATTTACTTTGAAACCAATGGCATTGTAGTGACGAGATGCAAAGTGTTCCCCTACACAAGCTTCTGTCACCTGCCCTGTCTCATTCCTTCATTGTAGATCAAGTATTTCATGCTCTCTCATTGGGACTTCTGTGTACTGATAAAGGAAACTTTCCTGAACACAATTGACAAACTCTAGTCCTTTTACAGTACGGGATTCCCAGTCAATATGTGGAAAGCTGAAGTTACCTACTATAATAACTTTGTGGTTCTTGCAACTGTCTGTGATCTATAGATCCTGCAAATTTGTTCCTCAGACTGTTGGGTGGTCTGTAATATATCCCTATTAACGTGGTCATACCTTCCTTATTTCTCAGTTTCACCCATAACGCCTCACAGATGAGTTCCTTGGTCTATCCTGATAGGAGCACTGCCATGACATTTTCCCTAACTAATAACACCACCCCTCCTCCTCCTTTAATCCTTCTCACTCTGTCACGTCTAAAACAATGGAACCTGGAATATTGAGCTGCCAGTTTTTCCCTCCTGCAGCCAAGTCTCACTGATGGCTACAATATCATAATTCTAGGTGCTGATCCATGCCCTGAGCTCATCTGCCTTTCCCATGATACTTCTTGCATTGAAATATATGTAGCTCAAGACACTAGTTGCACCATGCTCAACCTTTTGATTCCTGACTTTGTCTGAAGTCTTACAAACATCTGTCTCCACAACCTCTCCACTAACTGTTCTGGCTCTGTGGTTCCCATCCCTTTGCAACTCTGTCTTAAACTCTACTGTACAGCATTAGCAAACCTACCCCTAGGATATTAGCCCCGTCTAGTTCAGTGCAAACTGTTCCTTCTATACAGGTCCCACCTTCCCTGGAAGAGAGCCCAATGGTCCAAAAATCTTATCCCTTCCCTCCTACATTAACTCATTAGCCACATGTTAACCTGCAAAATCTTCCCAGTGGCACAGGTAGCAATCCTGAGATCACAGCCATGGAGGTTCTCCCCTTTAACTTGGTATCTAACTCCCTGAACTCCCTATGCAGAACCTTGTCATTTGTCCTACCTATTTCATTGGTACCTTAATGGACCATGACCTCTGGCTGTTCTCCCTCCCACTTGAGAATGCTGAAGACTCGATCTGAGATTTCCCGGACCCTGACACCCAGGAGACAACGTACCATCTGGGAATCTTGTCCTTGCCCCCAGACCTCCTTTCTGTTCCTCTAAAGGATCCCCTATCACCACAACACAACTCTTCTCTCCACTTCTCTTCTGAGCCATAGAGACAGACTCTGTGCCAGAGACTTAACCGCTGTAATTTTCCTCTGCTAGGTCCCCCGCCAACGTTATCCAAAGTGATATACTGTTGTTGAGGGGGATGGCCACTGAGGCACTCTGCACTGGCTCCTTAACCCCTTTTCCCCTTCCTGTCACCCAGCTTCCTGGGTCCTGCGCCTTGGGTGTAACTATCTCTCTTTATGTCCTATCTATTACTTCCTCAGCCCCCCAAATGATTCAAAGTTCATCCAGTTCCTGTTCTGACTCCTTAATGTGGATTGTTAGAAGCTGCAGCTGGATGAACTTCTCACAGTTGTCATTAGGGCCATTGAGATCTCCTTGTCTCACATCCTGCAAGAGGAGTATTCAGCTTTAGTTAGAGCTTTTCTGCTTTGCTTTTTCTGACTGAAGCCTCTTTTTGGTGAATCTTTGAAGAGCTGAAGTTTCAAAATCATCACTCTAACTCTTGTCCACTCTGCTTGCACCTTCATTCCTTTAATTTGTTCTTGCTAGTCAATCGCAAATGCCAATTGGTCGCTGGTCAGAACTCCAAACAAACTACTGCGAGTTGCTGCTTTTTATACTTGGGCAGTGGACCTGAGTGAAATTCCCTCCTCATAAGCTTCTGATCTCCCGAGCAGTAGATGTGATCAGATAGACCAGCTTAGTTGAACATAATGTTTAAAAACTAAAAGGGATAATATATTCTACCTGTCCATTCTTCAAAATGTATTCACCGTTAAAGCCTGTGCTTTCTCGTGAACTACTCAGTTAGCCATTACAGATTTCCTGTCCTCTTGTACCAAGAAATGAGATTGAGGGCACTTGCAGCAGAAAGTCTTAGAAATATTTTGTTATAACAATCTTTTAAGTTTTTTCATACTAATCAACTCTTCATATGTTTTTAAAATTCATGTGAATGCAAGCTGCCTTTCAGAAACCCACTGTTTAAAAATTAGTTTCCTAATTATTTGAAAAAGACAGATTGACAAAAGTCTTGATGAAATCCTGTCAGCAGCTACAGAAAGAAACATCAGGATTTCATCATCTGTCCTTCCTGGAGAAACATCAGGTAAATAGTAGTAGTAGTAGTAGTAGTCATACTTTATTGATCCCGGGGGAAATTGGTTTTCGTTACAGTTGCACCATAAATAATAAATAGTAATAAGACCATAAATAATTAAATAGTAATATGTAAATTATGCCAGGAAATAAGTCCAGGGAGGAGTTGTAAAGTTTGATGGCCACAGGCAGGAATGACTTCCTATGATGCTCTGTGTTGCATCTTGGTGGAATGAGTCTCTGGCTGAATGTACTCCTGTGCCCACCCAGTATATTATGTAGTGGATGGGAGACATTGTCCAAGATGGCATGCAACTTGGACAGCATCCTCTTTTCAGACACCACCGTCAGAGAGTCCAGTTCCATCCCCACAACATCACTGGCCTTACGAATGAGTTTGTTGATTCTGTTGGTGTCTGCTACCCTCAGCCTGCTGCCCCAGCACACAACAGCAAACATGATCGCACTGGCCACCACAGACTCGTAGAACATCCTCAGCATCGTCTGGCAGATGTTAAAGGACCTCACTCTCCTCAGGAAATAGAGACGACTCTGACCCTTCTTGTAGACAGCCTCATTGTTCTTTGACCAGTCCAGTTTATTGTAAATTCGTATCCCCAGGTATTTGTAATCCTCCACCATGTCTACACTGACCCCCTGGATGGAAACAGGGGTCACTGGTACCTTAGCTCTCCTCAGGTCTACCACCAGCTCCTTAGTCTTTTTCACATTAAGCTGCAGATAATTGTGCTCACACCATGTGACAAAGTTTCCTACCAAATATCATCTCCTATTCTCCATTATTATGCATTATTGGATAGGATCAGGAGCACATTTGGTTCCTCATTTCCGTAGTGTATTGAAGCCTCACTGAATCAGTCTGTGAAATTATACACAAATTTGTATGGTTGTCTTTCCATTGCCCTATCATGGCAACAGAACTTGAGTGTTTACATTGTTTGACAGTAATCATAATGGAAACAGTGGGAAAATAATCCAATCATTTTGTAGTGTTCCAGAGTGTAATATCAAAATGCTGTGGGATGTAAAAAGACTGGAATTTGAACACCTCCAGCCTTTACCTTCTGCAGTCCTCAAAGATGAGCAGCTTGCAATGCTTAGGGAAGCTGAATTTGTTACTATTGCACCAAAGGGTCTTGGTCTGAAATGTAACTGTTCATTTCGCTCCTAAGATGCTGTGTGTAGCTGAAGACTTCCAGCATTAGGCCATCAGCCGAATCTCTCATGACTCAATTCTCTTCCTTGCTTTCAGTTCATGAAATGACACTCGCTTATTTTTTTTTGCTCCCTTCTCTTCACCTCTATTCTCTTCCATGCTAACTCACATCACATTCCCTTCTAATTCCCCCTCACAGCTGTGCTGCCCTCCCCCCTCCCCGCATGACTCTTTGCTTGCCCTTCCCTCTCCCTCTACTTTTTCTCTCTTTGCAGTCTCCTTCAATTTAATCCTCCGGTCTTAATGTTCCACTTGTCCACCCTCTTCTTTAATTGCTGTATCTTTGGTAGCCATATTTAATCTTTTCCTGAAAAATTCTCTTTGACTAAGCTTTTGGATATCTAATTTTAGTACCTCTAATGGCTTATTATTGAATTTTGTTTGTTAATCAGGAAAAGGCAAAGCATGTTATTTTATATATTTATAAAAGACTTGTAAGGCTTTCTTATAGTCTTTTATGATGTGAAAAAATCAGCAAATGAGGAAACAGGTATTAGAAAGCCTTTGTTCCCAGTAACTTAACAGCTAAAGAAGTTGAATTTCAGCCAGTGGAATGTTTGTTGGTGGTAATGACTGCCTTTCATACTTAATTGAACCGTTTCTCACTCCATACCCACTCTTATCAGTTGGAAAAGTTAATATGTTGTATTTGGATATGGTGCAGCATTTGATGCCTCTTCTTCACAGCTCCAGTGATCCTGACCTCGGTTCATGTCGGTGTGAACTTGGCATATGACCACATTGGTTTCCTCTCACACTCCAGATGTGTGGGTAGGCTAACTAGTTGTTGTACATTATCCCTTCAGGTAGATAAGTGGCAAAAAAGAATGAAAGGGAATTCAAATGGTGGGTGAGAGAAAATGAGTTGCATCATGGCAGGGAAATGAGAAGATGAATTGGATTGGTGTGTTGTGAGCAGTAGGGACCTGACTAACTTGAATACCTCAGTGAAGGGCTGCAGTAAAAGATGTAGTTGTTCTCTTCAACCTCTAAACTTAACACAATGCATTTTACAAGAAGCTATAATGTTCAAAGAAGTAGGATCTTAACACCTGGAGAAGGGCAGAAAATAGAAGCTTAGGGGTAACTTTCAAAGAAAGATGAAGAGTAAGTTTTCATTGTTGGGGTGTTTTCAACTGCCAGAGTTAAATAAGTAATGTCTTAAATATCTGTGAAGTCACGAAAAGTTACAGAGATGGGATGGACTGAGATGAAGGGATTTAAACACCAGGATGAGAATCTTAAAATTTGGCTTTGGATGAATTGGAGGCCCATTTAAGATGCAGACCAAAACAGTTCCTTGAAGACAAATTATGTCAATGATTAATGATTTTGGTTTTAATGTTGTGATTTTCTTGAAATGGCACTTCAGATCTGACCTATAATATTTCCTGCATTGACAACACTCACTTGGCATCTGCTGTAAAAGTGTATATTGAATTTAAAATGGACATGTGAAAGTTAAGATTTTTTTATTAAACAATGAAAAAATACTACTTTGGCACTAATTAATTTATTCACAGAAATGTACTATCACATCCCTTTTCCTACTTATTGAGTTGAAAACACGAGTGAAGATGGATGATTCTATTTTTCCCAAATCTTTGACAATGCTGGATACATTGAGGGTGAATACTCTTCAAAACCAAGAGTAGCATCTTATATTTGCATAAACAGTTTGTAGGCTTAATATCATGTAGAATCAATCTAATGTCTTTCAAACAAGGTACGCTACCTTCAGAGACTTAACTGTAACTTTGTATACTTTTGTATACTTTAAATCTTCGGACTGCTTGTACCCTAATAATTGAAGTGAGTAATTGTCAGTCTCTAAATCAAGGCTAAGCTAGTGTTGAAATTTCAGTTATTTAAATTTAAAAAAAATCTAAATGATGCTATTCATCAGTTATTCCTTTATTGCTCCTCTAGTGACAGAAACTATTTGGAAGTAGATAGTTTCCATTCTGGGAGGAAATATTTAAACTCCTCTTTGTCACACAGAAATGTCTTAACAGCTCAAATTATTTCAGTTGAGTTGTTTGAAAAGTGTGCAAGGGAAATTGTTAAAGTACTTGAGTGAAATTATATTTTGAGGCCTGTTGCCTCAGTGCTGAAGCTGCATTGTACATTAGTTTCTATATCATTTGTGGGGCAACAGTATTCTGAAACATAATTTTAATTGAGTTGTATAATTCCTGATTGTCATTCTGCTGCAGAGCATATGCGAATACAATATTTTTTTACTTAAATGAAACAGTAGGAACATGATGGTCAGTCATACTGAAACTATGCTTTGGGTTGACAAGATGCCAAGAATTGTAAGTTATTCACATGGTTAATTTTCTACGTACTGATTTTTTTCATAAAAAGGAGACCTGTATTAAAAATAGCATGACATTATGGGATGCATTTTTTTTGCTCTGCAGCAACCATGGTTATATTACTAACCAGTGTTCCTGTTTTACAGGCTGGATGCATCACACAGTAGAACCATTAGGAGACAAAACAACAAAGGAAAACCTTGCTATTCAGTGTCTCCAAAAATCTTTAGAGGCAGATCCTAACTCTGGCCAATCCTGGTACTTTCTTGGCAGGTAAAAATGAAGTTAATTGATTCATGTTAACCTTTAATTATATAATTTAAACAAAAACTGGCACCCTCAAATTATTTTACCCTATGCAACATAAAAACGGATAGTTGCTGAAAATCAGAAACCTAGTTCTGGTAAGTATCTGAAACTTTAGCCTTTCTTTCTCAGTAAAATGCTTGTTAACCTATAAATGTTAGTACTTTCACTGAATTTTCAGATTCCTTATTGTTGCAATCCCATATTCCATTCAGCAGGTACAAAAGCAATCCCACTGTTGCTCTGAAATTTCATAACATTTAAAACTTGTGCTTGCCCGGAGGCTGAGGAGAGGAGGAAAGGAGATGAAGAACACTTTGCTTCATTGCTCACCAGGGAGAGGGACTTTGGTGAATGTGAGATCAGTGTAGAGCAGGTTAATGTGCTGGTGCATGTCAAGGTTAAAGAGGCCGTATGAGCGCTTTTGGGAAAGAAACATCAGAGTAAGTCAGTCCCAGGGCTAGGCTGGGATATACTTCAGGTTACTACAGGAAGCGAGGGAAGTGGTTGGTTTGATGTTGACAATGATCTTTGTCTTCCTGACCACAGAAGTAGTACTAGAGGACTGAAGGAAGGCAAATGTTGTTGTGCTATACAAGAAAGGTAACAGGGATGAACCTGGGAATCATAGGCAAATTAGTTATTTGTCAGTGGTGGCAAACGAATAGAAAATTTTCTTAAAGACCAGATGTATGAGCATTTGGAGAAGCATGAGCTTATTAGGGAAAGCTAGTATGGCTTTGTTAGGGGCAGGTCACGCCTCAAGAGCCTGACTGAGTTTTTCGAGGAGGTGATGAAACAAACTGAAGAAGGTAGTGCGGTGGATATGGTGTTTATGGATTTTAATGAGATACTTTCACCAGATTCCTCTTAATTTGCTGATCCCAGAAGGTCATGAGACATGGAAACTTGGTTGCATGGATTTGGAATTCAGGGGCAGAGGGTGGTAGTAAATGGAGCATATCCTACCTGGAGGACAATGATTAATGATGTTCTGCAGTGCTTTGTTCTGGACCCCTTCTCGTTGAGAGTTTTATAAATGACTTGGATAAGGAACTGGTAGGCTGGGTTAGTAAATTTTCATATGACACTAAGGTTGGTGGTGTTGTGGATACTACCAAGGATTGTCACCTTGTCTTGGTGGAATGGCTTGTGGATTCCTTAGATCTCAAGAGCGATGCCTTCTGGAGTTTGGCTGTCTGGCACTTGGCTCCCGGTAGGGTCACCTATAGAGATGAGATCGGGGGGAGGTTCTAGACAAAGAGTGATCTGATAGGATCTCAGTGGTGGAGCTGGTGAAAGGTGACATCACAACAGCTGTGAAGCAGGAGGAAGGGTCCCCAATCGTTTTGTGCTCCATATCACTGGACCCTGACCCTAATTTGTCAAAGATCATATGGTGGCTACCCATGCTTTAGTCTCCCCACGTTAAACATAGCCACATGCAAGTGTTCACTATTAAGGGTATCCACCGTAACATTCCCATTATGTAAATCCTGGACTGGCCTCGATAGCCCTTCCCTTTGGAGAATATACTTGACTTGAGTGATCATATTATTACTATGTGGAAGGTTGTCAGAGGTTACAGTGGGATGTAGGATCCAATAGTTGGGCAGAGAATTGTCAGATGGAGTTCAATCTAGTGCAGTGATGCACTTTGAAAGATTGAACTTGAAGGTGGAATACAAGGTAATAACACAATTTTTAGCATTAAGGAGGAACGATGGTATCTTAGGGTAAAGTCCATAAAACCCTGTCTCGAAAAAAGAGCTCATGTTTATTTTAATTCCTCTTGAGTGAAAGGCACATTCAAAATAGTTTGGTTAAGTAACTTCGGTTAAAAAAAAAAGAAGAAACGAACAATTTTATTTAATTCTCAACTGCAGCACTGATTTGACTTCTCACTACAGCTATAAATCTGGTTTAATTCAACTAAAAAAAACAAAGCTCAGACTTTTTTGTTTGATTTTTCACTAATAAATCAAGTTCAAGGTTGCATGCAATTCATAGTAATACTTATCAGCAAATAACTATTAGCAGTGTTGCTCATATATTCTTAACTACTCAGTCTTTAGTTGAAGGGGACCCCAACACTTCTACAAGAAATGAAGGGATGTCAAGGTCACCAGGCACTGATTGTGATTCATCCCATGGAGAAGCTCCAAAAATCCCTTAAAACATCCTTACTATTATACTGTTCAGGGTCTCCCTTATCTCCAGAACAAATGATAACAAAGGCAAGACCACTGTTATTGGAAGCTACCACAATTTCCAGTAAACCAAAGCCTAAAACTAAACTTGAGTCAGCCATCATGTCAACATATTCAGCCATTTTATAGCTGCTGTAATAGGGAAATGATTAATTCTGTTTCATCTTGTTACAATTGCTCAAAGTTGCAGTGCAATTTGATTGGGTACCTAAGAGGGCAGATGGTGTGTGGCCTTTATTAGTCAGGGGGATTGAGTTCAAGTGCAGCTCTGTAAAACTCCAGTTAGACCACAGTTGGAGTATTGTGTCCATTTCTGGTGGCCTCATTATAGGAAGGATGTGGAAACTTTAGAGAGGGTGCAGAGAAGATTTACTAGGATGTTGCCTGGATTAGAGAATATATCTTATTTGAAAAAGATGAGCGAGTTAGGGTTTTTCTCTAGAGTGAAAGAGGATGGGAGGCAAATTGATGGAGATGTATAAGATTAAGAGGCACAGACAGAATGTACGTATTTTAAAAAGTTGCATGTGATGTGAATGGGGAAGAAATAGAATGATCATGGTCTGGACTTGCTAAAAAGTCCTGATGCAAATGAAATGGAGTATTTTCCAATTGTGCGACGTAGTTATACATAGGGTCTGTATCTTTCAGTTTCAAACAAGTGTAGGGCTCAGCTATATTGGCTTGTATATGTCTAGGGGAAATCTGGCCCAGCCCCAGCCTGAACGCTTCCTGCTGGGTTGGTTGCTGTACCAATGCCACCTGAATCAACCCCAAACGTCAATCATCAGCCAGCACACACAGTATGTTTTACCAAGTACATTTTATAGATATTACTAAGTCTAAATTAGTATCAGTTCGATACAGAAAAGGAAGTAATGGGGAAAAAAAAGGTGTCAGATTTAACAAAGTCCAAGTTCTTCGTGCACCAGT
Source organism: Mobula birostris (assembly GCF_030028105.1). Classification (NCBI taxonomy): domain Eukaryota; kingdom Metazoa; phylum Chordata; class Chondrichthyes; order Myliobatiformes; family Myliobatidae; genus Mobula; species Mobula birostris. The sequence continues at coordinate 47,934,148 of NC_092375.1, read as the reverse complement.
TGGAGCTCAGAAATTCCTGACGACCACCCGGATCTTGTTGGCTCACGGCTCGGGACCAGCCGGAGTGATCGACCGGAGCCTTTTCACACATCCACCGTCCTCCCCGTCTCTTCTCCGACTCCCTGCCAAAACCCCGTCCACCGTCATATGAGACAGCATTATCACCCGAAAAAACGATAACATGAATACCCATTGGCTAATAGCACCCTGCTATCTGTACTAACCCAGGCAGATGTCCAGCTAGAGACTTTGTCAGCATTTAACATAACAAAGAAGCCATTTTAATCCACATACACAGCAATTTAAAAGATTAACATAACAAAGAAGCCATTTTAAATTTAACATACGAGAAAAAGACCCCGTGCACAAGAAATCATCTTGAGGTCTAATTGCCCTTAACATTTTTTATTATTTCACCAATGAAATTGGGTAGCAGCAAAAACAGTCAGCTTGCTGGAAATATACTTCGGTTAATTTTGGGTGGAGAATGCCCTGGCTAATGTCCTAAATGTGCAAAGAGACTACATTTCTTTGTAGGATGATGATGATTCAGTAGGTGCTGATAATATGACTTACTTTAAATCTACATACAGGTTTCCCCCGCCATCCGAAGGTAGAGCGTTCCTATGAAACGGTTCATAAGCCGAAATGTCATAAAGCAAAGAAGCAATTACCATTTATTTATATGGGAAAATTTTGTGAGCATTCGCAGACCCAAAAATAACCTACCAAATCCTGCCAAATAACACATAAAACCTAAAATAACAGTAACATATAGTAGGTGGTATGATAAATACACAGCCTATATGAAGTAGAAATACTTCTCTACAAAGATTGCCTGCACAGATCTCCGTAGCGAAAATCTCACGCAGGCGCTCTTGGCAGAAAATCTTACGCAAGCGCTGTTGGCATAAACGCGCTGTCCAGTAACCTTTAAACTATGAAGCTGCCAAATCTACCAAATAACACGTAAAAATACACAGCCTATATAAAGTAGGAATAATGTATGTACAGTGTAGTATCACTTACCAGAATTAGGAAAACAGCGCTGAGCCCACTGATGATGGTGTGTTAGACTGAGTCGTCGCAGGCTGGGTGATGCAGTGGCCCTCACCCTCCGGGCCGCCGACCCGATACATTGCTACCTGGCACGTAATTAATTAGCACATTTATTTTGGCTTTTTTCTTAAAGATGTGCTGTGTGCCTCCCGGCTACCACTGCGTTCTTTGCGAATCGGTACAGTATGTGTCCGGGGCCCGGGGGTTGGGGTGGTGGGACATGGGGGTGTCATCTCATCGTTGATCAGGGCAGGCAGCTCATCTTCTCCTATGACTGCCCACCTCGATGTCGGAGATCGAGGTTCGTCGTCTGCCGTGGCTGATGTGGAAGGCTTGCTTGACTGCTGAGCCTCGCGCATTCTTCTATCATACAGTTGTTTATAAGTACTCAAACCATCCTGCAAATATCCCCTAAACCTACATACCCTTTCAAAATTAAAGTCGTACTTTATCATTGCAGCGAAAATCTCACGCAGTTGCTTCACTTTCTGCATTCGGTTTCGATTGTTATCCTTTCCTCTTCCAATTGCATCAGCTCTTCATCTGTCAGTTCTTGGTCATGGGATGCCAAAACCTCTTCAACATCATCTTCGTCAACTTCCACAAGCCAAACTCACTTTGTCCTTGCTTCGTTCACCTCGATCGAAACGCTTAATTATGTCTAGTTTTACGCTGTGTAACACCCTTACTCTTTCAGGCTTTTCCGACACCTTAGAACTCATCTTGCTAACGGCTGCTCAGTGCAACGTGTTTAAGCAATGCCGTTCTGAATCCGGGGCAGAGCGGCTGCTTGGGGCGCACGCTGCCTTTTATCGCGCGCTGCTTTTTTTTCGTAACAGTGAAAACACTTGAAAGTGAAAACAGGGTACTAATGTAGGTCTTTTGTAACAGTGAGGTTTTGTAAAGCGAACGTTCGAAAAGCGGGGGACACCTATATTCTGTTCTTATTATTGGACAGTTTAGCTAACTTAATCGGCACCAAAAGTTGATGCCTCTTTTGACTGAGAATGTTAAATAACCAAGAATAACAAATCTTGTTGATTGGTAAAGACAAAAAAAAAAAAATTCCTCCCCTGCAGCACTGCCCCAGAAATGAAACAAACACTTAAAAAAAGAGAGAAAAGGGACAATTCTCTCCCTAGCAATGATCAGATCATCTCTGCTGGTTCTTAAGAAGGAATTAAGTGGAGATCATAATAAAAATAATTACAAGATCCAATGACGGTTAAAAGTTAAGAGATCACTACGAGATCAAGAAATATCAGAGAAATTAACCTTGGCTTAGGAGAGTCAAACTCAAAGTGGATGATAGTGAATCTGAAAATTGCTGGAACTGGATGGTCGAACAAGTCACAATAGATAGAGACAGAAGAGACTTCAGATGCTATAATCTGGAGCAAAAGAAAAACAAACTGTTGTATGACATAGTAAATGTGTAATGTGAGTTCTCAGGATGTCCAGGCAAATTTATTAAATTGGAAACATAGTTTGAGAAAATATCCTATGGTCACTAAGGAAAGCAGTGTTGTAAATGACCACTTTAAGCACCAGTTAACTTACCTTTAGAGTAAAATACATCCACAATAAGACTTGGGCAAGTTAACTAATAAAAGACAAGTAAATTGAGGAAGAAAGGACAAAGATGTGAAGTGAATAATCAAGGATGGGGGATTGAAGTGTATAGTTATGAGCCCTCAGACTTGTTGACTGTTGTGGATCATCTTGAATTCCAAGCTGTTTTTTCCCGAATGATAATAGAATGGCATTCAATGAATGAAGATTGTCATATCTAAAATTAAAGTTTGTGCTCATCTTGTGTGTTGTACCTGAATTTGTTTCACTACACACAAAATTAATCTGATTAACAAGTTTTGTTGTTTGCTGCAGTGTTTCAATATGGAATGTAATTTTGCTTAATTTGTTTCCATGTCCATTTAAAATACAAAGTATTTAAGGTTTTAAATTGTTCAGATAACTCAGTTGTATGAATATTCCTTTTTCTAATTAATACCTTTCTTACAGGTGCTATTCAAGCATTGGCAAAGTTCAGGATGCCTTTTTATCATATAGGCATTCCATTGATAAGTCAGAAGCAAGTGCTGATACGTGGTGTTCCATAGGGTAAGCAATAACAGCTGCTTGTACTGGAAGGAAAGAGAGAACACTGGAGCTCTGTAATTTCAGTTTGATGCTTTGTTTTCTTCATCTGTTCAATTCTATTTGCTTTTTTTGTGTATTGTCTTAGGGTATTGTATCAACAACAGAACCAACCAATGGATGCATTACAAGCTTATATTTGTGCTGTTCAATTAGACCACGGACATGCTGCAGCCTGGATGGACCTGGGAACACTCTATGAATCCTGCAATCAACCTCAGGATGCAATTAAATGTTACATTAATGCAACTAGGAGCAAAAATTGTAGTAATACTTCAGTACTCACAGCAAGGATAAAGTATTTACAGGTAAACTGGTTTGGGGTGTGGTGTCGAAATGCATTGTATTTGCCTCAGAGAAAGTGAATATTTCTAACGTGTTTTTATAAAATTTAAACATTTATGTTGGAGTATTAATGGCTAAGTTTATTGTATGATATCAGAAAGTTTCCAAAGCATCAGATTAATTTAAATTGGTTATATTATTAGTCACCGTTTAGATAGAATTCCAAGGAATATAATTTGCATGAGCAAATAAAGCATTTTATAAGGTTTATTATGGTGGATTCTTTTGCTTTAATTGCATTTTTGAAAATGAAATGAACAATATCAGATATAAAATCAATTTAGCTTTATGCAGTACTGTATAGCAGGTTGTATAAATGGCACCTAAAAATCCTGTTCAACTTGGGGTTGAACTGAAGGAAAGCAGTCAGTTGCTTTCCACTGCATGAGGTCTCACTGGAGGGGAAAACCACTGAATGACCATTTAATATGCCAAATTTGCCTGCTATATGGTATCTTAAGTGCAAAGCTATTCTGCTTTTTCTTTAAGTCCTACCTGACTACAACAATACTTCTCCATCAGCCATTAATTAATGCAATGTTGTTTTTTTCCTCTCTGTTAAAGCTGCACTATCTTTCTTTGCTTGACTTCATAGTCTGAGGACATTTTACAGAGCCATTTGGTAAAATATATTTTGGCATAGTAGGTTTAAGATGCAACAGATGTAGCATTAAGCTACAAAAAGGTTCAAAGCCATATTTTTTTAAACTGCAGAATTATCCAGTTTCATTCTGAATTTCAGTTGAACCACTTTTGTTCTATGTCAACTGGTGTAGAGAGGAGTTATATGGGGAACAGGGCAATAACATTAGTTGGAACCTTCATGAAGGTAATTGACCTTCATTGTTAACCCCCCTCCTGTATTCCCCCTTCATAGAAGTTGTCTAACTTACTAAGCATTTGTAGTATTTTTTGTTTTTGTTTCAGATTTTCAGCATCTATAATATTTAACTTTTCAGTTTGAACCACTCCTGTTGCTTGCTAATTATTTCAGCTAAGCACCTAATGAAGCTACTTGGACATTGAATGAAGCTAGTCTAAATACTAGAGATTGCTGCTGGCTCATATGGAACAAAGCCCAAAGTGGAAATGGTTTATACCATTTCACTCGATATTTTGATGCTATTTTATGAAATGGGAACAGGAATAGACTTCCTAGCCCTTCTATCCTTTATTGGCATTGATTGAGATAGTTGTTGATCTTGACTATAATACAAACTTTATTATCTGGTATACATGGGAATTTCGGGGTGAAGTGATGATGCTAGCTAGTCAAATATGCTGGCTGATAAACAGTTAAGTATATTTTTACTAATCCTGAGAGGCAGGATTTATGAGTATTTGGAGAGATATAATCAGATTAGGGATAGTCAGCATTGGCTTTGTCAAGGGCAGGTCGTGCCTTACGAGCCTGATTGAATTCTTTGAGGGTGTAACAAAACACATAGAAGATAGAGCAGTGGATGTAGTGTATATGGATTTCAGTAAGGCATTTGAAAAGGTGCCCTATGCAAGGCTCATTCAGAAAGTAAGGAGGTATGGAATCTAAGGAGACCTTGCTTTGTGGATCCAGAATTGGTTTGCCCACGGAAGGCAAAGGGTATTTGTAGATGGTTCATATTTTGCATGGAGGACAGTGACCAGTGGTGTGCCTCAGGGATCTGTTCTGGGGCCCTTCCTCTTTGTGATTTGTATAAATGACCTGGATGAGGAAGTAGAAGGGTGGGTTAGTAAATTTGCTGATGACACAAAGGTTGGGGGTGTTGTTGGTACTCTGGAGGATTGTCAGAGGTTACAGCAGGATATCGATAGGATGCAGAACTGGGCTGAGAAGTGGCAGATTGAGTTCAACCCAGTTAAGTGTGAAGTGGTTCATTTTGGTGGGTCAGATTTGCAGACAGAATATAATAATGGTAAGACTGTTGGTAGTATGGAGTATCAGGGGGATCTTGGCGTATGGTGTGTTGGCCTTCATCAACCATGGGATTGAGTTCAAGAGCTGTGAGTTAATGTTATAGCAATATAAGACCTTAGTTAGACCCCACTTGGAGTACTGTGTTCAGTTCTGGTTACCTCACTACAGGAAGTATGTGGATACTATAGAAAGAGTGCAGAGGAGATTTACAAGGATGTTGCCTGGATTGGAGAGTGTATCTTGTGGGAATAGGTTGAGTAAACTTGGGAGGTGACCTGATAGAGGTACATAAGATGACAAGAGGTATTGATGATTGTGTGGATAGCCTGAGACTTTTTCTTGGGGCTGAAATGGCTAACACGAGGGGCCATAGTTTTAAGGTATTTGGAAGTAGGTATGGTGGTGGGGGGGGGCGGGGCGTTGTGTCAGGAGTAAGTTTTTCCACACAGAGAGTGGTGGGTTTGTGAAATGCACTGCCAGCAGAGGTCTTTAAGAGCCTCTTAGATAGGTACATGGAGCTTGGAAAACTAGAGGGCTATGCGGTAGGGAAATTCTAGGCAGTCTCTGAAGTAGGTTACATGGTCGGCACAACATTGTGGGCCGAAGGGCCTTTAATTCTACGTTCTATGTTAATGCATATAAATTTTAAAGAGGAATGAAGTAACAGTATTCTATAGTACTTACCAATGAAATGGTAAAAAGTATCAGCCAGCTAGGAAGAAAAAAGATAAAGCCATGCACAGAGGTGCTTCCCGAATGTTACCTTCTGGAGTTCCTATTACAGGGAAGTGCAAGCTTGTGATATACTGGATAACTAAGCTATTATTGTGCTTGCCTTTCCCCCAAATTCCTCATTTTTGATTTAAAAATAAGATTCATAGTTTTTTAATAAAGTTAATGATTGACCAAGCATCACTTGTCATTGTGGTAGAGGATTCAAAATTTTTAACACACTATCATCTGTCATTCCTATCTCTACCTGTAAGGAGTTTGTGCATTCTCCCCATGACTCTGTGAGTTTCCTCCAGTTGCTCCAGTTTCTTCCCACAGTCCAGAGATGTACTGGTTGATAGATTAATTGGTCATTCTAAATTGACTTGTGATTAGGCTAGGATGAAATTGGACACTTGTTGGGTGGCGTGACTCAAAGGGCTGGAAGGGCCCATTCATCTCAATAAATAAACACATCTGCCCGGCTTGGTTCTTAACTTCAGGCTGCCTTGCTCTTCCCAAGGTGTGCTGAGGTGCTCTGAGTCTCACCCAACCAGGGCTTTGCACAGCTGCAGCAGAGGATTAAATTAAATTCCAACTGCTACCACTCCACCCAACTTTACAATGGATCCTTAAGCATTCATCCTTGTATCTACAATATCACCGATCTTTGTGTAATCAAACTTATCAGACAACAGTCATTCTCATCCAAGATATATATATTTAAATAACAAAACAAGTGTCATGGCACCAATCCCTGAGGTATATACCACATCTAACCACCTTGCCTATATCAATTTATTTGTTAAATTTAAAAACACTCATAACTGATCAGGACTCACACCACCAGAACATTTATCTCTCGACTAGCAAGTTCTTGAACCAGAGAGGATAACGTCACTCAACTCCACTTGCCCCATCACTGAAATGTTTGCGCAACCAAAGGACTCACTTTCAAAGACTCTTCACCTCAAGTTCTCAATTTATTTGTTTTTTTCCTCTGTCTTTTTGTATTTACACAGTTTATTGTCTATTGCACACAGGTGGCCTGCCCTGCTGGTGTGGTCTTTCATTGGTTCTGTTATTGTTATAGGAGTTATTGAGTATGCCTGAAAGAAAATGAATCCCAGGGTTGTATATGGTGACACATATGTACTTTGATAAGAAATTTACTTTGAACTTTGGTTTAAGTGTACTGAAAAAATTTTTTAAACTTATCACATTTCTCCTCACCTTTCTCTTATCTTGTGGTAGTATGTCAATTCTCCATCTAATAAGTGTTCTTTAATCCTGCATTTTCTATAAAGTTGATTCCCTGCTATAATTTGTGACCACTAAGCTAAAATCTGACTGATTTTAAAATAGTTGTTACAGATTATTACATTGATGAATTTGATTAGAAGAAACTTAAATGGAGGAGAAAACACAATGGAATTCTACCCTTTAGGCACAAGTAAATCTTTTCTGTAAACCTAATTGAAATCTTTTATTTCCTTTTACTATTTATCAATACCCAGCAGTTGCATAGTATTCATTGCTCTTCCTCATTTAGCTAGGTCCTCTAATCTCAAGCCTATTTTTTTGTCGTTTATTAGCATTTGTCAATTTGACATAGCTATATTTACAGAATGATACCTTGTGAAAGTAAAGTGCCAACTCCTCCATCACAAGGCATTAGTTTGTCCTGTTCTGTTATCCTGTGGAGATACTATGGTATTCAAACAAAGGATCAGTGGCCCTCCATTTTGAACAACTCATGGAAAAGCACTGAAAATAAAAAGTACATAGAATGGGGTTTCGAAAACATCAAGCCGGCCTAATTGTGAAGGACACAGCTACTTAGACATGGTCTGCAGGAGGTAGTGAGAAAGCTAAATGAAGGAAATATTTGGTTGACTTCATTCTTGCAAATCTACCTGTTGCTAGTGCATCTTGGTAGGAATGATGCGTGCATTATCACTGTGGAAACAGTCTGTTGTCACAGTGATACCTTCCACCGTTTGATAAGGCACCTTTATCACTCTAGGTGGAATAAGGTTTGAGCAGATCTGTACATACATCTGCTTCGTAACCTTATGACCTAGTTGTTCACACAGACCACCATTACAGCTGAGCCAGTGCTGTCACCTGCCACTTGCTATTGCAATGTTTTCCCTGTGCAAATATGAATAAGATAGCAGGAAAATAATATTGTGGCATTTACTTTTATGTTTTAGTTATTTTCAGCTTTTTTATTCCGGCTACTATTTTAAGGTGTTTCAAATTCTCTTAGATATATTTAAGTAAGTTGCATCTTTAAAAATATTAAACCATTTATGAGTCAACTTTAAGGAAACTGCAGCTTTTAAGGATTTGAAATTAAAATTTAGGTTAATGTTGAATTTAGTGTAACAGGAAAGAGGATCAATATTTACACTGCTGAACCCCAGAACTTTATAATCACTCTGATGTATCATATCACAGGTAGAAAAATAATGCTTTTTATACCATTCAGTGCCATATGTTTGAATGTGAACTGGCTCTCAGTTTGATTTTAACTGATTTTTTTTCCCACTGCACACAGTGTAAAATTAACAAAATAAAACAGGGGCAGGATGCTAAATTTTCACACCATTGTGTTCTGTCACAAGTTTAACTGAAATTTTAGTATGATCATAAAGCCACAAGTGTTACATGATTGTAGAGCAATTAGGTGGATTGTGTGATTGATCAGTTAGCTTTCATTTACATAATCGCATCACATACTTTTTACAGGCCCAGTTGTGCAACCTTCCACAAGGTAGCCTTCAAAGTAAAACCAAAATGCTTCCCAGTATTGAGGAGGCATGGAGCCTACCAATCCCAGCAGAACTTACCTCCAGACAGGGTGCCATGAATTCAGCTCAGCAGGTGAAAATTATTTGTACCTCAATTGTACTTAAGCATTTTAGCTCTATAGTTTTAAAGGTACTTTTAAGTGGCTAACACATATACACACACACACAAACAAAACAGTAACTTCACAAGACCTCATCATTGGTAGGATTTGAAGAAATATGTTCATGGGTTTACAACTATATGGGGCTATAATATTATCAACCAAATTACTTTTAAAAGTACAACATTGGTGATTTCTCAAGCAATTGGGAAGTAACTGTTGAACCATCCTATCGCATGTAATACTTTGCACTATTTGAACATAAAGCTGTCTTTAGAGAAAGTTGTAACATCTGTTACCCTGAAATGCTGAATCGTTTTTCCTTGGTACTCAACTCTGTCAAAATAAAATTGGAAAATCAGAAATTATCTAAACAACATTTACTCTGAAATTGCAACTGCATTTGCAGAAATCAATGGGGTATTAAAGGCAAAATAAAAATGGGGATTGAAAGGAGACAGTTATTTCTACTTATTTTATTTTCAATGCTTTTCTTTTGTGTATAGGCTTGTAAACCTCATCACCACAGCAATGAACCATTAGTAGGCCTCAGTCAGCAGCCACAGCAGACCTTACCACTACACATGGTTCCTTCTAACCAAGTGGATGACCTTAACAGTCCTGCTAAAAGAAAAAGGATGTCCAGTCCTACCAAGGTAACCATTCAGGTGGTTTGGTTCTTCCTTAATCCTTGAAGAACTATTTAATAGTTTCAACATTGAAATGGAAAAGGAGCTGAAGAGAAGATGAAGCTGCTAATTGAACACTGCTTAGGATTTTAAATACTCCCATGATATACATTCCTTTTGTGATGCTTTCTGTTTAATGAGAATTTTCTTTTGTAATCAATGCCTATAACTGTTCAGTATGATGTGGTAAACACTGTAGCACATAAATTTCTGTAGTTTAAATGAAACTCTTATGTTGTTTTTGTTTAATCTTGTAAAACATTTGCACGTTCCAATTAAATCAAGTAAATGGGAATTCATGGGCTTTATGGTCTGTGGGTATATTGTATATGGATGTTTGAGTAAATAAATCTGCTTTGGTATTGCATTTCTTGACATAGTAAAGCCCCCCAAGGCATTTCAGAGGAGCATAAACTGCTATAAATTTATCATGAGCCAGTGGAGGAGTTGGCAGTTAACAATGCTTGATCAAATGAGTAGCGTGAGTGGATTGAGCCGGAAGAGCACAAGGCTCTGGATGTCAGGAAAATTTAAAGATAGATGTGGATGAAGTCATGGAATGCAAAAATGGGAATTTTTCTAATCAAAGTGTTTCCTAAAGAAGGTAAATGAACTTAAGTGCTGCATTTTCAAGAGTTCAAGTTAGTTTATTAGACTGCAGATTTTGGATGTGCTTTAATTTCCGTAGGTAAAAATGTAGAAGCCTTCGCAGGTGAGTATTCCAAAAGTTGAAAATGGACTCAACAATAGTAATATTGAAGTAAGTCAGCTTGTCATGCGGAATATATTAGGTCAACAGCTTTGCTCGGAGTGCAACAGGACTCTGAAGTTGGGAGTTGGTTAGTTCAAGCCACTATCGTCAAGGATTGGATTGTAGAAAAATGTACCAACATTGAGCCTAAAGGTTTTGGCCATCAGTTTTGTCAGTTAACAGGTGGATGTATAGAACCTGTACTTGTCCCCGTGGATGATGCTGCTGAGAGGCAGCACATAAATAGTAACTCAAGATGATGGTGAAAGGATGGTACGAGATGCTATTCCAAGAGACTTTATTGCTGCCCGAAGGTTAGAAACGAGATGTAACAAGATCTTGAACCCACTGAGAGAAGATGAATTGGAAGAGGATGATGTGGGAAGATGAGTTTGAAAGAGCAACAGTATACAACAGTCATACTGAACCTGGCAAGAATGGAATTGAAGATAATGCATTTGGGAACTTGCTTGTTGAAGGAAAATGGATGGTCAGCAGTTTAATGGAAATAGGATAGAAGGTGGATCTGATATGAGTTCAGGGGAAGCATAAGGGAAAATAGAAGTAAGATTCACAAAATATGTGGGTTGAAGGCTGGCTAGTGAATCCTTGAAAATTGGGCGTTGAAGGCCAGAATGAGAATGGATGGGACAGATTCACTGATGTAGTGGGAGAGATTTTACAAATATTTATATTAAATGAAGAAATTAGGCTTATCTTTGCATTTAGGATTAAGAGCAGCAGAGGACGTAGTCCTTAAACTTGCTGTGCTCAAGCTAGATCCAGTAATGAATGACTAACTAGCATACTGAATTTATGAAAGTACGTAATTAGGTGAATGAAACTAGACGCTAGGGAATCTAGAGGTTAAGACATTTTTAGTAATATAAGAGTTTAGCTGTGTACAATGGCATCAAAAGTGAGATATGATTTGAGTGTCAGGAGTTGCAGGAATATTGTATAAAGTAGGATGGAGGAATATTGAAGAATTTGAATTTGACTTGTAAATGATTGGAAGTAGTTTTTCCATGCATGTTATAAACTGCATGTTTCTTTGCAGGTCTCTACAGAATTGTATATAATAATGAATGCAACATGGACTCAAGGATGCAGAGAAACATTCCAGTTGCAGTGTATAATTATAAATGTCTACTTTTAGTGCATCCTTTTATTTCCCTTTCCACTTGCTGCACTTTTCCACCGTAGACTTTTTATATGAATTTTGTTTTAGTCCGAGAGTCATAGAAAAGTACAGCACAGAAACAGGCCCATCTAGTCTCTGTCAAACCATTTAAACAGCCTACTCCCATTGACCTGTACCATAGCCCTCCATACCACTACCATTCATGTACCTATCCTGACTTCTCTTAAACATTGAAATTGAGCTTGCACGCATCATTTGTGCTGGCAGCTCACTCCATATTCTCTTGACCATCTGAGTGAAAAAGTTTCCTCTCATGTTTTCCTTAAACTTATCACCTTTCAACCTTAACCCATGATCTGATTGTAGTCCTACCCAACCTTAGTGGAAAACGCCTGCTTGCATTTAACCCCTCATAGTTTTGTATACCTCTATCAAATCTCCCCTCAATCTTCTACATTCCAAGGAATAAAATCCTAACCTATTCAGTCTTTCCTTGTAACTCAGGTCCTCCAGACTCGGCAGCATCCTTGTAAATTTTCTCTGTACTCTTGCAACCAATTTGCATCTTTCCTGTAGATAGGTGACCAAAAGTGCATACAATACTCCAAATTGGGCCTCATCAATGTCTCTTGCAACCTGAACATAATATCCCATCTCCTGTACTCAGTACTTTAATTTATGAAGGCCAGTGTGCCGAAAGCTTTCTTTATGACCCTATCTACCTGTGAAGCCACTCTTAATGAATTATGGACCTGTATTCCCAGATCGCTTTGTTCTTTAGCACTCCTCAGTGCCTTGCCATTCACTGATTAACACCTACCTTAATTGGTCCTACCGAAGTGCAAAACCTTGCATTTGTCTGCATTAAATTCCACCTGCCATTTTTTTTGGCCCATTTTTTCAGCTGGCCCAGATCTAGCTGCAAACCATGATAGTCTTCCTCGCTGTTCACTACACCCCAATCTTAATGTCATCCACAAATTTTCTGAACCAGCTAACCAGGTTGTCACCCAGATCATTTGTACAGACACACCCAGCTTTGATCCCTGAAGCACTCCACTAGTTACAGGCCTCCAGTCAGGGAGGCAATGATCTACAACCGTTCTCTGGCTTCTCCCATAAAGCCAATGTCTAATCTAATTTACTACCTCATCTTGAACGCCTCCATGCGGGACCTTGTCAGATGCCTTGTTAAAATGCCGGTAGACAACATTCACTGCCTTGCCTTCATCCATTTTTAGTATATGACCAACTGTCCACAAAGCTGCGATGACTGTCCTTAATCAGTCCATGTCTATTCAACTACATATATCCAGTCCCTTAGAATACCTTCCAATAACTTTCCCACTACTGATGACATGCTCACCGGCCTATCATTTCCAGGTTTATTCTCAATGCCTTTTTAAACAGCAGAGCAACATCTTCAATCCTTTGGTACCTCACCTGTCCCTAAGGATGATTTAAATATCTCTGCTAGGCAGTATTTGCCTCCCGTAGAGTCCAAGGGAACAGCTCATCAGGCTCTGGAGATTTATCTACCCCAATTTGCCGCAGGACAGCAAATACCTCCTCCTCTGTAATCTGTGTAGGGTCCATGAAGTTGATGGCACTTTGCCTCACTTCTATAGACTCTGTGTCACCTGAGTAAATGCAGTTGAAAAATATTAATTTAAGATCTCCCCGATCTCTTCTGGCTCCACACATACATTACCTTTCTGATATACCAGAGGACCAATTTTGTCCCTTACAATCCTTTTGCTCCTTGGATTCTCCTTCACCTTGTCTGCTAGGGTAACCACATGATGTTTTGTCTTCTGCATTAGTGTGCAGTAGAAAAGAGCAAATTTCAGATTTCCATGCATTCATTTTCCAAAAAAAAGTTACAGATAATTTTTTGTATTCCATTAAGGAAAATAATATTAAGTGATAGACCATTTTTCAAACAAAAATTTGAATAATGCATAATTAAACAAAGATAACAAACTGATGCTAATGATCAATGACAAAATAAGTTGAAGGAACTAAACTGATTAACTAAACAGAAACAAGTGTAGAAGGAATCAAACTGAACGAAGGTGATGGTGTGGCAGATGTGACAGTTGAGCCTTCAAATCATCAATTCTTACACCATGGCAAGAGTGAGCGTAGTAGCAAGACACAAGGTGGTCATCCTTCGTCAGCAAGGTCTCTCTCAAGCAGAAATTTTGCGGCAGACAGGAGTTTCAAGATGTGCCGTCCAAGCCTTCTGAAGAAGGACAAAGAGACTAGCAAGATTGAGGGCTAGAAACATAGTGATCAGCCATGGAAACTGAGTGCAGCAGGTGAGAGGTATGTCAAACTGATGTCCCTTCTAAACCGGAAGAAATCCAGCACTGCTGTCGGTGTTGATCTCACAGAAACCACTGAGGAACCCAAGTATATCCTTCTACAGTGTGGAGAAGTCTTGTCAAAAGTGGTCTTGGTGGAAGAGTTGCTGTCAAAATCCCATTCTTCCAAAATGGAAACAAAGCTAAGAGACTCGTCTACGCACAAAACACAAAGAATGGGGTGCTGAACAATGGCAGCAAGTACTGTGGACTGTCAAGTCAAATTTTGAAATTTTTGCTCAGGAAGCTGTCCAGAAGAGCTGGAGAGCATTCCATGGATGAGTGTTTGCAGCCAACAGTGAAGCACAGAGAAGATTCCTTGCAAGTTTGGGGCTGCGTTTCTGCAAATGGAGTTGGTGATCTGGTCAGAATTAACGGAAACCTCAATGCTGAGAAGTACAAGCAGATTCTCATCCATCACGCTATAACATCAGAGAGGCAACTGATTGATCCCATCAACATCCTGCAGCAGGACAATGACCCCAAACACATGGCCAAGGTCATAAACAGCTACCTTCAGCAAAAAGAACAAGGAGATCTGGCAACAAGTGTTATGACCTCCGCAAAACTTTAACCTCAACATCATCGAGGCTGTCTGGGATTACCTGGAGAGATGGAAGCAAGCGAGACAGCTAAAGTCTGCAGAAGAATTGTGGCAAGTTCTCCACGATGCTTGGAATAACCAACTAGCCGGTTTTTTTCCCCCCTTATAAATCTGCTGACAGTGTACCCAAGAGAATTGATGCAGTTTTAAAGGACATATCAAATATTGATTTGATTTAGTTTTTTTACCGATTACTGCTCTTTATAGAATTTTTTTTTGATATTTTAAAACAAGTGCAACAGCAGTTAAATTGAAAATGGTTCAGTTCACTAATATTTCTGTTCATTATTTTTTCTATTTGCAGTTAAATGCTCCAGATGCCTGGTCAGGTGGTCACACAGCACCACATCATCCAGTACAACAACAAGTTCCATCATGGTATCTGACCCCTCAAAAACTGCAGGTAAATGCTTTTATTCTATTTTTATAAAACTTCTTTTGTTGTACTTGAGAAAAACACGCACAAAATGCCAGAGGAACTGAGCAGCCCAGGCAGCATCTATGGAAAAGAGTAAACAGTCTCGATGAAGGGAGGGTCTCGGCTTGAAATGTCGACTGTTTACTCTTTTCCACAGATGCTGCCTGGGCTGCTGAGTCCTCCAGCATGTGGCGTGTGTTGCTTTGGATTTCCAGCATCTGTAGATTTTCTTGTATTTGTTATACTTAATGCTTCCTTAGAACAGCAAGTTTTGCACATCTTGAAAGGACTGAGTGATCTTTACAAAGCATGAGTGTTGCTAATTGTGTTGCATTTGGTGATGTGATTCAACTATTATTCTCTAATTTCTATTAATGCTTTTAAGAATTCTTTTTCAAAAGGAAAATATGACCAAATGAGCTGTCTTTGAGCCTCTGGCATGTAGCCTGACTTGTACTCTGTACGTAAAAGTGTATCTGATATTAAATCATTCAGAATTAAAATAGTAACAGTATCATTCAGATTGTTAAGTTGTAAACTCCAAGCCCAGCAATATGACATGAAAAATTAAAACAAGTTAATGCCATTTTAGTTCTGGCAGCATCTGTAGGAAGAGGTATAGTCGATGTTTTGGACCGGGACCCTTCGTCCTGATGAAGGGTCCCATCCGGAAACGTTGACTGTACCTCTTCCTATAATGCTGCCTGCCCTGCTGTGTTCCACCAGCATTTTTTATGTGTGTTGCTTGAATTTTCAGCATCTGCAGATTTCCTTGTGTCTGCCATTTTAGTTCTATTTGTCAGTTAACTTTTTTTTGGGCATGATGAGTAGTTAGGTAATATATCAGGAAAGTAGTTTTCTTAATCCTTTTGTCAGTTTAACCAATAAATCTTCAATTAGAAACATAGAAAACCTATCGCACAATACAGGCCCTTCGGCCCACAATGCTGTGCCGAACATGTCTAAGCTCCATGTACCTATCCAGGAGTCTCTTAAAAGGCTCTATTGTATCCGCCTCCACCACTGTCGCTGGCAGCCCATGCCATGCACTCACCACTCTCTGCGTAAAAAAAAATGTACCTGACATCTCCTCTGTACCTACTTCCAAGCACCTTAAAACTGTGCCCCCTCATGCTAGCCATTTCACCCCTGGGAAAAAGCCTCTGACTATCCGCATGATCAATGTCTCTCGTTATCTTATGCACCTCTATCAGGTCACCTCTCATCCTTTGTCGCTGCAAGGAGAAAAGGCCAAGTTTACTCAACCTATTCTCATAAGCCACACTCTTCAATCCAGGCAACATCCTTGTAAATCTCCTCTGCACCCTTTCTATGGTTTCTACATCCTTCCTGTAGTGAGGTGACCAGAACTGAGCACAGTACTCTAAGTGAGGTCTGACCAGGATTCTATATAGCTGTAAAATTACCTCTCAGCTCTTAAACTTAATCCCAAGGTTGATGAAGGTCAATGCACCGTATGCCTTCTTAACCACAGAGTCCATCTGCGCAGTAGCTTTGAGTGTCTTATGGACTCGAGCCCCAAGATCTCTCTGATCCTCCACACTGCTAAGAGTCTTACCATTAATATTATATTCTGTCATCATATTTGACCTACCAAAATGAACCACCTCATACTTATCTGGGTTGAACTCCATCTGCCACTCCTCAGCCCAGTTTTGCATCCTATTGATATCCCTGCTGTCACCTCTGACAGCCCTCCACACTATCCACAACACCCCCAACCTTCTTGTCAGCAGCAAATTTACTAACCCATCCCTCCAATTCCTCATCCAGGTCATTTATAAGAATCACAAAGATCCCTGAGGCACACCACTGGTCACCGGCCTCTATGCAGAATCTGATCCGTCTACAACCACTCTTTGCCTTCTGCGGGCACGCCAGTTCTGGATCCACAAAGCAATGTCTCCTTGGATCCCATACCTCCTTACTTTCTCAACAAGCCTTGCATGGGGCACCTTATCAAATGCCTTACCATTAGGATGGTTAGGATGTATCTCTTAAGCCCACACAAGGTCTTCATCTGTCAATCTCTGCATTTTTGTGTGCCTATTTAAAAGCCTCTTAAAAACGTCTATCATACTTGCCTCTACAATCACCACTGGCAGGGCATTCTAAGCACCTGCCATTTCTCTGGGCAAACAAACTCTTGCCCCATTCATGTTCTTTGAGCTTGTTCCTTCTCTCCTTTAATGCATATTAGACATTTTATTTCTGGGAAAAGGGTACCTCTTCTGCACTTTTCATGGCCTCCACATACTTTCGATAATGGAGTGACCAGGAATGAAGGCAATCAATACTCCAGATGCATCCTAACCAGAGTTTTATAAAACTGCGACATGCCTTCCTCACTCTTGAACGTAATGCTCGATTATTAAAGACAAGCGCTACATGCCTCCTTTGCCACCCTATTGATTTGTATGGCCACTTTCAGAGAGTTAAGTACTTCGACTACAAAATCACTCCATGCATCAAGGTTGTTAAGTGTCCTGTCCTTAACTTTTTTCCATTTATATTTGATCTCCCAACATACAACAACTTGCACTTGCAGGATTAATTTCTCTGAATGGAGGCTTCTAACTAGTGGTGTGCCACTGGGATCCATGTTGGGACACTTGTTATTCGTTATTTATATAAATGATTTGTATGTAAATGCACAAGACTTGATCAGTAAGTTTGCAGATGGCAAGAAATATGAAGGTGTTGTTCCTTCAGAAATATGAAGGAATCGGATGGCAGAGGGGAAGAAGCTGTTCCTGAATCACTGAGTGTGTGCCTTCAAGCTTCTGTACCTCCAACCTGATGTTAACAGTGAGAAAAGGGCATGCTCTGAGTGCTGGAGGTCCTTAATAACGGATGCTGCCTTTCTGAGATACCACTCCTTAGAAGATGTCCTGGGTACTTTGTAGGCTAGTACCTAAGATGGAACTGACTAAATTTACAACACTCTGTAGCTTCTTTCAGTCCTGTGCAGTAGCCCCCCCCTCCCCGCCATACCGGACAGTGATGCAGCCTATCAGAAGGCTCTCCACGGTACATCTATAGAAGTTTTGGAGTGTATTTGTTGACATACCAAATCTCTTCAAACTATCAATAAAGTATAGCCACTGTCTTGCCTTCTTTATAACTGCATCAATATGTTGTGATCAGGTTATATCCTCAGAGATCTTGACACCCAGGAACTTGAAACTGCTCACTCTCTCCATTTCTGATCCCTCTATGAGGATGGTATGTGTTCCTTCCTTTTACCCTTCCGGACGTCCACAGTCAACTCTTTCGTCTTGCGTTGAGTGCCAGGTTGTTGCTGTGGCATATTTACAAGGGGATCTTGATCAGTTGCCTGGAATGGCAAAATAGATTTCGATACAGAGAAGTGTGAGGTGATGCATTTTGGGATGGTAAACCAGCATGACCTGCCCCACATGCTGATTGTCCCTAATGAGGGACGTTTTCCAAATGTTCAAATCATATCCCTAAGAATTCTATCAGTAGGTTCACTGCCACTGATATTAGATTTTACAGGTCAATAATTTATTTTCAATATTACCCCTATTTCCCTCTTTTGTCAAACAAATGACATTAGCTACTGGCTAGTCATTCAGGACCTTGTCAGTGGCTAGAGAGGACATGAAGATCTTGGTTGAGGCTTATCTCAATAACCTGGCGTATATTACTTCAGGCCCCGAAGACTTAATATTCTTCAAGTAACCCAACACCATTTCTACCAAAGTGCTTCAGCATATTTTCATGCTCCATACTGATCTCACTGTCCTCTACACGCTACTCCTTAGTGAATACTAACACAAAGTACTTGTGTAGGTCCTTGCTAAGTCATCTAAGCACATGTTCCCTCTTTTATCCTTGAGTGGTCCTACTCTCTCCCTTAGTCCCTTGCTGTGGTTGAACTATCTGAGTAAACTGTTTGAAAAAACTTTCCTGGATGTACATAAATATTTTCTACGTCGTCTAACCCGCTGGCACTGAGGAGGACACAATATATATTGGAGAAATAGAAGTTGCCCACTTTGACAATGCTGCTGTTTTGTACTTCTCCCTAACCTGTATGCATTTCTGTTCCTCAATTTCATGGTGGCTATTGGGTACCAAAATATAATCCCATCGGACTGATTGCATCTTTCTTATTTTTGAGTCCTATTCATATAGGCTCAGTTAATAAGCCCCATTCTGTCGCCTTTTGTAAAGTGACCAAAACTATGCAGTATTCCAAGTGTATCTTAAAAATGCCCTGTAAAACTGAATTTCCCTTTTTCTCACCTCAGACCATTGACAATAAAGGGCTTATTGCCATTTGCCGCCTTAACTACTTGCTTTATCTGCTTGCTAACCTTCTGTGGTTCACACACAAAAACCTAGAACTGTCTGTGCTGCACTCATTTAGTCTCTGTCCATTTAGATAATCTGTTTACTGCTTTCTCTTACTGAAGTGTATAACCTCACATTCTTCCATATTAAGCTGTACTTGCCAAGTTTTCACCTTATTACTATTACTTTTCACCTATTAATATCTCTTGGCAGAATTAACATTCTCATTGTAACATGCTTTTCAGTCTATTTTGATGCCATTGGTAAACGTGGATGCGTAGCATTCTTCCTCTTCCTCCAGGTCATTAATATAAATAGTAATTATTCTTGTCAAGTAATCACAAAACATGAGCATGATTGAAAACTGAAAGCACAGCTATTACTTTTTCTTACCTCTTGCATTCCCCTCAGCTTTATCCTCACTTCAATCCTCTCCTTTTTACATAATGGTGACTATTTCCATGTTCTTCCTGCAAAGTATGGCTCTTCCTTTATCCTTCTGCCAAAGTAGTCTCTGCTGTCTCTTTGATCCTTTATGTCCTTTCAAATATGAAGAATGCAGCATAGTGATTTGGAAGTAGAGTGGATTGCAATTTTATGAGCACGGTGGGAAGGGATGTTAATGATGAATGGTGTCTGATTGGAGGCCACTTATAGAGGATTGGGATCCTGATTGATGCACTCTTCTGCCTTCTATAAACTAGATGATTAAAGTCTGTCACGAGCCTTGTGGCCCATCAGGCTGGTGTTTATGCTGGTTTGTGTGACGTGAAGCGACTGAGAGAACAAACCCCCCCCCCCTCCCCCCCCCCCGGACAGAACGCCACTCTATCGTGAGGCTAACCCCCAGCATTTTGCCGGTACCCATTCTCAGCTGGGTAGACTGGAGCAATGTGTGGTTAAGTGCCTTGCTCAAAGACACAACACGCTGCCTTGGCCGAGGCTCGAACCCACGACTGTCAGATCGTTAGTCCAATGCCCTAACCACTTGGCCACACGCCACATAATCCAGATGCATTAGGAATAAATATTTAACAGACTGTTCCTCAGGGTGGGTTGGGGGTGGAATGTGCTGGCCAATGAATTTGAAAATTGTTAACGTTATAACTATATTTTTCGGATGGAAAATACTGAAAAATGCTGCTGTCCTTCAGTTGTTGTTTAGACTTGTTTGTGCTTTCTGTATATGTTCAGTGTCCAAACATTAGAAGAAAAAATTTCCTTTGATACATAAGTTTTGTGGAGCTCTGAAACATTTATAGAAGCACTTAAGTAGGAGAAATTGTACTGCTGATTCATCAAATCAAAGTATAGAAATACAAGAATAATAGTTCAATTGCATTTATTTCAAATAATTGGAATACTTGTGGTGAATCAGACAAAAATTAAGTACTCTTTTATCTTGAATTTGATTTCCTTTGCTTTGAATTTGTTGTAATTTGTTAGAAATGTACTGTTATTTATATTGTTATATTCAGTGAACTGGTATACCGCCAATGATTTACCAGGCCTTCAGTAATAACTGAGTAAAGTTTTAAAAATTGCTGCTTTTTGGCATATTTAATAAATTTAATTGAACTTTTCCAGTTTTTGGAGCAGTTGCGTGCAAACAGGAAGAACCTGAATCAACTTCAACTTCAAATGCTGGAGCAGCTTGAGGGACAGTTTGCCTCAATGCGACAGCACCAGCATCAGGTAAGAGTACATGTTGCCTTTACTCAATAAGCATGGGACTGACGCTTTAATGCTCAAGCTGTGAAGTAAAGATGAAGGTATTCAAAAAGCTATTTTCAAAATTAGGATTATGACATGAATATTAACCTTCTGTTACAAACTGAATTGCTGATTTAAATGAAAATGAATTTTAAATCACTGAATTTTTCTTTCTTTCTTCTACTTGTAGTTATATTTAGTAACTATTTTTAAACAGAGGAGATTTGCCTTTCAAAACTTAACACTTACTTTCTTCAAAGTTGCTGGTGAACGCAGCAGGCCAGGCAGCATCTCTAGGAAGAGGTACAGTCGACGTTTCAGGCCGAGACCCTTCGTCAGGACTCTTCCTAGAGATGCTGCCTGGCCTGCTGCGTTCCCCAGTAACTGTGATGTGTGTTGCTTGAATTTCCAGCATCTGCAGAATTCCTGTTGTTTACTTACTTTCTTCACTTGATTGTGCCATTAAACAAGATTAGATTTCTGGCACCAAATTTGCGTGATTTTGAATCGTGGAACAAAAGTCTTTTCACAACTGGCAAGGAGTATTAATGAAAGTGGGTCATAAAATAAAGTAAGATCTTGCACAAAATGGCATAACTTTTGCTCTTATGTTTATAGTGTGACCAAATTTGTTTGGTTCTTGATTTTACAATGAGTTAGCCAAACAAAAACTGCATTTTCCTTAGAGAGGAATAGTTCCAGGCACCTACCTTTTGCTAACTGTTCACTGTTTTAAGTTATTCAGCAGCAAGAAGTTAGATCTTAATTATTATTGTGACATTAAAAACAATTGTTGCTTCCTTCAATTTTCTTTGATAGCTGCAGAACTCAGCCATTCAAATGAATTTACAGACTTAAGCAACTTGATTACATCTTGAGATTTAACAGTAGGAGTGGCTTTCAAAATCCTAAATATATTAATTTGATAGCTTGGTAAAATAATTTAATGAACAATGCAATTCACTTTTTGTTGTGAATTTCTGGTCTAATTTTGAAATGATTTACTTTGAAAAATTGTTTTGTTCAGATGAGACAGGCGACAGTTGCACAGGTACGGCCTGCGGGAATCCCTAATGGGCCAACGCTTGGATCATCACTGCCTACAAACTCTGTTTCTGGTCAGCAGCCTCATGTCACTCTAACCAGAGTGCCTGATCGCATTGTTCAGTCTGGAATCCGTCCTGCCCTTCCTGGACAACCAATGGCGAATGGACCATTTCCTGCTGAACCATCCAGGGGCCCAGTAACATGCAGCACTACGAGAATGCTGGGTAATACAGACACTATTTCTATAGGCAATAATCATATAACAGGAAGTGGAAGCAATGGAAATGTGCCTTACCTACAGCAAAACGCACTAACTCTACCTCAAAACCGCACAAACCTGACCAGCAGCACAGAGGAGCCGTGGAAAAACCAACTTGTTAACTCCACTCAGGTAAATAATTGCTTAAGGTATCTTGTTCTTAAATGACTTTTGACTTTCTTTATGTTTTGGCGTATTCCATTGAGCCCATTGGTTGTGGTTTAAACTGATATAATTGGTTTGTTATGTTGTCTGCAGTGACAATATTGAAGTGCTATCTACCCTTCCTAAGGTTATTATTTTTTGGAATTGTTACAGCACAGAAAGAGGACATGCAGCCTTTTTCTGTGCTCTTTGGCTGGATGTAGACAAATTCTGTAATCACATTTATAAACATAAAGTTAACATTTCAGAGCCAAGATCCTTGATCAGCTTTGATGAAGAGTGGCGGATCTGAAACTTGAAAGTCTGACAGCATCTGTGAAAAGAGAAGTAGTTAGAGTCAAGAGTCAAAGACAAAGTTCCCTGTATTTTTTTTTTACTGCTGCATGGTCCAATCGTTACTCCGAGCAGGACATTTTTACTCAGCCTGAAAACTGCGGGGCACATTATATAAGACAAAACTCCAGCTGCGCAGCAACAGAGACTGCGCAGAAATATTTCAGTTACTGCGCGGTGTGCACCCATATAGCTTAGAGGGAACAGTGATCAAGGAGTATTACAACATGGTTACAGGCCCTTTGGCCCAACAAGTTCATGCTGACTGTGGTACCCACACATCTGCTCCTAATTTCCGGCATTCTTTGCATATCCCTCCTTGCCCTGCCCCTGTATGTACTGAATCTATTCAAGTACTTCTTAACCAATGGCATTGTACCTGCCTCAATTTCTTCCTCTGGCAACTCATTTCGTGTACTTACCGTCCTCTGCTTGGAAACATTTGCCCACCAAGTCCCCTTTAACACCTCCTCCCTCACCAGAAAACACTGCTACATCCCATCTTACCTGTGCCTCATTGTTACGTACCCCGTAACGCGTTAAAAGAACCAGCAGAAATGGAACACACCTGGAGTCTGGTTTTGCTGTTAACTAATTCTATTTTATTAGTAACTACCGTAATAAAGTAACATAAAACTAGATAAATCAAACAGGTTAGTAGAGTTTATGCATATATAGGTGTGGAATTATAAAACTTGGTAACTTCTTCAAGCTTAGGTGGTAAGTGATACAGTCTTACGATGGTAGGTAAGAAAAGTTCAGTTCAGATGCACGGGTTAATTAATGCGAGATGTTTGTAATCCAAAGGCGAATGTTATGAGAAGGCAATTACGTCGCTATTCCACAGATTCCACGACAGCAATACAAGATAACGATAGTAGTAGGTTTTATCTCCGAAGTCGTTCCACTCCACACACGAAATATCACCGACAGTGATCTTCAACGAATATCCTTTCAACACAAGTGGTACCACATCCAAATTCAGCTACGGGACATCTCAAAGTGGTTGCCACAGGATACTCCAACAGAATCCATGTATGGATTATCACCAACGGTAGCTTATCACAAAGGGGACCCTCTTCAAGGGAACCACCACCCAGGCAAGGGTCAACACACCGGTAGGTTCCACAAGGTTACCCCAAACACACAACGTGATAGCCACTTATCCAGTTCCACAAAATATGAAATAACCCCAACAGTGATTTGCCACAGGGGTGTCTTTCTTCAGTGAACTACCACACCCAGACAAAGGGTAAACACACATGTGGTATTCACAAAGGTTTTCCCCTCACCAGAGAATCACTCCTGTGGATTAACTAAGTGACAGTCACACTTTCGTAGTCGAATGGAAACAAACTCACCCTCACAGGCTACTTAGAGAGTTTAAACAGTGATCTCTTTGTCACTAGGTTTCTTCTGTTTCAAACCTATCTCTCCTCTTTTCTCTCCTGCAAACTTGTTCCAGTTGCAGAAAACCTGTGAGAGTCATTTATCAGTACTCAGGATCGATCTCAACTCACCCCTTTTGGGCTACTGAAAGTTTAAACCAGCGACCGACTCACTGGTGTCTTCCATTGACCGAATCCATCTTGGCTCTAACTGTGTGTGTGTGTGTGTGTGTGTGTGTGTGTGTCCTTGTATATTCAAAACAAGCTGCAGAGAAACCGTAACATCGATTGTCCATTAAATAACCCCCCTCTCCCCCCCTCTCTCTCCCCCCCTCTCTCCCCCTCTCTCTCCCTCTCTCTCTCCCCCCCTCTCTCTCCCCCCCTCTCTCTCCCCCCCTCTCTCCCCCCTCTCTCCCCCCTCTCTCCCCCCTCTCTCCCCCCTCTCTCCCCCCTCTCTCCCCCCTCTCTCCCCCCTCTCTCCCCCCCTCTCTCCCCCCCTCTCTCCCCCCTCTCTCCCCCCTCTCTCCCCCCTCTCTCCCCCCTCTCTCCCCCCTCCTCTCCCCCCCTCTCTCCCCCCCTCTCCCCCCCTCTCCCCCCCTCTCCCCCCCCTCTCCCCCCCCCTCTCTCTCCCCCCCCCTCTCTCCCCCCCCTCTCTCTCCCCCCCTCTCTCTCCCCCCCCCTCTCTCCCCCCCCTCTCTCTCCCCCCCCTCTCTCTCCCCCCCCTCTCTCTCCCCCCCTCTCTCTCCCCCCCCCTCTCTCCCCCCCCCTCTCTCTCCCCCCCCTCTCTCTCCCCCCCCTCTCTCTCCCCCCCCTCTCTCTCCCCCCCCTCTCTCTCCCCCCCCTCTCTCTCCCCCCCCTCTCTCTCCCCCCCCTCTCTTCCCCCCTCCCCCCCCAAACAGTCAAAAGTCAGTTTCATTCTCCTGGTGTTTTAAAGTGACAATCCACGGAAAATCTGAACCCTAGGGGTACATAACACTCATAATTTTATAAATCTCTATAAGGTCATTCCTCATTATCCTACATTCAAAGGAATAAAGGCCTAGTCAACCACTCTATAATTCAAAGCCTCTCATCCTGACATCATTGTTGTCAATATTCTTTGTACTCTTTCCAGTTCAACCAAATCTTTCCTATACTGGGGTAACCAAACTGTATACAGTACAGAGTGCCACTCAACATACAACTGCAACAATGTCTCAGCTGTTATACTCAAAGCCCTGAATGGTTAAGGCCAGTGTGCCAAATGCTCTTTTCACCACCCTGTCTACCTTGGATTCCACTTTCAACAAACTATGCACTTGTATTCCTAGGTGTCTCTGTTCCATTTCATTTCCTAGTGACTTACCATTCATTGTATAAATCCTACACTGGTTTAACTTTCTGAATTTCACATCCTCCTGCTCTTTTGCTATAACCTCCCAAATTATTCTCCTAGAAGTGCCTTTCTGGTTTTATTTCGAAGGCACAGTTTGCATACGCATTATCCCTACTGGTAGTAAATTTGAGATTAAGACTACATTCAGCATGTGGAGTAAAACAATATTCTTTACCTGGTATATTTTCTGAAAAATTTTACAGTCATGTCCCTTGGTCCTAGAACCAGATGTCAATGAGAACAGTTTCTTTCTATTCACCTATCTGAAGCAATCATGATTTTCTATACCTTTATTAAATTTCTTCTTGACCTAGTTTTACCATATAAGTGAAATCCCTTAAACCATTGTAGTAATTTGCTTTAAAGTTTCTGCACCTGCATCAGGTGACTAGAATTGGATAACACACCAGAAAAAAATATATGGTAATGACATCTACAAGTTTCTCCTCGTATGACTTGCCTGTTAACTTATTGTAAAATCAGGTAGGAAGTGGGGAAAGACTCTGCCCTTTTGCACTGTAATTAATAGTAGGGGGTTCCTTTGAAAAGCCTGATGAATATGTTAGAGGCTGTGCTATGCGAGATTTGCCCTTTTAAAATTGCTAATCCTACATAGATAACATTGTAGAGCTGGGTTCACTACTCTACTCTTGTTCAGTGCCTATGTGGAGCCTCTCCTGAAGCTCTCTGCCTATTTGGTCATTCCTTAAAAGAAAATACTTTAATCAGACATTTAGTTATTTCTTCTAATAATATCTTGCATCACTCTGGCAGATTTTCTGGAGATATGAGCACTTTGTAGTGCTTTACTGATTTAAGTGTGTTATTGAAATGTAAATAGCTAACCATAAACACAAGAAATTCTGTTGACGTTGGAAATCCAAAGCAACATACACACAAGGCTGGAGGAACCCAGCAGGTCAGGTCAGGCGGCACCCATGGAAATGAATAAAAGGTTGATGTTTCAGGCCAAAACCCTTCTTCAGGGTCTTGGAATTTTTATTTCTGTGTGCATCAGTTCAGGCTGAAGGCATAACAACATATTCACTCTAATGTTTAAAAAAAAAAATTCTCTTCTCCCTTCTAATCTTTTAATCACTTAAGTCTGTATGCCATAGTTACTGATCAGTCTGGAAAAGGAACCTGCCCCTTCCAATTCACCCTCGAGCTATTATGGAATTAGAATCCAGTTATGAATCTAGAACATTAAAAAGAAATTACTATTCAGTAATAACAACAGCCATAAAACTATCAAATTATTCTAAATCCCATCTGCTGCACTGGGGAGAAAATTTGCCTCTATGTAACACCAGAGTTAATAACGTGGCTCTTAAATTTCCCATGAAATAGTTCAATTCATTCAATGAACAGTGAATGAAAGGAATGTTTTTTCTCTCCAGGCATGTATGCACAAACATATAGTGTCTGTAAAAATGCATTTTTCCTTGTTTTGTCACTTCTGATTTTTTGTTAAAACCTCTTTAATTGGCCTAAACGCTTCTTAACATTCTTATTGGTTTTGTATCAACTGTGAATCAGCTCTACAAATATCACCCTCATTGAAAGAATAGATGCACTTCTGAGAACCCCAGCCACACTTCCCACCTCTTTTAAATGTAATGAATTTGTTGCCATCTCTCAGCTGTTTATTTATTTGTTTGTTTGTTTGTTTGTTTATTTATTTATTTTTAATCCCTCTGTTTATATTGTTCCTTTCCCATGGTACCAAATGAGTCCCAATGAAGCACATGAAAGATACCTGATTGAATTACAGTACATCCAATAAGAGCACCAAAAAAGAACATTTGTATTAACTTTCCAATGTCTGCTCTTTCTTTTTCAGGGGCTGAACAAAGGTCAGAGTTCACATTCGGCAGGTCCTAATGGTGAACGACCTCTCTCTTCCACTGGGCATTCCCAGCATTTCCAGGCAGCTGGCACTGGTATTCAGAATCAGGTTGGACACCCTGCCATGCCTAGCAATTCACTAACGACACAGGGGGCTGCTCTCAATCACCTCTCCTCTTATACTGCTACCTCAGGTGAACAACAAGGCATTACCTTCACCAAAGAGAGCAAGCCTTCAGGAAATGCATCAATAGTGCCTGAAACAAACAGGCACTCTGGAGGGACACTTAACAGCACTGCCAGCGTAGAAGGACTTCCTAATCATGTCCATCAAGCGATAGCAAATGCTGTTTCAAGTCATGGAGAGTCCAAGTCACCAGGTGTACTTAGTTCAGACAATCCTCAGCTCTCGGCCTTGTTGATGGGGAAACCCAATAATAATGGGGGATCCGTGTCTTGTGATAAAATTAATAACATCCATCCAGCTGTTCACACAAAGACTGAAAATTCAATAGCCTCTTCACCATCTTCAGCTGTTTCTACTGCAACACCATCTCCTAAATCCACTGAACAAACTACTGCTCATAGTGTTACCAGCCTTAACAGCCCTCAACGTGGACTGGGTCATACTGTTAATGGAAAAGGTGTGGGGGAGGACTCTCAAAGCCCCTGTAAAATGGACCCACCAAAAACTTCTTTTAAACCTAGTCCTCAACTCGCGTCTTCAACCTCTGTGTCTATATACCCCAGTTCATCAGAAGTGTTAAAGGCATGCAGGTAATTTTGCTTTATTAAGAAGTTTTGATTTATTCTAAAATTCTGAAAGGAAATACAGGATACTAGTGTTCTACTCATTAATCTATAGATAGGTAAAATATCCAGTTGGTCAGAAAGGTGCTTTATTTTATAATAGAAACACGCACTGGAAACGCTTAAATGAAATCAACTGCATTTCCCTGAATTTAATTACAAAAATAACGTCACTATAACTGCATATTCAGACTTTTAAAGAAACTTTTGTGAGTAAGAGGATAATGAGAAGGATAACAGCTGTAAAGAAGAGCTGAATACATTGTGACAGTAGTCCAGGTTAATTAGGAAAATAGGTCACCCCTTTTTAAAAAATTAATACTTTTTCAGCAGTTTGCAAGTTACAATTGATTTACATCATTCTTACCAAAAATTATCTTCAGTAGTGCAGAGAAAGTTTATAAGGACTAGAATTCAGATTAAAAATATGGAATTGGGTACAACTTGGGGAACCTAAGTGCGCAATGTAATGATTTCTGTATGCACTGAAAATCTGATGGAAGAGAAATGCAAGCTACCAAGTCTCCAAAGTTAAAATTTGATGTAGAGCTCAGGTTGTTATGTTTGGTAAACAGACTGTATATCTGTCCTAAGGCACTTTTGGGAAATGTTTTTATATTTTCAGGTTTGTTTTACTTGGAATTTTAAGTGTCAAGGGTTTTGTACATTAGAAAAAAATGGCCTCCTAGTTAGTCTAAATATAAAGGCCATCTAACACAATCAAAATATATGTAGAGTACTTATTAAACTAAAACCTATAGATGGGAAAAAATTACCTTGATCAGTGTTGAAGGATAAGTATTTTGAAATAAATATGTAAAAAGTTTTTTGATCTAAAATCTAATCTCCAGCTTCACAGTTAATGGTAGGTTTACCTTTAAAATCATGCAGATCCTTATTCAGTTTCTAAACAAGAGAGCATAAATTTAAGGTCAAAGGGAAGCGGTTTGAAAGAGATCTGAGGGATAGTTGGTATCTAGATTGAGCTAAAAGAGATAATGGAGACAGGACCAATTTAAAAAAAAATTTAATAAGCATCTGGACAGGTAATTGAATGAGCAAGATGTAGACAGATGTGGAATTAGCATAGATAAGCATAGTGGTTTTCATATATACTGTGGCTGAAGGCCTGTTTCTAAACTGTACAACTATTGACTTGTGTTTCTATCAAACCATAAATTATATGCTTTATAAACAGAGTCAGCTTTAATATCATTAGCATATGTCATGAAGTTTGTTGTTTTGCAGCAGCAGTACAGTGCAATACATAATAAAAGTATCTATAAATTATAGCAAAAAATTAATGTATATAAATACCTGCATATGTGTTTGTGTGTGTATATATGTAAAGCAAAAAAAGTGAAGTAGTGTAACATGGATTCATTGTCAATTCAGAAATCTGATGAAGAGGGGAAGAAGCTGTTCTTAAAGTCCGTGTCTTCAGTTAGTTAGCAATACAAAGGGGGCATGTCCTGGGTGATGGGGGACCTTAATGATAGATGCCATCTTTGCGAGACGTTGCCTTTTGAAGATGTCTTGATGCTGGTGCTCATGATGGAGCTGGCTGTGTTTACAACTGTCTGCAGCTTTTTCCTGTCATGTGAAGTGGCTCCTCCATAACAGGCGATTGTGAAACTAGATAGTACGCTCTGGATAATACATCTGTAGAAATTTGTGTCGATTGGTGACATCAGATCTCAAACTTGCAATGAAATGTAGTTGCTATCATGCCGCCTTTGTGTAATGCTCTGGTTAAAATTTCTACTGTTATGCTGTGAGTTATTTTATTTTAGCAGTTTTTAGTGAAAGCTGTGTTTTCTGCTGGTAAGTGTGTTTTGGCTTTTGCTAAAGATAAGGAGTCATGCTATCCAATTTAGGAATGTTGTGGCAGCCAATAAGGATTGTAGGATGTAGAGAAGGTTTTAGAAAGCTGGGCGGGAAGAGATTTCTGAAGGACAGGAGTTTGGTTTGGCCTCCTTTTGGCGGGAACTGCAAAACAGGGCACAAGGTAAGACGAGCATGATGCCGATTGAAGGATAGTCCCCGTTGCAAAAAGTGCTTTGTGCAGATGAATGACTGCAAGGAGGAAGGGTCAATACTCCTGAGAGAGCCAGTTTGTTCAGAATGGTCTTCGTGGGAAGTTCGGGCTGTGGAGGTTGCTTTCACACAGACCATGGGTCCAGTGCGTGAGTAAAGCGATATCCATTGGTCTCGTCCGCTCAATGCGCCGGAGTCTGTCTTCACATGCTGGGATAGACATCTCCCTATCTCACCGAGAATTTGAGACCCGTCGGCTACCCTCATCTGGTTTAGTCAGCTTGTCGAGCCATTGCCTGGGGTGTGGCCACTGTTACATGTAAGCAGCTACGGGGAGCCACAGGTGAGAGCTGAGTGCCAGGCAGGGACCAAAGGTGGGCTAACCGCCTTGAAAAGGACACGACATGTTCCCCCACCAGAGGTGCTACCCATCCCTGACACCCCATGCACCCCAACGGTCCAGCGGTCAAGAAGGCGGTCTCTGCAAGTGTCGTGGAACGTGTAGAGCAGGACAAGACACAGAAGACGTCCTGGTCATCCACTGCGCCTAGTCCTATCTCCAGCTGTCTCGACTCTGCCTTGCCACTGGATCTAGTGGGAAGATGGGAATTGGGAAGAGAGAGTGACACAGACGCTGCGCAACTCTCCCTCACTTAAATCCAAATCATGTGCTGGACTCGACACCATCATAATGGTGTTGAGGTTCTCATCAACGTCGATGATGGACGAACAACAAAGCAATATACCCCCAACAGGAATAAGTTCTAACGTTTATGTGTGCATTGGACTGATTTAACTGTAATGGGCCCATTTTAATTTTTCTTTTTTCTGTAACTGTAAATTTGGTAAAGACACTTTCCTTATAACTTTATGCTGGTGTACAATCTGTCATTTCTGGGCTAATTATGTATGGGCAGTATTTACACAGCATTCACTCAAATTGAGGTTCCTTTAATCAGAGCATCCTGACATTCCTGTTTGACCGAACCCCAAATCATACCAACTCTAGATGTATATTGCTTATGAAAGACGTCCTTCACACCTCTGAGTCACGTGGCTGTTAGCAGAGTTAGCTTACGAGGCCCGGTGAGAGGGTTGCATTTGTAATTGAATCAGTCTGTTGGGTCCAGGATGGATTTTCAGAGATGTTGACACCCAGAGAATTGAAATTGCTCACACTTTCATTCCATTGTTGATCCCTCGATAAGGACTGGTGTGTGTTCCCTTGACTTCTCCTTCCTGAAGTCCACAATCATTTCCTTGGTCTTACTGATGTTGAGTGCGAGGTTGTTGTTGCGACACCAGTCATCCAGCTGATCTATCTTACTTCTGTAGGCCTCACCATCTGAAATTCTGCCAGTAATAGTTGTGCCATCATCAAACTTTTCTACAGAAGTTGTTTGCCTTCTGGGCAGTGTCTTCACAAGATGAGTGACCACAGCCATTATCAGTACTCTTCAGAGATTGTCTGCCTGGCATCAGTGGTCACATAAATGGCATTTGAGCTGTGCCACACAGTCATGGGTGCAGAGAGTGTAGAGCAGAGGGCTAAGCATGTATCCTTGAGGTGTGCCAGTGTTGTCTGCCGGCAAAAAGGTGATGTCTTTTCTGATCCGCACTGACTGTGGCCTCCCGATGATGAAGTCAAGGATCCAGTTACAGAGGCCCATGTCTTTTGGCTTGTTCATTAGTATTGCGGGTATGAAAGTTTTGCACACTGAACTTTAATCAATGAACAGTAGTCTGAGCTGATGTGCATCCACTTCTGTCTCTAACTTCAATCGGAATTGTTTTTTTGCTCTTAAAGTCGCCTTCTCTAGGTCATATCTGGACCATTATAGTTCTGGATCACTGGTCTTGAATGCCATAGACCTAGTCCTCAGCAGAATGTGAACCTCCTGGTTCATCCGTAGCTTTTGATTTGTCTATGTTCTTGGAGGCACCCGCTCATCTGTGTAAGTCTTGATGAAGTCGGTGACAACTGTGGCATATTCATTTAGATTCAAAGATAGATCCCTGAATATTATCCAGTCCACTGATTCAAAGCGGTCCTGCAAGCGCTCCTCCACCTCCCTTGACCATATGCTTTTGGTCCTCAGCAATGGCGCTATGGTCCTCAGTCTCTGCCTTTACAATGGAAGTAGAAGTACAACCAGGGACTAGGCTTTCCAAAGTGTGGGCATGAAAGGGCATTGTAAGTGTTCTTGGTGGTGATATAACAGTGGTCAAATGTGCTGGTTTCTCTGGTTCCACAAGTATTATGTTGGTGGTAGTTCGTCAGAGACTTCTTCAAGCTAGCCTGGTTGAGATCTCCTGCAATGACCTGGAAGTCTTCAGGGTGTGCTGTTTTGTGACTGTTGATCGCAGTGCTCAGCTCCTCCAGTGACTGCCTGATGTTGGCTGGGGGTGGAATATACACCTCTGGCAGGATAGTGGGCCATTTGTTAGAACGCATTCCACCCTTCACTTTGTGCATATATGAAAGTTATGGAAGCCTGCAGTAAGTTACTTGTGTTTGACAAATATCTTTACTTTGTTGGGGGGAGAAAATTCAAATGACATTTGCTTGGTTGGTAATAGCACATGGATGCACTTATGAATTTCAGTACGATTTTTAATCATGTAAAGTTTATATAGGGAAGTTCAGTTTTCATGTTGAGACATTCCTTCCTAGATCAATGTGGTTAAGATTGGTTATTGATTTGATTATTTGAATTTATCTCAGGCTTAGTTCATAAATCTAATGTTTGCTATCATTAAGTTAGATAGAATATGTTTTTGTTGGAGGAATGTGAACTGTGACATGTCATGCCTATGTGATTGTTATCAATATTCATAGTGTTGGTGTGACATGGATACTTGCTATACATTTGTGCTCAGAATTGTTCCAAAAATTTTACATTTCTCACCTCAAAAGGATAGGTCAATATGACGTTCAGCCTTCATCTTAGCAACAGACCTGTGTTTCTTCCAAATGTAAATATCGGTAGTACAAGAAAAACCCATATCTTCACATTCTTGTCTGTTTGGAAGTGATGCTACTTGAAGTTTGTATAACTTCAGACTGGATGTCTTTTAATCAACTTGGGATGAGATGATTTTGTGCAGTGTTTAGTTACTTCCATATTTCTCAATATTGGAACAATCTTAAGCACTTTAACAAGTAACTATTGATTAAATGATCTTTTAAGTTGCATGTGTTAACAGCTTTGGAATGTTATTTTTATTTCTGATTAATGAGTTCTTTAATTTACTGAGACTGTTATGCTATTGTGCGCAAGTTTTGTATGTTAATTAGGTATCAACGAAGTATATGAACAAATGTGTTAAATATGTTGTCTCTGCAAATTTTGGATAAGTGAGTTTGATCAATGTTTCCATTTA
Source organism: Mobula birostris (assembly GCF_030028105.1). Classification (NCBI taxonomy): domain Eukaryota; kingdom Metazoa; phylum Chordata; class Chondrichthyes; order Myliobatiformes; family Myliobatidae; genus Mobula; species Mobula birostris. The sequence continues at coordinate 47,900,372 of NC_092375.1, read as the reverse complement.
TATCTTGTAATTTTGTTCTGTTTGGTCAACGCCATATCACACAATCAAAAGTCTTCTCGATGTCTGTATGTACTCAATTCAGCTTCCAGCTACGTGTACGAAGTGTAAAGGGGTTAACAAATAGAATGTGACAAATAATGCCTATTTTTCAGAAATCTGGGGAGAAATGGTTTATCTAATAGTAGCATTTTACTCGACAAGTGTCCACCACCTCGACCACTACCACCACCCTATCCACCACTGCCAAAGGACAAGCTAAACCCTCCTACACCTAGTATTTATGTAAGTAAAACATAAACAGACCAGTAAAATATTTATTTATATATTATTACATATAACAGTTAGTGTGAAGCCCAATTTTTATTATTAACACCTAATATAAAGTTTTTCTTTATGCAGTTAGAGAACAAGCGCGATGCTTTCTTTCCTCCACTTCATCAGTTCTGTACGAATCCAAACAACCCTGTTACTGTAATCCGTGGCCTTGCTGGGGCTCTCAAGCTAGGTAGGTATTACAATCTAAGTATAATAGAATAATAATTCTCATTTTAACCCCTTTCCTCTTTTCAGCATTAGTTGCTCTCTGCATATTTGTAGCTTACAATTTTATCAACTACCTCAAGTCTGAGCAAAAGTGAACTTCTATTGAAAAGTATTTTAGAATTTCTCCTTTAATTATGGATCTCGGGTATCAGAATGCGAGAGACAAGTGTGCAGGTATTGGATTCTAGAGCTAAAAAACAAGCTGCTGGATGAACTCTGGATCAGGCAGCATCTGTAGAGGAAGAGCAGTACTTGATTTTTACGGCCGTGACAGTGTATCAGGATGTCAGCTCCTGGTGCAAGGATTCAGCTTGTAGTATCAGCTTTCCCTTTTCCTCCACAAATGCTGCTTGACCTGCTGAATTCCTTCAGGTTGTTTTTAACCTCAAAATATTAACTCCTTATATTATTTTTTCTGAGCTAAACCTTTTTGCAGTTAGTGTGATGATCGTAGTTAAAGTTGCTATTTAAATTCTCATCGTTGTATTTCCTACTAGGCTGTCAGGTCGGTATCTTTTTTTGCAATTGTTTCACATTAACATACTTAAACTCTATGCAGTTACAGAAAAAGTTTGTGACCTCTTTGCAGTACCTGGTTTTCTGCATTAAGTACTTGTAAAGTGTGGTCTGATCTTCAGTCTAAGTCTCAGTAATAGACAAACGTAATCTTCCTAAACTAATAGTATATGAACAATTGTATTTCTTGCCACTACTGTGTACACCAATTAAACAATCACAGTCCAGGTTCAAAAAAAAAATGTGAATCTCTGGGGTAACATGCCTTCTACAAAAGCTATTTGGAGTCAGGTGTTCCAATCAATGAGATGGGATTGGAGGTGTGGGTTGTAGAGGTGCCCTGTTCTATTTTTAAAAAAAAGACACACAAAGTCAGGTTACTGACAGAGCCTGCGCTTCTCAAGAAAGATCTGTTTATGTGCACCATGCCTCGATCAAAACAACTTTCAGAGGACCTTAGAAGAAGAATTGTAGAGATGCATGAAGCTGGAAAAGGCTACAAAAGTGTTTCTAAAGATCTGAGTGTTCATCAGTCCACAGTAAGAGAAATTGTCTACAAATGGATGAAATTCAGTACTGTTGCTACTCTCCCTAGGAGTGGGCATCCTTCAAGAGCACAATGTGCAATGCTGAGGGTGGTGAAATAGAACCCAAGGGTAACAGTAAAAGAGCTGCAGAAATGTCTAGAACTTGCTGAGATTTCTGTTCATGTTCAAGAAAAACATTGAACTAGAATGGTGTTCATGGAAGGACCCCATGGAAGAAACCACTGCTCTCCAAAAAAACAAACAACATTGCTGCACATCTCAGATTTGCAAGAACACCAAAATGTTCCATCACACTTCTGGGACAATGTTCTGTGGCGAGGTGAGACAAAAGTTTAACCTTTTGGCAGAAATGCCACAGCGCTGTGGAGGAAAATGGGCACTGCACATCAACACCAAAACTTTGTCCCAACTGTGAAGCATGGTGGAAGGAGCATAATGGTTTAGGGCTACTTTGATGCCTGAGGGTCTTGACAGCTTGCAACCATTGAGGGAACAATGAATTCCAAATTGTATCAAGACATTTTACAGGAGAATGTCAGGGTAGCACTCTGTCACATAAAGCTTAATAGATGTTGCATGATGCAACAAGACAGTGAACCAAAACACGAATAAATCAATGACAATGTTTTTTTTAAAAAAGAGAACATTTGTGTTTTGGACTGGCCAAATCAGAGTCCAGACTTTAACCCAATTGAGATGTTGTGGCTTGACCTGAAGAGGGCTGCTCATGCAAGATATCCCAGAAATATTAATTAATTAAAACAGTTTTGTATGGAGAAATGGTCTAAAATGCATTCTTGCTGTTGTACAAATCTGATCAACAGCTACAGGAAACATTTGGTGGGGGTTATTGCTACTTAAAGGAGGTTCTACCAGTTATTAAATACAAGGGGTTACATAATTTTTCCAGTCTAGACTATGAGGGATTAAACAATGTGTTTAATAAAGGCATGAAAAATGGAATAATTTGTTATTGGTTTATGCAGATTGTATTTGTCTATTATTGTAACATCAGACCACATTTTGACTAATTAATGCAGAAAACCAGGTAATTGTAAAGGGTTTACAAACCTTTTCTTGTAAAATTGATCCTGAGGATGTATTATTGAAACTAAATAATTTGACTATATGACTGTCTCAGAGATTCCTTTAGTGCAATTGGTGCTGTAAGTGCTCTCTTGCAATGTAATTTGAGTTTCACCTCATTCATGTTCATGTAAGTAGAATACCATTAGTAAAAATTAACTCTTGTTTTCCAGTATAAGTTCACTTTTGTTGATGATATCCCATCTGTCTTACAACATGTCCTATGCACCAGGGAAATGTAATTTTAATCTTACATGGCCACTAAAAGTAGCAGCAATGAGCTTTAAAATAAATACTTTATACTTTTATACTTTATTGTCACCAAACAATTGATACTAGAGCATACAATCATCACAGCGATATTTGATTCTGCGCTTCGCACTGCCTGTAGTACAAATCGGTAGTAAATATTAAAAATTTAAATTATAAATCATTAGTGGAAAATAGAAAAGGTAAAGTAAGGTACTGCAAAAAGAACGAGAGGCAGGTCCAGATATTTGGAGAGTACGGCCCAGATCCGGGTCAGGATCCGTTCAGCAGTCTTATCACAGTTGGAAAGAAGCTGTTCCCAAATCTGGCCATACGAGTCTTCAAGCTCCTGAGCCTTCTGGAGGGAAGAGGGAAGGAAAATACTGCTCCAAAGTGTTAGTAGATTTATTGGTAGTTTGGAACAAGAATTATTTTAGCTATGTGAAACTGCCATTGCATAATCTTGATTTTGACATAAATTTGAGCTTGACTCACATCTGCTGGTGCATGCATACACAGCAACAGTCAAGATTTATCCATGACAAATCGGCTAGGGAAGAAATTTGTCTTGCTTTTGACTTTTAAAAGTTTTTACCTTATGAAGTCATTACCAGGTGAGAGGCAAAAGAAACCTAGAATATGTAAAACCAAGTGCCTTTCAACTAAAGAAAAAACATGAACTATTCCAGCACACACATTTCTTAAAGCACTTCATCAGCAGCAAGGTTAATGAATGGCCTTATGTATAGTAGATCAATTCAAATAACTCAAAGGGCATGTTCAAGCAATGTATAAATTGTAGAGATGGAAAAGTTTAAATATGGCAGTAAGTTCTCAATCTGTATCAACTATTTGATAATTCACCAAATAATAAGCCTTGTAATTGGAATTGGTTTATTTTTGTCACGTATACAGAGGTAGTGAAAATGTTGCCTGAGTATTGTTTTTATATATCTATCAAAACAAGCGATATTATATCTCCATTCCTTTTTTTATTTGGATCAAAAATCTGAAGAGTCCAAAGTAACTTTTCTCTCATGACGCTTGTAGGGATCAGTCTTTGGAGAAATTTTCATTGTGGTATTACAGGGTATTTGTTTTTTGAAGTTGCTATGATGATCTATCAGGGTAATGTTATTAATATTCGGAGTTCTGATGTAAAGCACTTGTGAACGATGTCAACAGTTTTGCTTAAGAGTCTGATAAATTTAAATAAGGAAAGTTGGAGTTGACCTCCCAATTTATATAAATTGATTAAAGGAAAATAAGTTCTTAGACTCTCCCTGCACTCTCACCTTCTAAAAAGAACTTAGCCCAATTCTCACTTCTCTATTGCTACTCTGTCACCTGCTGTTCTGAAATAATCGTTCTTTTTTTATAGTGAATTTTCAGTTTTGTGAAAATTCATCTTTCATCATTCTAGCAATAATTACTATGTACAAACTCAATTTTTAACCTTCCTTTTTAGACCTAGGTCTATTTTCCACCAAAACTTTGGTAGAAGCAAATAATGACCATTTAGTGGAAGTGCGAACACAACTGTTACAGCCAGCAGATGAAAACTGGGACTCCACTGGAACGAAGAAGATTTGGCGCTGTGAGAGTAGTAGATCACACACCACCATTGCCAAATATGCACAATACCAGGCCTCATCATTCCAGGAATCATTGCGGGTTAGTCTTCCACTGGCAGAGACTTGAGTTTAACTCATAGCAAAATGAAATGTATTTTATGTTGGTCAGATTTTATTCCTTTAAAATTGGTTTAAAAAACTAATGATCAGAAATACAAAATCAGTTTGCTCTTTTCTCAGTTTCTATTAGATTCTATCCTTCGTTTGTGTTTTAATGACCAAAAATCCTATTCTGATTCTTTTCTGGAAGTGTAACATCTATATGTGATTTCAGAAGCTTCGATCTCATTCTAGGTGTAGTGAAATAACAATATCCAATTAAAGATTGCTGAAATGCAGTAAAAATCCAAAATCTTTAAATGAGGTTTTTTTGCTGAAGAGTATTTTCACAAACCCTCTGTAGTTGTTCAATGTGAATGTCCTAATTGATAAAATTGGAAGCTGAGATGTTTTCAGAAGGTACAGGTATATCAGTTTGTAATTCACAGTCCTTTACTTGCAGGAAGAAAATGAAAAAAGAAATAGCCATCACAAAGACCAATCGGATAGTGAATCCACATCTTCTGATAAGTAAGTTTTTCGATTGAAATATCAAAAGTTTAAGAAATAAGCATTTTAATAACACTGACATTGGTTACTTTTCATTTTTTTTTAAAAACAGTGGTAGCAAAAAGAGGAGAGGTCCATTTAAAACCATTAAATTTGGGACCAACATTGATTTGTCAGATGAGAAAAAGTAAGTCTTTGCCTTTTTTGTGTGACTCTAAAAAATGTTGAATAATAAAAAAAATGACATTTGATGTCTAGCTATGTTAATGATGTTTATAATTGTAATACATGATACCAGAAGAGTATTACTGGAAAAGGACCACCTGTATTTATTTAGCTGTGTTTGTGAATACTCAAATCGTACATCAGGAGCAAAAGTTTCAAGAGGTAGCACTTTAAAGTGTTTGTGTAATGTTTACGGTAGCTACAGAGAGATTGGCAATACTCAGGTTGGTGGACTTTTATCAGAAATGACAAGTTTTAAAAAAGGATTATTTTAGGTTGTAAAGAAATGACAGTTGTAGGGGAGAACAAGGGAAATGTATATGATAGTGTGTAAATCAAGATAATCCAGATATCATAAATGCCTTTGCTACCATCTGAGGTCAGTTGGTCAATCCTTGCTAATTATATCAGAGGTAGATAAAATTACAGGATGTAGATTTAGGCTAAGAGGGGAGCGATTAAGCGGGGAATGCTTTTTTCACTCAGAGTGGCAAGTACCTGGAATACACTACTTATGAAAGTGATATTCTGGATACTTAGGGGAGTGCAAATAACATCACTGAATAAACAAATGGCATAGGCAGCAGCTAATTTCCAGTGATGTTGTTAGAATTATCTTGGACCAGATAACAAAAACTGTAAGCAGTTGGAAATAACTGTAGTCTTGATTTAGCTTTCTGTTGATTTAGCTCTCTGTTCCATATGGAACTGTGGCCATTTTTCACTGTAGCTGCAGTGAGTTTCCGAACATCTTTGTCAATACTAATGTCCAAAATTTGATTTGGAGTAAAGCAACCAGTTTCCCGCAGAAACTGAAATTCCCTAGCTCTTGTTCTGGAAAAAATTGCAATTGAATGTGGTACAGGAATTGCAGCTCTGTTCATTTGACTAGGAATTATAGAATGCATGGTAGAAAAGAACACGTTATTTTAATTTAATTGTTTGCTTTTGGTTGAATACTTGTACGTATTTTGAAATATTATAGGTTCATGATTTTTAATTTTTACATTATTGATTCTGGATACTAGAAACATGTAGGAATATATAAATTTGGAACAGGAGTAGGCCACTTGCTGATCTGATTGTAAACTCAGGTTAGCAATCTTACCTATACCCAGCAATCTTCCACTCCCTTCTCAAGAACCTCCCTCTTCTTCCACTGCAGCTTCAGGAACAGGTCCAACGATACAATATTTTCTGCGAGAAATATCTTAAATGGGGAATGCCTTATCTTTAAACCCATTAAGATCTCTGCATTGAAAAATCTAGACTACATCTCCCTGACCTTTTAACATAGCCTTAGACAAGGATAGGAACAGATAGTATGAGATGGCTAATTGGGGGTGGCTAATTATGATGCTATTAGGCAGGAACTTAGGGAGTGTAAGCTGGAAACAGATGTTACAGTAAATGTCAGAATGTTATTGTAAATGAAAATTTTACTGCAGATATTGGAAACCAAATTAAAAGGAAAGGCACACCGGCAATGTGGAGGTTGTTTAGGGAGCACTTGCATTGATGTTCTAGTTAGGTTTGTCCCAATGAGATTGGGAAAGGATGGTGGGGTGACATGAGATGGTACATGTAGTCAAGAGGAAGAAAGAAACGGCTTAAAGCTTAGGAAGTGAAGATCAGACAGGGCTCTTGCAAGTTATAAGGTAGCTGGGAATGAGCTTAAGGATCTTAGGAAAGCTAGATGTGGACAAGAGAGAGCCTTGGTGAGTAGGATTAAAGAACATTCCAAGGCATTGTACACATACACCTCCGCTTGAAAGTTTTCATGTTTTATTGTTTTACAACACTGAGTCACAGTGGATTTAATTTGGCTTTTTTTGACACTGATCAGAAAAGTCTTTTGTGTCATCGTGAAAGCAATTTTCTACAAATTGATCTAAATTAATTACAGTTATTAAACACTAAATAATTGAATGCATAATTACTCACCCCCTTCAAGTCAGTATTTAGTAGATATGCCTTTGGCAGCAATTACTGCCTTGACTATGTGTGGTTAGGTCTCTTATCAGCTTTGCACGTCTGGACAATGCAGTTTTTCCCTATTCTTCTTTACAAAAATGCTCAAGCTGTGTCAGAATGCATGGGGATCATGAGTGAACATGAGGATTCCTATGTTCTTTGCTTTATGCTTGGGGTAATTGTCTTGCTGGAAAACGAATCTTCTTACAAGTCACAGTTCTCTTGCAGACTGCATTAGGTTTTCCTCCAGGATTTCACTGTATTTTTAAACGCAAACAACAGGAATTCTGCAGATGCTGGAAATTCAAGCAACACACATAAAAGTTGCTGGTGAACGCAGCAGGCCAGGCAGCATCTCTGGGAAGAGGTGCAGTCGATGTTTCAGGCCGAGACCCTTCGTCAGGACTAACTGAAGGAAGAATGAGTAAGGGATTTGAAAGTGGGAGGGGGAGGGGGAGATCCAAAATGATAGGAGAAGACAGGAGGGGGAGGCATGGAGCCAAGAGCTGGACAGGTGATAGGCAAAAGGGATACGAGAGGATCATGGGACAGGAGGTCCGGGAAGAAAGACGGGGGTGGGGGGGGACCCAGAGGATGGGCAAGAGGTATATTCAGAGGGACAGAGGGAGAAAAAGGAGAGTGAGAGAAAATGTGTGTATAAAAATAAATAACAGATGGGGTACGAGGGGGAGGTGGGGCATTAGCGGAAGTTAGAGAAGTCGATGTTCATGCCATCAGGTTGGAGGCTACCCAGACGGAATATAAGGTGTTGTTCCTCCAACCTGAGTGTGGCTTCATCTTTACAGTAGAGGAGGCCGTGGATAGACATGTCAGAATGGGATGGGGATGTGGAATTAAAATGTGTGGCCACTGGGAGATCCTGCTTTCTCTGGCGAACAGAGCGTAGATGTTCAGCAAAGTGGTCTCCCAGTCTGTGTTGGGTCTCGCCAATATATAAAAGGCCACATCGGGAGCACCGGACGCACCGGAACATCTACGCTCTGTCCGCCAGAAAAAGCAGGATCTCCCAGTGGCCACACATTTTAATTCCACATCCCATTCCCATTCTGACATGTCTATCCACGGCCTCCTCTACTGTAAAGATGAAGCCACACTCCGGTTGGAGGAACAACACCTTATATTCCGTCTGGGTAGCCTCCAACCTGATGGCATGAACATCGACTTCTCTAACTTCCGCTAATGCCCCACCTCCCCCTCGTACCCCATCTGTTACTTATTTTTATACATGCATTCTTTCTCTCACTCTCCTTTTTCTCCCTCTGTCCCTCTGAATATACCCCTTGCCCATCCTCTGGGTCCCCCCCGCCGTCTTTCTTCCCGGACCCATGATCCCCTCGTATCCCTTTTGCCTATCACCTGTCCAGCTCTTGGCTCCATGCCTCCCCCTCCTGTCTTCTCCTATCATTTTGGATCTCCCCCTCCCCCTCCAACTTTCAAATCCCTTACTCACTCTTCCTTCAGTTAGTCCTGACGAAGGGTCACGGCCTGAAACATCGACTGCACCTCTTCCTAGAGATGCTGCCTGGTCTGCTGCATTCACCAGCAACTTTGATGTGTGTTGCTTTCACTGTATTTTGCTGTATTTTCATAGAATAGTATAGCACAGTACAGGCCCTTCAGCCCACAATGTTGTGCCGACCCTCAAACCCTGCGTCCTGTATAAGCCCCCACCTTAAATTCCACCATATACCTGTCTAGTAGTCTCTTAAACTTCACTAGTGTATCTGCCTCCACCACTGACTCAGGCAGTGCATTCCACACACCAACCACTCTGAGTAAAAAACCTTTCTCTAATATCCCCCTTGAACTTCCCACCCCTTACCTTAAAGCTATGTCCTCTTGTATTGAGCAGTGGTGCCCTGGGGAAGAGGTGCTGGCTATCCACTCTACCTATTCCTGTTATTGTACACCTCCATCATGTCTCCTCTCATCCTCCTTCTCTCCAAAGAGTAAAGCCCTAGCTCCCTTAATCTCTGATCATAATGCATACTCTCTAAACCAGGCAGCATCCTGGTAAATCTTGTCTGAACCCTTTCCAATGCTTCCACAACCTTCCTATAGTGAGGCGACCAGAACTGGACACAGTACTCCAAGTGTGGCCTAACCAGAGTTTTATAGAGCTGCATCATTACATCGCCACTCTTAAACTCTATCCCTCGACTTATGAAAGCTAACACCCCATAAGCTTTCTTAACTACCCTATCCACCTGTGAGGCAACTTTCAAGGATCTGTGGACATGTACCCCCTACATCCCTTTGCTCCTCCACACTGCCAAGTATCTTGCCATTTACTTTGTACTTTGCCTTGGAGTTCGTCCTTCCAAAGTGTACCACCTCACACTTCTCAGGGTTGAACTCCATCTGCCACTTCTCAGCCCACTTCTGCATCCTATCAACGTCTCTCTGCAATCTTCGACAATCCTCTACACTATCTACAACACCACCAACCTTTGTGTTGTCTGCAAACTTTACAACCCACCCTACTACCCCCACATCCAGGTCGTTAATAAAAATCATGAAAAGTAGAGGTCCCAGAACAGATCCTTGTGGGACAGCACTAGTCACAATCCTCCAATCTTCATGTACTCCCTCCATCACGACCCTCTGCCTTCTGCAGGCAAGCCAATTCTGAATCCACCTGGCCAAACTTCCCTGGATCCCATGCCTTCTGACTTTCTGAATAAGCCTGCCATGTGGAACCTTGTCAAATGCCTTACTAAAATCCATATAGATCACATCCACTGCACTACCCTCATCTATATGCCTGGTCACCACCTCAAAGAACTCTTATCAGGCTTGCTAGACACGATCTGCCCTTCACAAAGCCACACTGACTGTCCCTGATCAGACCATGATTCTCTAAATGCCAATAGATCCTATCCCTAAGAATCTTTTCCAGCAGTTTTCCCACCACAGACGTAAGGCTCACTGGTCTATAATTTCCCGGACTATCCCTACTACCTTTTTTGAATAAGGGGACAACATTCGCCTCCCTCCAATCCTCCGGTACCATTCCCGTGGACAACGAGGACATAAAGATCCTAGCCAGAGGCTCAGCAATCTCTTCTCTCGCCTCGTGGAGCAGCATGGGGAATATTCCGTCAGGCCCCGGGGACTTATCCCTCCTAATGTATTTTAACAACTCCAACACCTCCTCTCCCTTAATATCAACATGCTCCAGAGCGTCAACCTCGTTCATATTGTCCTCACCATCATCAACTTCCCTCTCATTGGCGAATACCGAAGAGAAGTATTCATTGAGGACCTCGCTCACTTTCACAGCCTCCAGGCACATCTTCTCACCTTTATCTCTAATCGGTCCTACCTTCACTCCTGTCATCCTTTTTTTCTTCAGATAATTGAAGAATGCCTTGGGGTTTTCCTTTACCCTACTCGCCAAGGCCTTCTCATCCCCCCTTCTTGCTCTTCTCAGCCCCTTCTTAAGCTCCTTTCTTGTTTCCTCATATTCCTCAATAGACCCATCTGGTCCCTGCATCTTCATGTATGCTGCCTTCTTTCACCTGACTAGATTTTCCACCTCACTTGTCACCCATGGCTCCTTCACCCTACCATGCTTTATCTTCCTCACCGGGACAAATTTATCCCTAACATCCTGCAAGAGATCTCTAAACATCGACCACATGTCCATAGTACATTCCCTGCCAAAATATCATCCCAATTCACACCCACAAGTTCTAGCCTTATAGCCTCATAACTTGCCCTTCCCCAATTAAAAATTTTCCCGTCCTCTCTGATTCTGTCCTTTTCCATGATAATGCTAAAGGCCAGGGAGTGGTGGTCACTGTCCCCCAGATGCTCACCCACTGAGAGATCTGTGACCTGACCTGGTTCATTACCTAGTACTAGATTTAGTATGGCATTCCCCCTGGTCGGCCTGTCCACATGCTGCGACAGGAATCCATCCTGGACACATTTAACAAACTCTGCCCCATCTAAACCCTTGGAACTAATCAGGTGCCAATCAATATTAGGGAAGTTAAAGTCACCCATGATAACAACCCTGTTATTTTTGCACCTTTCCAAAATCGGCCTCCCAATCTGCTCCTCTGTATCTCTGCTGCTACCAGGGGGCCTATAGAATACCCCCAGCAGAGTAACTGCTCCCTTTCTGTTCCTGACTTCCACCCATGCTGACTCAAAAGAGGTTCCTGCTACATTACTCACCCTTTCTGTAGCTGTAATAGTATCCCTGACCAGTAATGCCACCCCTCCTCCCCTTTTTCCCCCTGTCTATTTCTTTTAAAGCACTGAAATCCAGGAATATTGAGAATCCATTCCTGCCCTGGTGCCAGCCAAGTCTCTGTAATGGCCACTACATCATACTTCCATGTATGTATCCAGGCTCTCAGTTCATCACCTTTGTTCTGATGCTTCTTGCATTGAAGTACACACATTTCAGTCCTTCTACCTTACTGTCTTTACACCGTTTATTTGGCTTCTCTTTCCTCAAAGCCTCTCTGTATGTTAGATCTGGCTTTACTCCATGCACTTTTCACTGCTCCCTCGCTCTGGGTCCCATCCCCCTTGCAAATTAGTTTAAACCCTCCCGAACCATGCTAGCAAACCTACCTGCAAGGATATTGCCCCCCCCTCGAGCTCAGGTGCAACCCATCCAATCTGTACAGGTCCCATCTTCCCCAGAAGAGATCCCAATGATCCAAAAATTTAAAACCCTGCTCCCTGCACCAACTCCTCAGCCATGCATTCAACTGTCATCTCCTCCAATTCTTACCATCACTGTCATGTAGCATTGGCAGCAATCCTGAGAACGCCACCCTTAGGTCCTGTTCTTCAGCCTTCTGCCTAGTTCCCGAAACTCACACTTCAGGACCTCATCCCTCTTCCTGCCTATGTCATTGGTCCCAACATGTATCACAACTTCTGGTTGCTTTCCCTCTCGTACCAGGGTGTCGTGCACTCGGTCAGAGACATCCCGGACCCTGGCACCCGGGAGGCAACAAACCATGCAGGTGTCCTTCTCATGTCCACAAAATCTCCTGTCTGCTCCCCGACTATAGAGTCTCCAATGACGACAGCTCTCCTCTTCTCCGTCCCACCCTTCTGCACCACCGGGTCAGACTCAGTATTTGTTTTGCCACCTACCTCCACAAGCCTTCCAGGGCCTGCTGCAGTGAAGCATCCCCACTGTATGATGCAGCCACCACCAGGAGGTAGGGATGGTGTATTTTTGCTTACACCAAACATAGCATTTAGTCTGATGGCCAAAACACTCAATTTTGGTTTCATGAGAACGTAGTACTTTCTTTCAGCTGACTTCAGTGCTCCACATGCCCTCGACAAACTGGCTGAAATTTCATGTGAGTTTTTTTTTCAACAGTGGCTTTTTCTTTGCTGCTCTCCCATAAAGCTGCTGGGCAACAGTTGTTGTATGTGCAGTCTCTTCCCATCTCAGCCACTGAAGCTTGTAACTCCACCAGAGTTGTCATAGGTCTCTTGGTGCCCTGCCTCCCTAGTCCTCTTCTTGCACGGTCACTCAGTTTTTGAGGAAACCCTGCTTTAGTCAGGTTTACAGCTGTGCCATATTCTTTCCATTTCTTGATGATTGACTTAACTGTACTCCAAGGGATATTCAGTGACTTGGAAATTTTCTTGTATCCGTCTCCTGTCTTGTGCTTTTCAATAACTTTTTCACGGAGTTGCTTGGAGTGTTCTTTTATCTTCATGATGTAGTTTTTGCCAGGATACTGACTCACCAGCAGTTGGACCTTCCAGATACAGGTGTATTTTTACTACAATCAATTGAAACACCTTCAATGCACACAGATGATCTTAATTTAACTAATTATGTGACTTCTAAAATCATTTGGCTGCATCAGTGATGATTTGGTGTGCGATATTAGAGGAGGTAGATACTTATTCAGTCAATTATCTTGTGTTTTATATTTGTAATTAATTTAGATCACCTTGTAGAAATTTATTTTCACTTTGACAGAAAGGAGTCTTTTTCTGCTGATCAGTCAAAAAAGCCAAGTTAAATCCACTGTGATTTAATGTTGTAAAACAATAAAACACAAAAACTTCCGGGGGGTGGGGGTGAATATGTTTTATAGGCACTGTATGTGAAGAGCAGGAGGATGTCTAGACTGAGGGTAGGACTGATCAGGGATAAAAAAAAAAAAAAAAAACAATTCCCATGACTCTGAATTTGATAAATGCTGGGAGTTGAAGGCAACAAAATTTTAGGGGAATAATTTTGGAAAGGTTCACACTGAGGAGACCAGATCAAAACTAGTTTTTGTTTATTGCAAAAACACCATTTTTTTTTTCCTGTGCTGTCTTTAAGCTAGGACATTGGATAATGCTCAATACCCAATATTTATCATCCAGCTAACATTATATTATTTAATAAAGATTGCAAGTCATTATATTTCTCCATGTGGCACTTTCAAATGCTTAGTAGGCTGCAAGTTGGCTTGGAATGGCTTGAGTCTGTGACTTATTGCTCATCAGGGAAATATATTGCAGTGAAATCATTAATGAATGATACAAATCTGGAAGGTACCATGTTGACATGTGGTTTTTCTGAGTTGTTGAATCTCATTCAGGACACTAATAACTCTAACCCTAATGCATGGCCTTGCCAATCCCTGTGCTCTAAGAGGACGTGATAATGTTTCCATTTTCTGTACCAATGGAATCGGATCCACTGACATATGCAAATAGTTTTAACCAGGTAGCAACAGTGAAGACAAAGGTTCACTTGGGTCTCTATGACCTTGTTTCATCAGGAAGCCTCCTAATATTTACTTTCTTTGCTTTAACTTGAAAAATGACCAAAGAGGTCCTTGGAAAATGGCTGATTCCATTGTCCAAGAAAATCAATTTAACAGACACAGTTGAGAATTACAATGGCAATGAACTTAGGTATAAATAATTTGACATATGGCTGAGTCAACCTGTATGTTTCTAACTGCACAGATGACTTTAATGCTTTTGACGTATGTATTTTGTTGCACTATTAGACATTTGTTGCTCATTGCTTCAGGTGGAAATCGCAACTACATGAATTAACAAAATTGCCTGCCTTTGTACGTGTGGTCTCAGCAGGAAACCTGTTGAGCCATGTGGGCCATACTATTCTTGGAATGAATACGGTCCAGCTGTATATGAAAGTTCCAGGAAGCAGGACTCCAGGTTAGTGGAATTTTGTGTTTGGCAAGATTAATGATTGTTTGAAGTAGCTAAATAATAACTGAAATAAGCCTCCTTGTTTTGTTCTGGAAGTAGTAATTTTCATGTGTATTGTATTTTTGAATATATTGATTCATATGCAATAACATAAATCAGAGTGTATTAAGTAAATCATTATTGTTTGAGATTGTCACCAAATAAAAATAACTTGTATTTCTTCATGACTATCCGTATTTCATTATTTTTTCATCCTCACTACCGAGTGGAGAATGAAATCTGTAGCAGATAACTTTTTATTTGAACAACCAAACAGCATTGAAGTTTATAATCATTGTCTTTTATAATAATGCTCAAGTGTTACAAGAGCAATTTCTGATATATTATTGACTATGGAAGAATGATCATAAAGGAGTAACAACATAGCAGAATTAAGAGTAAAGATGTACTGCAGGTGGTTAGAAGACGGTAATAAATCCCAGGGACTTTAATGACAAGACTGGCAAAAGTCCATCACAGGAAAAGGCCTCCGCACCGTTGGGTACACAAACAGAGAGCGCTGTTGCAGGAAAGCAGCGTCCATCTTCGGGGCTCCCACAATCCAGGCCGTGCTCTCTTCTCGTTGCTGCCATCAGGAAGATGGTGCAGGATCCTCAGAACCCTCAGCACCAGATTCAGTAGAAGTTATTACCCCTTAACCATCAGGTTCTTAAAACAGCGGGGATTATTTAATTCAACTCATCTCATCACTGAACTGATCCCACAACCTATGGACTCACTTTCAAGGACCCTTCATCTCATGTTCTCAATAGATTTGCCTATTTATTTGTTTTTTATTATTACTTTTCTTTTTGTACCTGGAGAGTTTGTTGTCTTTTGCACATTTGTTTGTCTGTCTGTCTGTCCTGTTGGAGTGGTCTTTTATTGACTTTGTTGTGTTTGCTGTGAATGCCCGCAGAAAGTGAATCTCAAGGTTGTATATAGTGACATACATGTACTTTTATAGCAAATTTATTTTAAACTTTGGACCACTGGAAAATGATGCTAATAAAGTAGCAATGGGGAGCAAAGAAGTGGTAGAGGAACTGAATAGGTACTATGCATTAGTCTGCACAGTAACATGCCGGATGTTCAAGACAGTGCGGGAAGAGGTGAGTGCAGTGACCGTTAGCAGGGAGAAAGTGAATAAATCACCTGGACCAGATGGATTGCTGTGCAGAGTTCTGAAAGAGGGAGCTAAAGAGATTGTGCAGGCACTATTAATGATCTTACGTGAAACCCCAGTCGGGAGAGTCTCAGAGGATTGGCAAACTGCAAATGTAACATCCAAGTGTAAGAATGGAAAGAGGCAAAAGATAAACAGTTAGAATTCTTTGAGGAGGTAACAAACCAGTTAGACATGGGGGAGTTGATGGATCTTATTTACTTGGATTTTCAGAAAGCCTTTGACAACGTGACACATATGAGGCTGCTGAACAAGATAAGAGCCCATGGTGTTTCAGGCAAGGCGGGCACTAACATTGATAGGAGATTGTTGACTGCCAGAAGTCAGAGAATGAGGATAAATGGGTCTTTATCAGAATGGCAGCTGGTGACTAGTTGAGTTCCTTGTGATCTGTAAATTTTCACTTTATACATTAATGGTCTGGATGAAAAAACTTGACGGTATTGTAGCCAGGTTTGCAGATGATACCAAGGTAGGTGCAGGAATAGGTAGTGTTTCAGAGGCAGGGGTCCTGGAAGAAGACATGGACAGCTTGGGAGAGGCAGCCTAGGGAAGTGCATTGTTATGCACTGGTAGGAAGGGACAAAGGGACTTGGGAGGCCTTGTTTGGGAGTCCCTTAAGGGTAACTTTCAAGTTGAGTAGGTAGTAATGAAGGCAAGTGCAACGTTGGCATTTGATAGGTTCCTGATTGTTAAGTTGCTTAAGGGTCACAGGGAATGGAGCTGGAAAAACTCCATTGAATGGGAATGAGTGAATGGACTGAATGACCTCATTCTGTTCCTGTGGCTTTCATCCACGGTTGTTAAATCAGTATGGCTTCTATTAATTTGAAAAGAAATGAGAGTTAACATTTGACCTGAGTGATCAGCCACAAGTTTTAGATGAAGGGTCATTTACCTGAAGAGTTACATTTCTCCCTTCACATGCTACTTGAGTCTGTCCATCATTTTTAGTTGTAATTTCAAACTTGGAGGTTTTCAATGCTTTTTAAAGTAGTTCATTTGTTTGAGAAAGATTGCCTAATATAATACCAACTATATGGAAAGCTCCTAGAATGTATCCATAATCATCTAAAAATAGCTGAGCAACACATGCAAAATGCTGGAGGAACTCAGCAGGTCAAGCAGCATCTATGGAAGGGAATAAACAGTTCACATTTTGGCCCACGACCCTTCATCAGGACTCAAAACTTCATTCCCCTCTTTCCCTTCCTTAGATGCTGCCTTGACCTGCTAAGTTCCTCCAGCATTTTGTGTGCATTGTTCTGCATTTCCAATATCTGCAGAAACATTTGTGTTTAAAAATAGCTGAGGTTTATTGGGGATAGCATTATAGACTTTCTTTTGAAAATAAAAGCCCACTTACCAAATTTAATGAGGTCCTTAAAAATGCTGTTTGAATAGATAACTGAGTAGTTGCGGTGTAACTAGATCCTCAGAAGAATTTCATACACTTCATGGCATATTTAGGCATAATGTAAACAAGGAAGACCAACAGTCTAGATAGTAGATGTCGGGTTAGGAATTTTGTTGGCTTTTAGAAAACTTTCTAAGAGTGGGCTGCTGGATTCACTTTGGTTCTCTGCACGTAAATAGTTTGTATGGGAATAGTGATGACTAGTTGGTCCTAGGGGATATTGAGGAACAGAGGGATCTTGGCATCCAGAAATCCTTGAAGGTGGGCAATACATGTTGATAAATTGGTTAGCAGGGCATATGGGATACTAGTCTTTTTTAGTCTGGAGATTGAATGCAAGAGCAGGGAGGTTATCCTCCTCCTTCATAAAGCATTGGTCTGACCTTAGTTGGAATACTGCCTGAGTTCTGGTCACCATATTACAGAAAAGATGTGTTTCTTTTGGAGAATGTGCAGAGGAGAGTCACCAGGATGTTGCCTCAGATTAACAAGTATAAAATATTGGAGAAACTCAGCAGGTCAGGGAACATTTATTGAGAGGAATAAGCAATCAACTTTTTGGGCTGCAGCCCTTTATCAGGAGCTCAATCTAATGAGATAAAAATACAGCTGCATATTCTGTAGTTCCTTTGAACATTGCTTTATGCATACCTTTTGGTAGAATAACATTTTTTAAAGAAACCCTATTCCAAGTAAGTCATACTATAAAATGAATAATTCTTCTAACAAGCAAAATAGAAATAAGTAGAAAATAATTGTTTCATGTTCAGCCTTGATGTGTTAAAGGTTTTGTATTTATAAATTAGTTGAATAATTCTATAGATCACATTAGGAAAATACTATTCGATGGTTCCATTTAGTATCAGAGAATGTATACCGCATATAATAGCTTGTAAAATACAAAATATAGTATAAATTTGAAATGAATTTGTTTTGTAATCGAAGTGTTTTATTTTTGCTTATAGGTCATCAAGAAAACAACAATTTCTGCTCTGTTAACATTAATATAGGTCCTGGAGATTGTGAATGGTTTGCTGTACCTGAATCATACTGGGCAGTTATGAATGACTTCTGTGAAAAGTAAGAATATTTCTTTGTTGTATGAAGGCATACAATATAAAGGATATTTTTAATTCTGAAACATAGTTAAAACATAATTGAGTGATTACATAGGAGGCCCCTGGCAAAAGTACCATAATATTTTATCCCCTCAAGTGTATTTCGTGACTAGATTTGAGTTATTTAGACACACGAAAGAATGGAAGGGTTTGGATCACAGTTGGGGTTAATTTAATTTGGCGTCATGGTTGGCAGAGGTGTTATTGCTCGAAGTGTCTGTTCCTGTCCTGATAAAGGACTGAACTGTTGACTGTTAATTCCCCTCCATTTATGTTGCCTCACTTCCTGAGTTTCTGAATTGCAAGACTGGGTCATCCTTGGAAATGGAACTATTCGATCCCAACAATTCCATCCTGCTATAGTGCAATATTATATGGTCTCTGTTGCAAAACTATTACATAGTCCCTGTATTCCTCATCTGCTGTTGAAATTGTCATTCAGGATTTTGCTTTTGTCCATACTTGACTCCTGACTGATTTCCTTTCTAATAACTCCACCTTAAGTCTGAGCATTCCAGAACTGGCTGTGCGTCTCAACATGATTGCATCTCTAATGTTGAAGATATGTTGTCCAGTGCAAAATGCACCCATGCCAAAGAGTAGAAAAATGACAAAATTCAGTATCATTAAATATAGCTGTTGTTCCATTTGTTTATTCCTAATCATTAGAAAGCTGACAAGGAGTCATTGGTAATGTTATCACATTCGATTTAAAAATAACATTGATGGTGATTTTGGGGTCAGCTACTCATTTTTCCAATTCAGGTAACAAAACTGATTTCCAGAAAGAGTGATTGCATTTCATATCATAACACCGCTTGATTCCAGTAAAATTGAGATTAAAAATCAAATGCAAAATTCTTCATGAGCTGGAGTCTTATCTGGTATAACACAGCTGGTTGTAATTGCTGGAAGAAATTACCTCTATAAGAGTATTATAACTGAGTTTGTCATGACAGTGTTGAGCCCAGCCATCCTCAAGCTTCAATGAGTCACTCTCCCAATGTCATAAGTCTGTGTTTGAGTATATTCATTGGTGATTGTCGCTTTCCTAGATCCTCAGATGCTGGGGCTTGCTTGTAACTTGCGGGCCTGTGCTGGTAGGTAACAAGTAACATGTTCGGGTGCTTGCCAGCGACTGTATAAAGGAAGAATGTAACTGCCTCCCATTGTTAATGCAGTTACACACTCATTTTTACAGTTGCTGTATAACAATATAAAATTGGAATCTTTCTTGGAAGTACTCCCTGGGTAATCAGCATATATGAAGAAAGAAACAAAGCTAGCATTTCAAGTTGATGATCTATCTGAACCAAGAAAACATGGAAATCAAACTATTTTAAATTGCAGTCAATGGAATGGCTGGGAGAGAACAAAAACAATTCATGTGATAGCATGGAGATCAAGAAAGATTAATTCTTAAGTCATGCAAATCTCACTTTAGTAAGAGTAGTAAATAATTTGTCTATTCTGACTGGAGAAGATGTGTATAGAAGGAGGAATTAATATAAGTAGTGGGGAATAGAAAGAATATTGAACAAACATTCATAATTGTTTATTTTCCTTGCCAGGAATAACATAAATTTTTTGATGGGCTCATGGTGGCCAAATTTAGAGGATCTTTATGAGGCTAATGTACCAGTATATCGCTTTATTCAGCGCCCAGGAGACCTAGTGTGGATAAATGCTGGGACAGTACACTGGGTTCAGGCCATTGGATGGTGCAACAACATTGCTTGGAATGTCGGACCTCTGACAGGTACTAAAATTGTATCTGCCAAACCAATGCATGCTATCCATGCCTTTTATAACAGCAGGTTATTTGCAGGGAGAAAAATAATAATCATTCCTAAGGGAGGGGGGAAATCATTTTATAAGTACTTGTTTTTTTAACTGATTCAAGGATAGTGCTTCTAGAACAAAATATAAAACATCCATATACTTGTCTAATATTGTATATACTGAGTTATTGCCATGGGAACTAAAAGCATTTATATAGTAAACAGACTTAATGTCCAGCTATTTCAGAAATTGGTTCTTTCTGTGTTTTGACTTTTGAACTAAAGATTAATTGTATACTCTACAGCAAATCAATATAAACTGGCAGTAGAAAGATATGAATGGAACAAGTTACAGAGTGTGAAATCTATTGTTCCTATGATTCATCTGTCCTGGAATGTGGCACGTAACATCAAGGTTTCTGATCCAAAGCTTTTTGAAATGATCAAGTGAGTGTTTCTGCAGTAAGGGTAATGGATGATTTTAGTTTGACTTCAGAAGTTTAAGACATTTTCCCTTATCTAGTCTGTTAAAAATGTTTTAGTAACAGTGTGAATTGGCCATCTATCCTTGCCTTAATAGCATTTGAGATTTTAAAAGTGGTCTTCATATGGTTTGATTTGTCTGGAACCTACGATGCATTTTTTATTTAAATATTCTTGAACTTATCATGTAATTCAGGAGATGGACCTAAAAATTAAAGCCTTTTGTGAGGTGCTGAAATGATGAAAAAGCCACCTTAATTTTGGTTTGTTCTTTCTTATGTCTGTTCACTTATATCAGTTCAGTACTTTCCCACCCACACCTGTGACACTTCATGTGGTCTCAAGCTCCTCAATAGCTTTCAATTCCCTGGCCCTGATTGTCTTATTTTCCGCATGGACGTCCAGTATCTATACACTTCTATCCCCCATCAAGAAACCCTTAAAGCTCTCCACTTCTTTCATGACACCAGAACCGACCAGTTCCACTCCACCACCACCATTCTCCATCTGGTAGAACTGGTCCTCACCCTCAAAAATTTCTCTCTCTTGCAGCTCCTCCTGCATTCTCCATGGGCCCCAGCTGTGCCTGCCTTTTCGTTGGTTGTGTGGAGCAGACCGTATTCTAAGCCTTCCCTTGTAATGTTCCCCAATTCTTTCTATGCTACATTGCTGACTGCATTGGTGCTGCTTCATGCACCCATGCAGAGCTCATCAAATTCATCAACTTTGCCACCAGTTTCCACTTTGCCCTTATGCTTATTCTACTTCTTACACCTCCCTCCCTTTCTTGATCTCTCTGTCTCCATTACTGGAGACAAGCTATCTACTGATGTTTTATAAACCCACTGATTCCTATGGCTATCTTGACCATACCTCTTCCCACCCCCATCTCCTGTAAAAATGCCATTCCCTTTTCTCAGTTCCTTCATTTCCACTGCATCTGTTCCCAAGATGAGCTTTCCTTTCCAGGACATCAGAGGTGTCCTCCACGGGGCTTTCCTTCCTCCACCATTGATACTGCCCTCAACCGCATCTCATCCATTTCCTGGACACCTGCACTTAGCCATTTTCCCACCACTTTAACAGCGATTGAGTTCCTTTTGTCCTCATCTACCACCTCTTGAGCCTCTGCATCCAACGCATCATTCTCCACAACTTCTACCATCTTCAATGGGACCCCACCACCAAACTCATCTTTACCTCCCCCGTACTCTTCGCTTTCCACAGGGACTCCCCCCATGATTCCCTTGTCCTTTCGTTCCTCCCCATTAATCCATTAAATCTCTCTCCTAGCACATATCCCTGCAAGCAGAAGTGCTATACCTGCCCATGCATCTCTTCCCTCACCTTCATTCAGGGCCCCAAGTGGCTTTTCCATCAGCGAATCTGTTAGATTGTCTACTGTATGCGATGCCCCCAATGCAGCCTCCTGTACATTGGTGAGACCTGACGTAGATTGGAAGAGCACTTTGTCAAGCAGCTCAGCTCCAGCCACAGAAAACAGAATTTCCCAGTGGCCAATCATTTTAATTCCTATTCCCGTTCCCATTCTGACATGTTGGTCCATGGCCTCCTCTTTTGCCACAATGTGGCCACTGTCAGATTGGAGGAGCAATACCTCATGTTCCATTTAGATGGCCTCCAACCTGTTGGCGTGAATGTTGATATCTCCTGCTTCTGGTATTTTTGTCCCCATTCTAGCCTCTTGCCTCCTCACCTGCTTATCACCTCCCCTGGTGCCCCCCTCCTCTTTTTCTCCATGATTCACGCTTCTTTCCTGTCAGATTCCTTCTCTAGCCCTTTGCCTTTTCCACTTATCATCTCCCACCTTCTAGCTTGTTTTCATCCCCCCCCATTCTTGCATCTACCCCCTTTCCAGTCCTGATGAAGGGTCTTGGCCCAAAATATCGACTGCTTATTCATTTCCTTAGATGTTGTCTGACCTGCTCAGTTCCTCCAGCATTTTGTGTGTGTTGCTGTGGATTTCCAGCATCTGCAGGATCTCTTGTGTTTGTATCATGCAACATTCAGTGTGCTTTTTTTTTGTTTAAATAAAGTGATTAAGATTATTAACTAATTGAAAACTTTGCATTCCTGTTAAGAATTACATAATGTCTATGTTAAATGATGTTATCATATAGTTTAAAAATCTCACCAGTTTCCATTGAATAAATAAGCACCTCAAGCTCATCCTTTGCCATATAATACAGTTAATCTGATTGTAACTTCAAATTGGCATTTTTATCTATTGCAATAAGTTTTCACCCTTTTGCTTGTTAAGTATATATCTCGGGCAGCATAGTAGTGTAGCGGTTTCCATAATCTTACAGCAGGTGCTGTAATGGTGTTGTGATAAACCATCCAATGAACTTTCTCTGAAGGGCTACCAGTACAGTAACATCCTTTCTTGAATTAGAAAATGAATTCTATGTGGCATTTTCCAGGTATGATCCCTAATGTAGCAAGCACTTTGCAGTCCTAAGTTAAAGAGCAAAGGAAGTATGCCTCACTGGTGGAGAGGAAGTATGTATGTTTGAAATTAGTGTGGAGACATGCATAAGTAGAGAGGACATAGCTTTGAGCTTGGTGCTGAATGCTGACAGAATTGAACTTATATCCAACACATCGACCACAAAAATTTAACTAATTTCTTAAATTGCACATGTTAATTTTGTTTATATGTGGGACATTTGCAAGCCTTCCCTGTCGACCTGCAATGAAATTGTAGAGACCATAAAGTTGTTTCACTGCCTTAGTTCTCTCTGGAGCCTCTGGCTGAGGTATAAAAATATCAATAAGAAAAGGACAGCTGGGAATGGCATTTTGCTTATGTTAAAAGTATCCAATCTGTTTTTTTCTATTTCTTCAGATACTGCCTGCTGAGGACCCTCAAGCAATGCCAGTTGTCAAGGGAGGGTCTTATTAGTGCAGGCAAAGAGATTGCATGGCATGGGCATAGAAAAGAGGAGCCTGCGCACTACTGCAGCATTTGTGAGGTCAGTATATGGAAAGATAAGAGTACCAGCCACAAGTTTTCATTGATTATTAATTGCTGGCAATGATGAATTGGTTGCCTTTTAAGTTTACTTTGTTTTTCTTTGATTTTCACTCCATTGCCCTTAAACAAAAACTGTATTTCAAATCCAAGGTAGAATTGGCTTTAAGTGAATAACATTAAAAGAAAGTGGCAGAATTAAAGGATCGCAGGAGCAAAATTGTCCTTGGATGTCCTCCCCACATGAACCAACAGCACTCTGCTTGAATGAATCAGAGTGGTTAATAGTTTCAGCACTCTCATTCCATCTGAAACACAACAAAGCACCTGTTATGATCAAATTTCCAAAGTTTAAAAGTAATTTTAATTTTATCAGTTTCTCCCTGTTTAAACACAAATGGTCTTTCCCTTTTACTGATATCCTGATATCTCTGTTTGCCACAATCTTCTCTTTGCAACTCGGAAAATTTGGAATGTGCACCCATACCCATCTTCCCTGTGGGAGCCCTTGTACAGTGCCTGCTTCTTCTGCTTCCAAAATACATTTGATTATTATGGTCATCAGTAATCCTTTGAGCACACAAAACCTTTGTAAGATGTTAGTCGGTGGTAGCAGATTAATCTGTTGTTTCAGGAGTTCAGTCAGCCTTCCATTTAGCCTTGGTGCCTGGGCATGTAGTACGGCATGTGCTCCATACACCCAGTGACTGCCAGTTTTGGCAGCCCAGTCTCTCAAGACTTGTCTGTGAAATGAAACACATTATCCAATTGTAACCAGGCCCATGTACAAAGAGAGGGAGGTATTATGATAAGAGGTCCTAAGACATAGGAGCAGAATTAGGCCTTTCAGCCCATCAAGTCTGTTCTGCCATTCCAACTTGCTGATTTATTATCCCTCTCAACCCCAATCTCCTGCCTTCCCTCCATAACCTTTGACACCCTAACTAATCAAGAACTTATCAACTTCTGTATATATACTCAATGACCTTGCCTCCACAGCCATCTGTGGTGATGAACTCCACAGAATCACCACCCTCTAGCTCAATGAACTCCTCATCTGTGTTCCAAATAAGATGTCCCTCTATTCTGAGGCTGTGCTCTCTGGTCTTAGACTCACCCACTATAAGAACCATCCTCTCCACATCCACTTAGCTGGCTTTTCAATATTCAATAGGGTTCAATAAGATCCCTTGTCATTTTTCTAAACTCCAGTGAGTACTGGCCTAGAGCCATCAAATGATCCTCATACATTAACCCTTTCATTCCTGGAATCATTCTCGTGAACCTTTGGACCTTCTCCAATGTCAGCACGTCTTTTTTTTTAAGATGAGGGGGCCCAAAATGATACTCCAAGTGTGGTCTGATCAATGCCTTATAAAACCTCAGCTCTTGTATCCTAGTACATTTGAAATGAGTGCTAGCATTGCATTTGCCTTCCTTACCAACGATTCAACCTGCAAGTTAACATTTAGGGAATCCTGCATAGTCTCCCAAGTCCCTTTGCACGTCTGATTTTTGAATTTTCTCCTTGTTTAGAAAGTAATCTACACCTTTATTCCTTCTACAAAAGTGCATGAGTGTGCACTTCCCTGCATTATATTCCACCTGCCACTTCCTTGCCCATTCTCCTAATTTCGCTAAGATCTCCTGCAGACTCGGCCAATTACGTCATTCAAATCATTGAAAAATTGAAAGATCATTACTAATGCCTCCACAATCTCTTCAGCTACCTCTTTCAGAACACTGGGCTGTAGTCCATCCAGTCCAGGTGACTTATCTACCTTCAGATCTTTCAGCTTCCCAAGCACTTTTTCCTTAGTAATAGCAACTACACTCACTTCTACTCTCGACACTCAAATTTCATACATACTACTAGTGCGTTCCACAGTGAAGACTGACACACGTACTTATTAGGTTCACCTGCTACTCCTTTATCCCCATTACCACTTCTCCAGCATCATTTTCCAGTTGTCCGTTATCCATTCTTGCCTCTCTTTTATTCTTTATATACTTAAAAAAACTTTTGGTATGCTCTTTTATATCATTGGCTAGCTTACTTTCACGTGTAATCTTTTCTCTCCTAATGGTTTTTTTGATTACCTTCTGTTAATTTTTGAAAGCTTCTCAATCTTCTAATTTCCCACTAATTTTTGCTATATTATATGCCATTTCTTGTTTATATGCTGAATTGATTTCTCTTGTCAGCCATGGATGCCTCATTGTCCGTTTAAAATACTACTTGATCTCTGGGATCTATGTATCTATCCTGCACATTCCGAATTGCCCCAGAAACTTCCAACTATTGTAGTTCTGCCATCGTCTCTGTTAAGTGTCCCCTTCCAATAAACTTTGGCCACCTTCTCTCTTATGCCTCTTGTAATTCCATTTAGTCCACTGTAATTCTGATACATCTGACTTCATCTTCTCCCTCTCAAGCTACAGGGTGAATTCTATCACGATCACTTCCTACTACGGGTTTCTTTAAGCTTCCTAATCAAATCTGGTTCATTACACAATCCAAAATTGCTTTTTCCCTAGTGGGCTCAACCACAAGCTGCTCTAAAAAGTCATCTTGTAGGCATTCTGCAAGGTCCATCCCTTGAGATCTAGCACAAACCTGATTTTCCCAATCTGCCTGCATGCTGAAGTCTCCCATGACTATCATAATATTGCCCATTTTACATGTCTTTTCTATATCATGTAATTTATATTCTGCTTCCTGGCTACTGTTTTGGGGCCTGTATATAACTCCTATTAGGGTCTTTTTACCCTTGCAGTTTCCTAACTTTATGCACAAGGATCCTGCATCTTCCGATGCTGAGTCATCTCTTTCTAAGGATTTAATTCCAGTTTTTTCTTAACAGTTGCCACCCCACCCCATCTTTTGTGTGTTCGTTGGAACATGTATCCTTGATGTTAAGCTCCCAACTATGATCTTCTTTCAGCCACAACTCAGTGATGCACACAATGTCATATCTGTCGATCTCTAACTGTGCCATAAGATCACCTACCTTATTTTGTATACAGTGTTTATTGAAGTATAACACCTACAGTCTTGTATTCATCTCCCTTTTCAATTTTGCCCCCATGTTACACTTCAACTCATGCCACTGACTACAATTTTGCCCTATATTCTGCCTGTCCTTCCTGACAGTCTCACTACACAATGCATCAACTTGTATACCAACTGCCCCATCCTCACCCCTATCACTTCAGTTCCCATCATCTTGCCAAATTAATTTAAACCCTCCCCGACAGCTCTAGCAAATCTGCCTGCAAGGATATTTGCCCTCCATAACCCATCCTTGTTGTGCAGATTATACCTTTCTCAGCAGAGGTTCCAGTGATCCAGAAATCCAAAACCTTGCCCCCTACACCAGATCCTCAGCCACTTATTCATCTTTACTTTCATCCTAATGACTAGAACGTGGTACTGGGAATAATCCAGAGACGACTTCCCATTTTCTACTTATATCAATGGTGCCAGTGTGCACCACGACCTTTGGCTGCTCACCCTCTCTTGAGAATCTTCTGCAGCTGCTCTGAGACATCCACCACCCCAGCTCCTTGTAGGCAACACACCATCCTGGTGTCTCTTTTCCAGCCACAGAATCTGCTGTCTATTTCTCCCAGCTATTGAGTCTTCCATCACTATTGATCTGCCTGACTTTACCCTTCTCCGCTGAGCTTCAAAGTTGGCCACAGTGCCACTGGCCTGGCTGCTGCTGCTGTGCCCTCCCAGCAGTATCCAAAGGGGTGTACTTGTTGCTGAGGGGAATAGCCATAGGGGAACCCTGCACTGACTGCTTATTCCCCTTCTGGTGGTCACCCATCTGTTATCTGAAGCCTGCACTCTCAGTGTGAAAGTCTCATCTGTGCGGTTTTCAGCTTCCCAGGTGGTCCCTGGTACATCCAACTCCAGTTCTAGTTTCTTGACCTCTTGGTCAGGAGCTGAAGTTGAGTGCATTTGCTGCAGATGTAGTTATCAGGGAGACTGTTGGGTATCTTGCAGTTTAACAGAGCAGCTGCTATATCCAGGATGTCACAACTGCTCCTCCAACTTGCTTCTCCAACGTGCATGAGAGCAACACACAGACAATATACTCGCCAGTTTTCCAAAACTGCGTGTTGTCTAACCTGCCATATACCCTGAACTCAGTCTTGCCTAAGCGCAGCAAAGATTCTCCCTTGTGCAAAAAAAACTGCTTCTTCTTGTAGCCTAGTCTTGAGACATCAAATTTAATTCTTTTCTTAGTCTTACAAATATTTTTCACCATTTTTTTTGTGATGTGCATAAGAACAGAATGACTAAAATAATTTCTGGATCTAGATAGTGGAGTATTTTTTCTACTTTCGTTATATAATAGTAATCACATTGAATAGATGTAGCTTACCACTCCACCTGCTTTCTTGACAACAATTTGGTCCAGGTACCTTCCACTTGAATTGATACAAATTTTATAACTTCCTAAACTGGAGAAATTAACTTCTGAAGTACAGAACATGCGTTTACAATACTGTGAAAAAATCTTTGGCACATTGTAAAAAAAAAAAAAAAAAAAAAAAAAAAAAATTCTGTAAAGCGAAGATGCTTTCAAAAATAATGAATAGTTTCTAAATATCAAAAAAATTACTATATCGAGCAGTCAGTAAAATAAATTAAACCAAATCAATATCGGGTGTGACCACCGACAGTATACCTAAGAGAATGGATGCTCTTAAAACTGCATCAGTTCTCTTGGGTACATTATCATGTAGTTTTGTAATAAAATTGGCTGATAGGATATTCCAAGCATCTTGGAAGAACTTACCACAGTTCTTCGGGCTTCTCGCTTGCTTCTGTCTCTCCAGGTTATCCCAAACAGCTTCTCATGTTGAGGTCAGGATTTTTTGGAAGCCATAATGCCTGTTGCAGATCTCCTTACTCTTTTTGCTGAAGATGGTTGTTTATGACCTTGGCCGTGTGCTTGGGGTCATTGTTTTGCTGCAGAATGTTGTTGGGAACAATCAGATATCTCTAACGGTATAGCGTGATGGATGAGAATCTGCTTGTACTTCTCGGCACTGAGGATTCCATTAATTCTGACCAGATCACCAACTCCATTTGCAGAAATACAGTTTAAACCTGCAGGGAATCTTCTCTGTGCTTCACTGTTGGATGCAAACACTCATACATGTAGCACTCTCGAGCTCTTCTGTAGACAAACTGCCTCCTGTTTGAACCAAATTTGATTTGGCAGTACAGAGCACTTGCTGCCATTGTTCAACACCTCAGTCCTTGTGTTTTTTGTGCGTAAGTGAGACACTTGGCTTGTTTCCACTTTGGAGAAATGGATTTTGGCAGCAACTCTTACATGAAGTCCACTTCTGATAAGACTTCTCTGGCCTGTAGAAGGATGGACTTGGGCTCCAATGGTTTTTGTGAGATCAATTTTGATAGCAGTGCTGGACTTCTTCCAGTTTAGAAGGAAGGCCAGTTTGATGTATCTCTTGTCTGCTGTCCATGGGTAATCGCTGTGTTTCTGTTCGCCAAGAAACTCAGTTCTTTGTGCTTCTTCGGCAGAGCTTTGACAGCCTATTGTGAGATTCTTATCTGCTGTGAAATTTGTGCTTGGGAGAGACCTTGCTGACACAGGATGGCCACCCTGTGTCTTGCTGCTTGCTCACTCTTGCCATGGTGTAAGAGTTGATGATTTGAAAGCTAAACTGTCACACCTGCCACACCCTCATCTTTGCCCAGTTTGATTCCTTCTACACTTGTTTGTTTCAGTTAATCAGTTTAGTTCATTCAACTGATTTTGTCATTGATCATTAGCACCTGTTTGTTATCTTTGTTTAATCATGCACTGGTCTACATACCTACAAGGTATTCAAGTTTTTATTTGAAAAATAGTCTATTACTTAGTGTTACTTTCTTTAACAAAATGCAAAAAAACTCTAACGTTTAATTTTTTGGAAAATGTATCTGCGGAAATCTAAAATTTGCTCTTTTCTATTGCAGAACACTAATGCAGAATACAAAAAAAAATCTAAAATAAAATTTATATAAAAAATCTAGGGTGTCTATCTTAGACTTTTGCACAGAACTGTATGATGTACTTTTCATAAATATATCCTAAAGTAGTTCATGGCCACAAACAGCAAATTATCACTTAATCTGTTAGGTAATGGTTGGTTGAGAGACAAATATTAATTTGGACATCAGTAGATTGATAAGACGAGATACTTGAAGGAAAAAAATCTGTTCTTTCCATCCTTGTGGAGCCAATATGATTTTGTGCTTCAGGAATAATCAGTTATTGCTTAGTAATAACAGTTGGTTTGATTACAGTGGATTTGGAGAGGAGACCATGACATTATTCTTGCATGCTTATTATTATGTTGTCACAAATTGTTATAATTTACCACAAAATGTATTTTTTAAACTGAAAATTTTCTTGAACCAGCATATCCAGGCTATACTGCTTCGACTGATCACTTATTTATTGAAATGTTTTCCATGGGTTAGTTTTGAATTGACATCATTTAGGTGGACAATGCTATGAGTATGTTAACATTTATGTCTGTGCAATAGGTGGAAGTTTTTGACCTACTTTTTGTTACCAATGAGAGTAACTCACGGAAGACCTATGTAGTGCATTGCCAGGACTGTGCTCGCAAGGCCAGTGGAAACCTTGATAATTTTGTTGTGCTGGAACAATACAGAATGGAGGACCTCATGCAAATCTATGACCAGTTCACATTAGTAAGTTAATCCAATATAATGGTAAATATATTAAGAAAGTGTTCTTATTCCAACATTGAAGCTCAGTAAATAAAATTATGTCCAATGCGTTGATTATTGTTTTAGCTATGCAGAGCTGAAGAGAACCTGGGTCATTTCTGGGATGAGTTTATTAATCTCTGAATGCACCGCATTCTGATGCAGTACCCTAAGAATAGGCAAGAGGCCTATTCAGGATTCTCGTATTTAATTATTGTACAGTGACCTCTTCCCTCTGGCCCCAATTTGAATATCAGTAGTCATTATCTGCAGTAACATTGGGCTTTATTATAAATCTTCCAGGTTGAATGGCATGTTAATACTTAACGTTGAGGCATTTTAGATTAAGGACAGGTGTTAGGTTTTGGTTGGTGTCTTAGAATTTGAAAACAAAATTATATGAACGTGTTGGATGTAAAATGCAAAACATGAAGGAGGAAATTAAGCAACTTTGAAATGGTGAAATAATGTTGGTACTTAATAGCTTAATTTTTTTGTTTTAAATGAACAAAAATAAATAGATCATAATTACCAACCAGAAAAGATACTCGACTCAAATTATGGTTCTTTATGTAGAAGTATAGCTCTTCTCTGCACAGTACTGCATAACATGGTAAATAGTGGTCAGCTTTGGAAAGCCATATGGATTTCCTTTCCCTACTTTTATCACTGTGCACTGCCATGCTACCCCCTCCTGCAGCTGCCTAGACCTCACTCTGTTATCCCTTGTGATTCTTCAGCCAAAGTTAGCTCACTCGTGTTTTCTTCAGTTAACCCATCGGAACTCTGCATTCCTCTCACTGGCAAGCCATTAATACTTTTGATGGTTTTGAACTTTGCTTCCGTTGAAGTATTAGAGAAAATAGTTTTAAAAATTATTGTGTCAAAGTGTTTATTCTAACTTAAAATCTGTTGTTTCTGTTTCAGGCCCCTCCACTGCCTTCAGCCTCATCTTGACAAGTATTGTTTTATGGACAACTAGCAAAAACATCATTGGTATTCAGGATGTGACATCATCTTCCACTATGTTACACCACTGATTTTTGGCTATCCCATGTGGCTGCTGACTGAAAACTGTGTCTATGCAACCTTCCAAGTGCGGAGTGTCAACAATACTGGATAGGAGTGGAGCTGCTCCTCTTCCAGGATAAATAATTTCAAGTAAAGCTGGTTTAGCTATACCTATAAATAACTTTTCATATTTTGTATATATCAGAGAAAAACTGGCAACATTACACAAAGACTACTGACTTGAAGACATTCTTTTTGTATTATTCTGTCTTGGGCTGATGAATTGGTTTCATCATCTTTTTTCATTCAGATTTTTCCCTTTAAAAGTACTAGCTTAGCTGGTCATTTTTGTATGGTAGTTAGGAATATAAGTCTCTCTTGAGGGCAACACCTATTATGAAAATTTTGTAATGTGAAAAGTTAAATGAGAGAGAATTTTTTTTACAGCTTTTATGTTTATCTGTCTTGTTATTTTTAAGCCATGATGTTTAAATTTGTTCCAGTTTCTTAGATAAACTTATCAGCCAAGTCACAGATAAATGGGTTGCACATAGACTAAGGAATAAACTTCAAACTTATGATTTTTTTGTTTTGTTTCTAATCTTGATGTAAATTTACACTATTTATAAATGCATATTTATTCCTTGAAAATATTTGTGGATGGAATGCTGTTATTTTTTCCCCCAGAATACCTGCCATTAAAATTTTATGGAGTTCTGTCATTTCAAACACTACTCCTAATACGTTTTCTATGTATGAAATAAAAACCGTTGAGCATTGTAATCTTTGAAACATTTAACAATTTATATTCAGGGAAATTTTTTTCATAAGTAAATTACATATGTCAAAAATCAATGTTGCATGACAATACTCAGGGCAAGGTTACCATTGTTAACATACCTGTTATGCGTTAGCGTAAAAAAAAAAGTAATATGTGCTTCTCAGATATTGCCCACTGCCAGTTGAAACTGTGCTTCATGAAGGGAGCTGCTACGTTCCAGTTTAAAAAGAATCCTATGCTTGCAATTGAATTCAAGGTATTTTGCAACTAAAGGCAAGTTTTTATTTAATTAGAGACATAGTAATTAGTTTATTTATCTTCAGAATTATCTTAGCTCTATGAACATCATGGAATGCTGTTACAACAGAGCCTGTGGTGTCACACAGTAATGCTATAAAAGTTAATTACCTTTGTTATATTTCTGTATTTGAGGTTGATTTATGATTTGTTTCCCCGTTATAGTGGGAGGAGTTTTAAAAAAGTAGATGTTACAATTTTGAAAAGCCATTTTTTAAAGTTGTGATCACTTTGTGAAAATATTTATTTCCCAGATTAAGATTTCACAGAAAAGATTTGGCTTTGACTTTAACACAACACAAATTTGCTTAACACTTTAATTTATGATTTAAGCCTAATAAATTATACTTGGTGAGAAACAGATTGTAGGATAATTGAATGTGGAGCATAGGGTCCAGATTGTTATTTGCATAGAATAAAGTCTCTATATTATACTTTGTTAGGCCATTGTCTTCTGATGGTCCAGGCTATGATTTTTGTAGCCATGTCCAAGTTAAATAACAAAATTCCATCAGAGATTATGCTTTAGTGCTACACACAGAAAAAGGGGGACACAAGACAAATACTTTGGGTTTAAGTTAAAGATACCAGTGTTTATCTGGAGAAGCGAAAGATAGAAGAAAGAAAAAATACAAGTAATTACTGACTTTGGTGGGATTTGTATCTTTTGGCTTTGAATCCAGGATGAAATTCAAATTGCTGTTGCTGCATCAGTAGGAATGATTTAAACTTTTGGCAGTCTGGTGTAATGTAGTGCTAGCAGCAGGTTTGGATTTATTCTGACTTCTGTATGATGCTGGCTTCTTGAGCTTCCTCTCTGTTTTGCCAGTGGGATTTTTGCTTACACATTCCAAATCAGCTTCATTTTTATCACCAAGTTGGGTTGATGGTATGTGTCGTTCTGTGCTGATTTTTACTGCACTCTTATTAAGTACCATTACCACATTAAGTATCAGTTTGAGACTTCCTAAACAAGTGCAATAATACAAAAATGTGGTTGTGCTTCTATATTCAAATCCAGGCCCCATATGTTATAGGGTAATATGTTTATACAGCACTGTAACAAAACTACCTGTCTTATTTAGCAGTTCCTAGTTTGGTTGTCTAATTGCTTGGAAAAGTAAAAACTTGTATTCTTTCATTAACATCAGAGATTCATTTTCCCATTTTCACTGAGTGGTTCAACTGTTATAGCACCTGTGTTAAATTATTGTGTAATCAAGTTTTGTGGCTGCAAGCCTATTTTGGCATTTCTGCATTTGTTAT
The DNA here is from genome assembly GCF_030028105.1 of Mobula birostris. Taxonomy (NCBI): domain Eukaryota; kingdom Metazoa; phylum Chordata; class Chondrichthyes; order Myliobatiformes; family Myliobatidae; genus Mobula; species Mobula birostris. Next base: position 47,866,720 of record NC_092375.1, on the reverse strand, counting down.
ATAACAGTTGTACTCGCATTCAATTTATTAAACATCATCGTATAGCATGGAGTGATTACATTAAAAGAATAGTATTACCAATCAAATAAATTCCAAATCCAATAAGCACTTACAATGCAGTATTCAAAATTCTTTCTTTATACTGAAACTGGAAGTCAAGAATTTTATAATATGAAAAATAGATATTTGGCCCATTTATTTGTAGTGAGGAAAGAGCGATAGTAATTTATGTAAATCAATAGTAAGTCTATGTTCCTTTCTCCTATTTTTAAATTTCCTAAGCCACTTTTATTTTAGTTATTAATGCTTCCCTATTAAAAGAATTCAAAGTTTGTAAACACTTCTGTTAGATCCTTCAACCTCCATTACTGAAGAAAAAGCCCACTTATTCCGCTGGTCTCTTCACAACCAAAAGCCTGTCGTCTCTGGTGCTAATGAATCTTGAGATGATAAATTTCTTTTTATAGGAGATGATTAAATTTACAAATACTTTGGGTCATGGTATACAATACAGAATTACTAGATCTTAGATTATTAAATTGAATTTGAGACTTAACTAGGTATTGATAACAATGATATTTTCAGTATTTATCATTTAAGATGAATGTTTTATTTGAAATAGTTATTCATATGTTGGATACCTGTAGCATATTTACTGTTTTTAGCCTGATGTCTGGAAAATACTGTGATAGACTACCACCATAAACTTGCAGAATTGAAACTAGGAGTACAGTGGATTCCAGCTAATTGGTCCATTGCTTAATCGGGGCAGTCAGTTATTTGGGATCGCTCTTAAAGAACGAAAAACAAGAAAACTGCTGGGATTCCCTTCATTTATTTGGGACAATATGCTGCTTAATTGGGACAGGAGACTGTTGCCGAAGTTTCTAACTGAGGGTCAGTCGCATAAACAACACACCATGCTTGGAAGCATACTTAGAGTGCTCTAAGTCAGTTGCATGTGTTTGTGATTTTTGTCACTGATAGTTGGTGAGAAATAAGTAGTAAGACAACTGGGAACTGTTTTGCTCACTTCAGTTTCAAGCGTTCAGGCTTGGAGTTGCCAGGAATGGCTGGGCATGAAAATAAAACAATTTCACCACTTCTTCAAGTTGGGAACTACAAAGAATTTGAAGGTACTGATCATTTTGAATGCAGCAATGAAAATTAAGAATTGGAAGATGCAGTTGTATGAAGGCAGTCCATTATCTGTTCTAGGTGTCTGCGCTGATTTTGTTAATTTACAGTTAATCAAAAGAATACCGCTGGCACACTGAATGAATTTCTCTAACTATTAAGAACTGCAGTTTTATAATGCTGTAGTAATATTGTTAGTGTTTTAATTTGTTCTGTATTTCAGTTAAATACTGAGTTTGTTACTCAGTTAAATTATAGTTAAAACGTGTGTGTGTGTATATATATATATACATATATATATACACACACACACACACACACACACACACACACACACACACACACACACACACACATATACACACAGTGACATGCAAAAGTTTGGGCACCCCTGGTCAAAATTTCTGTTACTGTGAATAGCTAAGTGAGTAAAAGATAACCTGATTCCAAAAAGCCTGAAGTTAAAGATGACACATTTCTTTAATATTTTAAGCAAGATTACTTTTTTATTTCCATCTTTTACAGTTTCAAAATAACAAAAAAGGAAAAGGGCCCAAAGCAAAAGTTTGGGCACCATGGTCAGTACCTAGTAGCACCCACTTTGGCAAGTATCACAGCTTGTAAACACTTTCTGTAGCCAGCTAAGAGTCTTTCTGGGCCGTCTTGCATGCACTGCTCTTTTAAGGTCTATCCACAGATCTTCAATGATGTTGAGGTCGGGGGACTGTGAGGGCCATGGCAAAACCTTCAGCTTGCGCCTCTTGTAGTCCATTGTGGATTTTGAGGTGTGTTTAGGATCATCATCCTGTTGTAGAAGCCATCCTCTTTTCATCTTCAGCTCTTTTACAGACAGTGTGATGTTTGCTCCCAGAATTTGTTGGTATTTAATTGAATTCATTCTTCCCTCTACCAGTGAAATGTTCCCCGTGCCACTGGCTGCAACACAAGCCCAAAGCATGATTGATCCATCCCCGTGCTCAACAGTTGGAGAGGTGTTCTTTTCATAAAATTCTGCACCCTTTTTTCTCCAAACATACCTTTGCTCATTGCAGCCAAAAATGTTCTATTTTAACTTCATCAGTCCACAAGACTTGTTTCCAAAATGTATCAGACTTGTTTAGATGTTCCTTTGCAAACTTCTAACGCTGAATTTTGTGGTGAGGACGCAGGAAAGGTTGTCTTCTGATGACTCTTCCATGAGGTCATATTTGTGCAGGTGTCACTGCACAGTGGAACAGTGCACCACCACTCTAGAGTCTGCTAAATCTTCCTGAAGGTCTTTTTCAGTCAAATGGGGGTTTTGATTTGCCTCTTGGAAAGTTTTCTTTGTCTTCCGGACCTCAACTTGACCTCCACCGTTCCTGTTGACTGCCATTTCTTAATTACATTACGAACTGAGGGAACGGCTACCTGAAAACACTTTGTTATCTTCTTATAGCCTTCTCCAGCTTTGTGGGCATCATTTTTAAAAAAATTTTTGGAGTGCTAGGCAGCTGAGGAGCCCATGGTTGCTGATTGTTGGGACAAGGTTTGAGTTGGGGTATTTATAAAGCTTTGAAATTTGCATCACCTGGCCTTTCCTAACGATGATTCTGAACGAGCCATAGCCCTAACAAGCTAACTAAGGTCTGAGACCTTGGTAAAAGTTATTTGAGACCTCAAATATCTTGGGGTGCCCATGCTTTTGCACGGTGCTCCTTTCCTTTTTTCACTCTAAAATTGTACAAAACAAAAATAATATACGAATCTTGCTTAAAATGTTGAAAAGAATGTTTCATCTTTAACTTTGACTTTTGGAGATCAGTTCATCTTCTACTCACTTAACTATTCACAGCTACAGAAATTTTGACTGGGGTGCCTAAACTTTGCATGCCACTGTGTGTGTGTGTGTGTGTGTATATATATATATATATATATCTTAGAATCATTTTAAACCATGCAGACTGAATTATCTTCCGTGACACAGGCATTTTTGTTATCTGGAATGATGCAATTTAAATGAATGCCTGCTGCTATCTGGATCACCATTGAAGGCTTTATCCTGGAAAAATACGTGGTCAAATTTTAGGTGAAGAACCAAGCTTTGAACCTAATTTTGACATCATAGTTTTTTTCCTTTGTGGGCGTGCAATGTCAAGTACCAGTTTGTTGAATCTGGTTATCTCAATTTCTGCAGTCTGAATGCCTTGTGACTCAATTAGTTTTTGGTCTTGCTTATGTTGAATCATTTGAAAATTACATCTTACTAAGGGTACAAATAGGCAACTTTGGAGGTATTAATGAATGTACTGTGCGATCGTAAATTCTTCTGAGAAATTTTCATTTCTCTTCGTGTGAAATTTTTTTGATTACACTTTTGTGAACTGCCTGAAGACAATGCTGCATAAAAAAGTTTTTCATTATTCAGTTTTATCGTATATTGATAAATTGGAGATGAGAGATGGTTTACTTGGTTTATCCAGCGAATTTATGAAATGTGTTCTCATCTTCTTAATCTCTTTCATGGATGAATTTGAAACCTCCATTTTTGCTTGTTCTCAAATATTGATTATATTTGTTTGTATAAAGTTCTAATGAGATGATTTCCCAAGTTTATTTCCTTTTCATGGTTTCAGGTAATTCTCCTTGTTCCAATATCCAAGCATAGTTTTAGTTGTCTAATATTTGAATTTTTATTCCAGCTTTCTATTTCATGTTGTTGAGGATGCATTACTTCAATTATTTTATCCTTATAGTGCATCAATGTGGATGTTACCATTTTTGGATCTTATCTGCACTGTTTTTGTGGTTCCAGTATTTCCTTTGTGTTTTCCTGCACAAGTACTAAACTTGTTCACGTTAACATCGTATCTTCAGTCAGCAAATTTGATACTTTTTTGTTGTTCGTCCACAGTGGTGACCTGTTAAATGTCAAATATCCCATCCCTTTCCATTTCTCTGTTGCCTGGCTGCATTAACCAGAATGCACTTGCAATACATATTTCCCTCATATCTTGTGAGTATGGAATTTCACATCATTTGGTTTTCCATCTATTATGTAAATTTTGAAGAATTTATTTAACTCCAGCTTGGCAGAGTTTGTTCTAGATCAACCGTTTTCATTGCCTGGAAATAGTGAAAGCTAACAAAATTGAACCAACAAATTGACATCATTCCTCTACGTCACTGAATTCTTGTCTGATTAAAGTTGGCAACTGTTTCTCTGGAGCAACATTCTGAAGGCTGTCTAACATCTTGAAAATTAGGGTTAGGTGATAAAAGCCATTAAGAATTACAAGCTCCTTTATGCAAAAGGTTAATCGAAATACACTGAGGCTTCTCATAGTGAATAAACACTCATTCCCCAGAAGAAATCCTTCCTGACTTGTCTGCCTAGTTCACTCTGCATTATTTTTTCTCAGCAATGAGTTTATAAACTTCTCCAGTTCAGACACATAGCTATGTTTATTCCAGTTATTAAAAAGCTATTGAACTCTGTAGGTTGTAGTTAGGTGAGGCCAGAATTTTGCTTTGCATTTGCTTGACTTTATAAACTACTTCATTGGCCAAAATTCTCAAAGATTTGACTCTTTGTACACAGCAGTCCTAAGATGCACCAATGAAATTTCTTAAGACTGGAAAAAATAAATTTTCATTCTGTGCTGTTTGAGTATTTGACCCATCTCTCTTATAGGTTAAAGTGCTAAGTATATAGCTTAATATATACTTAATCTTAATATAAGAGAGAGAAGGTGGCGGCGCGACGCAGTGCGCAGTGGCCACTCCAGAATGAATATCTGTTATTTATCAAGTAGGATGCCGTGCACAATCCTGATTTGATGGAGAATGGACGTGAGAAGCATGGAGGAACATCTGGTGAAACTTCTGAAATGCCTGTTTCGTTGCTACAGTGCGATCGAAAATCTCTGGAGGGGAAGGCCCCGAATCCTCGGCTTTGCCTGTTGCTTGGTGGCTGGGGCCAGAGTCGAAGCACTCGGTGGAGATGGTGCTTGGTGTCGGAGGCTAGAAGTTTTCCGATGGACTCAAGAGTCGGCTGTGGTCGGGTGCTTCCAGGGTGCTGCATCGGCAAGTTTGCGGCGCTGGAGGTTCATGGCAGGGAGAGTTTTTCTTCTCTCTACCGTCTGTGTGAGATAATGGGACTTTGGAAAGACTTTGAGACTTTTTTTTAACCATGCCCATGGTCTGTTCTATATCAAATTACGGTATTGCTTGCACTGTTGTAACTATATTATATTTATGTGGTTTTTGTCAGTTTTAGTCTTGGTCTGTCTTGTGCTTCTTTGATATCATACTGGAGGAACATTGTATCATTTCTTAATGCATGCATTACTAAATGACAATAAACGAGGACTGAGTGTCCTCATAATCTAATATTCTTATACTTTGGTCTTTGCAATGAGGAATATAAGTCTTGTTCAAAAGGCTTCAAATTCTTGCTAAAGTAGTTTACCCTGGGAGCTGGTACAGTTTTTGACTTGCACAATTACTAATTATAGTGAAGATTTGTCATAGGATTTTTCTGTATCTGATTTTATCTTGGGATTTTAGCAGTCTGCTGCTTATTTTATGTTGTACCTTGTGAATATACTCATTCGGTTCTATTAAGTAGATTAAGGCTATGGACCCAATGATTATTGAGAATTGCAAATGTATTGAAGTAGAGCTAGTGGATGGTGGTATTTTCAAGTTGTCACTATTTCTTCCATGTGACATATGTGATGGAGATGGTGTTGAATGAGCCCTGGGAATTTGTGACAGTGCTGTCATGGTACATGGTGCTATTTCATTAAATTCCTTTGTATAGATGGTGACACGTTTCTCAAATTATACTCAGCCAAGTAAGTGAAGTGTATTATATTACAACTTATTGTTATTATTGTTATCTTCCAGACGGTACAAAGTTTATGGGATTGATGAAGTGAAGAAATTTCTGCAGAAGACTTGATCTCTGGCAAACTGTAATTGCCACTATTCAATATATTATCAGTGTTGATCTCTGCCTCTGTAAGGAGATTACCATAGGCATTTCTGTTTAGCATGATGAAGTGGCATATACTTGTTGAAAATGGTAATTGCTTAGCCACGAATTGCGCATATTTTACTTGGCAATTTTCAAATTGATGCCATTGTCTAGGCCGTGCTTGTCATATGTATGAACTGCTTCATATCTGTGAATAGAATGGAAGTCCCATGCGAGCATATCCACTTCTGACTCCTGTGGAGGCAGGTCAGTGATGAAGCAGCTGAATACATGGCCCTGAGGAACTGTTGCATTGATGACCTGAAGATGAGATGATTATCTTCCAACAACCTCAAACATCTTCACATTGTTTCTGCGGACTGGTGACTTTTGTGTTTTCACCAGGAACCTATGCTCTTGAATGCAGTAGTGAAAATGCTGAACAGGAATTATAAATGACTCCGAAGTCTATTTGATTTTGCAGTATCATTAATGTGTTTCTGGTGAGTAAATATAGATCTACAAACTTTTGTAGCTTCTGGGCCAATTTTTATAGTTGATTTTGGTTCCTTTTTTGTGTGTGGAAGATCAAGAAGGACACAGAGAGATCAAGAGAACCACCAATTCAATGACAGCAAATAACATTTGTCCGCAATGTTGTGAAAACCATACCTGTTCCAAATACCCAAGGGTCTACCTCACTGGGGGCTAAAAACAGAAGTGAACCCACCAGAGTGAAAGAAGCAGTTCATGCCTGCCTTAAGGTGTAGTCCAAAGACCACAACCACCATAATTGTTATTGGTGTGGGTACTTATGATTCCACCTTACAGCAGCAAAGTAGGCTCTCTACATCACAAGCAAATTGTGAATGATACATTCCAACTGATAAAATGTAAGGCCATGGAGCAGATAATAACTCCAATCAAAACCTGAAACTCAGTAATGAAAAGCTTCAGTCACAAACCCACAACCTCATCATGTAATGTAGAAGAAATGGATATACAAGGGTATAACAGGAATGCCATAATTTTGACTACCGCCAAGAAAGGAGACATGCCCAACTGGTAATGGCAGAAGGGTCCCTGCTGTATGCCATAGGGAAAGTCTTTGCTAGGGTCCTCCTAGATCACCTTCCAGAGAAGAAAACTCTCCAGGTCAGTGTGGATGATATCCACCCCGAAGTACAATAGACATGTGCAACAACCCTGAAGGACAATAGACATGTGCAACCCTGAAGAACAATACACACCGTGCAACAACCCTGAAGTACAATGGACACTGTGCAACAACCCTGAAGTACAATAGGGAGTGCAACAACCCTGAAGAAGTTGTAGCAAGCAGACTCTAGCACTGGGATGTGCCTATTGGTTTACTGAATCTTTGCTGATAATCAAGTTCTCATTTCAAGGGACATTTATTATCAAAGTATATGTGCAGTTTTCAACTGGAGATTAATAAACAAAGAAAACCATGGAGCCGTTAAAAGAAAAATATCACCCCCCATGCACAAAACACAAATCAAACCCAACCCCCCCCATACAAAACAAGTTGGAGCAACCAGAAACTGGAACATCAAACCCTGAACCCCAACACCCTCTCTTCCCCCAACAGCCCCCCACTGTGTAAAATAAAAACAAACTGTGCAAACGGCAAGAGGAAAGAATGGGGCGGAGACACAGAATATGAAGCACATATTGAAAGAGTCCTAATGAGCTACAGTCTAATTCGTAGTCCCCCAGAACTTGGGTATTATCCTCCAACAGCATCGTGAGCACAAGAGAGGTGGGGGGGGGGGGCGGGGACACCACCTGAACACAGGGGCCTTCCCTTAGGAGCAGCAGGAACGTCACAGATAGACACCCTCCTCTTACAGCAGCAAGCGAGAGGCTGGCAGACGGCACTGAATACTTGCACACCTTTTACATTTGCCTGCACAAATTTGATTTTACTGTCCCCAAGTTCCCATCTCTGCCTCCTTGCAGAAAACATTGCAGCAAACAACGGTAGACATTTGTATGGTGAGAGGAAACATGCAGTCACAGAGAGAGTACTCAAGTTCAGGATTGAACTTGGTTGCGGTGCAACTTTACTAGGATTTTTGATTTCACCAGTGGTGATCAACTGTGAGACACTCCTCGCATTCATCTGCCCACAAAAGCTCAATACGATTATATTTGCTCCAATGACGTAGCATGTACTAATCTGTCTACAATGGAACTAAACTTGGTGAAGAGTGTCAAACAAGTCTATATCATTGCCCCACCACTTTCCTAATCTTTCTTACTACATTGTTATATTTCACTTTCAACATTTGTGTACTCTTGGGGATCAAGATCCAAGATTTTGTTGATTCTTTCAACAAAACCTATGTGAGGTTGGGCTTTAGATTTAACATCGACAAGACTTGAGGTCCACTCCCTCTATGCCAATTCTGTTTACTAATAGGGATCTTATGATGATATTTTGGAAACTATGAACCATATCCTAAACCTTTGGGTCCAGCTTTTGCCCAATGCAGACATCAATGATGAAATGCATGCAGTAACTTAGCACAACTTGGTCAATTGAAAAAAAGAGTATTTGCAAATTAAGACTTCATACTTGATTCAAAGTTCGAAGAAAATTAGGCCTGAGACCTAAGATAACTGAAGCAAGTATTAGAAAAATATCACCAATAAAATCCACCAAATTTACTAAAAGTATAAGCAAGTGTAAATTACATCTCACCCCAATATTTCCAGCATTACTTGCATTCGGTTTGCTGTGCTGGGCAGGTCACTTGAGATGTATGAAACAGATATCTTATTTTAAACTCTGATGTGGTGGAGATAACCAGCTAGATAGAGGAATATGCTGAAAGCTTCTTTAAAGTGCATTGGTCCCATGGCTAGTGGGCACCTCGGGTCCCTAAACCTTCGAAGTGGAGAAGCAGGATTTGTTTGGTACCAAGAATCATTAGGCCATGCATCTGGCAAACACAGAAACCCTGCCCTCTGCCCCATCTGTGAAGGAATCACCATTTGTCTCATTGCACCAAAGAATTCTCAAAACTAGAATTTGAGAAAGTCTTCCTCAAGTCCCAAGGGCTACTTACAAAATCCAGAAAATAATGATTATGCATTTATTTTTAAAATTTGCATCTTTGGATTAATAGGCCTGTATGATTTTGCTTAAAACAAGTTGGAAATAATCCTTCAGTTGCTGTTAATTCTCGCTGAAATATTTTGATGTTACACTATTGAAATGAATGCAGGATATAATGTAGGTTGGTGTTTTGAGTTATTTTGCAAAGCCATTGGCTTAGCTATTCCCATTGTATTTTGTATGCTCTCTTCAGATTGTTTGGTCAGTTTTTTTTTCTGGGGGTGGGGGGGAGGCATATCGTAAATTGCAGAACACTCTTTGACATTTCCTGATAAATTGGCATAATGCCACACCCCAAAATACACAATCTTTGTTACTGAAGTGGTGCAAAGGGATTCATTTTGCTAGAGGAGAAGGGAGTTCAAAATTAGGAGACGCAAGATAAATTCAGTATCCATTTCCAAGAAGATATCTAATTCAACTGTGAGAATACAGCTTTGTGCACCTGAAATTATTGAAACATTAAAAGTATACTAAAAAAAATGTGGTTATTTTAATAGGGTGAGATGAGTGCTCATGAGAATAAGTTTTAATTTAGACCATTTGGTTTGAATAACAGAGTCTGATGCTTTAATATTCAAGAAAAGTGCAATATAGCTGTAGATTCTGGTTAAATAAACTTGCCTATTACAAACGTCCCACATATCATGCTGCACTATAAAGCCTGTACTTTATGTCCATCTGTTGGAATTTTGCGTTAATTACAAGGTGTGTGTGCTTGTTGAAAACATCTTTCATCATGAATAAAAAAGCAAAATTTAATTTGTTCTTGAAAAATAAGCAAAGCTCCCCCAAAAAAAGGAAATAGAAGTATATTCTCATCACCTCTCCCTTATCTGGATGCGCCTAGATAACCTTCCAACCTCTGTCTTACCTCTTCCTCACTTCTGTACACTGACCATCTTCCCTTTGCACATTCATTCCTGATGCAGGATCTCAATTTGAAATATAAATTAATCATTTGCTTCCACAGATGCTGTTTGACTGTTGAAATCTTTCAGCAGTCTTTCCCCCTTAGAAATGTCCATCTGTCATTTTTTATATTTTGTAGGTTCCTACAGAAGTCTTAGCTTAATACATATAGTGACTACATTTGACTGAATAGCTGGAGTTGGCAGGCTGTTCAGTTGTGGTCGGCAATGCCTGATTTTGTTCACCAACAGGTACTACAACAATTTTGGCAACACTTGATATCAGTTAAGTGCATTCAATTTTGTATCCTCATCGTAACAGTGCAGTTCCATTGAAATGTTAGTGAACCTAATTTGTAATAATATTTGTATTTTATTGTTTCAAATTAGTTTGACTAAAGGTCCTCACTAAACCTCTCATAAATTCATGTTCTCAATGGTCTGGACTATTACGAAAAATAAATCTGCGTTGACTTGATTCATTTTGTAAATATGTTACCAACCATTAGTTTAATGGTGGAGGTTGAGAGATATAGATAGGGTTGATTGCAGGAAACCAGGTGAACACTTGAAATGCCTCTATATAGAAGGCTTTGGACCAAGTGCTGGAGGATGGGATCAAGATGGATGGGTGCCCTTGTGGTGGGCTGAATGACCTAGTTCCTAAATTATGCTGTATGATTTTTATACTAAGACCATGAGTGAATTGCAACATCAAGTATGCAGGTCCATGAAGTATGCCTCACCTCCATCTGATTGAATGCAATTTGCTTCAAATAGGTTCTTTATCTTAAAATAGTATTTTTACAATTAGATTAATCACTTCCTAGCATTAAAAAAATTCTATTATAAAAAAAGTTTCAGCAAAAAATTTGGTTGTAATTTACTTTCTTTTCTGCCTCCTAGCAGAGTGTCGCAATTGCAGATCTTGTGTGGGGTTTCAAATAGAAAGCCTGAGGCAGTAAGGTAAACAAATACTTTAAACCTGCAAAGGGTAAAACTGTTGTTAATTTACAAAGAAAATTAAAATTTAAAGGAATCCTTGTGTGCTCCTACATCTAATTCTGGAATAAAGCTTTAAGCAAATTGATGTTTAATTTTTTTCATCCATCATTTGTGACATTTTCTTCAAAAGACATATTTATCCTTGACAAATATGCTGTAATACAACTCATTAATTAAATAAAGGTAGGTATGCCTCCTCCTATTTTTCATATCTCGTGTCACCTTGTACATTGAAGCAGCTGGTTAAATAGTACTATATCTGTGTAATTCACTTTGTGCATGAATGAGCTGCCTACCTTTACCTTATGCTTCAAAAGCATCTTTGTGGTTATATTTGCCTTGTGTTATAGATGCAGGTCTATATCAAAAACACAGAAAAACTTTAACATTGAAGATATATCTAAGTATCTTCTCAATATCCAAGATCCTAGCATTATTGGATAGCAAAGAGAATAATTAGCAGTTTTGACATCTGCTTATGGGCTCTGAGGTCTTGGTTTTTTAAGATTCATGTTCCAGCAAATGAGCTATGCAATATTGAGTATTAGAGCAGTATAGTATTATACTGAACCAACAGTAAGAGTGGCGCAAGAATATGTTGTTCGTGTGGTGAAAGTGGATACCTTGATAAAGCAATGGGTACCACCTGACCTGATCTGAACTGAAACATTTAATCAGTGTGCACTTAAGTCCTAAGTAAATGCAAAATACAAAGTTTACCCTGTTGAGTAACAGATTTCAATTAAGAATTACGGGTAGAAACCTAATTATTCCCTTGGGCAGGGACTCCAAGCAGGTTCCTTCTTGGATGGTGTGCATTTTGATAGTGAGCCTGATTCCCTTATCTGTTTCTCTGAACGTTCACAGTCCTTCACACACATTAGATGCACTGGAATTTCAACCCATCCCATTGAAACTAAAATTGTTAATTGCTTGTTTTACAACTATTTATGTAATTTCACCCCTGGGTTTTTAAGTGTCATTGAGTTGTACAACATAGAAACAAACTTTGGTACCTTGTGTCAAGCTGACCATCGTGCCTAGCTCTACAAATCCTATATGCCTGGATTAATTCCATATGATTCTATGCCTTGCTCATTCAAGTGCCTATCCAAAAGCCTCAGAAATGTAGCATTCTTCCACCACGTTCTCGGCACCCCATTCCAGATACCAACCACTGAGTGAAAGATACTCTTCTGTCCTTGGGATTGCCTTCAAATCCCCTTACCTTAAACCTATACCCTCTAGCTTTAGCCATGGCAAATTGGTTATCTACCCTATTTATGCCTCATAATTTTATATACAGTACTGTGTAAAAATCTTAGGCACATGTAAAAAAAATATTCTGTATAGCAAAGATGCTTTCAAAATAATGGAATGAAAAGGTTCTAATTATCAAAAAAAAACTATAAAGAGTAGTAAACAGTAGATCAATATTTGGTGTGACCACCTGTTGCATTTAAAACTGCATCAATTCCCTTAGGTACACTGCCGTGCAGTTTTATAAGAAAATCAGCTGGTAGGTTGTTCCAAGCATCTTAGAGAACTTGCCACAGTTCTTCTGCAGACTTGGGCTGTGTCACTTGCTTCTATATCTCCAGCTAACCTCAGGTGGCCTCAATGATGTTAACGTTAGGGCTCTGTGGAAGCCACACCATCTGAAACCTTTTTTTAAAAAAAGTGGGGTGTCTAAGACTTTTGCACAGTTCTGTACCTCTATCACAACATTTATCAAGGGAAAGCAACCCTAGCCCATCCAATCTCTCCTTGCATAACTCAGTCCCACAGATTCAGACAATGTTCTGTCAATCTTTTCATCATATTTTTCCTGTAGTGTGGTGATCAGAACTATAAAAATACTGCAGGTGCAGTCTAAGTAACTTAATCTTCATCTGTAACACAATGCCCCCCACTCTTATACTTAATGTCTTGGCCATTTAAAACAAGAATGCCATACTTCATATCCTCACTGTCGACGCTTTAAGCTACCTACTTGTATCTCAAGGTATCTCTCATATCATTGTCAGGCCCTGCCACTTTTTATGCCCTGCCCTGGTTTAACTTCCCTAAACGTGTGTCTTAAAAGATATCAAAATATTGCTCCATAGCCCCATTCAGTGACCTGATATTGTGGTAACTATGCATTCCTCTAACAAAACTGTGATCGTGCTATGAAATTCATTGTTTATGAATGTGCGCAAATGCAAGGGAGGTGGATACTGAAATACAAATTCCTCTAAACCTGCAGAAGGTTCGTGGTATCAATAGTTTTTATTGTATTTGCATTCTGGATATCTGTATTCAAAATAAGGATCACAAGGGCGTAAAGATTTTAACAATTCCATAAGCTCTCTGACTGCCTCAAGGATAGCCTTAGTGGAGAGTGTCTCATCACTGCAAAGACTTAGATATCTGTCTATTTGGTTTTGCACAGTTGGAGAAGAACTAAATTTGCCTACCACTAAGTGAGGCAGGAGGTCTCTGCACACTAGAATGAAGCTTTGTGCTTCACTGATGTTCCCACAAGGTGAAAAATCCATTTTGCAGTCTGAAGTCAAACAAGAGAAGACATCATTTTTTCCATGGACAAATTCCTCATCTGCAAAGAGAAGACATGTAAACAAATCATGTTTTTTAAAGATGTTCATTCATGGTACAAAGGCGAATGGACAGTGAAATATGAATATCTTTGTTCAAACTAGGCAAATGTACATTTACAACATGAGCAAGGGGTGTTTTGAACATACCACTAATCAATCTATTAATACGTAACCAATGATCAAAGGTGAATTGACACAAAAATTTCCCCATTTGTAAATTACAATTTTGATGGTGGGAATTCCAAGGAAAACTATTACAGAGTACAGAACACCACACCAGGGCACAGGAACAGGATATTCAGCCCATGATGCCTGTTGACCAAATGAAACTAATCCCATCTGCTTGCACATGGTCTACATTGCTCCATTACCTGCTTATTCTTGTGTCTGCCCAAGTTCTTAAACAATACTATCATATCCCCATACAGTATTCCAGACACCCAAAATAATCTCACACAAAATGATGGAGGAACTCTGCAGGTCAGGCAGCATCTGTGGAAATGCTGCCTGCCCTGCTGAGTTCCTCCAATGTTTTCTGCTTGTTGCTCTGGATTTCCAGCATTGCAGAATCTCTTGTGTTTAAGATAATCTCATACTGTTTTAAAAGTTTCGAATTCTTCATTGAAGACAGTGATCTCACATCTTTCCTGTTTAATTCTTACATTATGTATAAGGCAACTTTATAATAGTTTTAAAAACTGCGATAGAAAATATATAAAAGTAATTGTATTTTGTCATCAGCTGAGATAAAAGGTTTCACAACTGCAGGATTCCCAAAATAACTTCATTCATTGTACAGTCAGAGAACCTAATGCATTGCACAATTTTAGACAGCACCTTCCCACAAATAGTAGTGTGATCATAACCAATGTGCTTTCACTGAGGAATAATTCATTACCAAGACCATGTTTTATGCATCTAAATATAATTCCTGATGATTAACTGAATCTAAATGTTGACACTGCCAGAGTGAGGTTTGAACTCCAATCTAGATTCTTAGCCTGTAGTCGCTAAGTGAATGGTTCAGCACTTTACCAAAGGAATGCAGACTACTATTTAATACCTGACCTGAAAGGGTGTGTTTTCACCGACTGTGTAGTACTCCCTTCATACTTAAGAATGCAAATTAAAAGGATGGCTAGATTAAAGGTTCTGTTGAGGGGAATTAGGCAATTTGATGCGCAAGATAGAATACCGAGGAGAGCAGAATTGCAGGTGATAAGCAGGGTATCTCTGATAGAGACAGGAATTTATTGTTGTAGTATATAATGTCTTATCAAAGGAAAACAAGCGCTAACAATGATGAACTAAGAGCGTGGTATCAATGATATGGGTGTAATAATAAACACAAAATAATCTGCAGATGCTGGGGTCAAAGCAAAACTTCTTCAGGGTAGGCATACCTCGAAGATGGTGTAATAACAGTGTGTTCGAGTTACTAGACTGGTATTCATAAAATGGCACTGTTGATCCTGGGTTATCAATTTAGATCCACCAATGTTTATCAGGACATTTAAATTTGGGTAATGAAGTATTTTTTTTAAATTAGAACAAATAGGAATGGTAACCATGAAATGCTTTATTGGGAGGGGAAAAAGTCTGGTTTGTCTATGTACATCAGGGAAGGAAAAAAAAACTGCTTATGTTATCCTTTGTGTGATTCAAGACGCATTGATGTAATTGAATGGAGACAGTTAACAATCAAACATTTTGGGAATGAATTATAGATCTGAATTTCCAGCAATGCCCATATTTTGCGGACAAATATGTTTGAAAAATCCAGATTGTCTGTTTTCTGGAAAAGTAACGTTGGTGGAGTGAACTTGGTGTTTAAAGAATGGTAGTCATGGTTAAGTGGGATCAGGATAAGTACTGGATATAGGATCACTCTGGGAGGGGATATAACAGAAACACAAGTGGCAGCAGCAACACACTTGGAAATACTGATCAAGAATTCAGAGGGCTCATTGCAATGGTCATCAAATAAAGACAGGGCATATCAACCGGGAAAATAGAGCTTTGTTCTTTGCTTCAAATATATTACAACAGTATTAAGTGCAGAAGACTTGATAAGTATATAATACACCTCTAGTCATCAGGCTATGTTCGATTGCTAGATTCCGTGAAGAGTGACTTGCTGAAGAGAGAACTTGAAATAAATGGCACATGGTTATGACTTGTATTCGCAGGCAAATTCTTTGCCTTCGGGGTGTTAGAGCAAGGGTAGGGAAGAGAAGGGAATGGCTTGTAGTTTTAAAAAGAACTTTAATATTTACAAGATATATTAAATCTAAATTTGTATTTTTAATATTTTATATTGTTTAAAAGTTATGTTTTTGAAGGTTTTTTATTCAGGTATTTATGTTTCAGAGGATTGCGTGTTTCCGGAGTACAATATTTTTAGTAGTTTATGTTTGGTAGTGGTGGATACCTAAAATCCAGGGGAACATTAAGAATTTGAAAGTGCAGGCGGCACATGGCATTGGAAGAGCTGAAAGTAATAAGAATGGTCAGAACATGATTGACAAGGATTTTCGCTTGTTTTTTTTCAGTTGAGTTTCTTTGGAATCTGGTCATTAGATGGTGTTGACAAGAGTATGGCTTGGTGTTGGTTAAATATGGTGTGGTATAAATTTGGAGCAAATTCATTTTCAAAAACATTAAGTTAAATGTACTGAACATAGAAGTTGGAAGTTTGACCATGAGAGCATTAGATAATGATGATGCACTGTTTTTGGAATTCCACAAAGCGTCCAGCATAATCAAAGACCCAATCCACCCTGGATATTCTGACTTCTCCACTCCTCCATTGGGCAAAAGACACAAAAGCCTTTAAAGTGTCTACTACTAAACTTAAGGACAGCTATTATCCCTCTGTTATCAGACTGTTGAACAGATCTCTTGACCTCACAATCTACCTTGATATGATCTTGCACTTTATTATTTACCTGCACTGCACTTTGTCTGGAGCCTTTTCACTTTATTCTGCATTGTTACTGCTTTACTGTGTTCTACCCTAATACACTGTATTGATTTGATTTGTATGAAAATAGGCAAAATGAGCTAAATTGTCTTGGTTCATGTGATGACAATAATATACTATTATTAAAGAGCAACATTAAATATTATGGCAAATATGATATAAAAGATAATATGTTAGTATGGGAAGGAGATTAGTTAGCTGATGGTAAAGAAAAGGAAGTGAAAATAGTTAATTTCAGGACAATAAGCTAATTGCTAGGTTAACTTGGACCAGCCTTGGGGCTTCAGCTTCTTGCAGTTGTGTTAAGTGACTTAGATATAGGGACTAGTTATGTAACTAAATTAGCTGATATGCAAACAGAGTGCTTGCCGGATGAGCCTGAAGTAAATTGTGAGGACACGGTAAAGGTGATATAGATAAATTAGTTGGCAAATAGAAAATACATGAAGAGTGAGGTTATCCAGATTGGAGGTGGTACTCTAGAGATGAATGGCATATGCATTGTGTAAAAAGATCACTACATTTTTACACAGTATTTGCAGGCATAACACATTCTGATAACTAAAACAAGTCCACTAAGAATCCTTACCTTCCAGCTTGTCAATGATGCCTATTGTGCTGGTGTCTATGATGTAAAGTCGTCCATCCTCAAAGGTGCCAAACATGTTACTATGGACACTGGCATAGTACATGAAATAATTCAAGTCATTGTTTCCCAGCAAATGAGTAATATGAAGAAGCTGGTAAGCGATATCTGCGGTGATTTTGGAGGATTCATTATAAAATGCTTTGATTGATTTTGTCCATGGAGTCACAATTACTCGACCACAAGAGCCAAAGTATCGTAAAAATGGCCACCCTTCTATCCCTGGAAAAAGCTGAATAGACATATTGGTCATTATTACAGGACAGTACTGGCTTTTTTTAAAAACTGAAGAACTTAATTTGTGCTTTATGAACAGGACCGACTCATTCACTAATGTTTTTAATACACGGCTTTTAATATGGTGATGAAATGCTTTGAGAGGGTGGTCATGGCTGGAATGAATTCCTGCCTCTGCAAGGACCTGGACCCACTGCAATTTGCCCATGCCACAATAGGTCAATGGCAGATGCAACCTGAATGGTTCTTTACACGGCCTTGGCTCACTTGGACAATACAGACACCTATGTCAGGTTGCTGTTCATTGACTATAGCTCACACCATCATTTCCACAATCCTGATCAATAAGTTATAGAATCTGGGTATCTGTACCTCCCTTTGCAATTGGGTCCTTGACTTCCTAACCAGAAGACCACAATCTGTGCAGATTGGTGATGATATCTCCTCCTCGCTGACGATCAACATTGGCGCACCACAGGGATGTGTGTTTAGTCCGCTCCTCTACTCTCTCTATACCCATGACTGTGTGGCTAGGTGTAGCTCAAATGCCAGCCATAAATTTGTTGATAATACAACTATGCATTCAATGTCAGTAAGATGAAAGAGCTGACTGTGAACTTCAGGAAGGGTAAGATAAGGGAACTTGATCCCTTATAGAGGGATCAGAAGTGGAGAGTGGGAAGAATTTCAAGTTCCTGGGTGTCAAGATTCCTGTTGATCTAACCTGGTCTCAACATATCAATGCAACTATAAAGAAGGCAAGACAGTGACTGTATTTCATTAGGAGTTTGAAGAGATTTGGCTTGTCACCTAAAGCACTCAAACTTCTGTAGATGTACCCTGGAGAGCGTTCTAACAGGCTGCATCACTGGGGCGGGGTGGGGGGGGGAGTGTAGTTGCTGCTGCACGATACTGAAAGAAGCTACAGAAAGTCATAAGATTAGTCAGCTCCATCTTGGGTACTAGCATCCATAATACCCAAGACATCTTCAAGGAATAGTGCCTCAGAAAGGCGACGTTAGTTATTCAGGATCTCAATCACCCAGGACATACCCTTTTCTTATTGTTACCATCAGGAAGGAGATACAGAAGCCTGAAGGCACACACTCAGCAATTCAGAAACGGCTTCTTCCCCTCTGCCATATGATTCCTAAATGGACATTAAGCCCATGAACACTACCTCACTATTTTTAATATATATTATTTCTGTTTTGCATTATTTTAATCTATTCAATATACAGTACATATATAACTTACTGTATTTGATTTATTTTCTCTTTCTATATTATCATGTATTACATTTAACTGCTGCTGCTAAGTTAACAAATTTCACAACACATGTTGGTGATAATAATTCTGATTCTGACAGCTAGAGCTATGGGTGCAAACTTTTTTTCCAGATGGTGCTGAACTTATTCCTGAAAGTGTCAAAAGTCAAGCAATTTCATTTTCAGGACCATAAGGTATCCTGGACACATTTATTTTAGCTTGATTAAATTCGAGGGATTTTCCCGTGTTGGTTCAATGATACTTCCAGCTTTTCTTTTGCTCCTCCCTGTGCTTCCCATGGATGGTAGTTGAGGTTATTGGGAAAGATGGGCTTGACCACGTGGCTACGGTAGGAAATGTCCAGTCAGTTAAGAACCTCTCGTCTTCAGTGAGGGGCAAAGAAGAAGACTATGTAGTCTTTTCATAAGAACGTAAGAAGTAGGAGCAGGAGTAGGACACCTAGCCTGTCGAGCCTGCTCCACCATTCAATATCACGGCTGATCTGGACACGGACTCGTCTCCACCTACCTGCCTTTTCCCGTAACCCTTAATTCCCCTACTATGCAAACATCTATCCAACCTTGTCTTAAATATGTTTACTGAGATATCCTCCACTGTTTCATTGGGCAGAGAATTCCACAGATTCACCAGTCTCTGGGAAAAGCAGTTCCTCCTCATCTCTGTTCTAAATCTACTCCCCAAATCTCGAGGCTATGTTTCCTAGTTCTGGTCTCACCTACCAGTGGAAAGAACTTTCCTGCCTCTATCCCATCTATCCCTTTCATAATATTATATGCTTCTATGAGCTCTCCTCACATTCTTCTGAATTCCAGTGAGTACAGTCTAGGGCAACTCAATCTCTCCTTATAGTCTAACCCCCTCATCTCTGGAATCAACCTGGTGAACCTCCTCTGCACCACCTCCAAAGCCAGTATATTCTTCCTCAAGTTCAGGAGACCAGAACTACATTCAGTACTCTAGATGCAGCCTCACCAATACCCTGTATAGTTGCAAGATAACCTCCCTGCTCTTAAATTCAGTACCCCTAGCAATGAAGGCAAACATTCCATTTGCGGCCTTGATAGCCTGCTGCACCTGCAGACCAACCTTTTGTGATTCATGCACAAGCACTCCCAAGTCCCTCTGCACAGCAGCATGCTACAATTTTTTTACCATTTAAATAATAATCTATTCTTTAATTTTTCTTCCAAAGTGAATGACCTCGCATTTACCAACATTGTACTCCATCTGCCAGACTCTTGCCCACTCACTTAACCTATCTATATCTCTCTGCAGACACAGTATTTTCTGCACAATTTGCTTATTGTTCCCCTCTATCCACTGCGCTTATTATATACTCAAAGAACTCCAGTAAGTTTGTCAAACAGGACCTTCTTTTGCTGAATCCATGCTGCATCTGCCTGATGAATCTATTTCTTTCCAGATGCCTCGCTATTTCTCCTTTAATGATAGCTTCAAACATTTTCCCAACTACAGATGTTAAACTAACTGGCCTATAGTTACCTGCCTTTTGCCTACATGCTTTTTTGAACAGTAGCATGACATTTGCCATCTTCCAATCCGCTGGGACCTGCCCAGAGTCCAGAGAATTTTGCTAAATTATCACCAAAGCCTCTACTATAACTTTACTCCATTTCTTTCAGTACCCTGGGATGCATTCCATCAGGACCAGGGGACTTGTCTATTTTCAGGTCCACAAGTTTGCTCAGCACTATCTTTTTAGTGATAGCTACCAGCTACTGTATTGAGGTCCTTCACCTCCCATCGCATCCATAACCTCTCACTTTAGCAAATCAATCATGAAGACTGATACAAGATAGTTATTCAAATCCTCTGCCTTTTCCTAATTTTCCAATATCAATTCCCCCTTCTCGTCCTCCAAGGGACCAATGTTCACTTTAGCCACCCTTTCCTGCTTTATATAATTATAAAAACTTTTACTATCCATTTTTATATTTTGTGCTAGTTTATTTTCATAATCTAGCTTCCCTTTTTTTTTTGCTCGCTGAGTGGTTCTTTGTTACTTTTCAAAGTTTTTCCCAATCTTCCAGTTTCCCACTACTCTTGGCAACTTTGTATGCATGAGCTTTTAGTTTGATGCCTTGTTTTATTTCCTCAAGGCTGGCTCTCCCTACCCTTACTGTCTTTTCTTTTAACTGGAATATACTGTTGTTCAGCACTGTGAAAAATCTCTTTGAAAGTCTTCCACTGTTCCTCACCTGTCCAGCCTAGGGTCCCAGTCTACTCTAGCCAAATGATCCCTCATCCCATTGTAGTCATCAATGTTGTGGCATAATACATTGGTTTTAGATCAAACTATTACACTCTCCAATTTTCATGACTTTCACTTCCCTTAAATTTTTCTAAGAAACCTCGAAGAATTGGTAACATAAGATCTCTGCAGATGCTCAAAATTCAGATCAACATATACAAGATACTGAAGCAACTCAACAGATCAGGCAACATCTAAGGAACTAAGGAGAGAAATAAGCAGTTGAAGTTTTGGGTCCAGACACTTCATCAAGGCTGGAAAGGAAATGGGAGGAAGCTATAAAAGGGAGGTGGCAGACAAGAAGGAATACAAGCTGGCAAGTGATAGGTGAAACCAGATGTAGGGAAAGATGGGTGGGGGAGGAGGGTGAAGTGAAAACTTTAGAAGAAATTCTCAATTTGTAAAACATTTTCTGTTGATCACTGACAGATTATGCTTTGTCACCCCTCTTGCATACTATTGCAGTGAAGGAGATGAGGACTGGAGAGTGAATGTGCAGAAGATAAAGGAAGAAATCTTTCAGCTAGCTGTGACCTTTCTGAACTGACTTTTAATTCCCTTAATATCTAGAATTCACCTACCTATCCATGTCGGTGTATACTTAGAATCTGAACAGCCACAAACTGCTTAGGTAAAAAATTCCGAGATTCACTGCCCTCTGGTGATGAATTTTCATTTTCCCCTATATTGTGAATGGCTAACCCCTGATTCTGAACCAGGGGACTACTGGTTTTGGTCATCCATCTATCCTTTCTACTCCCAGAACAATTTTTATTTTCAGCTGTCATTCCTCAGAACTGTACTGTATTTCATTGCTGTGTCTCTCTAATAAGGTAAATTTGACAGCTAAGAATCAATGTGATAAATGGTTTAAAAATACACCAGCCCCTCTATTTGTTACAATGAGAAATACCTCACATTTTCCCATGCCATGACAGACTCACGTTTAAAAAAAAAAGAATTCTTACACTCTTGAAATTGGCCTCCTACCAGTTCAAGACCTTGAGAACCAACTCTATCCTTCTCCATTGCTATTTTGAAACATTTACAGAATTATGGTCGCTCTTCCCACTGACGCATCCACCACCTGGCCAGTTTCATTTCCTAACATTTATGTTCCTAATATCTTTTTCACATTTATTTTGCAAAGTTATGTAAGGCTGCAACTCTCAGGCACTTCCTCATACCTACCTCTTGAAGAGGACCTCACTCCAGACCATCAGAAAACTGTCTCTGACACCATCACTGACCTATCAACTCTGGTGAACTCCCATCCACCACTAACGCCATAGTTCCCTTATGCTGCACTGCTTGCTTCTACCTCCTACATTAAGAGTCTGATGATCTGCATAGGCCTATTGTCTCTGCCTGCTCTTGCCCCGCTGAACTCAACACCTCATACCTTGACCCCACTGCATCACTCGATTCAATCCCTTCCCACCTATATCTGCAACACTTCTCATGCTCTTAAATTCCTCAGTAACTTTCAATTCTCTGAACCTGACTGCCTCATTTTCACCATAGATGTCCAGTCCTATCCCTCATCAAGAAGGGTCTTAAAGCTTTCCACTTCTTTCTCAATGAAAGAACCAACCAGTTCCCCTCCACCACCACCCTCCTCTATCTGGCAGAACTGGTCCTCACCCTCAACAGTTTTTCCTTTCGCTTCTCCCACTTTCTCCAAACTCAATGAGCAGCCATGGGCACCAGCTATGCCTGCCTCTTTGTTGACTACATAGACCAGTCCATGTTCCAAGTCTTCCCCGGTAATGTTGCCCAAATCTTCCTCCACAGCATTGGTGCTTCTTCGTGCATTCGTGCTGAGATCATCAATTTCAACAACTTTGCCTCTAACTTCCACCCTGCCCTTAAAATCACTTGGTCCATTTCTGCCTCCCTCCTCTTTCTCGATTTCTCTGTCTCCATCTTAGAGACAAACTGCCAACCAACATCTTTTATAAACCTACCGATTCCCACAATTACCTTGACTATATCTCTTCCCACCCTGGCTCCTATAAAAATGCCATTCCCTTTTCTCAGTTCCATTCTCTGCTGTGTCTGTTCCCAGGATATGACTTTCCTTTCCAGGACATCAGAGACGTTGTCCTCCTTCAAAAAAAAAGGGATTTTCCTTCCTCCACCATTGATACTGCCCTCACCCACATCTCCTCCATTTCCCAAACATCCACACTCATCCTATCTTCCTGCCACTTTTATAGTGATAGTGTTCCTCTTCTCCTTACCTACCATCCCATGAGCCTCTGCATCCAACACATCCTCTGCAACTTCTACCATCTCCAAAGGATCCTACCACCAAACATATTGTTACCTCCTCACCTCTCTCCGCTTTCTGCAGGTATCGTTCCCTCTGTGATTTCCTTGTTCATTTGTCCCTCCCCACTAATCTCCCTCCTGGCACTTATCCCTACAAGTGGCCAAAGGTGCTACACCTGCCCATTCACCTCCTCCCTCACCTCCATTCAGGGCCCCAAACCACCCTTCCAGGTGAGGCAACACTTCACTTGTGAATCTGCTGGGGTCGTCTATTGTGTTTGGTACTCCCAATGCAGCCTCATCCTCATTGATGAGACCCACTCCAAATTGGGGGACCGTTTCATTGAGCACCTCCACCTCATCCGCCAAAAGCGGAACTTCCCAGTGTCCAAACATCTTAATTCCTATTCCCATTCTGATGTGTTGGTCCATGGCCGCCTCTTACGCCATGATGAGGCAGCCCTCAGGGTGGAGGAGCAACACCTTGTATTTTGTCTAAGTAGCCTCCAACATGATGGCATGAATATCGATTTCTCCTCCTGGTAAACGTTTCCCCTCTCATCAAGTACCTTTTTAAAAAGTAAATCTTCACCCTCAATAGTGGTAGTCCTTTGGATTCGAAGAAGACACTTTGAAACCTGTGCTTGATGGAGTTTTAAGTGGAACAGCCATTGCACAGGGGCAATCCCACTCTCTCGGCGAAAGAGACCTTGATCCAGTGGCACGGACAACCATTACGGCTGGAGACCTCTCCTGCTGCGGTGGATGACCAGGATGTATAAGTGTCTTGTCGTGCTCTTAGTGCTCCACAACGCCTGCTGGGCCTGCCTTCTTGACCATTGGACCATTAATCGGTCTCCTCCGCTCAATCTGCCAGGGCCAGATGTCACACGCTGGGATAGACAGATCCCCTATGCCACTGAAGGTCAAAGACCCCTCGGCTACCCTCACCTGGTTTGGCCTGTCTGCCGAGATGGTTTACCCTCATTGGACACTTACTCCCCACCATTCCTTATACCATAACTGAATTCATGGAATGCCTATAGAAAAATAATTGTACCACAGAGAGCAAAAGAATAATGCAATTCATGCATTGAACTGGCAAATAAAAAGCATTATAAATTCTTGCAATTTCTACATCTGAAATCATTGATCTAATTTGATAAAATGGAAATGGTTCAAAATAAATTACAATATTTTAAAAATGAAGATTTTCTTCTGTGTTAACCATGCACCTCACTCTGAGAGAATAGAAACTGTGAAAATGAATTGTGGCTGTACAGAACTATACCTGTAAGACAATAGGGTGGGTGTTGACAGACAACGTATAGAGCAGGCGCAGTTTGTCTCGATCAGTGAAATGTCGCATCAAGACGCTACCTGAGTCCCTCACTTCAGCATAACGTCGGATGATCCGGTCCAACAGACGCTGGGATGGACACCTCAGCAAGAGGCTAGGGAGTCTCTACAGTTAAAAAAAGTTTTATTTTAAAATCTATGTGGAAGTAGTGAAGAACTTACAAGAGCAGCATACAGGAAGGTGACAATATACATATACTGTAGATCAAATATATTAACTCTCAGCTGCTAAATGACTTACATTTAGGTGTCACCTCTTAATATCTTATAATTGTTCTGGTTAAACCCTGCCCAATTCTGGCATTGCACAATTATGTCTTCCCTTTGAACTTTACATATTTGTAGAAGCGCATGTTCAATTTGGCTGAAGGATAGGAAGATGATGAGCAAGGCCTTTGGCTATATTTGCTCAATAAAGATTGGGAAAGTAATACACAATGTTCATAATAAGGTTTCATTAAACAGTAAACTGGCAATCCTGTAGTGCTGATCGTGCTCCTTCTGTAGGACTTGCTGAATGGGAAGGAAGGACATCTGATGGTGTTCATAATTCTGATGGGTCTGAAGGACTAACATAAAGGGCAGCGGTGAAGTATGATGAAATGGTAATAGTTTAGAACAACAACAGAATGCTTTATGTTCCAATAGAAAGTTTTTTAAAAATTTCCTAGACATACAGGGGAATCCCAGATCTATTACCAGCTTTGTTTCACTGCAACTTGGGATCCAGCTGCTCCCATGTTGCCCTTAACTAACTCTGATTTGGACTTAAATAAAGTGATGAGGCTTTGCTATTTCTATCACAAAATTAATCTAAACATTTAAATAACTGGCATGTGGAGCTGTTTAGGGTGACTGCACCCAAGATAAAATGCTTAGGTGAAAAGAAGGCAGAAAACTTCTAAAATTATTTCATGAATAAATTAAATCTAAGCTCACTGCTAACTTCAAATATGAATTACCCAATAGGAGATAAATCAAGATTTATCTATATCACTCTGGTATATGGTTTTCAAACCTTAGTGGCCAGAGTTTGCATGTTACATAATCTATTAGGCCAGAGTGGTGCTAGAGGTGGTGCTGCTGCCGCAGAGTTCCAGCAGCCCAGGTTTGATCCGACTTCCTTTTGATTTATACATCCTCCCCGTGAACACGTGGGTTTCCCTTTACTGTGCTTTCCTCCCACATTCCAAAGATATATTGCTCATTAAGTTATCTGGCCTCCATAAATTATCCATAATCAACGTGGCTAGTTGGAGAATTGGAAGGCATTAAAGGGATATGTGAGAGAATAGGCTAGTTCAGAAATATAATGGTGGGGGGGGCAACATTAATGTGTTTAATTTGAGAGTCGGCATGAGCTCAATGGGCCAAGTGGTCTTATCTTAACTCATAAGGAAATGTTTAATATGCATATACAATGCACAGAAAACTCATATGAAGTGTGCTACATTCCATTGCAAAGTTAAGGGAAGCGAAATGTATAACAAGAAAGTAATACCTTTCTGAGATGGTTTATTTTGATGAAAAATCCCCATAAGCCTTTCAATTTCGTGTTACAAGGTATTAACCTTCAACAATCATGATCAGTTAGGCACAGAGAAGATCTGTATTTACAGACAAGTACCTTTATTGGCTCAGTTCACATTCATGTGAATTTACACAACTATCTGTGTGCACACTCACTCGGTTTCCCTGACCTTCTATGAAGGTCGAAGAGAAAAAAGCTATACCCGGGAAAGGGAGCCTACACCGGCCAGGTTTTCTCTTGATCCTGAATGTAATCCCCATGTTTCCGACGTGAGGCAATTTACTTCTGCAGTGGTTGGTCTCCACAGAGTTGCTGTTGTCTGTGCTCTCAATTCTCCATTCTTTTCTCAATTCTCTTCCTTATCGGATCAATCTACGTATTATCTTTCAACTTCATTGGTTCAAGATCATCTGACTGACCTGGGTCAGCTTCTCATTGAAACAGGCCCAAAGCTATGAGCAGAATTGCTTTATGGCTCTTTTCCCCCACAGATTCACTTTGTTATTTACAACTGAGATTGGTTCAAACCAATCTAACCAGCTCAGCTAAACAATTGGGCCCAGATGACCAGATCACAGGCAGTTCCTTCTGCATAATAAACAGCTTCTTATCTGAGAATGCTCTTAGGTTTAGAATATAGAACACAGAAAATATACAGCACATTACAGGCCCTTCAGCCCACAGTGTTGTGCCAACCATGTAACCTACTCCAGAAGCTGTCTAGAATTTCACTACCACATAGCTCCATGTACCTAATGGGCCAGATATTTGGCTGATCTGGTTAGATGTAGTACCTTTAACAATTGGCTTTTTAAAAATCTCTTCTGCATTTAATTGCTGTTTTACAAAGTAATTACATGGGCAATTTCAGCCTTTTACCTACTGCAGATATTCTTACCTCTCCCTCTCTTTAAAACTTAAAACACACGTTCATTGCTTTGCCAGTTCTAATGAAGGATTTTACTACAGCTGAAATGTTGGTTTTAGTTCTCTCTTTCCCCCGTTGCTGCTTTACGTGCTTTGTGTTTCTTGCATTTTTTTTTACTGCTTTGGCTTTTCCAATATTTACAGTTTGTTTGCTGCTTTTCCCCTCAGTTTGTTAATTTCTCTCAATTTTCAAGAACCTACTTATAATACACCTTAAATTGTTCTTGCTATTAGGACCATGTATGTTATATATATATTTTTTTTCAACTGTATATTTTTGTTAATTATTTCTTGATGTTCCTACAGCTTTCCCAGTGACTTGGTGCTTGTTTTCCTACAGGTATGAACCAGGATCGATGTTTACCTCAGAATCCTGATCTTGATCAGTAATACTTTCTATACTTCGCAATTCAAAAAAATACATACCTGAACCAGCTCGGCAGTCAGCCGGTCAGCTGTAAGCCATTTCTGGAAACGTTCTGTGGCTCTGAGGACACTTTCAATGCTGCATGCAACTTTTTTTGCGGCTGAGATGCAGATATTCTGATCAGAAAGTTCATTCTGATACGTGCTTTGTAATCGGGAAATGACGACGGGCTTCCAGGTCTCGGCATCGACGCTATAATTGGCAAAGTAAGTATTCCTGTGGCGAGGAGGGAGTCTTAAGTCTGCAGATAGCCAGTTCTCAAATCTGCAAACAATGCAATTTATAAGACAAATGTGGAGACATGGACATTGGTAAACAGTTCCTGTGCATCCTACAGAAACGCGTTTTTTTTTTCTTTCCCTCCATGTTTACACTAAAGACAGTAATATTTGACAGCAAAGCTTCTATCTCAAGGTAAATAATTTAATAATCGTGATTAGTTCCGGAAATGGTTGAGGAAGTTGTTGGCACTTAGATCAGTGATCAGCATCCATTTTAGATATATCGGCTCTCACACCTCTTGACTATAGCCGTCACCCACACCTCTCAGTTCCTTTCTGTAAGGACTCTCTACAATTCTCAGATTTTTGTCTGTCTCATGTATCTAATTTGATATTAGGATTGCCACCCCGGTGCTTGAATATCTTCCTTTTCCTTGAGCTATGGCTTCACCTCTACCTTAGTTTGCAGGGCTCTCAGTCACATCTCTTCTACTTTCTGAACTTTGATTGCATGTCCGCTCCCCTCTGCCAGAAGAAGGATTAGGGAGTGGTCACTGTCCACCTCACCAGCCTTCACCTTCAATTGACCTGTAATTTTCATCACTTTCAACAGGAATTCCACAGTAGACACGCTTTTCCCTCCACTCCCAGTCAGTACTCCAGGGACTCTCTAGGTTGGCTTTCCATTTCCAGCAGTCTCCCTTCCCTGAAACCATAGACGTTACAATACCCTCTTCAATTTTTATCATCCAAGCACTCAAACACACCTTCCAGCTGAAACAACATTTCATTTGTTTTTCTAATCAATTGTACTGCATTCAGTGTTCATAATGTGCTTGTTACTATATTGGATAAACGATATACAGATGGGTAACTGTTTTGTTGAACACTTCTCGACAATTACAATGCTGAGCTTTGGTTACCTGTGTTTTTAATTCTCCATCCCACTGCCACTTTGAGCCCACTGTGTTTAGCTCCTATTTTGTTCCAAAGTAAACCCAAGGAATTACACCACATGTTCTGTTTGGACATGTGGCAGCCGCTAGGCTAGATATTTAATTTAGCAATTTAAGATACAGTACCAACTTTTTTTCTTCACAGATTGAGTCTGTATATTTTTATTTCCAGATGTTTTTTGTATCCCTAACTTCATTAGTTAAAGCAATTGTTACCTTGGCAGATTTGGTCTTGAAGCACTCCCAACTAAACATTTCTTCTCCACCACAAACAAAACATGTTTATTTTCTGACTTCTCCAGTTTTATAGAGAGTCCTTGACCTGAAACACTGATTACATTTATCTACACACATCAAAGTTGCTGGTGAACGCAGCAGGCCAGGCAGCATCTCTAGGAAGAGGTACAGTCGACGTTTCGGACAGAAACCCTTCGTCAGGACTAACTGAAGGAAGAGCTAGTAAGAGATTTGAGAGGGGGAGGGGAAGTCCAAAATGATAGGAGAAAACAGGAGGGGGAGGGATGGAGCTGGACAGGTGATTGGCAAAGGGGATATGACAGGAGGCCCAGGGAGAAGGAAAAGGAGGAGGGGGGAAAAACCCAGAGGATGGGCAAGGGGTATAGTCAGAGGGACAGAAGGAGTGAGAGAAAGAATGTGTGTATATGAATAAATAATGGATGGGGTACGAGGGGGAGGTTGGGCATTAGTGGAAGTTAGAGAAGTCAATGTTCATGCCATCAGGTTGGAGGCTACCCAGACGGAATATAAGGTGTTGTTCCTCCAGCCTGAGTGTGGCTTCATCTTTACAGTAGAGGAGGCCATGGATAGACATATCAGAATGGGAATGGGATGTGGAATTAAAATGTGTGGCCACTGGGAGATCCTGCTTTCTTTGGCGGACAGAGCGTAGGTGTTCAGCAAAAAGATCTCCCAGTCTGTGTCGGGTCTTGCCAATATATAGAAGGCCACATCGGGAGCACCGGACGCAGTATATCATCCCAGCCGACTCACAGGTGAAGTGTTGCCTCACCTGGAAGGACTGTCTGGGGCCCTGAATGGTGGTAAGGGAGGAAGTGTAAGGGCATTTGTAGCACTTGTTTGGCTTACAAGGATAAGTGCCAGGAGGGAGATCAGTGGGGAGGGATGGGGGGTACGAAAAGACAAGGGAGTCGCATAGGGAGCGATCCCTGTGGAAAGCGGGGGGAGGTGGAGATGTGCTTAGTGGTGGGATCCCATTGGAGGTGGCGGGAGTTACGGAGAATAATATGTTGGACCCAGAGGCTGGTGGGGTGGTAGGTGCGGACCAGGGGAACCCTATTCCTAGTGAGGTGGCGGGAGGATGGAGTGAGAGCAGATGTGCGTGAAATGGGGGAGATGCGTTTGAGAGCAGAGTTGATGGTGGAGGAAGGGAAGCCCCTTTCTTTAAAAAAAAGGACATTTCCCTCGTCCTGGAGTGAAAAGCCTCATCCTGAGAGCAGATGTGGTGGAGACGGAGGAATTGCGAGAAGGGGATGGCATTTTTGCAAGAGACAGGGTGAGAAGAGGAATAGTCCAGATAGCTGTGAGAGTCAGTAGGCTTATAGTAGACATCAGTAGATAAGCTGTCTCCAGAGATAGAGACAGAAAGATCTAGAAAGGGGAGGAAGGTGTCGGAAATGGACCAGGTAAACTTGAGGGCAGGGTGAAAATTGGAGGCAAAGTTAATGAAGTCAACGAGTTCTGCATGCATGCAGGAAGCAGCGCCAATGCAGTCGTCGATGTAGCGAAGGAAAAGTCGGGGACAGATACCAGAATAGGTTCGGAACATAGATTGTTCCACAAAGCCAACAAAAAGGCAGGCACAGCTAGGACCTATACGGTTGCCCATAGCTACACCTTTAGTTTGGAGGAAGTGGGAGGAGCCAAAGGAGAAATTATTAAGAGTAAGGACTAATTCCGCTAGACGGAGCAGAGTGGTGGTAGAGGGGAACTAAATAGGTCTGGAATCCAAAAAGAAGCGGAGAGCTTTGAGACCTTCCTGATGGGGGATGGAAGTATATAAGGACTGGACATCCATGGTGAAAATAAAGTGGTGGGGGCCAGGGAACTTAAAATCATCAAAAAGTTTAAGAGCGTGAGAAGTGTCACGAATATAGGTAGGAAGGGATTGAACAAGGGGGGATAAAACTGTGTCGAGGTATGCAGAAAGGAGGTCGGTGGGGCAGGAGCAAGCTGAGACAATAGGTCTGCCAGGACAGGCAGGTTTGTGGATCTTGGGTAGGAGGTAGAAACGGGAAGTGCGAGGTGTGGGAACTATAAGGTTGGTAGCAGTGGATGGGAGATCCCCTGAGCGGATAAAGTCGGTGATGGTGTGGGAGACAATGGCCTGGTGCCCCTGAGCAGATTTAAAGAAAGGGACTTCCCTTCTTCCACCATCAACTCTGCTCTCAAACACATCTCCCCCATTTCACACACATCTGCTCTCACTCCATCCTCCCGCCACGCCACTAGGAATAGGGTTCCCCTGGTCCTCACCTACCACCCCACCAGCCTCTGGGTCCAACATATTATTCTCCGTAACTTCCACCACCTCCAACGGGATCCCACCACTAAGCACATCTTCCCTCCCCCGCCCACCACTTTCCACAGGGATCGCTCCCTATGCGACTCCCTTGTCTTTTCGTACCCCCCATCCCTCCCCACTGATCTCCCTCCTGGCACTTATCCTTGTAAGCCAAACAAGTGCTACACATGCCCTTACCACCATTCAGGGCCCCAGACAGTCCTTCCAGGTGAGGCGTCACTTCACTTGTGAGTCGGCTGGGGTGATATACTGAGTCTGGTGCTCCCGATGTGGCCTTTTATATATTGGCAAGACCCGACACAGACTGGGAGATCGTTTTGCTGAACACCTATGCTCTGTCTGCCAGAGAAAGCAGGATCTCCCAGTGGCCACACATTTTAATTCCACATCCCATTCCCATTCTGATATGTCTATCCATGGCCTCCTCTACTGTAAAGATGAAGCCACACTCAGGTTGGAGGAACAACACCTTATATTCCATCTGGGTAGCCTCCAACCTGATGGCATGAACATCGACTTCTCTAACTTCCGCTAAGGCCCCACCTCCCTCTCATACCCCATCTGTTACTTATTTTTATACACACATTCTTTCTCTCACTCTCCTTTTTCTCCCTCTGTCCCTCTGAATATACCTCTTGCCCATCCTCTGGGTTCCCCCCCCCTTTTCTTTATCCCTGGGCCTCCTGTCCCATGATCCTCTCATATCCCTTTTGCCAATCACCTGTCCAGCTCTTGGCTTCATGCCTCCCCCTCCTGTCTTCTCCTATCATTTTGGATCTCCCCCTCCCCCTCCAACTTTCAAATCTCTTACTCACTCTTCCTTCAGTTAGTCCTGACGAAGGGTCTCGGCCTGAAACATCGACTGCACCTCTTCCTAGAGATGCTGCCTGGCCTGCTGCGTTCACCAGCAACTTTGATGTGTGTAGCTTGAATTTCCAGCATCTGCAGATTTCCTCGTGTTTTTATTTATCTCTCTAGAACCCTGCTGAATGCTTTCAGCATTTTCTTCTTTTGTCCTAAAATGAGCATGGGTTTGTTTCCTTCAACAGGAAATGTTGGGTGTGGAAGATTTGTTACCATTTTGGAAGGAATAGGATTAGATTTCATTTTCTTTATATATCCTATGTTATATCCTCATAAGAATAAAACTTCTTGATATCCTTAGCTTGGAGAAAGATTCAGGTGATAGTTGTACAAAACCAAGTAAAGGTGCCCCGTAAACCACTCTTTATCTCTTGCTTTTGTGATAACTGCACTTCCATTACGACAAAGTTTCTTTCTTGTCTACCTTCTTGTTGTTTCTTTTAAAATGTCTGCTCTTTGTATGTTCTGCACTATATATCAGTTTGAGAGCAAGTAGGTAAGGAACACAACTTTCTAAAATGAGATGCAGTTGGTCTAAGTGAATTGCGAGAAATAGGTTCAGTATTAATCAGCAGTCACTTTACACCACAAGCATTCTTTTCCAGTAGAAAATAATTGATTCACTGTAACCGAAACAATGATCAATTTTACTCCCAAGATTTCAGTTTTGACAAATTGCTATTAAATTTTTAACATTAAATTTCTCTGTTTATCACCTTCAAATATTGATCTATTGAGAGAAGATCTGGTATAGACGTACACAATGTCAGGTTAAGATTTTTTCAGATCAGACCAGGAACTCCAATGCAGTAGTGACCTATTCTGGAGTAAGGCATCATAAAGAGAGAAAAGGGGAATAGATATCATCTGATAACTTTTTCTAGTATTTTCCTTGTACATCAGCTAATATTATCCTTTAAAATTGGTGTCAAAGTATGGGTAGAATCTAGTAGTAACTATTAAGCAAATAGGGTTTGATAATGAGGCACTTCAATCTGTCACTCCTGTATTTCAAGGGGATTCCACATTGCTTCCAAAGTTTTTTTTTGAATTGTACAATTCAAATGGAATATTCAGATTGAGACAATGAATTTAAAAATGCCAAACAGGCTGCATTGCTGTGGAAAAAGAGGACAACTTGTAGGTAACCGTTTCAGTGTATTGCTATGCCCAGAGTAGCTACTACTTAACCCACACTCCAAACTAAAATGACATTGCAAAACTTTTCATTTTCAGTATGGAAACAAATCAGAAAAATCAAAATTTGGATTACTTGATTTAAAAATTGCTCTTGAATATATTTGGCTCCTTACACCTGATAGAGTTTACAGACTATCATAAATGGACCTTCTGGAACACAAATCTCACCTGATTTTTTCTCTGAAGAATTTTTTGCACAACGATGTTCCGACACAAGCATCACACTTATCCAAACCCAGAAAGTTCCTGCCGAAGTTGTAGACTGGTTTCAGCTTTGTTACGTTAGTGATGTCTTCAGCTCTTGTGTTTAAACTTATTTCCCAGGGTGCCAGAAATATTAAGGACCAAATGGTACAAGTCCACATATTTACCAAGTCCTCCACACAGATCTTCTAACTTTTAACTGTAACTGATTTATACATATTAACTGTGAAGCAACCTATCTCCAGAAAGTCAAATGTAAATTGTTAATAGAATATTTTTTGCATGTAGTTATGAAAACTGAATTGGACTATGGTGTGAATCCAACTACCTCCATTTCTGTGTAGGTTGTTCTGAGAGGAAATATGGAGCATGCTGATAATCTGGTTGCTATGGTCATACTTCCTCTGTGCTCTCCAGTCCAGGAATCTGATAGGATACAATATCTGTTTGCTTCCTATCTGTGTCGCATAACAACATCATTGTGCTCACATGCTGTGTAATAGATAATGGTCGGATATCCTGGACCTTTTAAATCCACCAGCTATTTGAAGCTTTATCAGAATCAGGTTTGATATCACTGGCATATGTTGTGAAATTTGTTGTTGTACAGCAGCAATATGTTGCAATACATAAAAGCTTTGAATTACAGTAAATATATACATTAAATTAATTAAGTGCAAAAAAATAGTGAGACATTCTTCTTGGGTTGAATGTCCTCGGAAATGGGATGGCAGAGGGGAAGAAGCTTCTCCTGAATTGTTAAGTGTCTGTCTCAGGCCCCGGTAGCTCCCCTCTGATGGTAGCAGTGAGAAAAGGGCATGTCCTGGGTGATGAGCGTCCTTAATGATTGATGTCGCCTTTTTGAGGCATTGCTCTTGAAGATATCCTAGAGGCTACGGAGGCTGGTGTCCATATTGGAGCTGATGGAGTTCACAACTTACTGTAGCCTCTTTCGATCCTGCGTGGTAGCCCCTCCGTGCCAGACAGTGATACAGCCAGTTAGAATGCTCTCCACAGTACATCTGTAGAAATTTGTGAGTGTTTTCGGTGACATACAAAATCTCCTCAAACGTACAAATGAAGTATAGCCACTGTTGTACCTCTTGGTAACTGCATCTATATGTTGGACCCAGGATAGATCCTCAAATGTTGACACCCAGTAACTTGAAATTGCTCGCTCTTTCCTTTTCCCATTCCTCTGAGTACTGGTGTGTGTTCCCTCATCTTACCCTTTCTGAGCCACAATCCATTCTTTGGTCTTACTGATGGGAGTGTAAGGTTGTTTCTGCAAACCACTCAACTAGCTAGTATATTTCGCTCCTGTGTGCCTTCTCGTCACCATCTAAAATTCTGCCGACAACAGCTATGTTGTCAGCAAATTTATAGATGGCATTCGAGCTGTGCTTAGCCACAAAGTCATGGGTGTAGAGAAAGTAGAGCAGTGGACTAAGCACACATCCTTGGTGCTTCAATGTTGATTGTCAGTGAGGTGGAGATGTTATTTTTGATCTGCACAGACTGTGGTCTTCCGGTGAGGAAGTTATGGATCCAGTTGCAGAGGGGGTATAGAGGCCCAGGATTTAGAGCTATTTGATCAGACCTGCAGGAATAATTGTGTTAAATGCTGAGCTGTAGTCAATAAACAGCAGTTCGGCATAAGTATTAGTACTGCAGAGGTGAGCCAAGGCCACATGAAAAGCCAATGAGATTGGCATCCACTGTAGACCCTCTGTGGTGATAGGCAAATTGCAGTGGGTCCATGTCCTTGCTGAGACAGGACTTTATTTTAGTCATAACCAACCTCTCAAAGCATTTCATTGCCTTAGATGTCAGTTCTACTGGATGATGGTCGTTAAGGCAGCTCAACCTGCTCTTTTTGGGCACTGATTTGATTGTTGCCCTTTTGAAACAGGTGGGAAGTTCACACTGTAGCAATGAGAGAACAGAAGTGTCTTTAAACACACCCACCAGCTGACTGGCACAGGTTTTCAGAGCCCTACTAGGTTCTCCTTCACAGCTTGTCACCTTGTGAGGGTTCTCCCTCTTGAAAGACAAGAGTTGGCCTCTGAGACAGAGGTCACAGGGTCACCGGTGCTGCAGGGATCCTCATAGCTGTAGTTTTATTCTCCCTTTCAAAGTGAGCACAAAAGGTGTTGTGTGTGAAGCATCACTGCCATTCATGATGTCAGGTTTCGCTTTGGAGGAAATAATGGCCTGCAAACCTTGACAGAGTTGACGTGTATCCAATTCCATCTCCAACCTTGTTCGGACTTGTTCCTTTGCTCTTGAGATAGCCCTCTGTAAGTTGTATCTAGCCTCCTTAAATAGTCCTGGTTTACCACACCTGAATGCCACAGATCTAACTTTCAGCAGACTTCAAACTTCCTGGTTTATCTGTGGCTTTTGATTTGGGTATGTACAACATGTTCTAGTGGCACACACTCACCCACACAGGTTCTAACAAAGTCAGTGACAACTGTGGCATATTCACTCAGATTTGAGGATGAATCCCTGAATACAGTCAAGTCCACTGACTCAAAGCTGTCCTGTAAGTGCTCCTGATCTCCTTTGTCCACACCTTCTTCATCCTCACTACTGGTGCTGTGGTCTTCAGTCCTTGCCTGTACTCAGGGAGTGGAAGTACAGCCAGGAGATCAGACTTTCCAGAGTGTGGGCGTGGGATGGTACAGTAAGTGTTCTTGATGGTGGTATAACAGTTGGCCAGTGTGTTGGTTCCTCTGTTTCCACAGGTGATTTGTTGGTAACAATTATTTAGACGCTTTTTCCATCTGGCTTGGTTAAAACCCCCAGAATGATGGGGAAGGCATCAGAATGTGCTGTTTCATGCTTGTTGATTACATCACTCTGCTCACCTAGAGTCTGTTTTACACTGGCCTGAGGTGGATGTACATGGCTACCAAGATGATCGCTGAAATCTCCTGCAGCAGATAAAGTGAACGGCACTTGATCGCGAGATGTTCCAGGTCGGATGAGCAGAACTGGGACAGCACCGCCACGTTTGTACACCACAAGAGTTGATCATAAAGCATACTCCACCTCATCTGCCTTTGAAAGACTCGGCAGTCCTATCTTGCAGTGAATTGCGAAGCCATCGAGCTGCATCCTGAATCTGGAATGGCAGGGGACAGCCGAGATTCTGTAAAACAAAAAATGCAACAGCTCTTCATGTCCTTCTGTACAAAAATCTTGCTCTGAGATCTTCAATTTTATTTACCAAAGACTACCAGCAGGATAGTCAATGTTGGGAGTCAGAAGCCTTGTCTCCATAAGTGAACTTTTAAATCAACGCGGCATCTTCTCTTCTACTGTCTTAAGGGAGAACCGCACCAGTGGCCAGAGTCTGTTTAAGATTTGTCGACTTTGGGTAGTGATAGATTTTTTAATCTCCTTTCTGTGTTACTTTGTCTGTGGCTGTAGCTGTGGCTTTCAGCGATAGTAGTCTAAAACGGGACTATTTGATGATTTCCATCAGAGCTGCTCACACGAGTTGCCTCCTTAATGGCACCCTGGAAGTACGTTTTTTCTCTTTTCATCATCGTCATCATCAGGTGCCATGCCCAGTTTGAGCTTTGACTGCCATGGCCCACACACTCCTGTTCTGGTCAAGTGGATCAATTCATTGGTATTCATTTCCAGTTCTCTGGCTGCTGTCTCCATCATCATTTGTCTTTGTCTTTGTCTTCCTCTTGCTTTCTTCCTGTCAATCTTTCCCATAATTACTGTGCATTCTAACTCCTCTTTCCTAATCACATGTCCAATGAAGTTACGTTGCCTTTTCATGATCTCATACATTATTTCTCTTTTTGTGTTTGCTCTGTTCATGACATCCTTGTTAGATACTCGTTTTGTCCATATTCTCTTTTACAATTTAGAAAAAATTCAGTACCTGCATTGACCTCCAATGAGAAAGGATCTAAAAAGTGTGGATTGGGACAGGTTGTTCTCTGGCAAGGATGTGATTGGTAAGTGGGAGGCCTTCAAAGGAGAAATGTTGAGAGTGCAGAGTTTGTACGTTCCTGTCAGGATTAAAGGCAACGTGAATAAGAATAAGGAACCTTGGTTCTCAAGGGATATTGGAACTCTGATAAAGAAGAAGAGAAAGATGTATGACATGTATAGGAAACAGGGAGCAAATAAGGTGCTTGAGGAGTATAAAAAGTGCAAAAAAATACTTAAGAAAGAAAGCAGGGGGCTAAAAGAAAACATGAGGTTGCTTTGGCAGTCAAGGTGAAGAATAATCCAAAGA
Source organism: Mobula birostris (assembly GCF_030028105.1). Taxonomy (NCBI): domain Eukaryota; kingdom Metazoa; phylum Chordata; class Chondrichthyes; order Myliobatiformes; family Myliobatidae; genus Mobula; species Mobula birostris. The sequence continues at coordinate 47,828,741 of NC_092375.1, read as the reverse complement.
GCTTCTACAGGTATATCAAGAGCAAAAGGATAGTAAGGGATAAAATTGGCCCTCTTGAAGATCAGAGTGGTCGACGATGTATGGAACCAAAAGAAATGGGGGAGATCTTAAATGGTTTTTTTGCGTCTGTATTTACTAAGGAAACTGGCATGGAAATAAGGCAAACAAGTCTTGAGGTCATGGAACCAATACAGATTGAGGTGCTTGCTATCTTGAGGCAAATCAGAATAGATAAATCCCCAGGACCTGACAGGGTATTCCCTCGGACCTTGAAGGAGACTAGTATTGAAATTGCAGGGGCCCTGGCAGCTACATTTAAAATGTCGATATCTATGGGTGAAGTGCTGGAGGATTGGAGGATAGCTCATGTTGTTCCGTTATTTTAAAAAAGTCTCCAAAAGTAATCCGGGAAATTATAGGCCAGTAAGTTTGACTTCGTTAGTAGGTAAATTATTGGAAGGAGTACTAAGAGATAGGATCTACAAGTATTTGGATAGACAGGGACTTATTAGGGAGAGTCAACACAGCTTTGTGTGTGGTAGGTCATGTTTAACCAATCTATTGGAGTTTTTCGAGGAGGTTACCAGGAAAGTGGATGAAGGGAAGGCAGTGGATGTTGTCTACACGGACTTCAGTAAGGCCTTTGACAAGGTCCCACATGGGAGGTTAGTTAGGAAGATTCAGTCGCTAGGTATACATGGAGAGATAGTAAATTGGATTAGACATTGGCTCAATGGAAGAAGCCAGAGAGTGGTAGTGGAGGATTGCTTCTCTGAGTGGAGACCTGTGACTAGTAGTGTGCCACAGGGATCAGTGGAACCCTGTCCATTATTATTTGTCATCTATAATCAATGATCTGGGTGATAATGTGGTAAATTGGATCAGCGAATTTGCTGATGATACAAAGATTAGAGGTGTAATGGACAGTGAGGAAGGCTTTCAAAGCTTGCGGAGGGATTTGGACCAACTGGAAAAATGGGCTGAAAAATGGCAGATGGAGTTTAATACAGACTAGTGTGAGGTATTGCACGTTGGAAGGACAAACCAAGGTAGAACATACAGGGTTAATGGTAGGGCACTGAGGAGTGCAGTAGAACAGAGGCATTTGGGAAAACAGAGACAAAATTCCCTAAAATTGGCGTCACAGGTAGATAGGGTCGTAAAGAGAGCTTTTGGTACATTGGCCTTTATAAATCAAAGTATTGATTATAAGAGTTGGAATGTTACGGTGAGGTTGTATAAGGCATTGGTGAGGCCGAATTTGGAGTATTGTGTTCAGTTTTGGTCACCAAATTACAGGAAGGATATTAATAAGGTTGAAAGAGTGCAGAGAAGGTTTACCGGGACTTGAGAAACTCAGTTACAGAGAAAGGTTGAATAGGTTAGGACTTTATTCCCTGGAGCGTAGAAGAATGAGGGGAGATTTGATAGAGGTATATAAAATTAGGATGGGTAGCGATAGAGTGAATGCAAGCAGGCTTTTTCCACTGAGGCTAGGGGAGAAATAAACCAGAGGACATGGGTTAATGGTGAAGGGGGAAAAATTTAAAGGGAACATTGGGGGGGGGGGCTTCTTCACACAGAGAGTGGTGGGAGTGTGGAATGAGCTGCCAGATGAAGTGGTAAATGCGGGCTCACTTTTAACATTTAAAAAAAAAACTTGGACAGGTACATGGATGGGAGGTGTATGGAGGGATATGGTCAAAGTGCAGATCAGTGGGACTAGGCAGAAAAATGGTTCGGCACAGCCTAGAAGGGCCAAAAGGCCTGTTTCTGTGCTGTAATGTTCTATGGTTTCTATGGTACCGCCATTCAGGTAATGGAAATTTACACTTACAGGATTTGCTTCTCTGCTTGAAAATATGAGATCCCAAATAAAATACGCTCTCATAGAATTTACATGGGGTGGGGGAGGGGGGGAAAGGATTTTTAAAAATATTTTTCAACTAGCTTGTCTTGATGCATTCACAGACAATATGTTGTGGAAAATTGGACAGTTTTCTACGAGTACAACCCTTCCTTGTTTTGGGTGTTTGGGTATTCAAGAACCACAAAAGAAATAATTGCAGCGCAGGCTCATATGTGAATGCTCAGCGAGTGCATGTGAAGGGATTTCGTAGGTCATTGGGGGCTTTTATTACTCCCTGTTCTTTTATGACATTTGAAAAAGATTGAAGAATGCCTCAAGTCTGTCACAGTTCTGTTTATGCCTCACAGTGATGCAACAGAATGGAGATGCTTGGGCATTGTAATAAATTCGTCCTTGGGCCTGATCATTGAAATTTTAACATAGAAACATAGAAAATAGGTGCAGGAGCAGGCCATTCGGCCCTTCGAGCCTGCACCGCCATTCAGTATGAACATGGCTGACCATCCAACTCAGATCCCTGTACCTGCCTTCCCCTCATACCCCTGATCCCTTTAGCCACAAGGACCATACCAAACTCCCTCTTAAATATAGCCAATGAACTGGCCTCAACTGTTTCCTGTGGCAGAGAATTCCACAGATTCACCACTCACTGTGTGAAGAAGTTTTTCCTAATCTCGGCCCTAAAAGGCTTCCCCTTTATCCTCAAACTGTGGCCCCTTGTTCTGGACTTCCCCAACATCGGGAACAATCTTCCTGCATCTAGCCTGTCCAATCCCTTTAGGATTTTATATGTTTCAATAAGATCCCCCCTCAATCTTCTAAATTCCAATGAGCATAAGCCTAGTCGATCCAGTCTTTCTTCATATGAAAGCCCTGCCATCCCAGGAATCAATCTGGTGAACCTTCTTTGTCCTCTCTCTATGGCAAGAATGTCTTTCCTCAGATTAGGGGACCAAAACTGCACACAATACTCCAGGTGTGGTCTCATCAAGGCCTTGTACAACTGCAGTAGTACCTCCCTGCTCCTGTACTCGAATCCTCTTGCTATGAATGCCAGCATACCATTCGCCTTTTTCACCGCCTGCTGTACCTGCATGCCCACTTTCAATGACTGGTGTATAATGACACCCAGGTCTCGTTGCACCTCCCCTTTTCCTAATCGGCCACCATTCAGGTAATAATCTGTTTTCCTGTTCTTGCAACCAAAATGGATAACCTCACATTTATCCACATTAAATTGCATCTGCCATGAATTTGCCTACTCACCTAACCTATCCAAGTCACCCTGCATCCTCTTAGCATCCTCCTCACAGCTAACACTGCCGCCCAGCTTCGTGTCATCTGCAAACTTGGAGATGCTGCATTTAATTCCCTCGTCTAAGTCATCAATATATATTGTAAACAACTGGGGTCCCAGCACTGAGCCTTGCGGTACCCCACTCGTCACTGCCTGCCATTCTGAAAAGGTCCCGTTTATTGCCACTCTTTGCTTCCTGTCTGCCAACCAATTCTCTATCCACATCAATACCTTACCTCCAATACCGTGTGCTTTAAGTTTGCACACTAATCTCCTGTGTGGGACCTTGTCAAAAGCCTTTTGAAAATCCAAATATACCACATCCACTGGTTCTCCCCTATCTACTCTACTAGTTACATCCTCAAAAAATTCTATGAGATTCGTCAGACATGATTTTCCTTTCACAAATCCATGCTGACTTTGTCCGATGATTTCACCGCTTTCCAAATGTGCTGTTATCACATCTTTGATAACTGACTCTAGCATTTTCCCCACCACCGATGTCAGGCTAACTGGTCTATAATTCCCCGGTTTCTCTCTCCCTCCTTTTTTAAAAAGTGAGGTTACAGTAGCCACCCTCCAATCCTCAGGAACTAGTCTAGAATCTAAAGAGTTTTGAAAAATTATCACTGATGCATCCACTGTTTCTTGGGCTACTTCCTTAAGCACTCTGGGATGCAGACCATCTGGCCCTGGGGATTTATCTGCCTTTAATCCCTTCTATTTACCTAACACCACTTCCCTACTGACATGTATTTCCCTCAGTTCCTCCATCTCACTGGACCCTCTGTCCCCTACTATTTCCGGAAGATTATTTATGTCCTCCTTAGTGAAGACAGAACCAAAGTAGTTATTCAATTGGTCTGCCATATCCTTGCCCCCCATAATCAATTCACCTGTTTCTGTCTGTAGGGGACCTACCTTTGTCTTAACCAACCTTTTTCTTTTCACATACCTATAAACACTTTTATAGTCAGATTTTATGTTCCCTGCCAGTCTTCTCTCATAATCTTTTTTCCCCTTCCTAATTAAGCCCTTTGTCCTCCTCTGCTGGACTCTGAATTTCTCCCAGTCCTCAGGTGAGCCACATTTTCTGGCTAATTTGTATGTTTCTTCTTTGGAATTGATACTATCCCTAATTTCCCTTGTCAGCCACGGGTGCACTACCTTCCTTGATTTATTCCTTTGCCAAACTGGGATGAACAATGGTTGTAGTTCATCCATGCAACCTTTAAATGCTTGCCATTGCATATCCACCGTCAATCCTTTAAGTGTCATTTGCCAGTCTATCTCAGCTAATTCACGTCTCATACCTTCAAAGTTACCCTTCGTTAAGTTCAGAACCTTTGTTTCTGAATTAACTATGTCACTCTCCATCTTAATAAAGAAATCCACCGTATTACGGTCACTCTTACCCAAGGGGCCTCTCACGACAAGATTGCTAATTAAGCCTTCCTCATTGCTCAATACGCAGTCTAGAATAGCCTGCTCACTAGTTGGTTCAAAAAACCATCCCGCATACATTCCAAGAAATCCTCTTCCTCAGCACCCTTACCAATTTGGTTCACACAATCTATATGTAGATTGAAGTCACCCATTATAACTGCTGTTCCTTTGTTGCACACATTTCTAATTTCCTGTTTAATACCATCTCCAACCTCACTACTACTGTTAGGTGGCCTGTACACAACTCCCACCAGCGTTTTCTGCCCCTTAGTGTTATGCAGCTCTACCCATATCGACTCCACATCCTCCCAGCTAATGCCCTTCCTTTCTATTGCATTAATCTCCTCTCTAACTAGCAATGCTACCCCACCTCCTTTTCTTTCATGTCTATCCCTTCTGAATATTGAATATCCCTGAATGTTGAGCTCCCATCCCTGGTCACCCTGGAGCCATGTCCCTGTGATCCCAACTATATCATATTCATTAATAACAATCTGCACTTTTAATTCATCCACCTTATTATGAATGCTCCTTGCATTGACACACAAAGCCTTCAGGCTTTTACAACACTCTTAGCCCTTATACAATTATGTTGAAAAGTGGCCCTTTTTGATTTTTGCCCTGGATTTGCCGGCCTGCCACTTTTACTTTTCACCTTACTACTTTTTGCTTCTACCCTCATTTTACACCCCTCTGTCTCTCTGCACTGGTTCCCATCCCCCTGTTGTGAACTAACCTCCTCTCTCCTAGTCTCTTTAATTTGATTCCCACCCCCCAACCATTCTAGTTTAAAGTCACCTCAGTAGTCCTCGCAAATCTCCCCGCCAGGATATTGGTCCCCCTAGCATTCAAGTGCAACCCGTCCTGTTTGTACAGGTCACACCTGCGCCAAAAGAGGTCCCAATGATCCAAAAACTTGAATCCCTGCCCCCTGCTCCAATCCCTCAGCCACGCATTTATCGTCCACCTCATTGCGTTCCTACTCTCACTGTCGCGTGGCACAGGCAGTAATCCCGAGATTACTACCTTTGTTGTCCTTTTTCTCAACTCCCTTCCTAACTCCCTATATTCTACTTTCAGGACCTCTTCCCTTTTCCTACCTATGTCATTGGTACCTATATGTACCACGACCTCTGGCTCCTCACCCTCCCACTTCAGGATATCTTGGACGGGATCAGAAATATCCCGGACCCTGGCACCAGGGAGGCAAACTACCATTCGGGTCTCCGGACTGCGTCCACAGAATCGCCTATCTGACTCCCTTACTATCGAGTTCCCTATTACTACTGCGTCCTCTTCCTTTCCCGGACTCTGTGCCAGAGGCACGGCCACTGTTGCTTCCCCCAGGTAAGCTGTCCCCACTAACAGTATTCAAACAGGAGTACCTATTGTCAAGGGGCACAGCCACTGGGGTACTCTCTATTACCTGACTCTTCTCCTTCCCCCTCCTAACCGTGACCCACTTGTCTGCCTCCCGCGGTCCCAGTGTGACCACCTGCCTGTAACTCCTCTCTATCAACTCCTCACTCTCCCTGACCAGACGGAGGTCATCGAGCTGCAGCTCCAGTTCCCTAACGCGGTCCCTTAGGAGCTGCATCTCGGCGCAGATGTGGACATCCGGAAGGCTTGGAGACTCCAGGGCCTCCAACATCCGGCACCTGGAACAACAACCAGCAGTGGATGCACCATGCACCTTATCGTTTGGGTTCTAACCAAAGTCTGCTTACACCAAGGTCTACAGGTAAAGTTGTGAGGTGTGGTAAAGAATGAGACTCATCGGATTATACCTCATGGACGTGGGCCCTTCAGCCTAACACCCACACTGTCTGAGCTACTCTAATCCCACGGAACTTTTCCTATCAGTGTATTTGCCCGAATGTCTTTAAGTATTGTATATGTATCTCTGGCAGCTCACTTAATGCACCAACCACACTTGGTGTGGAAATATTTGTTCCTGTGATCCTCTTTAAATCTCTTCCCCCTCAACTGATATCTGTGCCCCCTACCCTAGGGAGAAAATATTCAACTATACCGTATCTATGCCTATCATAATTTTATAAACTTGTATTAGATCACACCTCAGCTTCCTTCACTCCAGGGAAAACAGTCCCAGCCTAAACATTACAAGCCTTACAACTCTGGAGATTTGGTAGCTTTAGTAGTAGTAAGAATGGTGTTCTTGATTACAAGTACCTGCATTGAATATGAGGTCTGGCTTTTTCTCATGGTTGCATCTTTAAACAAGTTTCTGAAAATATCTTGGCTCTTTATCTGATTAACAATTTTTTCCAGGTACGATCAATGAATGCTTTGAATAGGGGCTTATGTGCTAGATGTTTTCAGTGAGGGATTAATCAGTTTGGAAAGGAAATTAGTGTGATCTTTCCACACACTCTGAAGGAAGTCAGTGATACTTGTTCATTTTGCCTTATGCTGTATGATGTGATGAGCTGCTTGAGTTTACTGGGGAAGGCTCGCTGAGTGTTTCAGTACCAAGTAGCACATCTTTAATCACAATCCTTTATTATGAATCCATCAGACTTGATCGATAGTGCTAGACCTGAGTCAAAGAGGCAATGGCATAACTATATCAAGGACCAATTTGTTTTCTCATTTAATCTGGTTAGAGCTTTAGTGTTTTGTAGGTAAAATTGTTATAGGAGATATAATTTGTGCTTTCTGTTGCTGTGGATTTGAATGAGAATGAATTTGAATGAAATTCAAATGAAATTGCTGCTTATTTATTCAGTTCTGAAGAAGAGTCTCAGCCTGAAACGTCAACTACTCCATTCATTTCCATTGATATGCCTGTCCTGCTGAGTTCCTCCAGCAGTTTGTGTGTGTTGCTAGGTATATTAGTGTTACTGATTATATGCCCATAAAAAGTATTCATCCCCCTTTAGAAATTTTCATGTTTTATTGTTTTACAACATGGAATCACAGTGGATTTAGTTTGGCTTTTTTGACACTGACAACAGAAAATGTGTTTTCGTGTCAAACTGAAAACAAATTTCTACAAAGTGGTCAAATTTATTAAACAAAAATTGATTGTATAGTTACTCACCCACTTTAAGTCAGTATTTAGTAGATGCACCTTTGGCAGCAATTACAGCCTTGAGTCTGTGTGGATAGGTCTCTATCAACTTTGCACATCTGGACACTGCCATTATTCTTTACAAAACTGCTCAAGCTCTGCCGGATTGCTTGGGATGATTGTGCATGAACAGCCCTTTTCAAATCCAGCCACAAATTCTCAATTGAATTGAGGTCTGGATTCCGACTTGGCCATTCCAGAACATTAACTTTGTTGTTTTAAAGCCATTCCCGTGTAGCTTTGGCTTTATGCTCATGGGCATTGTCTTTCTGGAAAACAAATCTTCGTAGTTTAGGGAGCCATTCAAGAGGGATGAAAGAAGAGAAATGTAGTGGTAATTGAGGATAGTATAGTTAGGGGAATAGACAGAGTTCTCTGTCGCAAAAATAGAGCGATCGGAAGGCTGTGTTGCTTGCCTGGTGCCCAGGTTCGTGACATCTGATCTGACCTGCAGAGGAATTTGCAGTGGGAGGGGAAAGATCCAGTTGTCGTGGTCCATGTGGGTACCAACGGTATAGATAGTGTAATGTATTGTGTGAGTATTCGTAGCGTCAGAGTGTGTATGACGTCAGGACTTGGAGAAGTAAAAAATGGAAGTCTGGTGAATAAACGTGGTTGTTCAATCTACACCGGTGTCCGAGTCACATCAGTATTACATGGTGTCAGAAGACAACACGAAAAAAAAGGAACAGAAGACACGTAAAAGATGTCACAGTTGCAGCCACCGTCAAGTTTAAGCCTACAAGGTAATCTTGCTGAAAACTGGAAAATATGGATCCAGAAGTTGGAGCTGTTTTGCACTGCTAGCAGCCTAGCTGAAAAGACGCGGAAAGTGCAATGTGCTACATCTCTGCATGTGGCGGGAGAAGAGGCAATAAAAGTTTGCGACACACTTGTCTTCCAAGATGATGAACAAGATAAAATTGAAGTGTTGAAGAAAAAGTTTCAAGATTACTGCGAACCGAGAAAAAACCTACCGTACATCTGACACCGGTTTTTCACGAGGGCTCAAGGACCAGTTGTTACATACCTCAAGGAGATCTTGTGGCTTTCTTGTGAGAATGATGTAATGGTCTTTTTGAGGTCACCTGATGTAATTTTCCAGCCGATGTGAGGTCACGTGATGACATGTTCACCACGGGTATAAAAGGGAAGACCTCTGGTGACGCAGTTAGTTTTTCCCAGCTAGAACGTTCGTCAGTGTCTCCATTCCGTTGCGTATTTGTTGTATGATGCAGTTTCATTTTTAAAATGGAGTGTTACGTTCTGTTGCAAGGTACAATAGTGCTGGACTGGCAATTTCTGCTAGATTTGTCGATGTACCTTTTCAGTAGTATTGGAGAGTGAAGACTTTATCAAAGTACAGGATATGAAGGATTAAGAGAAATTGGTATCATTCAGCAGTTTAATAAAGGATCGACCTTATTGAGTCTTCATTGAAGAAGTAGCGACCTGCATCGAGGATAACTCCTGCCAAAAACACAAGGTAGTACATGCAGGATTTGCTCGCCAGAAGAAAGGTCAGTTGTTTTAAGCAGTTTATTTCCTTCATCGTGAATCCTTTGGACAGAACTAGCAGGAAAGTTGCGTCTATGAAGAAATCCTTCTCCAGAGAAGTATCTCCCAATTGAACGTATAAATCTGTTGGACTTTCTAATCACCACTTTAAGAACTGTAGTTGACTTTACTGCTTTAAGAACTGTTTTCGCATTTATTGCTTTAAGAACCAGTAGCGAGTGACGATTTATTGAACGGCCGTATAGCGGTTAACTTCCGATTAAGGTTTTCGTTTGATTTTATTGTTTATCGGTGTTTAATAAATGTTTTGTTTCTTTTATATAACCTGTCTCGATTGATATTCATTGTTACTGGTTACGTAACACAATAGAGACCATAGACGCCTATGTAACAGATTTGAAGAACAAGGCAAAAGACTGTGAGTTCGGACAACTGCATGACTCTTTAATATGTGAAGGGATTGTATGCGGCATACGGGATGATCAAGTGAGAGGCAGGCTATTGAGAGAGGCAGATCTTACATTAGAAAAGGCGATTGATGTTTGCCTTGCCAACGAGATCACGTCAAGTCAGGTTAAAGTGCTCAATGAAGAGATTGAAGTGCACAAAATAAAAACTGAAAACTGACAAGAATAGGACAAAGCCAGCTCCGGGATGATCAAAAGGAAGTTAACTGCAACAGATGTGGTTATAAACATGGATACAGAAAATGTCCAGCCTTTGGTCAGACATGCAAGTTATGCCAGAAAACAAATCACTTTGCAAAGATGTGCAAATCGAAGGAGCACGCAAGGAAAATGCATGCTGTGGAACAGAGTGAGGGCAACAGTGACATATTCATTGGCACAGTTGAAGTGGAACAGAAGGTATGCATCAAGAATATTGACAATGCAGAGATGGGGGATGAAGATGATTGGACTCAAGATCTGATAATAAACAGGAGGAATGTGACATTTAAGCTTGACACTGGGGCAAAGTGAGAAAATCCACCTGCAAGCTTGTTCATATTTTGGCCACAAGATGGCACCACTGGGCAAAAAAAGCACCCACCTATGTGTACAAAGGTCAACAATACAAGATCGAGTTTGAAATAGTACAGCAACATGTTCCAGCAATACTGGGCAAAGCAACATGCACAAAGCTAGGCCTGGTGAAGCAAATCTATGGTGTTGAAAAAGAAAATGACATTCTCAAAGACTTTGATGACTTGTTTTCTGGGTTAGGATGTTTACCAGGGAAACACCATATCTAGATTAACCCAACTATTGCACCAGTCGTGCATGCCCCGAGAAAGATTCCAGTAGCTCTCAGGGATCGAGTAGTGGAGGAGCTACACCGAATGGAACAGATGGGAGTCATAACAAGACAAATAGAACCAACTGACTGGGTGAATAGTATGGTGACAGTGGTCACAGAAAAAAAGACGAGGATTTGCATGGATCCACAAGATCTCAACCAAGCCATCAAAAGAGAGCACTATCCACTGCTCACGGTTGAAGAGGTTGTCTCCCGCATGCCTAATGCAAAATACTTTTCAGTATTAGATGCAAATCAAGGTTTCTAGCAGATCAAGCTGGATGAAGGAAGTTCCAAATTATGCACTTTCAACACGCCCATAGGGAGATATCATTTCCGGCGTCTACCCTTTGAGATTTCTTCTGCATCAGAGGTATTCCAGAGATCCGTGGCACAAGTGTGAAGGCCTGGACGGGGTGGTCAACATCACTGATGATTTGCTGATATGGGGTGACACAATTGAGGAACATGATCAGAGACCGAGGAAGCTCCTGGAGAGAGCACGCGAGTATAACCTAAAACTGAACAAAAGTAAATGTAAGATCAGAACTACAGAAATCAAATACATAGGTCATGTACTCAGTGCTGATGGGCTAAAACCAGGTGATGAGAAGGTCAGAGCTGTGGTACAGCTACCACCACCCGAAGACAAGCAAGAACTATTGAGGTTCATGGGCATGATACAGTATCTTGCCAAATTAACTCCCAATTTATCAGAGGTCAGCACTCCACTCCGAAAGCTACTAGAGAGCAACACTGAATGGCATTGGGAAGACGAACAAAAGAAAAGTTTTGACACATTGAAGCAGTTGGTTACCAATGCACCAGCACTCTAGTTCTATGATGTCAATAAACCGGTGACGATGTCTGTGGATGCCAGTTCGGAGGGAATACGAGCTGTTATACTGCAGGATGGGAGGCCTGTGGCGTATGGATCACGAGCACTTACGGACTGTCAACGCCGATATGCTGAAATCGAGAAGGAATTATTCATCTTAATTTATGGGTGTGAGAAGTTCTACCAATATGTATATGGAAAAGAAATCCAGGTTGAGAGTGATCACAAACCACTTGAGAGCATCTTCAAAAAGCCACTCCACCAAGCTCCTATGAGGCTACAAAGGATGCTTCTCAGGCTACAGAGGTACACTCTCACAGTCACCTATAAGCCAGGAAAAGAACTGCACATCACTGATGCTTTGAGCTGTGCTTACCTCAAAGAGCAAAAGGAAGAGTTGCTAGGAAGAGAGCTGGAGGTCAACTGGGTTACACCTCAACTACCCATCTCTGAGGAGAAGTTGAACATGTTCAGGAAAGCGACTGCAGATGATCCTGAAATGCAAATGCTAAGAGACATTACAATGAATGGATGGCCAACAGAAAGATGTTCCAAAGGAAATGCAGAAATACTGGACATTTAAGGAGGAAATCAGCTATGCATCAGGACTAATGTTCAAAACAGCAAAACATCGTACCAAACCAAATGAGACAGGAAATGCTTAACAGAATTCATGAGTCACACCTGGGGATAGTGAAATGTAAAGAAAGAGCAAGGGACATTCTCTATTGGCGAGGCATGTCAACTCAGATAGAAGACATTGTGTCTCAGTGTGCTGTCTGTAATGAGAACAAAAACAGCAATCCAAGAGAGCCTCTGCTTCCCCACCCACTACCAGGAAGACTATGGGAGAAGATGGGCACAGATCTCTTTCACTACAATGGTGCAGAATATCTGCTTTGTGTGGACTACTATTCAAAATATCCGGAGATCGCCAAGTTAAGTGACACGTCCAGTCGAGGTGTCATTACCACAATGAAGTCGACATTCACAAGACATGGTATTCCAGATATTGTCGTTAGTGACAATGGTCCACAATATGCCAATGGTGATTTCAGAGGGTTCTCAGAAAGCTGGGAATTTCAACATGTTACTTCCAGTCCAGGGCACGCTCAGTCTAGTGGACAAGCAGAGAGAACTGTACAAACTGTCAAGAACATGCTCAAGAAGGCACATAGCAGCAACGGTGACCCTTACATTGCTCTGCTTGAATACCGCAGCACACCGATTGAGGGTGTGGGGTTCTCTCCTGCGCAGCTGTTGATGGGACGTCATCTGAAGTCCAAACTGCCAACATCCACAACTCTACTGACTCCTGAAGGTAATGCTCAAGTACATGACAAGCAAAGGTACAAGCAAATAAAGCAAAAGAGCTACTATGACAAACATACAAGACAGTTGCCAGATCTGCATACAGGTGAAAATGTCAGAGTACAGAGAGGAGACACTTGGCAACCAGCTGTGGTTGTAAACAGACATCAGCAACCAATATCCTTCATAGTTCGCACGCCGGATGGAAGAGTCTACAGGAGGAACAGGAAGCATCTGCTGAAGACAGGCGAGAGGGAGTTTCCACGTACAGATGCACAGGACATTCCACAGATACAGACATGGAAACAAATGACACCAAGAGTGATGCAGACCCCAAAGACACAGAGGTCACTGGAGAGACTGACACTGATGAAGGACAAGCACAGTCACAGTTGTATCACACACGGTCTGGGAGACAAGTCAAACTTCCAGTTAGATACAGAGACTAGACATACAAACAGTCTCACACAGTTTGAGGCAAAGTCACACATGTCATAAGTTCCAAGGTGTGAAATAAAAGGTTTATTAGTCTATGTTAGTAAAAGAAAATACACTGCTGTTAGTATTGTAAGATACAATGCAGAATACAGTACAAGGAGGTAAGATTTTTTTTAGTTTATGTGGTGGTTGTTGCACTGTAAGGAGGACATACCTGGAGGCATTGTTTTGGTAATTCACAGTGTTGTAAAAAGAAAAAAAATCTTGAGAAGTGGGGTGTAATGAATTGTGTGAGTATTCGTAGCGTCAGAGTGCGTATGACGTCAGGACATGGAGAAGTAAAAAATGGAAGTCTGGTGAATAAACATGGTTGTTCAATCTACAGCGGTGTCCGAGTCACATCAATATTACAGGTAGAATGAGGAAATTTGAGCAGTTAAGGACTAAATTAAAGAGCAGATCTGAAAAAGGGAAACTAGATTATTACCTGAGCCACACATAAATTGGCCTAGGGTCAGGAAGATTAGAGAGTTAAATGTGTTGGTCAAGGATTGGTGTGAGAGAACTGGGTTTGAATTCATGGGAAATTGGCACCAGTATTGGGGAAGGAGGGACTGTACCAATGGGACGGGCTCCACCTGAACTGTGATGGGACCTGGATCCTAGCGAATCGCATAACTAGGGCTGTGGATAGGGCTTTAAACTAACTAGTGCAAAGGAGTAAAAGATTATAAGATTTTAAAAGCACAATGAGTGTTTGGGCACTTTATTTGAATGCCCATAGTATTCAAAACAATGTCGGTGAACTTGTGGCTCAAATCAGTACAAATAAATATGACTTATGGACCATTACAGAGACGTGGTTGCAGGGTGGAGAGGATTGGGACTGACATATCCAAGGATATCAGGTAACACAGTGTTGGAAAATGTATGGTTATGCACTTTGGTGGAAAAAATAAATGGGCAGACTATTGCATATTTAGATGGGGAAAGAATTCAAAATGCAGAGATTCAAAAGGACTTGGGATCCTTGTGCAGGATACCCAAAAGGTTAACCTCCAGGTTGAATTGGTGCAGAAGGTGAATGCAATGTTAGCATTCATTTCTAGAGGTATTGAATGTAAGAGCAGGGATGTGATGTTGAAGGTCTATAAGGCACTCATGAGACCACACTTGGAGTATCGTGTGCAGTTTTGGGATCCTTATTTTAGAAAGGATATAGTGACATTGGAGAAAGTTCAGAGAAGATTCACAAGAATGATTCCAGGAATGAAAGGGTTACCATATGAGGATTGTCTGGCAGCGCTTGGGCTGTATTCCCTGTTCAGGAGAATGAGGGGGGATCTCATAGAAATATTCCGAATGTTAAAAGACCTCAACAGATTAGATATGGCAAAGTTATTTCCCATGGTAGGGGGGTCTAGGACAAGAGGGCACGACTTCAGGATTGAAGGACGTCCACTTAGAACAGAAATGCGAAGAAATTACTTTAGTCAGAGGGTGGGAAATCTGTGGAATTTGTGCCACGAGTGGCTGTGGAGGCCAAGTCATTGGGTGCATTGAAGACAGAGATAGATAGGTTCTTGATTAGTCAGGGCATCAAAGGGTATGGGGAGAAGACAAGGGTGTGGAGATGACTGGAAGAATTGGATCAACCCATGATTGAATGGCGGAGCAGACTCGATGGGCTGAATGGCCTACTTCTGCTCCTATATCTTATGGTCTTATCTTAATATGGAAGCATAGGCAAGGGTGGTGGGGTACCGCTCTTAACTAAAGATGAGATCAAGGCAATAGTGAGAGACAATATAAGATCTAAGGAGCAGAATGTTGAATCCATCTGGGTAAAGATTAGGAATAATAAAGGGAAAAAAAAATACTGGTGGGAGTTGTCCATCAGCCACCAAATAATAACATTATAGTGACACAGGCAATAAACAAATATCTGAGGCATGTAAGAATGGAACAGCAGTTATCATGGGGGGCTTTAACCTGCACATAGATTGGGTGAATCAGGTTGGTTGAGGCAGTTTTGAGGAGGACTCCATAGAATGCACCCATGATGACTTTCTCGAACAGCATGTCACTGAACTACAAGGGAATGCGTTATCTTAGATCTGGTCCTGTGCAATGAGCCAGGTAACATTAGTGATCTTGTAGTTAGAGATCCTCTTGGAAAGAGTGATCATAGTATGATTGAATTTCTCATTCGAATGGAGGGTGAAATCATTCAATCAAAACCAGTGTATTATGCCTAAACAATGGAGACTACAATGGGATGAGGGAGGATTTGGCGAGCGTAGACTGGGAACACATATATGGTGGGACAGTTTAGAAAGAGTGGCAGACTTTCAGAGAGATTTTTCATGGTGCTCAACAAAAGTATATTCCAGTTAAAAACAAGGGCAGTAAGGGTGGAGAGAGCCAGCCTTGGATAACTAAGGAAATAAAAGAAGGCATCAAACTAAAAGCTCATGCATACAAAGTCACCAAGAGTAGTGGGAAACTGGAAGATTGGGAAAACTTTAAAAAGCAACAACGTACCACTAAGCGAGCAACAAAGAAAAGGAAGCTACATTATGAAAATAAATTAGCACAAAATATAAAAATGGGTAGTAAAAGTTTTTGTAATTATATAAAGTGGAAAAGAGTGACTAAATGTAGATCCCTTGGAGGACGAGAAGGGGGAATTGATATTGGCTAATGAGGAAATGACCGAGGCTTTGAATGACTATTTTGTGCCCTTCTGCATGGTGGAGGACGCATCTAACATGCTAGAGAGAGATATTATGGATGCAATATGAGGTGAGGATCTCGATAGAATAGCTATCACTAATGAGGTAGTGCTGAGCAAATTTGTGGGCCTGAAGATAGGCAAGTCCCCTGGTCCTGATGGAATGCATCCCAGGGCAGTTCTGGTCTCCTTACTTGAAGGATATACTGGCTTTGGAGGCGGTGCAGAAGAGGTTCACCAGGTTGATTACAGAGGTGAGGGGGTTAGACCATGAGGAGAGATTGAGTTGCCCTAGACTGTACTCGCTGGAATTCAGAAGAATGAGAGGATCTTATAGAAACATATAAAATTATGAAAGGGCAAGATAGGATAGGGGCAGGAAAATTGCTTCCACTGGTGGGTGAGACAAGAACTAGGGGACATAGCCTCAAGATTTGGGGGAGTAAATACAGGATGTAGATGAGAGGGAACTGCTTTTCTCAGAGAGTGGTGAATCTGTGGAATTCTCTGCCCAATAAAGCAGTGGAGGATATCTCATTAAATATGTTTAAGACAAGGTTGGATGGATTTTTGCATAGTAGGGGAATTAAGGGTTATGGGGTATAGGCAGGTAGGTGGAGATGAGTCCTTGACCAGGTCGGCCATGATCATATTGAATGGTGGAGCAGGCTCAGTGGCCCAGATGGCCTGCTGCTGTTCCTGTTTCTTATGTTCTCCCAAGCCACAGTAATCTTACAGACTGCATCATTGTTTTCCACCAGGATTTCCCTGTATTTTACTGTATTCATTTTGCCCTCTACCTTCACAAGCCTTCCAGGGCCTACTGTGGCGAAGCATCCCCACAGCATGATGCAGCCACCACTTTGCTTAATGGTAGGGATGGTGTGTTTGTGATGATGTGCTGTGTTTGGCTTACTCCAATCATAGCGTTTGGTCTGATGACCAAAAAGCTCAATTTTGATTTTATCAGACCATTGAACCTTCTTCCAGCTGACTTCAGAGTCTCCCCCGTGCCTTCAGGCAAACTCTAGTCAAGGTTTCATGTGAGTTTTTTCCAACAGTGGCTTTCTCTTTATCACTCTCCCATAAAGCTGCGACTGGTGAAGCACCTGGGCAACAGTTGTTGTATGCACAGTCTCTCCCATCTCAGCCACTGAAGCTTGTAGCTCCCACAGAGCTGTCAAAGGTCTCTTGGTAGCCTCTCTCACTAGTCCCCTTATAACCATATAACAATTGCAGCACGGAAACAGGCCATCTCGGCCCTTCTAGTCCGTGCCGAACGCTTACTCTCACCTAGTCCCATCGACCTGCGCTCAGCTCATAACCCTCCATTCCTTTCCTGTCCATATAGCTATCCAATTTGACTTTAAATGACAACATCAAACCTGCCTCAACCACTTCTGCTGGAAGCTCATTCCACACAGCTATCACTCTCTGAGTAAAGAAGTTCCCCCTCATGTTACCCCTAGACTTTTGCCCTTTAACTCTCAACTCATGTCCTCTTGTTTGAATCTTCCCCACTCTCAATGGAAAAAGCCTATCCACGTCAACTCTATCTATCCTCCTCATAATTTTAAATACCTCTATCAAGTCCCCCCTCAACCTTCTATGGTCCAAAGAATAAAGACCTAACTTGTTCAACCTTTCTCTGTAATTTAGGTGATGAAACCCAGGTTACATTCTAGTAAATCTTCTCTGTACTCTCTCTATTTTGTTGACATCTTTCCTATAATTTGGTGACCAGAACTGTACAAAATACTCCAAATTTGGCCTTACCAATGCCTTGTGTAATTTCAACATTACATTCCAACTCCTATACTCAATGCTCTGATTTATAAAGGTCAGCATACCAAAAGCTTTCTTCACCACCCTATCCACATGAGATTCCACCTTCAGGGAATTATGCACTATTATTCCTAGATCCCTCTGTTCTACTGCATTCTTCAATGCCCTACCATTTACCATCTATGTCCTATTTTGATTAGTCCTACCAAAATGTAGCACCTCACATTTATCAGCTTTAAACTCCATCTGCTATCTTTCAGCCCACTCTTCTAACTGGCCTACATCTCTCTGTAAGCTTTGAAAACCTACTTCATTATCCACAACTCCACCTATCTTAGTATCATCTGCAAACTTACTAATCCAATTTACCACCCCATCATCCAGATCATTAGTGTGTAAGACAAACAACATTGGACCCAGTACAGATCCCTGAGGCACACCACCAGACACCGGCCTCCAATCTGACACACAGTTATCCACCACTACTGTCTGGCGTCTCCCATCCAGCCACTGCTGAATCCATTTTACTACTTCAATATTAATACCTAACGATTGAACCTTCCTAACTAACCTTCCATGTGGAACCTTGTCAAAGGCCTTACTGAAGTCCAGATAGACACCATCCACCGCTTTACCCTTGTCAACTTTCCTAGTAACCTCTTCAAAAAAATTCAATAAGATTTGTCAAACATGACCTTCCTCGCACAAATCCATGTTGACTGTTCCTAATCAGGTCCTACCTATCCAGATAATTATATATACCATCTCTAAGAATACTTTCCATCAAATTACCCACCACTGACATCAAACTCATAGGCCGATAATTGGTAGGTTTACTCTTAGAACCCTTTTTAAACAACGGAACAACATGAGCAATATGCCAATCCTCCGGCACCATCTCCGTTTCTAATGACATTTGAAATATTTCTGTCAGAGCCCCTGCTATTTCCACACTAACTTCCCTCAAGGTCCTAGGGAATATCCTGTCAGGACCCGGAGACTTATCCACTTTTATATTCCTTAAAAGCGCCAGTACTTCCTCTTCTTTAATCATCATAGTTTCCATAACTTCCCTACCTGTTCCCCTTACCTTACACAATTCAATATCCTTCTCTTTAGTGAATACTGAAGAAAAGAAATTGTTCAAAATCTCCCCCATCTCTTTTGGCTGCACACATAGCTGTCCACTCTGATTCTCTAAGGGACCAATTTTATCCCTCACTATCCTTTTACTATTAATATAACTGTAGGAACCCATTGGATTTATTTTCACCTTACTTGCTAAAGAAACCTCATATCTTCTTTTAGCTTTTCTAATTTCTTTCTTAAGATTCTTTTTACATTTTTTATATTCCTCGAGTACCTCATTTACTCCATGCTGCCTATATTTATTGTAGATCTCTCTGTTTTTCGGAACCAAGTTTTCAATATCCCTTGAAAACCATGGCTCTCTCAAACTTTTAACCTTTCCTTTCAACCTAACAGGAACATAAAGATTCTGTACCCTCAAAATTTCACCTTTAAATGACCTCCAATTCTCTATTACATCCTTCCTATAAAACACATTGTCCCAATCCACTCCTTCTAAATCCTTTCACATCTCCTTAAAGTTACCCTTTTCCAATCAAAAATCTCAACCCTGGGTCCAGACCTATCCTTCTCCATAGTTATGTTAAAACTAATGACATTGTGATCACTGGACCCGAAGTGCCCCCCAACACAAACCTCAGTCACCTGACCTATCTCATTCCCTAACAGGAGATCCAGCACTGCCCCTTCTCTAGTTGGTACCTCTATGTATTGCTGCAAAAAACTATCCTGCACACATTTTACAAACTCCAAACCATCCAGCCCTTTTACAGTATGGGTTTCCCAGTCTATGTGTGGAAAATTAAAATCTTCCACAATCACAACCTTGTGCTTACTACAAATATCTGCTAACTCCTTACAAATTTGCTCCTCCAATTCTCGCTGCCCATTTGATGGTCTATAATACACCCCCATAAGTGTTACTACACCTTTCCCATTCCTCAATTCCACCCAAATAGCCTCCCTAGATGAGCCCTCTAATCTATTCTGCCAGAGCACCGCTGTAATATTTTTTCTGACAAGCAATTCAACACTTCCCCCTCTTGTCCCTCCGATTTTATCACACCTGAAGCAATAAAATCCAGGAATATCTAGTTGTCAATCACACCCCTCCTGTAACCATGTTTCACTAATAGTTACCACATCATACTTCCAGGTATCAATCCATGCTTTAAGCTCATCCACCTTTCTTATAATGCTCCTAGCATTAAAATAATTGCATTTAAGAAATTTTCCACCTCTTACTCTCTGTTTGTCACTAACGGTGCAAACAACTTTACTATTTTCATTTTCTTCCTTCTCCCCTACATCTGTTCCTACACTCTGGTTCCTCTCCCCCTCTGGATCCAGTTTAAATCAACTGGAGCCTCTCTAGCAAACCTACCTGTAAGAATATCTGTCTCCCTCCAGTTCAGATGTAAACTGTCCCGCCGGAACAGGTCCCACCTTCCCTGGAAAACTGCCCAAATATCTAAAAATCTGAAGCCCTCCCTCCTGCACCATGTCTTCAGCCACGTGTTGATCTGCGCTATCTTACTATTTCTAAACCCGCCTGCACATGGCACTGGTAACAATCCTGAGATTGCTATCCTGGAGGTCCTGTCCTTTAACTTGGAGCCTAACTCCCTAAACTCACCTTTCAGGACCTCCTCACTCTTCCTACCCATATCGTTGGTCCCTGCATGGGCCACGACATCCAGCTGTTCACCCTCCCTCTTGAGAATACTGAGAACTCAATCTGAGATATCGCGGACCTTGGCACCAGGGAGGCAACAGATCATCCGGGATTCTCGATCTCTTCCACCCCCAGAACCTTTTATCTGTCCCCCTAACTACCAAATCCCCTGTCACTACTGCTCTCCTCTTTTCCTTCCTTCCCTTCTGAGTTGAGGGTCCTGTCTCGGTGCCAGAGACTCAACCACTGCAACTTGTCCCTGGTAAGCTGTCCCCATCAACAGTATCCAAAATGATGTACTTATTATTGGTGGGAACGGCCACAGGGGTGCTCTGCTCATTCTTTCTATTCCCCTTCCCTCTCCTTACAGTCACCCAGCTACCTGTCTCCTGACTCTTAGGGGTGACTATCTCCCTGTAACTCTTGTCTATTTCTGCCTCTCGAATGATCCGAAGTTCATCCAGCTCCAGCTCCAGTTCCCTAACTCGGTTTGTCAGGAGCTGCAGCTGGATGCACCTTTTACAGGTGTAGTCATCAGGGACCCTTCTTGCACGGTCACCCGTTTTTGAGGACGGCCTGCTCTAGGCAGATTTACAGCTGTGCCATATTCTTTCCATTTCTTGATGATTGACTTCACCGTACTCCAAAGGATATTCAGTGACTTGGAAATTTTCTTGTATCCATCTCCTGACTTGTGCTTTTCAATAACCTTTTCACAGAGTTGCTTGGGGTGTTCTTTTGTCTTCATGGTGTAGTTTTTGCCAGGATACTGACTCACCAGCAGTTGGACCTTCCAGATACAGGTGTATTTTTACCACAATCAATTGAAACACCTTGACTGCACACAGGTAGTCTCCATTTGCAGTAACTAATTATGTGACTTCTAAAACCAATTGCCTGCACCAGTGATGATTTGGTGTGTCATATTAAAGTGGGGAGGGGGATACTTATGTAATCAATTTTTTGTGCTTTATATTTGTAATTAATTTAGATGACTTTGTAGAGATCTGTTTTTACTTACACAAAAGAGTCTTTTCCTGTTGATCAGTGTGAAAGAGCCAGATTAAATCCACTGTTATTCAATGTTGTAAAACAATAAAACATGAAAACTTCCAAGGCATGGGAGGGGGTGAATACTGGTTGTAAATTGCTATAGATCCCAATTAAATTTGATGACTTATTGGTACTATGCATCCCCATTTACAGAGCACTAGCTTTTAAAGGCCACTCTCCAATATGCCTCAGGACTAGTTTGTTTATTGTATCCTGGTGAATTTTCTTGCAAGATTGGCAGAGAGAGGGCCAGTGGAAAGAAAGGAAAATTTTCCCCATTTCTCAGCCTAGGGCCTTAATTCTGAATGCCGGTCAGGCTTATAATGAAGAATATGGTTCAGCTGGCTACTTAAGGAGCTACTCACCCAGAAAACAAGGAATTCCACGGGACACTGAGCTTGTATATAAGAGTCATTCAGCATAGAAACAGGCCCTTTGACCCACTGAGTCACTGCTAACATAAAGCACTCATCTACCTTAATCACATTTATTTATTGCCTCATTCCCATTGACTCTCCCCACATCCTAACACTTACCAACACACTGTGGGCAATTTCCGGTCTCCAATTAAACTACCGCCTGACTTGTTTTCACTTGGAACGGCACCTCCCACGCTGCCTTCAGCTGTGTCACTCAAAAGCGACTTGGAAGATTCACTGACGGCCAGTCTTACATCAGTTGTTGGAGTTTGTATCTGTTCGCCTGCAGCCAAAGGCAGGCATCATTGAAACTCTTTGTGTCTGTGTGGAGTTCTGAGCTCTCCACTTAGAGCCCTGCTTCCTCTGATCAGAAACAGATTGCTGTTAACTGGGAGTAGGTTGCCATTCTCAGGAACACAAAGATGTCACCTGCACATGGTTTGGTCTCCACTTGGCTCAGATTGCTGGACAGTCTGGGGTGGGTGGGGAAGGAGCTAACAACTTGGAAATTACTGAGGAGTAGGCTGCACTGTGAGATTTAGTGCAGGACTAAATGCTGTTTTTTTTTGTGCATTCAGGGTCACAATCCATTGTTTGCATTTCCTTGGATATTCCACTGCCACTGAGCAGTGTGGAAGTGCTGTCACCCTTTCAGTGCTTTTCCTTCCGTTATTGACACCCTGACATTGTACTTGTCTGTGCTCCACATCCAGGTACCCAAGATTGCAGCCTCAGTAGCCAGCAATAGATCTTGGTGTGGTTGACTATCATTGACTCTGCCAGGCAGCAGCCATCCATCATTATGGAAACAAGAATTCTGGAGTGAGAAGTATAGCAGTTCTGTAAGAGCAGTTTGTTCTGTTTTCAACCTGTTTGGGTTATTGTTGAAGAGAAGGGATGCTGAGGAATGTGTGTCATCCAATTAGGATGGTGGAACTGGGAGAAGGGTTGAGAGAACACTGCGGGGAGACGGTTTTGTGAGGGACAAGGTTGGTCTTAGTTTTTGTTGGTTCGGCAGGAGATGAACTGGAGAGAACCAATCGGAAGATTCAGTCTGGTGGGGGACTGTGATTCAATGGAGCCAGGCGCCGAGATCGGCTGAGGATTGGTGAATATGAATTCTGGGAAGGGTTGAGCTCTAACTTGTGCATATTTGACTGTTTAATTATAATGGCCCCTTATTGTTTTTTTTTCTTTACTAACCCTTTACTTAAATTAAGATTCATAAATATAATTCCTTTAATTGTATGTAGTGTGCTGTCTGTTGTTTCTTGGCACTGGGTTGTAACAGGGTAAGAAATTACACAGCGTCCACACAAACCGTGCTTTGGGGTGGAAGAGCCATCTCAATCTCCTGGGTTTGGCGGGACCTGAGTATGTATTCCCTAGACTTGTGCAGTCAAGGAAGCAAGTGGGATTTCATACAAATGTACATGAAGGATTCACAGTAAAAGTGGCTAGTTTAATTTCCTATCTACTGTAATTGTCACTGAGAAGCCACAGTATTTGGCTGCAATGCCAAAAAAAACTTTTCCCATGGGCTTGTTATCGAAAAAGTACTACTGCACACAATTGCTACCCTTTTAGCACAAAGCTGATGAGGTGTTTACCAGTTGACAGTATGATGTCAGAGAAAGGTTTTTATTTCTAGGGTTCTGTTTCTCTCTGTCGAAGGGGCTGGTGGTCCTCACATTCTTTGTGGGCAGTTTAAAACACTCAAGGAACTTCAGTGCCGTGCTGTGGTGGACATATGGCACTGCATCTGATGCAAAGTTTATGCTGTGCAGTACGGTAATTAGTAAATAATATGATCCAGATATTTACAGATGTTTTCAGTATTTTGAGTAACTTTATCTGATACTTCTGCAGCTGACTGTAAATGTTTGATTTACAATTCTGTAATATTTCCTTTTTAAAAGTAATTTTTTTTAGGAGGCCAGTGGTAGAGGTGCTGAGTCTTGGGAAGAAAACTTTTTACCTGTTCACACTTTTCGTGTTTGCATTGCCTCATCAATATTGAAGCATTCTATGATAACCGTTACACAGCTTATAACAATTGGCAATGAACAAATGCAGGAAACACACAACATATTTTGTAAAGACAACGAAGCAACATCATTCCTTATATCAATTTTTATTAGTGTTAATTTCAGCCTATAGAATTTTAAAGCAGAATGTGTTGAGAATTCCAACATAAGTGTAGTTGCCTTTGTGATAACCTGATACAACTCTGAGCCTGTTGCTCAGCAGCTTCAGTCAGCTGAGAGCAAGTGCTTCATTCTTTCAAAGTATAGAGAAATAAATCAAACAAATAAGGAGACTGCAGTTCCAATAAGAATATGAATGTGTTCTGCAACACACACAAAGCTGGAGGAACTCAGCAGGCCAGGCTGTATCCTTGGGGAAAAACGTACTGTTGACGCTTCGGGTTGAAACCTCTTTGGCGGGACTGGAGGAAGAAAAGGGAGTGGGAAATGCCCCCCACCCCCCTTCACCATTTCCCATCCCCTTCCCTCTCTCTCATGTTATCTCCTTGTTCACTCATCACCTCCCTCTGGTGCTCCTTTCCACACCCCCTTTTTTCTTTCTTCCATGGCCTTCTGTCTCTTTCACCAGTCAACTCTGCAGCTCTTTACTGCATCTAGGTTGCAAGTTTCACCTATCACTTGGAGTTTCTCTCTTACCCTCCCCCCACCTTTTAAATCTACTCCTCAGCTTTTTCTCTCCAGTCCTGCTGAAGGGTCTCGGCCCGAAACGTCGACTGTACTCTTTTCTATTGATGCTGCTGCCTGGAGGAACTGGCCTGCTGAGATCCTTCAGCATTTTGTGTGTGTTGCTCGGATTTCCAGCATCTGCAGATTTTCTCCTGTTTGTGATTTGACAATATATCTATTTTCTTCTTGTTTTAAAATGTTTTTAAGTAGCTTTGGCGTCGTCTGGATTTCACATTACATGTCACCCTCACTGTGATACTGCACATGCATCCTGGCAAATCCTCCAGTGGATTTTGTGCATGAGAAAGCAGGACGCAGCTTGTATGTTGTAAGAAAATCTGTGTACCATATTGTCTTAATTATGTTTAATGTCATGCATGAAGATGATTTTTTGTTGTTTAAGGCTTGTTCATTGCTACCTTGCTTCAGCTGTTTGTGTTAAATCACGGATACCCACACAAGAACATATAGAACTAGCAGTTCACCCATTCTATCCAACACAATGTATCATTTTATGATCATTCCTCACTCCACCCAAAACGTAATCTTCCTGGAGCAGCAGGACTGACATGGGAAATGAATGGAAAACACGCCGTTGAAGGAACTCAGCGAGCCAGGCTGTATCATTGGAGGCAAAGAGATGGTCAACATTTTGTGTTGCAGCCCTGCACCAGGACTGAGAGAGTAGAGGGGAGATGATGAGGTGAGGATAGCGCTAGGTGATGACAGGTTGGTGGGCTGATGAAGCCAGGTAGGGGAGCGGGTGAATGGAGATGCCCAGAGAGGCTGGGAGGTGGAAACAAAAATGGGCTGCAGATTCTGCAAGGAAGATGATTGAGCTCAACCGGACAAGGAGGGGAATGGTGGGCAGACTGCAGGGAGAGGGGAAAATTTAATTTTTAATTTTAAGTCTCAAAAACTAATTTTATCTAATTTGCTGAACTAAAGAATATAACAAGGCCACTGTTTCTAACTGACTTGGTTCCAATTGGATATCGTGCAATTGAATAGTTCTTGGTATCCTTCAGGCAGTCTTTAAAGATTTGAATAAATTAATTTCAACTCCTGCATATCATAGTTATTTCATTTTCATTCAAATTCCATTGATGTTTCTGTATGTAAATTAATCTTTCTCCAAAAAAAAAATCATCTGGGTTCTGAAGAAGGGTCTCGGCCTGAAACATCAACTGTGTACTCTTTTCCATAGTTGCTGGCTGGCCTGCAAGGTTTCTCCAGCATTTTGTGTGTGTTGCTTTAGTGGTGTCAGCAACCTTTTAGCGTGGAACATGGTCAGGAATGCCTTGTTTTTGTACTGACTACCAATATCTTCACCTGTCTTTGTCAGGGTTTTTGTGTTTTCCTAGAAGGCATACTGTATTGCTATTGACTAAAGAGTTTCAAAATATTTTCTGTCATTCACAGCAAATGAAAGCAGTTCAGGCACAGTGCATATAGTCTGTGGGGGAAGTTTAACTGGCTAATGGACTTGAAAGTTGCAGGTTCTGGTCCTATTTTTGAAATCTGATAGCCAAGCATAGGCTGATAATTCAGTGAATTGAGGACTTCATGAGAAATGGATATAGGTTTTAAATGAGATGTTGAACTTGAACTCAAGCTGTCTTGTCAAGTGAATGTAAAAAAAAATGTCATGGCAGTCTCCAATGAATAGGGCAGTTCCTTCTTTATATTTCAAAAAACACAATAAAAAAAGAAGCCTCATTATCCAGTCCACCTAATTATCTACTTAGTTTCTGTTTGTGCGATCTTATTTAGTAACTTGCCACATGCTTTTGAGGATAGAGGTAGAAAGATCAGTCAGATGTATATATGGCTATCACTGGATTACTGGAATCTCTTCTGGGTTAAGGTACAAGAAGGGTAAATTGTGCTTGAACTGGAGGGGGACCAATATGCTTTGAGGGAGGTTTGTTAGTGTTACTCGGGAGGGTTTAAGCAGTGAGGAGGTTTTGCATTGCTGACCGGGGGAATCTTCACAACCGAACTCAGAGAGGACACCCTAAAGGGGCAGCCAAGGTAGAACTTAGAAATCAGAAAGGGGCAATCTCTTTGGGAGGCACCCAATAATTATTGGAAATTAGAAGATCAGATATTTAGACAGATTACAGAAAGATGTAAGTGCAATAGGGTGGTGGTAGATTGGGATCATGAAGCTGGGATTGCTTTAATGCAGAGGGATTTGATAGGGAAGAATAGGTCAAATGTATTTGACAGATTTTTGGAACAGTTTGTAACAAGCCCCAGCAAGGAAGGAGCTGGACTTAACTTGTTGGAACATGGTGGGCAAATGATTGAAGTGTCTGTGGAAGAACCCTTGGAGCTTCAAGGTAGGCATGGAGAAAGGTAAAGCAGGTCCTCGAGCCAGTGCCTTAGGTGAGGATGGGTTTTGCAGATTTACAGATTTTGATACAAGACCTGATCTGTGACAGATAGATTAGGAATAGTGTCTTGGTGGGTGGGGGATCAATATCTGATAACCATAATGTATTTGAAAGTGAGATAGTAAGAATCCAGAGTTCCAGTATTTCCTGTTAGGGTAAGAGGCAAAGATGGGAGCCTTGGTTAACAAAGGATATTGAAGATTTGATCAGGGAGACATCAGGTATAGGAAATTAGTTTCAAATGAATGGGGATATGGGAGAAAATTTGAGAAAGAAATTGGGTGGGGGGAACCATAAAATGCCTTGACAAGTGGAATTAAGGAGAATCCTAAAACCTTTAAGTACATCAGAAACAAGAATGTAGATAAGTAAGTCTCCCTAGGGACCAGAGGGGTAGGGGGTTGTAGTGGATGGAAGTCTGTAAAAAGTGATATACTGCAGTGATCGGTACTGGGGCCATTGTTCTTTGTCATATGAAACCTTGAAAATGTACATGGTTTGTTAGTAAGTTTGCAAATGACACATAAATTAGTACTTTCATAGTGTAGTGAACAAGATTGTCTCAGGATACAATGGGACATAGATCAGTTGGAAAGTTGGGTAGAAAAGTAGCAGATAGAATTTAATTCAGTTAAGTGTGAGATAGTGGTAGGATATAGTGTAAAAAGAAAAAAGGTTGTCAGGGGCATTGAAGTACAGAGAAGCGTTGGGGTGTAAGTCTATCAACCCTTGAAAGTGATGACACATGTGGTAGTGAAAAAGGCCAAGGTGGTTATTATAAGATTTTGGATGCATTTGTACAAACCATTCGTTAGACCGCACTTGGAGCATTGTACATGGTTCTGTTTGCCACACTTTAGCAAAGTTGTGTTAATAATGGTGAGGGTAGAGAAGAAATTCATCAGGATATTGCCTGGAATGGAAGATTGTAGATATAAGCAGAGACTAGATAGACTGTGTTTATTCTTACTGGAATGAAGGAGGTTGAGAGGTGACCTTATAGAGAGATGTACCTCAGATTGTCATAATCTAAATCCCAAGGCAGGGGAGAATATACAGTAACTGGAGAAAACGGGGCCAAAAGAGCCTATTTCTGTGCTGTACATTTTTATAGCTCTATAATTCACAAATTAGCTTTTGTATTTTCTACAACTGCAACAGTAAATTTCAAAAGCATTCTGTAGTACTTTGGGATATCCTGATGAAAGATGTTATGTAGTGCATGTTTTTTTTTCCCTCTGTGGAGAATTCTAGAATTATGAGGGTTTACTCCAGATAGTCATAAAAGAGGATGCTGTCCAAGTTGCGTGCCATCTTGGACAATGTCTCCCATCCACTACATAATGTACTGGGTGGGCACAGGAGTACATTCAGCCAGAGACTCATTCCACCGAGATGCAACATAGAGTGTCATAGGAAGTCATTCCTGCCTGTGGCCATCAAACTTTACAACTCCTCCCTTGGAGGGTCAGACACCCTGAGCCAATAGGCTGGTCCTGGACTTATTTCCTGGAATAATTTACATATTACTATTTAACTATTTATGGTTTTATTACTATTTAATTATTTATTGTGCAACTGTAACGAAAACCAATTTCCCTCGGGACCAATAAAGTATGACTATGACTATATATCCCAAGGTACGGAGTATATAACTAGAGGGAACAGATTAAAGGTGAGGGGGGAGAAATTGGATCGAAATCTAAGGGACAAGTTTTTCCACATTGAGGCTAATGAAAATCTGCAAAGAGCTATGAGGGAAGCTGGTGGAGGAAGATACAATTGCAATATTTAAAAGGTATTTTGATAGGAAAGACACAGAGGAACACGAACCTAATGTGAGCAAAGGGGGTTTAGCATCGATGGACATCACAGTTGGCATGGACAAATGGGGTCAAAAGATCATTTTTAAGATGCTATTTATAAATTAGCTTCTGTATTTTCTACGTTTGCAACAGTAAATTTCAAAAGCACTAGGTAATTGATTTGGGATATCCTGATAAGGTGTTATATAGTGCATGTCTTTGAACCGTCCTTGAAGTCCAACAATATACTGTGCCTATGAAAGGTATTCACCCACCTTCAAAGTTTTCTTTTTTTTTGTTTTACAACATTGAATCACAGTGGATTTAGTTTGTCTCTTTTTGACACTGGTCAACAGAAAAAGACACTTTTGTGTCAAAGTCAAAACAGATCTCTACAAAGTGATCTAAATTAATTATAAATATAAAACACAAGATAATTGATTGCCTAAGTATTCACCCCCTTTAATATGACACCTTAAATCATCACTGGCACATCCAACTGGTTTTAGAAGTCACATAATTAGTTACTGCAAATGGAGATCACTGTGTGCAGTCGAGGTGTTTCAAGTGATTATAGTAAAAATACATCTGTACCTGGAAGGTTCAACTGCTGGTGAGTCAGTATCCTGGCAAAAACTACACCATGAAGACAAAAGAAGACTCCAAGCAACTTGGTGAAAAGGTTATTGAAAAGCACAAGTCAGGAGACGGATACAAGAAAATTTCCAAGTCACTGAATATCCTTTGGAGTACAGTGAAGTCAATCATCAAGAAATGGAAAGAATATGGCACAGCTGTAAATCTGCCTAGAGCAGGCCGTCCTCAAAAACTGTGACTGTACAGGAAGGGGACTCAGGAGGGAGGCCACCAAGAGACCTATGACAACTCTGGAGGAGTTACAAGCTTCAGTGGCTGAGATGGTAGAAACAGCGTATGCAACACCTGTTGCGTGGCTGCTTTCCCAGCCACAGCTTTATGGAAGTGTGGCAAAGAGGGAAAAAAAACTCACATAAAATCTCGGCTAGAGTTTGCCAAAAGGCATGTGGAACACTCTGAAGTCAGCTGGAAGAAGATTGTATGGTTTGATGAAACCAAAATTAAGCTTTTAGGCCATCAGACTAAATGCTGTGCTTGGCGTAAACCAAACACGGCACATCATCCCTACCATGAAGCATGGTGGTGACTGCATCATGCTGTGGGGATGCCTCACTGCATCAGGCACTGGAAGGCTTGTGAAGGTAGAGGGTATAATAAATGCAGCAAAATACAGGGAAATCCTGGAGGAAAACCTGATGCAGTCTGCAAGAGAACTGCAACTTGGGAGAAGATTTATTTTCAATGACCCCAAGCATAAAGCCAAAGCTACACAGGAATGCTTAAAACAACAAAATAGTGTCCTGGAGTGACCAAGTCAGAGTCCAGACCTCAATCCAATTGAGAATTTGTGACTGAACCTGAAAAGAGCTGTTTATTCACGATCCCTATGCAACCTGACAGAGCTTGAGCAGTTCTGTTGTTACATGCCCAAGGAGATCTTTTTTTTTTTGTCAGAATGCTGTAGTGGTCTTTTGGAGGTCACCTGATGTGATTTTCCCGCCAATGTGAGGTCACGTGATGACATGTGCCCCGTGACTATATAAGGGTCAACCCAGGTGACGCAGTTTTTTTAAGTTTGTAGATTTCCAGGTAGAATGTGCTGTATCTCCGTTTCTGTTGCGTGTTTGTTTTCGTGACGCAGTTTCATTTTTAAAACAGAGTGTGCGTTCTGTTGAGAGATTCCATGTTATTTGGACTGGGAATTTGTGGCTGGATGTGCTAATTTACTCAATTCTGACAGTTGAAGAGAGAGTGAAGAATTCATCGAAGGATCGAGAGAAGTCGGCATCGTTTGGCAGTTTAATAAAGAATCAACCTTATTGAGTCTTCATTGGAGGAGTACCTGCATCGAGATAACTCTTGCCAGAAAGAGCAATGAGTTCATGCAAAAAGGTGCTCTCTCTCTCTAAAGGAATTTAAGGTCAGTCGATTTGAACTGTTTATTTTCGACATCGTGAATCTTGTGGACAGAACCAGCAGTAAAGGTGCATCTGTGAAGAAATCCTTCTCCAGAGAAGTCTCTCCCAATTGAACGTGTAAATCTGTTGGACTTTCGAAGTTATCGTTTTAAGAACTATATCTGACTGTATCGCTTTACGAACTGTTTAAGCATTTAACGCTGTAAGAACCAGAGCCCAGTGGCGAGTTGGTGAATGACTGCATATCTGTTAACTTGCAGTTAAAGTTTTCATTTGTTTTTTTTTCCCCTTATCGTTTATCGGTGTTTAATAAATGTTTGGTTATTTTCATATAACCTGTCTTGATTGATATTCATTGTTGCCGGTTATGTAACACTGTAAAGGAGAATGGGAAAAATAGCAGTGTTTAGATGTGCATAGCTGATAGAGACCTATCCACACAGACTCAAGGTTGGAATTGCTGCCAAAGGTGCATCTACTAAATCCTGACTTGAAGGAAGGGGTGAGTAATTATGCAATCAAATATTTTGTGTTTAATAATTGTAATAAATTTAGACCAATTTGTAGAAATTTGTTTTCACTTTGACACGAGAGTCTTTTCTGTTGACCAGTGTTTAATAAAAATCAAGTTAGACCCATTGTAATTTTTCCAAGGGAGGTGAATGCTTTCTATAGGCACCATAAGTTATGTTAGTATAGGCAAGAAAAAATGTTTGCAATGTTTTGATTATTTACAAATTACATAAGATCACGGTCCAGTATATAACTTACTAACATGTGAATGACATGAAATAAAAGAAGTACATCCAGTGAAGCCCTTATAATTATGATGCCCCTTTCATTATAGTTTAAACATTCTGCACACCATACAAAACCAGATTCAGGTTTATTATCTTTGCTCTATATGATGTGAGAATTGTTGTTTTGCAGCAGCAGTACATGCAAAGACATAAAATAGTAAAATAGTGCAAGAGAAGGGAACAATAAAGTAATGTTCATGGATTCATGGATTGTTTGGAAATCTCTTGTCTCTGGGGAAAGATGCTGCACCTGAATTGTTAAGTGTCGTTCTTCCAGGCTCCTGTACCTCTTCTCCGATGGTAGTAATGAGACACCTCCTGGATGGTGAAGGCCTTTAATGAAAGATGCCACTTTCCTGAAGCAAAGCATCCTGAAGATATCCTCAACTGTGGGGAGTATTGAGCCCGTGATGTAGCTGACTGAGTCTACAATTTTCTGCAGTCTCTTGTGATCCTATGCATTGGGGTCTCCATACCACACGGTGATGCAACCAGTCAGAATGCTCTGTACTGTACAGCTATAGAAATTTGCACGTTTTTGGTGATGTACATGAGAAGCAGAAAAGCTCAAACAGAGTTGTGTCTTTAAAAAAAATTCAAGGAAATACTTCCTAATCCTCGCAATTCAATGCTATTCAAGGAGCACAGTCTGGTCTTGAATATTTTCTGGCATTCAGATTTTGAATAAAATGATCTCTGCCCCAAGCAAATTTTGAGATTAAAAAAATACGTATTCTCAGTTCTGTGCTGTTGGAACTGATAGTGTTACAGGAAAAATATGATTCTAGATGCTTATTAAAGCCAAAGGTTTATTCGTTGGTGCTCTTCATTTTGAAGAGGTAAGATATGCTTTTAGGTGGCCCTCATTACAAAATTGTGAAGTAACAGCTAATATTTTAGTCCCTTTTTTGATCATGATCTATGAAAGAGGTGGGTGGCATTAATCATGGAATTGCCAAACTGATGCAATGAGTTCTTTTCTGAAAGTATAACTTAGCCAAATGATGAGACAGAATATGGGAGTTCTTGGCTCCATTTGGCTGGTGCTCTCTGTAACATAGTCCTTCCTTTGTTTACTCATTTAAAGAAACAATGGATCAATGGGGACTGGCAGCTCCAACAGATTATTTGTCTGCCCGTGGTAGTGCTCTGAAAATAGTCCTTACTCAACATGCTTCAAGAACAATGAATGTTGTTGTGTGAATGAAGTCACTGAGGCAAAGTACAAAGCAGCTTCTTTATTTGACCAAACAAGATACAGCAGGCATCATATTGAGGGCTTTTTGGGCAAAAGGTCTGACTGGCCCAATGTGAAGCTCAATATTTAATGCACTAAACATCAAAGGACAATTCCATATTTACAATATATCCCCAATGCCTTCTTTGAAACTACAGACAAACTTCACACCTGATTCGCACCCACGCCACAGACATCTAAATGAATTTTAGTCAGCATTGTCTGGTCCGTGATTCAAGGTTTTTAGGAACCTATTGTTCAGAGCTGCATTTTAAATTAAATCTACAATTTATACTCAGATTTGAGATTTGTAGCTGAAGTCATTCACTAAATGTAAATGTGCTAAACCCCAAAGTCGCTCTAACAATGAAGAAAGGTGAAGAAATATGGAGGGAAGAAATGTAGGTTTTCAAAAAGTGAATGATCTATGACAATTAATGCTGACATCAGAATAATAACAACTTGCTCAGGCATCCATTTGGCTTGAATTCTTCCTCTGAATCTTGGAAATTGCAGTATCGTTGATTCCACATCCTTGCTTTTGGTCCATATTCTCTGCTAGCTACTTTATAAAACTATTTAAGAAATTGACTCCAATCCTCTGCAGCTCTTTTCTGGTAGAGCATCTCCTATCTCAACAAACCTGAGTGAAAAATGTATTTTCATCTGTCTAGTGTCTAGACCTTTGGGCAATGATTTGAAATCTATGTCCTCTGATTCCCCAGAAAATAGAAGGCTCTCTAACATCATCTTTCAGAAAGCGATTTAAAAAAGATAAGCACATTTAGAGTCATAGAGCAGTACAGCACAGAAACAGGCCCTTTGGCCCATCTAATCCATGCTAAAACCATTTAAGTTGCCTAATCTCAACAACCTGCACCTGTTCTCCATATCCCTACTATTTATGTACCTATCCAAACTTCCGTTAAACATTGAAATCAATCTCACATAGACCACTCGTGCTGGCAGCTCATTCGACGTTCTCACAACCCTCTGAGTGAAGAAGTTTCCCCTTAAACTTTTCACCTTTCACCCATAACCTATGACCTTTGTTGTAGTCCCACCCAACTCTGGAAAAAGCCTGCTTGCATTTACCCTATCTATACCCCTCATTTTTGTGTACCTCTATCAAATCGCCTTTCAATCTTCTATATTCTAAAGAATGCAGTTCTAACTTATTCAATCTTTCCTTAAAACTCAGGTCCTCCAGACCTGGCAACTTCCTTGTAAACTTTCTTTGTACCCGTTCAACCTTGTTCATATCTCTCCTGTGGGTAGGTGACCAAAACTACACACAATACACCAAATTAGCCCTCTCTAGCATCCAGAGCAACTTCAACATAACATTTCATTTTCTGTACTCAGTACATCGATTTATGACACAATACAGTTGCTACAAATTCAGGGTAGAATGACCTAGCCTTGAATCCAAATGGCACAGGCATTTGGTGTGGGAACCTGCTGTGAAATAAAGTGCAGAGAAATAGTCATCCTGTAAGGAGGACAGGATCTGAGATCAGAGCTTTGACCTGTTGATGCTGTTGGTTTGTTGAGTACCATATAAGTGCCAGTAATTACTTCACATTTGTTTCACAGGTTGTTAATCAAAGTACTTGATGTTTTTAGGAAGGGGAAATTCAGCTAGAAGAAAAGGATATATGTACAAATATGTGAATTGCATGCGTCGTCACGCTACCATGTGATATGTCTGTGCCTCACTTCAGATAATCTCAAAGTTAGACCTACATTTCAGACTCCTGTGACTTTTGAATTAGTTTATTGATTTGAAGTTACAAAACATAACATTGCCAACAACGTATTTTTAAAAAGAACCTGAGACAGCTGCCAGCTCATTCAAGCGCAACGAGATGTTCTAGTTTTTTTTTAAAAAGCACAACAAGGAATGTAAAGTTTAAAAAAAAACACCCTCTTGCACTCTCCCTCTTGTTCTTTAGATAATTCACTATGAGTTATATGTACAAATACGTGAACTGCATGCGACATCACACTAGTACTTGATACATGTGCGCCTCGCTGAAAGTAAACTTGAAGTTAGACCGGCATTACAGGCTCCCATGTCTTCCTTTGAATTAGTTTAATGTTTCAAAGTTAGAACATAATAATTAATATACTTTATATTTTCATTTTTACATTGCAATATTTGATTTGGGACTTCCTCACTTAGTTAAAATGTAACATCTACACAGTAAATTCATCTTCAGATTTCACAGAACTTGTAAAACCAGCCATTAAGCAGGAAATTCAGTGAGTTGACAACACTGGATATTGTCTTTGGGGTATGACTGAAAGGTTAATTCAGGGTTAAAAGAAAACTGCTCAATGTGTGATTTTATTATATGAACTGAACTCCAATGAAGCATGATGTAATAATTATTATAATTAACTTTGAAGTGCAATTAGGATTCACTTCAGTTGCTGAAGTAACACTAGGAAGAACAGCTATTAATGCTGAAAATTAGGACATAGGAGGGAAAGAGAAGGTAAGTCTATTGACAGGTGCTGGGGGTTGTGAGATTTCAGAATTCAGGCAAAATGGTAGTTTACGGGAACTTTGTGTCAAGCTGCTTTAGTTTTCAGTTAATAATCAGAAGACAGACATGGGGATCACTAGAATTGTTAAGGAGCCTTACTGACTCCATTAGTACAACATACTGCTTACAAACGATCTCACAGATCACCAATTAAAACCATAGAGCTAACAGTTAAAATTTAATCTAACTCGTGTTCACTGACTTCAATAGAAACAAAATTTGATTTGACACCTCATGGTCCAATATCACTGACTTGACATCATGTCCCAAACAAGTTTAGCATCATAGAAACAGGTTCTTCACCCATCGCGTCCATACTGTTCATCCCACACCCGTTCCATTTTATTCTCGTCTTCCCATTAACCCATCCAGATGCTATTACTTCATACTAGGGCAAGCTACAGTGCCTAGTTAACCTAACAGTCTTGGATGTGGGAGTAAACTAGGAGAAACCCGTGAGGCCACATGAGAATGTGAGACCTCCACGCAGACGGCAGCAGTACCAGGATCGAACATGGTTAGCTGGTTCTATGAGATAGCAGTTTTACTAGCAGCACTGCCACACCATTGAAAATTTTAAGGAAAGTTTTGCCTGCAAACCCCTTAAGGAAATAATATAAAGTTTTAGCTGGCAAATTATTATTTGAGAGCTCTGGAACCAGCGCCTTCAATAGTTGTATGTCTTGATGGTGAGTCTCTTTAAACAGTTGCTACAAATGCAGTACACCACTGACTCCAAACTTCCAAGCTGCATAGGGAGGTACGCATGATACTAATATGGATGGCAATGAATGAATTTTGATTTCTTTGTAGTAAGATTGGTGGAAGATGAGAAGGCTTTTACAATAGTTTTGTAAGTGACAATGAAGAACTAGAAGGAAATTAAGAGAGAGGTAAGATGAGCTTTGAAACTTCCTCAATTTTCTCATAATTTGACACCAATATTAAAGTCTGAAGTGATCTGTGAACATTTGCAATGTCACACCAGAAACATTTTTTTGTCTTCTAATCTTATCAATGGGTTTTAAAGCAATGAAAGTGGTGCATGCTGTTCCTGATCTCTGAAACAAGGGTTAAGGCTCAGAGGATGGAGAGGGAAATGGAGTGAAATGTGTTACCTTATAGAAGGAGAGGTGTAAGTCATTGGACTACAGTGCTTAATGTGTTAGCAGAGAGTAACTGAGGTGAGGTTCTCGTTAAGGTCTCTTTATTGAGGCGATTCAGCACTTTGCAGTCACATCATGGGGGATAAGTTCCTTCCATTTAACTCATTAAGGAACAACTTTTTCTCCTGTAGGGTTGCCTGTCTTGCCAGTGCTGTACTGAGCCATAGTACTTGTCTCTTTTTAAGATGTGCTGGCTGCATTTAAGATGCCAAATTTCAACACACGCCACAAATGACCAAGTAATCATTTAGAAGCCCAGATCACGCTGGCTGCTTTCTGCACCATTTTACTGAAATTCCAACATCAGTTTCCGGGTGTCCCTGTAGCCAAATTATCTCAGTATACAGTACCTGTCACCGACAGCCCTTGTGATTATTTTGAACAATTGAATCATTAAATTACAGTTTCTAATGGCTAGGCAGAATACAAAATATACTACAGTACACCATGAACAAAGTCTTGCATCCCACCTGGGTGCACCTCAGGTGACTATACTTCGTTGGATGTGAAAATATCTTCCAATGTAGTGAAGTGTCTCAGATTATTCACCCCAAGTTATCGGGCAAATGAAACTGACAATGAAAATTATCTTGGCTGCAGCCAAGGTAATCTAAACAATGGAATATTTCGTTCAGCAAACCTATGATGTCCTTGGTTACTCATAACTACCATTTTTTCTGTTCTTTGTTGCATTATAGGACATAAATATTCTAAGAGTTTGAGATTGTTAGTGCTCTCTGGATAATGTACCAAACCCCATTTCTACGGGCATAAATCATTTAATTAGTTCTGCCCTTGTTAATGGTAAAATCTTACCTGCAAACTGCTGTGTCATTGGTAACTATGCACAAGTAAAAATTCTGTGGCTCTGGTGTCTCCTTTCCCTGCAAATGTGATATATATTTCCTCTAGAAAACATGGTATTTGTTTACTTCATACAGTTACATACTGCTGTCTCATCTAACTAATTCCCTTGTCCTAGAATTACCACATGGTTCAGATTAATGGTATTATGTCTCACATAGCCATGAGAAGAGCTACCCCATTTTAAGCTCTTACAGCTATTATACCAAATAAGTGGCCATAATTGTTGCAGCAATGCAGAGAAACAGAAAGCATGTACTCTCTAAAATATTGCCAGAGGAATAGAACAAGTGTAAATTTCCAACTGTCCTCTCTCGGTCCAATGATATTGCAAACTTTGGACAATGATGAGAGAAATCATCATGGAAGTTTAATCCTTTTGTAATTTGTTTACATTCCAATACATGCAGCACTGGGATTGTCAGAATGAACTGCCATCTTTGTTTTGGTTGGTTACAACTTGAAATGCTGAAACAGTCTCCTAGGTGGCAGGAGAGTGCTTAGAAATGAAGTCTTTTACAGAATTTCAGAAATTGAAATGGGACAGAAGTATAGGTTTTACTTATGTGAAGCAGATGCATACTGAGCAAAATAAACTTGCCTCTTACTTTGAAATGCAGCTGTGCATCCATTCAGTATTTTGGAGCTCCCTGAGTTCACAATAGTCAGCCTGTCATCTCACTTCGGTAACTTGCATAAATCAGCAGGGGGGCTGACTTCTCTGCTTTCACCCCACTCACTCCATTTAACAGGGTACAAGCAGCTTGGCCCCTGAATGTAGAATTACCGAAGACAGGTGAGTCTTAGATCACTGTCTATTACATTGACCTTCATTCATCTCCCTAGCTTAAACCTGATTTCCAAACATTCATAAATGATTATGTAACTGAACTTCAATTGGCAAATCACTATTTTTACTTGATAGTTCACTGACTGAGACTTGAAGTTGTAAATCATCTCCAGTTATTAACCCCTGCCCTATGTAATGTTTATATAATTCGAATGTGAAATACTGAACATGACCAGCAGTTACGTGTGCAGGAGCCATTGAAATGAAGTAGCTGCTAAAAGTCCATTACATTGACCATAAGGCATAGGGGCAGAATTAGACCATTTGGCCTGTCGAGTCTACTTTGCCATTTCATCGTAGCTGATTTATTATCCCTCTCAACCCCATTCTCCCACTTTCTTCCTGTAATCTTTGATGTACTGGGTAATCAAGAACTTATCATCCTTTGCTTTAAATATATTCAATGACTGAGCCTCCACAGAAATCTCTCCTCATCTCCGTTCTAAGTGGACATCTCTCTATTCTGAGGTCATCCTGTCAGGTCTAGACTCACCACTATAGGAAACAACCTCTCCATGTCCATTCTATCTTTCAATATTCAATAACTTTCAATTAGTTCTTCTCCCGCCCCCCCCATCCCATTCTTCTAAACCCCAGTGAGTGCAGGCCCAGAGCCATCAAATGGAACTCG